>NC_134270.1:56979223-58179223 GCF_031893055.1 Leptodactylus fuscus
CCAAGGTCAGAGAGAGCACCAAGTCTGACGTTATCTCTCTTCCACCAACTCGGGGTTCTCTATGAACAGGAAATCCTACATCCTGCAAAGACATTGGTTTACAGCTCAGGTGTTGGACTAAACACTATGCATCTCCATCTCCTTTCCCTCACTGCTTCCTTAAAGGGATTCTACCACTAAACCCACATTTTTTCTAATTACCACGTCGGAATAGGGCCTCCCCTGCAACCCCGCCTCTTCTGTCTTCCGACGCGGTTTAACTTCCAACGCCTGCGCAGTTCAATACAGGAGCGTACACTGGCCTCCTAAAAATGGCCGCCGGCCACAGTAGGCTCCTGTATTGAACTACATTTTTGGGAGGCCGCTCTTGCAGTTCAATACAGGAGCCTACTACGCAGGCGTCAGAAGTTGGACCACGTTGGAAGACAGAAGAGGCGGGGTTGTTGCTGAAGATGGAGGCAGCGCTGGAACAGAGCTCTCAGGCAGTAGTGGGGACGTCCCCATCGCCGTTTGAGCGCTGAGGTCCGCCCTCATTGCTGCGGAGAACTCATTAGCATACCGGTAAAAAAAACGGTATTTCTAAGGAACGCCGCGGTGGCGACCACGTCTAAAGGTAAGAGACAACTAGCCTTTCTTAAGGCTATTCTGACGTGGTAATTAGAAAAAAAAAATGTGGGTTTAGTTATATTTCTTCATCTGGTAATTAAAAAGGTAGTAAGCAGCTTCATAGACCTCATGGCTAGGCCCAGTACTAGGAATAATTGAGAACCACAATTTTACAAATCGCCACCCAAGGAATGGATATGAACATGGTGGAACTGTGAAAACCCCTTGTTATACGAATCCAGACAAGTCTACATGAGTGGAGGAGGACAAACTGCCTTTTAGAAGACTGGTGTTTAACCCAGGACATGCTCTACAGCTCCTTCGCTGGCCAGAATTTAGATCATAGAATTAGAATTGCTACTCTGTACTCCTCCATGTGGTAGGTTGGCTCGGCCTTAGTGACACTGTTGCCATAATTTATTTATTTATTTTTAAGTCACAGGACAACATTGTCCCAGGAACAGAAAATTGGCACAATTAACACAATCAAGCCGTCAGTAAGTTATGTGCTCCCTTCCAGAGCACAGACTTCCTCTCTGCTCCTCTGATGCTCACAGGGATTCCTACATTAAACAGGTGAAACTCACAATGCAAGTCTAATAGAACCTCAGTGTGACTCCCCACAGACCTGCATAAATAGTTTAACCTCTTGTTCATACAGGAACAATGCGTGCATCAGAGATGCAGAGAAGGCAGCAGTGCTCTAAAGGGTAGCATACACCATCACAATAAAGTGGTCAGTAAGTAACATTACACTACACAATGGCTTGTTTTTAAACGGGGCACATAAAGATAATACGGCTTAAGAGTCATGAAGAATGCAAGGAAGGTCACAAGTCACATAAACTTGGTGCCAATTCTCACCTCTTGAAAGCCGTTGTACTGCTCGCAGTTGGGGCAGTCCCAGCAGTTTCGGTTGCCATAGGGCACCAGAGTATTCTGGCTACAGAACCAGCAGTTTACCTTCACATGTGTGGGAGGTTTCCTGCAAAACAGAACACAAACATTTGTCATTTCCAGCATAAAAGGGTCAAACACTTATTACCAATCCTGCTGCAGCACTCAGGTCGGGGCCACATCTGCTGCAGCACCACCTTCTTCCATGATCGCTGCAAGTTGTTGTCCAAAGGGTGTGTCAGTTTTTTGGGTTTTTTGTTTAAAAGAGGGCACAAAGTGGCATATACAAAAGAAAATGGGGGTTACAGCAGGTCAGGCTCCAACCCCTGTGTGCAGCAGACCCCTAATTTTCATTTGCACTGCAAGTTACATTTCGCATTTCTTACACATTGACCCAAGACAGACATGTTAACTAAGTCGCCAAGGCCTACAACAACATAAGTTGACTAGGCTTACATCTGTGTCAGAGTCTGTTTGGGTAATTTTCACCTGGCAATTTTAGCTTAGTTTCAGCCCTGGGAGCACTGCTTTTGATGCTCCAGTAGGATAAATAATGGGGATGATCAACTCTCAATGCTTGGGGTGGTGAAGGGAGAAAACGGTTGCGGTTTGAGTGGTAAAAGCAATATTCCAAGGAGCTGTAGGCCCGCCCCCAGTGCACCAACTACCTCATTTGCATAAGATTCAAAGTTGTTTATCTCTTAAATCAACAAAAGTAACATACATAACTAAAAGGTATTTAGTTTATCAGTGTAACGTGCCCTGTGAAACAGTGAAATTAGTATGCTTGGGAGAGGTGGCAGACTCCCTTTAACATATGTAATCACCTTTATAATATGTTACAAGTAATTGGCGGGCACACAGCAAAGTATACGCCAGTTAGTGCCAGTTCTGAAGCAATGACAAGACCGAACCAAATATGACTGCGCAGCTTACAAGCTCCGGCCTGCAAGATGACAATAAATAATGACTTCGTCTGCATGCAATACTCTAGGATTATTCCCACATTTTGGCACTGGGCCTGACAGCAAGAGCCGTCATAGGCTTCAACAGTACAGGGATCCCAGCAGTCATTGGTAGGCAATCACAGTTATGTGCCAATAGCAGATTCCATGGCTCTAGGTTTTTCTCAAGCCACTAGCAATAGGTTCTGACATGATACGCTTAGCAAGATCAAGCTAGGCACATAAGACTTGGAAACTGGCTACGAAAATACTGTGAATGTTTGTTCACTATCGCTAGGTTCACACCTGCGTTCGGATTTCCGTTCAGGGGGTCTGCTTGGGGACCCCCTGGATGAAAACCTAATCTGCTTAAAAAAATAAATAAATGGTTACCTTCGGAAACCTGCAGACTCCAGGTTTCCGAAGGGCTCTGCATTGATCAAGCAGAGAGGAACGGAGTCCCCAGGCGGAGCGCAGGCGTAGGTGTGAACCTAGCTTATGACTGACTGACTAAAAATATATAAACAAACCTGTCATGGTAAATTTGGACCCTTAAACACCCACAGATCCTTACTGACCAAGATAGCCCTGTTGTAAAGCTGTCTGTGCCCTTATTATATATAATAATTATCTTTTTTATGTAGACTTTTTTCCCAATGCTAGCACCTTTATAACAGGGCTATTTGAGACGCTAAACCTCAGGTTCATGAGGGCCAGTGGGTGATTCAATGACCCAAATCGCCCTGAGGTTCCCCTTAAAGATGACCTCTACTCCTGTCATACAAATGCTGGAGAAGACAAGACCTCAAGTCTCGGACCACTCCCCACACACTTACCCTTAAAAACCAAGAAATCTTGGAAATAATTTACTTTGTGCAGAGGACATTATTAACGTTCTTCTTATGTCCACATCCATAGCCATTTTCCACATTTGCCTGGCCATCCATGGAATCAGACAGCAGTCTGTTCACATGACTGTCAGGAGGTTTGGGGCCACTAAACAGATATGAGGTTTATGGGCCCAAACATGTAAGTTACAGCTGCCCATCACCACAATATGGAGAAAACTGTGTTATAACTCACAGGCATAGAAGCAGAGAGCTGGCATCGGCACATGCCAACTGCAGCGGGTGAAGTGAAGGTCAGTACACATTGGTGCACTGCACGCCCTGCACATCCAGCATGTAAGCTGTGAAGCGGGGTGCACTGGCTTCACCCCAAGTCCTGGACTGATCCCTTAGGCACCTCCCGTGAAGTTATAACTCTGTTTTCTTCACATTACAGGGATGCCTGACTGCAATCTAGAAAACCATTAAAAAAAACAAAAAAAAAACAACACACAACTGCATACTGGAAATGCTTGCTGTTTATTAGAACCAAACCACTGAACAGGATCCTGTGAAATGTGCTGCTGTATAGTAAAAAACACTATAAGAAACTGGCATGTAGCTTTGAATGTGACTAGAGAAGAAAGTCGCAATCTGATAAAAATCAAGCTAAGATTCATTCCATTATTTAACCTATGGAACATAGTAAGTCACAGAGAAGTGAACACTGCTTTAAGAGTGAAATTTACTCCGATCATAAAACAAAACACTTTCCGTCAGACACTTGTGCAGGAGCAACTGGTCACCAACATCCTGACGCCAAACAAACAGATGAAAGAAGAGACAAAGAGACTTTGTCGAGACATCTCCAAATCCTGGACTGATCCCTTAGCAGCTGGAAAGACAGATGCCCAAGGCCTGCCAAGTCTTAGCCATGCCACCCTGTCTTTCATCTGTAAGGATGCCGGATGTTTGGTTTGGGAAGGAGAAGGGGTGGGGGGCGAGTTGTGACTCTTAAGTGACATTACAAAGATAGACTGATTCCCCAGACATAAGTCACTAAGAAACATAACCTTGAACAGGGGGGTCCCTGATCATAAGGCCAATGCTCTCTGCCATTCAGAAGACGGACAAAACACCTGTGGGGGCGCCAGAAAGAAAAAGTGCCATAATAACAACACAATAGACAAGATGGTACAAGCAGTCACATGACCACAACACAGGAACTCATGCGGATAACACACAAGGAGCCCCTTGAACCCTTAAAAAAATAATATATATATACACACACACACACACACACACACACACACACACACACACACACAAAAGTGCAACCACAAGTATACCCCTTACAGCCTGCAGCAGACCAACATGTATATCCCTTAGGGGATGTTCGCACTATCGTTGAGGACCATCAGCATTGTCCGTTACAAAATTTTAGCAATGGAAGCAAGCTGAACAGTCAGAAATCCATTAAAATTTCCATTCATTTCAATGGGATTTTATCTTGTGTCCGTTAGTTTCTGTTTACACCCAATCGGTCAGAAGTCCGTTTTTTCCAGTGGACAGAAAAAAAAAAACCTACATGCAGGACTTCGCGTCTATTTGAAAAAAAACAACAAACAGATTCTTGACAGATAGCAAGTGTCCATTATTTTTTTTTTAAAACACTGAAGTCTATGGGCAACAGACTTATAACGGACAGTAACTGATAGCTATAAGTTACTGTCCGTTTTTTTTCTGCGCATGCTCAGAAATCAGAAAAAAAAAAAAAAAAAAAAAAACAGAATAAAAAGACACTAACGCTAGGTTCACACCTGCATTCAGGGTCTCCTTTCTGTGGTTTCCATCTTCTGCATGCCAGAAGACGGAAACCACAGACCGGGTCCGGCCGTGAGCAGCGGTGAGCGTATTATGCTCTCCGCCGCAAAACCGGTTTTTTTTAAAAATCTGGACACAGAGTACTGCATGTCCGACTCTGTGTCTGGATTATAAAACCCGGTTTCGCGGCGGAGAGCATAAAACGCTCACCGCCGCACAGCTTTCTCACCCATTCAAATGAATGGGTGAGAGAGTCCTGCAGGTTTCCGTCTCCTGCTCTGTTTTATGCAGGAAACGGAAACCTGCCGTACGGAGAGCAGAACACAGATGTGAACGAGCCCTAACTGATGCTAGTGTGTCCATTTCTTTTTTTTAACTGATCCATTAAATGGATCAGTTAAAAAAAAAAAAAGACGGTACTATTCCGTTATCGGGCCAGCAGCAGCGCAGTTCAGCAGCAGCTTTCGGGACAGCAGTTCAGCAGCGGGAATTACAATGACATCCGAGGACTGCTGGCCCGATGCTTGTGCCCAGTAACCAGTACATCGATGACCCCCCTCCCCCATCCTTCTCCTCCTGCCAGTGCTGCCCCCCAGCTCTCCTTACATCTTCCCCGTACCCTCTCCCCGCCACACGACTAGGCCTCACCTCAGCGCTAGTACCGAGACCGAAAGGAAAGACACCGGGGCTCAATCCAGGCCCTGACAAGAAACACGCCGACTATAGGAACGGTGAGCTACAGCGAGCCGGAGGGACAAACTTTCTGCAGCGTCCGGCGGCTATCTAGTAGCATTCATTGCTCAAGATTTACGGTGAGGCCTATTACAGGGAGAGGGTACGGGGCAGATGTAAGAAGAGCTGGGGGGCAGCACTGGAAGGAAGAGGAGGATGAGGGCATCGATCGATGTACTGCCTACTACACACAAGCACGGCCTCTATCATCGGGCCAGCATCGGCTTAGTCATGTGGCGGGGAGAGGGTACGGGGTAGATGTAAGGAGAGCTGGGGGGCAGCACTGGAAGGAGGAGGAGATGGAGGGGGGGTCATTGATGTACTGGCTACTGGGCACAAGCATCGGGCCAGCAGTCCTCGGATGTCATTGTAATTCCCGCTGCTGAACTGAACTGCTGTCCCGAAAGCTGGTGCTGAAATGCGCTGCTGCTGGCCCGATAACGGAATAGTACCAAAAAGACATTAACATCAGTTAGTGTCCGTTAATGTCTGTTGTGATAGGTGTCGGGTTTTTTTTTGTTTTTTTTTTTTATGGACACCTACATAACAGAATTCAACAGTAGAGTGAAGCCTGCCTTACAGGCTGCAGCGCGCCCACAGGTTATACCCCTTACAGGCTGCAGCGCGCCCACAGGTTATACCCCTTACAGGCTGCAGCGCGCCCACAGGTTATACCCCTTACAGGCTGCAGCGCGCCCACAGGTTATACCCCTTACAGGCTGCAGCGCGCCCACAGGTTATACCCCTTACAGGCTGCAGCGCGCCCACAGGTTATACCCCTTACAGGCTGCAGCGCGCCCACAGGTTATACCCCTTACAGGCTGCAGCGCGCCCACAGGTTATACCCCTTACAGGCTGCAGCGCGCCCACAGGTTATACCCCTTACAGGCTGCAGCGCGCCCACAGGTTATACCCCTTACAGGCTGCAGCGCGCTCACAGGTTATACCCCTTACAGGCTGCAGCGCGCCCACAGGTTATACCCCTTACAGGCTGCAGCGAGCTCACAGGTTATACCCCTTACAGGCTGCAGCGAGCTCACAGGTTATACCCCTTACAGGCTGCAGCGAGCTCACAGGTTATACCCCTTACAGGCTGCAGCGAGCTCACAGGTTATACCCCTTACAGGCTGCAGCGAGCTCACAGGTTATACCCCTTACAGGCTGCAGCGAGCTCACAGGTTATACCCCTTACAGGCTGCAGCGAGCTCACAGGTTATACCCCTTACAGGCTGCAGCGAGCTCACAGGTTATACCCCTTACAGGCTGCAGCGAGCTCACAGGTTATACCCCTTACAGGCTGCAGCGAGCTCACAGGTTATACCCCTTACAGGCTGCAGCGAGCTCACAGGTTATACCCCTTACAGGCTGCAGCGAGCTCACAGGTTATACCCCTTACAGGCTGCAGCGCGCCCACAGGTTATACCCCTTACAGGCTGCAGCGCGCCCACAGGTTATACCCCTTACAGGCTGCAGCGCGCCCACAGGTTATACCCCTTACAGGCTGCAGCGCGCCCACAGGTTATACCCCTTACAGGCTGCAGCGTGCCCACAGGTTATACCCCTTACAGGCTGCAGCGCGCCCACAGGTATACCCCATACAACACACCCCTAGTACCCCCACACTCCCTGAAACAATGAACTCACAGCTGTATTACTCCAACAACACAACCCCCCTCCATCTCCTGACCCTAGCACTGCACCTCTCCATATCTCTTTCTAGTACACGCCGACACCTCAATATTCCTGCCCTCATGTACCCCCGAGCCATCGCACCCGCCTCCCCCATATATACAGCCCCCTACCTAGGAAGCCGTACAATGGGGCTCCATGCTATACAGGAGGACTAGCCCTGGTAAGGTGACACTCCCCTAAGCACATGCTGCCGCACATGGATGGGGGCGCGCGGGCGGCAACTACAAGGCCTAGGCTCCAAGTCACGCCGGGGTCGTGCAATAACTATGGCAGCTTTCAGACACTGCTAGGGTTAATGCCCCCTCCCCCACTCTACACCTAACAAAGCCCCCCAGCCCCGTCCATTCCTCACCTCCGGAGCAGCCTGTACAGTAGCAGCCCGGTAGCCCCGGCAGTGGCGGCTAAGCCAGCCAGGGGCAACAGAAGCGCGGTCCCGTCCTCCATGCGGCGCCGGATCTCCTGGACCTTACTCTCCGGTGCTTCGCGCTGTCTGCTCCCCGTCCCCTGGCAGCCAACCAATAACACGGCTCCGTCTCCTAACCCGGGCTACGAGCCACACCTACCCGCACGGCGTGGCCAATCACAGGGCGGGGAATTGAGTTGGTGGGCGGGAATAGAATTTGGCGCACACGTGGGCGGCCCCGTTCTCTGGAGGCGTCAGTCGTGAAAGGCCGAAATCGTGCGGGGGATCGGGAGGGGGGAGGTGATTCACGGGGTCGTGCTGGGCTGGCTGACTCATCTGCAGGGACAGGGGATTCCCTGGCATGGCACTAGTTAATGGAAGTGGGTTTGTTGGTGATGACCATGAAGTTCCTGCACAACAATATGAATGGGAGAGATCAGATGCCGAATTATCAGCTATTCGGGAATCCTCAGCTGTAGGAAGGCTATAGAAGCTGCTGGTGATGTAGAGTAGCACATCCTACTGCAGCCCTGGGCTAGGTAATGGATTGTCAGGTGGCAAATATATGGCAGTGGTCATGGTGTGATTGGGGATCCTTGTTTTTTAGGACACCAAAGCAGGGATCTCGCAAAGCTCAGGCTACATGGCAATTTCTGCATGCTAAACCCAAATCCAACTATTGGCCCCCTGTCAATTTCTTCTGCGTGCATGCATGCTGCTGATATCCCATTGAATTTAGTAGGGTACAGCGTGTAAACCAACATCAATAACCGCATTGACTTTTTCCATCAGATTTTTCCAGTATTTTGTAATAAAACATGGCGGGGGCAACTTCATCTTTCCCCCCTACACCAGAAAACTGACAATGGGACGCAGTCGTGTGCAAGGACACTAAGGCTGCATACACACTTAGCAACAAATCTGTATGTGAATATTGTTGCAAATTTCACCAAAATTATTGAAATTGATTAAATCTGAAGTACAAAGAATTGATGTGCTGCAGAATATAACATCCATGGCGTATATGCATGGGTAAATTCTATGAGGAAAAAATCTGTATTGTGGATATGAGGATAAGGAACTCATTGATTTCCATGTATTGCGCTGTATATATTCTTCATGAAAATCGGTGTATAATCCAAATTATGTACACGCACACGAAATAAAACCACTTCTGCCACTCCCATGAGCCTGGTCCCCCATCGCTCTGGCAACTGGTACCTTTGGCCTTTAACAAGGATGGAAGGAATTGATCATCCAATCTACACTAGTTTCTTAATATAGCGCATCTTTGGCAAATGGCCCTTTCTTGTCCAAAATCCCCATTCTGCACCTCGCTCATCACTTTCGCGAATGTGGGCAGGGGCCCAACATATTTATTACAACTTATGCCAGTTTTTGGGCGTGTATTATGCAAGAATACTACCCAAATTATTGACTAGTGTAGATTTCCATTCTGGTGCACGGGCATTCGCTCATTTATTAAGGGCTAGTTCACACGGGGGCAAGGAGGCGGATTTTGATAGCGGATTTCGCCTCAAAATCCGCCTCTATACAATGGTGGTCTATGGAGACCACTAGCGTTCTTTTTTCCGCTATTGGCATGTTGCTGATAGCGGAAAAAAGAAGCGAGCTGCCCTTTTTTCAGGCGTCAGCAACCTCCGCTGTCGGCCCATTCATTTGAGCCGACTCCAGAGGGGGAAGCCGCGACAGTCGTGGCAGGCGGGTTTTGACCCGAGAGTGACGCGGCTCCCCGCATCACTCCCGGTGCCGAAATCCGTCACACCTGCCACCATGTGAACTAGCCAGGCCAGAGGCTCAATTCGGGCACATCTGGCACCAGTAGACTGTCATATGAACTCCATTATTAATACATTTTCTCCAATAAGTCTAGTCGATAAATGATCTCTGCAACTGTCACATGCCCAAGACACTTCATTGCTGAAGTTTGGCAGGGGACCAGATAGCCATGGCCACAGGGGAACTTATATTTCATTTGGGCTCTTGACTACTTTTAACACAAAAATCCCAGCCCAAAATAATTTTTCAGCATATATCCACATCAGGGGATGTGTCCTATAAGGAGAGACCTTCCCTATAATCAACATATTTGTTCTCTGCTCTTTAATATATTATGAAAGCCTTGTCTCCGCTTATCAATAATTTATGACCCTTGCAATCCCAAAGATAAGAACTGATGATCATATGGTGGACTTCCTCTTTAATCTGGACCCATTAGCTGAGCATAAAACGTAGACAGGGTGAAAATGCTGATTGATACTATAAAAGGTTTGTATGAGGTTAAATGATCACATCCAAGGATGGTTTAACTGAATATTGCCCATGGTTGATCACATGGCGGGTCAATGTGAGATCAAGTGATTGTTTTGCTGCTGAGAACTTCCACAATCCTTACGTAGCACCATTGATGGCTCAAAAAACTGCAGCGAAATCTACAACAAAAAAAGTTGCATTTCCGCAACATGGGGGCTAAGGCACCCCCCCCCCCCCCCCCCGGACGTGCCATAGCAAAAAAGCGCTGCGGGAAAAACTGCGGTGGCAACTTATCACAGTTCTTCCTGCAGCGCTTTAAAAAGAAATTTGCAGAGTTTTCCTCCGTGGACTTTCTGTTCCAATTATACCTATGGGGAATCCACCGGCGTTTCCGTAGGTATAATTGACATGCTGCGATTTCCAAAACTGCGCCAGTTTTGGAAATCACAATGTGTCCGCACCGCAGTTTTTACCGCAATGTCAGCATGGGCTTCGCTAGAATCCCATCCACTTTACCCTTACTGTAAAATGCCACGATTTTTCCCACGGCATTTCTGTCCTGTGGGGCCCCGGCCTCAAATAGATTTCCCTCTAAGTTACGGTGATTTTTATTTGGTATTATGTCATCAGGGGTGGGGCTAAAACCTGTGATGTGTAATTATTTTACTTTCATTTTTATTTTCCTATTATTATTTTTATTTTTTTACATTGTGTCCCCATAAGGTCATAGACCTTCAGGGGCATTTTATTATTATTTTTTATTGGAGAGGTTGATTTTCCCTGTAACTAGGGCTTATACATTTAGCCCCAGTTACAGAAGGAGTGCAGCCTCCAGGATCTCTAGTATCCAGCATGTTCTAACAGCCTCTGATCCCTGGCAGATCTCATGACAGCTGGGTCAGAGGGGAGCTGCATCATGGCAGCTCCCATAGATATACAGTCCTATGAAAAAGTTTGGGCACCCCTATTAATCTTAATCATTTTTAGTTCTAAATATTTTGGTGTTTGCAACAGCCATTTCCGTTTGATATATCTAATAACTGATGGACACAGTAATATTTCAGGATTGAAATGAGGTTTATTGTACTAACAGAAAATGTGCAATATGCATTAAACCAAAATTTGACCAGTGCAAAAGTATGGGCACCTCAACAGAAACGTGACATTAATATTTCGTAGATCCTCCTTTTGCACAGATAACAGCCTCTAGTCGCTTCCTGTAGCTTTTAATCAGTTCCTGGATCCTGGATGAAGGGATTTTGGACCATTCCTCTTTACAAAACAGTTCAAGTTCAGTTAAGTTTGATGGTCGCCGAGCATGGGCAGCCCGCTCTCAAATGATCTGAAAACAAAGATTGTTCAACATAGTTGTTCAGGGGAAGGATACAAAAAGTTGTCTCAGAGATTTAACCTGTCAGTTTCCACTGTGAGGAACATAGTAAGGAAATGGAAGACCACAGGGACAGTTCTTGCTAAGCCCAGAAGTGGCAGGCCAAGAAAAATAACAGAAAGGCAGAGAAGAAGAATGGTGAGAACAGTCAAGGACAACCCACAGACCACCTCCAAAGAGCTGCAGCATCATCTTGCTGCAGATGGTGTCACTGTGCATCGGTCAACAATACAGGGCACTTTGCACAAGGAGAAGCTGTATGGGAGAGTGATGAGAAAGAAGCCGTTTCTGCAAGCACGCCACGAACAGAGTCACCTGAGGTATGTAAAAGCACATTTGGACAAGCCAGCTTCATTTTGGAAGAAGCGCCTGTGGACTGATGAAACAAAGATTGAGTTGTTTGGTCATGCAAAAAGGCGTTATGCATGGCGCCCAAAAAAAACAGCATTCCAAGAAAAATACTTGCTACCCACTGTAAAATTTGGTGGCGGTTCCATCATGCTTTGGGGCTGTGTGGCCAATGCCAGCATCAGGAATCTTGTTAAAGTTGAGGATCGCATGGATTCCACTCAGTATCAGCAGATTCTTGAGAATAATGTTCAAGAATCAGTGACGAAGTTGAAGTTACGCCGGCGATGGATATTTCAGCAAGACAATGATCCAAAACACCGCTCCAAATCCTCAGGCATTCATGCAGAGGAACAATTACAATGTTCTGGAATGGCCATCCCAGTCCCCAGACCTGAATATCATTGAATATCTGTGGGATGATGTGAAGCGGGCTGTCCATGATCGACGACCATCAAACTTAACTGAACTTGAATTGTTTTGTGAAGAGGAATGGTCCAAAATCCCTTCATCCAGGATCCAGGAACTGATTAAAAGCTACAGGAAGCGACTAGAGGCTGTTATAAAAATGATTAAGATTAATAGGGGTGCCCAAACTTTTTCATAGGACTGTATATACAGAGCTCATTGAGCACTGTATACCCAGCAATCGGGAAGGCAGGGACGATGATATACAGTCACTTGCCTTCTCTATAGGAGCTCCGACTATAGTAACAGCCAGTTCCCCAGTTCAGAAGCCTTACAAGCTACCACACCAGTTTTCTGACACGTGGCCATTTGCACAAAATAAGTGCCACTTTTAAGAAAAGTAGGTGGAGCAGAAACGCCCGGCCCAACAGATTAACTCATGCCAGAAGATATGATTTAGGTCGTGTCAGTCAGCCTTGAATTCACAATTTCTTGTGCTGAATTTTGCACAAGATTTATGATAAATATGGCAAGACAAAAAAAAAAAGCGCAAAAAAATATTACATTTATAAATAACGTCCAATGAATATTAGAGATTGCAGAACTTTTCATTATACCATTTATGAACAAGAGCTTAAATTTATAATTCGATAAAGGGTTAATATTCTGCAGTGCACGATGCTGAGATGTGACAGGTATTACAGGGCAGGGATTTCTGCAATGATCTGTAGCTGTGATGTAGGATTGTAGTATGACGATGGTTGTGCTGAAGTCAGGCTTGCTCGCTGAGTGATTCGTGTCTTCAGCATCATTGAAAAGATGACTGTGTCTGCTATAGTGATGCTGAGCTGCTGCCGTCTGCAGGGAAAGTGACGCCCACACACAAGGATTTATGTCAATGGATCAGGGATTCCTGCACGACTCTCACTCTGCTGCCTGCAGAGACGTGTGGTGAATATCTGTGAGGCAAACCACACACCTCTATATACCTCTCAGCCATAACATTAAAGCCAACGAATAACACTGATTGTCTTGTAACAATGGCAACTGTCAAGTGATGGAATATATTAGGATATATTCAACATAGTGTGGGAATGGGTAAGCAGGAACACGCATTAGAAAAACGGTATGTGGTTTTGCTGAAGTTTTCAGTTTTACAGCCAACCAGGGCCACTTTAAACATAGGGCCAACCATTAACCTATGGTTGCCTCAGCCGTCCCGGATCGAGCGGGACAATCCCACATTTTGGGCACTGTTCCGCGGTGATTTCAACTTTGTGTCCTTAGGACACAGATAGAGGTTGAATACAATAGTGGAGCTCCCTGCTCCATTATTCAGCATTCGGCTGATGATATCTGCGGCAGGGACGTGCAAAGAGCGCCGAGCAGCAGACATCATTACAGCCGAAGCTGTGGGAACAAAATTCGGTGAGTATTCTTTGGGTTTTTTTGTAACCTTTGTGGTTGAGGAGGCAGGGGAAATTAAATTCTGAAAGGGGGGGGGGGCACTTTCAAAACAGTTTGCACAGGTGCCCCTAATGCATTAAAGATGCAGGTACAATGAAAACCATGTCTTTTTATCAATGCGGTTTTAACCACACCTTTACCAATACATGTGAACATGCCTTTATGCAGTAAGTCAATAGTTAGTTCTTGGCGTTAACGGGGCAGATTCATTAAAATGGTGTAAAAGCAAAATGGTTTTAGTTGTCCATAGTAACCAATCACAGTGCAGCTTCCATGATGATGGCTTCTGATGATGTGTGCTTCTAGCACATAATGACAACTCCTTTAGCAGCACTTAAGTTTTTTTTTTCTTTGATAGTGTGAGTGTGGGACAGGGGAGCCTTAGTATCTAGGTGGTTATTCTATTATACCACAGGCATATCACTTATTGCTCTGTCCTCCCACACAATCTTAATGGACAATACGGTTATTTTAAATCATTTTTAATGGAATCTAATAAAAGTTATATTTTAGCGAGTTACTCCTTCAGTGAACACATTATTTTTGAGTGACGTCCCTTCAGTGATACAATACTACATCATAGTACTACAGTCATACATCACATCACCTATCTAAGGTTGGCGGTCACCCCTCTACACGGCCACTTTAGAATACAGTAGGACTATTTGAGAACCTAAATAGCATAGGATTGGCTGTGCTGTGTCTGCAGTTGTTCCTTTTTTGCTGTTCAGTGTTTTTTGCTCCCGGCATGTGCACCTGTTTAGCCCTGTTTGGCCCACTTTGGGCGCTGTTTTGTTGTTTTCAGGATCTTGGTTTCTCCCCTGGTTTGTTCCCTTTTTACATTGTTGTAGTATTATGTGACTTTTCCTGTCTTGTTTTTGAAAATTTCAATAAATTTCAATAAAATTCAGTTTACACCTAAGTAGCATAGGTTTATTTGGAAGGGTTGGTGCCCCATGCAGACCTGACAGGGCACCTTTAAATGTATTATTTAAAGGGGTTTTCCAACTTCCAAAAATTATCTACAAATACATCCACAGCAGTGCTAAGTACTCACTGTTCCCTTGTCCACCCTTTGCTTGGCTTTATTTTACTTGCTGCTTCTTGTATCACTGTTACTTACATCTAATGAATCTATGGCTTAACTACATTTCCCATGAATCATTTGGCTGCTCTTACTCTCTATGTACTCCCCTCTCTTCTCCACTCTCCTCTGGAATTAAATCAGAGGTAATAAGTCACTCCCACATCTGATTTCACATGCTGCTGTGACGTTTTGTTTGCTGGCTGAACTGCTTACAGGGAAGAGGCCACTATGGGACATTATAGTGTGTGTGTGTGTGTGTGTGTTTACAGGACATTATTCTCTCACAGGTCATCTGATAAATGACACTGGAGGAAATATATCATCCTCCTATGCCACAAAACTGGTGTAGAAAGACTCAAACTTACACCGGACCTCACATCTTTCGGAGAAAGGAATATGGCATGGGCATGCTGTGTGCATGGCTATTGGCCTCACAAGATTTATCATCATTTACTCCAGTTTTCTGGCATAAGTGACTATTGAAATGACTGCCAGATGCAAGCAGGTGTAGCTTTCAGTCTAGGCACATGGATCGCTAGAGGATGCATGTGCCTTGTCATGTCATAAATTAAGTACGTACAGCCTTTGGCAATGCAGGGGAGATATAACACCAGTCTTGTTACATCGCTCACATTGTGTTTTACATCAAGTGGATGACTGGGTCCCAAACCTGCGGTGGGATAACACCAGGATACACAGAGGGAAAAGACAAGCTGGCAGTCAGTGTGATGCCCAGGTAATTTTCTGATAGATAACTGTTGATTTTGGCATTAAAAGGGGTGGTGTCAGGCTAAGAAGTTATCACTTGTGCACATTCCCATAGAGATGACTGGAATGGCAATGTGCCTGTTCAATTTTTTTGCGTGATTCAGAGTACTAGGGGCTCCGACCAATTAGACACCTTTCCTATGAGTATGTAATAAGTTAAAGGGGCTCTATCACTAGGAAAAGTGATTTTTAACTAATCACACCTTTGCATAGCCTTTAGAAAGTCTATTTCACACCTACCTTTAGTATGTAGATTGCCTCAGTGGTTTCTGAAGAAGTCCGTTTTTATTCATATGCTAATTAGACTGGTGCACGATAGATCGTGCACACCTCTCCTATTGTTTTCTATGGGAGACTGATGATGATGATGATGATGATGACGATTCAGCTTCCTGTTTGCTTCACACACATAGAAGATAATAGCAGAGAGGAGGCTGCTGGGAACTTCCTGAGCTGGCTGGAGGCTCATTAGCATAAGAATAAAAACGGACTTATTCAGAGACCACTGAGGCAATCTATATACTAAAGGTAGGTGTGGAATAGACTTTCTAAAGCCTATGCAAGCATGTGATTAGTTAAAAAATGACTTTTCCCAGTGATAGAGCCCCTTTAATCAGGTAATCTGGGAAGACAAGCTTGCACATTCCAGTGAACGCCCTCTATTGGTTTGCAACACTGAGGCACCTGACTTCCTAATTACATCATGGAAGACAGATTTGCATATTCTTCCCATTGTCCCTTGCAAAGTGGAGTGCTAAAGGCTTAATAAGTCTCCACACACCTATATGGTGGTCTCTCCCTAAGGAGTGACAATATCCCCTTAACTAGGTAATAAGTTGTCAACTTTGCACAACCTCTTTATTGTTGGTGTTATATGCACCACCTGCCTTAACATTGCTACAGATCAAGTACATCCTTTCATGGCAATGGTATTTCCTATTGGCAGTAGCATCATTCAGCAGGATAATGTGCCCTGCTATACTATGGAAGTTGTTCAGGAGTGGTGAACTGAGACATCACTGTGTACATTTTCCTGGTACCATGACATCACCAGCTTGCACTATACCTGTACTGTGATATCACATATATGAGTTCATTGATAAAAACAAAAAACAAACAAACAAAAAAAAAACATCCTTAGCTAGAAATGCTGAAAACTGGCCATGGATTTATGTTATAGGCATTCTTTGTAAATGATTACAGGTGTGATTTACTGGGTCTAGCCACAAGAGGGCGTAAAAGTGTTTCCCACACTACCTTATAACAATGGCTTTCAAAGGATACTTTAGTTTAGGGTGGATTCACATCTGTGCCCGGTCTCTGCTTTAGGCAAAACGGCGGGTTTCCGTCTTCTGCCCGAGAAACTGGACAGGGGACGGAAACCCGGCAGTCAGTTTTCAAACCCATTCATGTGAATGGGCTTGCAAAGTGTCCGCCCGTAAGAGTCTTCTGCTTCTCTGCGGTGAAACCGTTTTTTAACCTGACACTAAGTCGGACATGCAGGACTTTGTGTCCAGTTAAAAAAAAAACAACAACAAAAAAAAAACGGTTTTGCCGTTTTTGTCTTTAGCAATGTATCCAGGTTTTGTTTGGGAACTAGCAACGGCCATGTTCAGCTATTGAGGCCTGATGGTGAGTGCGTCAATCCAATCTAACTCAGGCAGAACCAGCGTTGATTGGCCGAATCCCGTAGACTGGCCAATCAACGCTGGTCAATGCATTCCTATGCGAAAAAGTCAGCTCCGGCATATCGCAAGCTGACAGGGGATTCCGACATAAGGTACTTGATGCCCCCAGACATGCTTCCCCTGTTGTCCCAGTTGCTTTCCAGGGTGTTAGCATCATTTCCTGGAGTGTTTTAGTGGACTTGGTGACTCTCCTGAGTCGAATGGTGGGATCCCCAGTAGCAAAGCATTTTCTCCCATGGACTATAATGGGGTTCGATATTCGATCGAATATCGAGCGGCTATTCGAAAAGAATATCGAATCTTGAACATTTTACTGTTCGCTCATCTCTAGTGTCTACACAAAATTTCTCTTGAATTGCAGTCTGAAATGCATCCTCCTTATACAATGTATTCTGTATTCTATATTTACCTGATGTAGTAAAACTTAAGGGAGGGCTGTGGTTTGCTTGTTTTTTTTTTTTTTGTTTTTTTTTTTACACAGGCAAATTGTCTAAGAAACTTTATCATAGTACTGGCTGGATTTGTCAGCCTGAAACTGTCTCAGCTAAACTAAAAAAAAAAACTAACATAACAGTAGCACAATAAAATCTGTAAAATAAACAGAACAGCACAAGTAATAAGTTTATCAACTGCAATATAAGTTATGTAACTGAAAAAAAAGAGGGGTGACAACAAGTGTGTCTAGGATTGAATATTTTAAAATAGGGGTGCTTGCATTATTTTGTCCAACCCCTATGTACGCAGTGGGGGAGATTTACTAAGCAAAATGTGCCAGAATTCTGGCATGATCTGCACAAAAAATCCCCACTAACATGGCTTATTCCACATCCATCATGTGATTTAATCACTTTTACCACATGTATGGAATAGGGACGTAGTTTAGCAGGAAATAGGTTTGGCTTATAGTATGACACTGTGCACCAAACATGCACAAAGTTTAGGTGCATTTTTCTGGCATAAAGTAAGCCAATTAATAGAAGGTGTAAAGTTCTACACGGTCTAACAATATGTATTTGGTCACCTGTGGTAGAATAGAAAACCAACATTTATTCATGTACAATAGTTGGTAGACCCCAGCAGATGCTTCCTTACGGATGATATTGATCTACACAATACTCCCGGATAACTGTTGAAACTCCTGGTGTATGTGAGCCATCGGTTGGGGGTGGTTCTTCTGCATTTCTCTGGCCAGTACCCGTCGGTCTCTATCTCCCAGTTTCGGGGGTCTGCCAACTCAGGGCACATTCTGACAATCACCGTTCACCTTCCACTTCATAATCACATAGGCCACTGTCAATTTTGGGTAATTCAGTTCGCTTGCCCTTTCTCGAAATCGGACAACTCTGCACTTCATTGCACCTTGCATGCAACTAATGCCAATGCTGTTTCCTATTTAACATCACGACCGCAGATACAGTATCTTTTTGCATGGGTGTCCATATACTTATTGGTAAATAGTGTATTAGTCTCAAAATGCAACAGATTCATCACCCAGCATCAGACACTGTTAAATTTGGTGCATTTAAAATCTGCCCATTGACTTCACCAGCAGTATACTGAATGCAGGAGTAAAATACAGTCTAAGGGTGCATTCACACTACGGATACGCTGACTGATTCTGAACATTAAAACACGTTCAGAATCAGCGCGTATAAAGCAGATCCCATTCATTTCAATGGGAGCCGGCATACGAGCGCTCCCCATTGAAATGAATGGGCTGCTTTTTTCTCTACGAGCGCTCCCATTGAAGTGAATGGGAAGTGCTTGCATGTACATGTCTGTGGGCAGGGCCGGGCTTGTGGGCGAGGCCGGGCGGAGCATGAGAGCAGGAGACAGCGGCGTTCTGTGGCCGCCCAGGGATCCCCGGTGTCTGCTTGTTCACAGCGCAGGCTGAGAGTTATCTCTGGACACTAGCAGGCTGGGGCTGCAGCAGCTCCGCCTGCCAGTGTCCGGAGATGACTCTCAGCCTGCGCTGTGAACAAGCAGCACCCCGGCTCCCTCCATCCCTAAGAGCGGGGAGCGCGTCATCCCCTGGAGCTGCTGCTGCCCAGCCTGCAAGTGTCCGGAGTGCTTGTTCACAGCACAGGCTGAGAGTCGACTCTCAGCCTGCACTGTGAGCAAGCAGACACCAGGGATCCCTGGCTGCATCCCGCGATCGACCCATACGTCCATTGCGATCGACCGGTAGATCGCGATCGACATATTGGGCACCCCTGCTCTAAATAATGCACTTCAATATGATATGATGTTGCGATTACGCTACAGTCCACGCAACCCAAGAATTTCAATTTCCAATTCAAGCGACTTCTGAAGTTCCAATATTTTTAGAGCAGTTTCTATGCAGATCCATTGGAATGGACATACACACGGACCTGGAAGACACTCTGCTTACATTTAGGTTTCATGCACATGACTTTTTTTGAAGCCCAGACATGACAATGTCTGCAATAGTCACATAAGGGACAGAGTAAATCAAAGGTGATTTCATTTTACAAATTTCCCTCTTAACAAAACAGATAGTCTTCAGTAGTTGATCGCTTTTCATGGCTAAAGGACAAATAACAAGCTTTAGAGACTACTTGGGTCTCTTCGTCAGGCATGGCATCTTTGTCATCATCTTATCAGTTACCCATTAAAAGGTATCAACTACTGAAGATTCTCAGTTTTCTTATCTGTTACATCTACTGGCTAATATCATACAAATATATTATTTTCCCCATCCATAGCAAAAAAATATCTTACGCCAGAAACATTATAACTTCTCTTTGTGGGCGCTATCCCTCCCCAAATGCAAAAAACTCTGAATGTTGTGTTGGAAACCAGGACTAAACAGCAGGTACTGTCCCCTCTCTCCTGTCCTGGGTTTCTGAAATTATCACAGGACCAAAAACTTTGGTTATTTCACTCTGGTTCTTTATAGATATAAATTAGATGCAACTTGTGAAAAATACCGTGTCAGCCGAGGCTGTATATTAAATAGCAGAATTTCATTACCTAGCAGCATCAATGGGAATCAAGACTCTGCAAGTTTTAAAATAACAAAATATACAAATTAACTACTAACGTTAATGAGAAATAAAACTTCCCAGAAAGATAAAGGTGGTAAGAAGGGTGCAGTAAGCATCCAATGTCCTTTACAGTACAAGAGTCTGAGTTTGGTCAGTGTCCAGTGCGAATTTCTGCTCTCGCCATTTTACTTGGGTTTATCACGGAGGAAATAGACTATTAGTTCATAGGTTGAAAGGACAATGGCTGTGTTGGGAATTTGCCGGAAAAGTTGAGCTAAAAGTCCTCTGTAAAAGGCTGCGTAGCCTTCTTCCCGTGCCACAAGTCGTGCTGTCTGACAAAAGGTCTTGTACTTGCTCCCTTCTTCTCGAAGTCTTGTGCGAATGACCTCTGTAAGGTGAAGACAGGATGAGATCAGTGCCAGTCACAGCAGGGTATTATACAGGTATAGACTATTAAAAGGCATTTGCTAGATACCCCAATTAGCATCCTATATGCTAATTATCCTGTTGGAGCAGGTGATTGGTTTAGAGGGTTTTTGTGATGGTTTGGCGGGAGCTACATTATCTAGTGATAGAAAATTAATGGCCTCTCCCCAGTATATGAAAACAATACCAGATCATTGAAGGTTCAGAATCTCGGCACACAAAATGATTAGACAAGGCTGCAGTACATGTGCGAGTGCTGCACCCTCTTCATACCACCTACATAATAGCAGCAAAAGAAAATACTACAGTTTTGTCCTGTCCAAGTGAATTGGACAAAGCTGCAATACCTTGTACAGTTCCTGCTAATACAGAGTGCAGTTACAGAAAAGGACACAGCTCTTGCACTGCAGCCCCTTCAAACAGCTGATCTGGAAGGTGACAAGAGTTGAACCCCCAGTAACCTGGAATTGACAGCCAGTTCTACAGTAAATTAGATAATACTTTACATAGATTAACATTATCAACATGACACATCCCTGATAAACAAACAAACACCTACCATGTGGGTATGCAATGCATGAAGCGCATCCTTTAGAGAATGCAGCCGCAAACATTAACCCTATGAAGTTGGCTGAAGTCTTCTCTCCAGGACTAGCATTGGCCGCTGAAAGGTGCAGTTCCTCCAGGTGTTTCTTTAACCCTTCATATATGACAAAGCAGATAATGGTCTCAGAGATTCCTGCATATGATGCAGTGAGACCTCTGTAGAAGCCCCTGATGCCCTCTGTCCGGTATACATAGCGGGCACACTGCAACGCATTCATCTGTTTGGAACCTCTCACCCTAGTAATACAAAACGGAGGATGATAAGCATCTTATATTTGAATGGTAGACTAAGCGTAAAATAGTAAGTTCCAGAACCCTCCATACCTCCTCTCCAGCTGCATTCTTGTTTTCACCATCCAAATTGGATTCATCATTGTATTTGTAACAAATGCTGCAAGACAAGATGATCGTAGGTTATTCTATTATAATGTCATGAATTAGACAGGTCAGTAAATAAATAAGGGGACATATTATGTAGCCTGCTGGACTTCCACTAAGATAATGCAGTGAGAAGGCAATGCAGAAGTAATAACTGATAAGATTTGTAGTTCACCAGTGTAACACTAGGGGGCAGTGTGCATTCAGAAATGCTTTCATCTCCCTGTTACACAACCTCAGCTGCTAGCTCAGCCTTCCAGAGCTGCACACTCAGCCCCCAGTGTAATTATTAAAATGGTACTGCAGAGTGGCACATCCCTGCAATGCTGTCAATACAGCAAAACCTCTGCAGATAGTAGGCAGCAACCTAGAACTTCAGTGCGGTAGACAGAGAAACGTGTGGAACAAGGACATATGCACAGATTCTAAAAATGGAGCCCAGTTCTACAGCAATAGACAATCCCAGGAAAAGTAACCCAGGTATAATTGTTTTTATTCACTTGCCCCATAAACCAAGTCAGAGCAACCGGTTATCCATCAATGCACCGACTGCAAAATATTAGGGAGCTGCTAATAACTAGAGAAGCTGAGATTTGTATATGTAGATATGTGCCAGGCTGAAAAGCCTTTCTACCCCATACTCGCCTCACCCTAGAGGCCCATTCAGCTCACTGCACCGATTACAATCTCTACAGAGTTTCCATTGCAGCGCTGTGTATGACATCTGTGACCATTTACAGAGATCAGCACACAAGGTACAATAGACAGGTTGTTCTGTCCCTGAAGGGGAACATTTGTTAAAAAAAATAAAATAAATAATAATCTTGCTGCCTCTTGACAAGAATGTTTTAGTGCCTAAAATAGAAAACTGTATGTGCAAAGTTGGCAGACATGTTGGGTGGAATTTGCTATCATAGGCTAAGCCTATTCCTAAACTAAATGTAGCATTTTTTTGGAGGGGGAAGGTGGGATACCCTTTGATTAGTGGTGCAGCAAAGAAAACTCTGTCCTTCATAAAAACAATACAAGATCTTTCCCTTCATCAGTAAAGTGAGTACTACAAGCTCTCCATATGGCCCTATTATAATACAGCTTCAAGAGGCAGAACATGAAGATCCTGGACCCCAATGCAGATTCTACACAGGGCACATCTCCACTTACCATGTGCCATTATAAACCTGGTGGCCCCAATCATGCACCAGGCCCTTGTGCAACTTCTACATCTGCATCTCCTATAGCTACACCGCTGCTATTTTTTCCTACCTAGACCCAGGTGTGACTATACCTCACTGCTGCAGCACTGACTGGGGGTACGGTATACAGAAACATATCTACTGTTCCTAGAAACACACCATACTCATCCAAATCCTGGGTGTTTTTACTACTGTGTATTCTGCTCTAGTTTTCTACAAATATAAGTGACAATTTATTAGGGAATAGGTGATAACAGTGCTAATGCCATGAACAAAAAAGTTGACAAGCATATATGGATAAAGTAGCCACTAAATCTATGATATGTATAACGTTTCGGTCCTTCAGACCTTCGTCAGATATGATCTAGTACTGGGTGGGAGACGAGAAGGGTTCATGGCATTCATGCCATGCCAATAAGCGTGTGCAGTACCATTGCTCTCTCTATACTAGTTTTCTACAAAGGGAAATGGTTTAGAGCAAAGAAAAATACAAAAATAAAAAATAAGCCCTCATATACTAAGCAGGAATATTCCACTGTTAAAAATAACTGAACACTGAACTATGGTGTGAAAGGGGCTGGAACAGATACCTGAGAGCTACCAAAAAAATCAAGGGTCATGCAAGGACATAAACAGCCTGGCAGACATTAATCATACAGGATCCAGTCCCTCGACTAGCTGACTGCGGTCCTACAGCATTCAGTGTCTAGCAGAAAGTTGCTTATATATAGGGCCAAAGGTGCACTTAACCAGACCCTATGGTTGCAGGGAGCTCCCTTGGGACAGCGGGACATTCCTGCATTTGTTGTCCCACTGTTCCAGCAGTGGGTCCAATGCTGTCCCAACTCTCCTCCAGATGCTGATGAGTTCAACACAATGGTGAAGCAGGGAGTTGTCCATTCCCTGCTTCACTATCCAGCCACCGTTTCTGCTCCCGGTGTCCTGTGAGCAGGAGTTGCAATGTAGTGACGTCACTTACATTGCACTGTTGCTCCCAGAAGACTCCAGGAACCGAGAAGAGAACAGGGAAAGGGGAGTGTTGAGGATTTTTTTTTCTTTGATATAAACATTTGGGGATAACCAAAAGGAATCATGAAACTATGGGGTCAACCTGGAGGGCTACATAACACTCAGGGCCACATGAAGGGTTGACAGTAAACTGGGGGGGGCAACCCGAAGTGCTACATTAAACTAGGAGGGGAACTTTATAACAATGTATGAAAGCCCACAAGGTGGGGCAAGTCAGTGTTTGAGGGCAGGTTAAAGTGTGATGCATTCAAGGGCATTTGACGGTGAAGGGCCACTGAGGAGCATTATATTGTATGGGGCCACTAGGGAGGCATTATACTGTGTGACGGCCACTAAGGGACATTAAAATTTATGGGGGCCACTGAAGGGGGCATTATAATTTGTGCGGCTCAGGTATTTATATGTGGTAGTGATGAGGGGAGGGGGGGAACTTAAGAAACCTTTGCACTGGACCCACCAATGTGTTAAAATGGCCCTGGCCTAGCAGATCATTTACCTGCGCATCCTGCAGAACACATGTGCACAATGTTACTATTGGGAACAAATATGGTATTGAACTGCTCCTTGGCTTTTGAGTACGATGCAAAGTAGACAGCCCTGTGAAAAAGAAGAAGAAATTCTGAGCGAATGTGGAACAGACTGTGTACAAACAAAAGCAGCAGACATGTGCTCTGTACAGAAGCCAGCATGAAACCACGCCAGGAGCAGTGAGCCAGGCTTAAAGGTACAGGAGCGTGGCCTGCAAGAGATATAACCCAGGCGTTGTGCAACTAACAGACATGAATGATGATAGCTATTGATACATTAAACAAAACTGAAGACTTGCAGGTAAAGGGCTAAACTACCATCTCTTTTACAGGCCATTTTGATACTGGAGACCCAGACAATATGTAATATCCCCATTATTTACATTGAGGCATATTCCTGGTACTATAAACCATTACTTCTACAAGTTGCCATTGTGGTGTGGGGTCATATCATCATTTCACAAACAACCATATTCTGTATCAATCCCAGTATCTTTATAGGATATGGGGCAGAGTTCAGGGGATGTTTGTTGTTTGCCAGAAGATAGCAGTGTAGTATAGGAGTGGACTGTGACCCTACCACCTAAAGATAACAAAACTGCCCAGGACAACACCATATAGAAAGAAAAAGCCAACTAGTGTATGTAGCCTACTCACTAGTCCCTGGTCTGGAAACAATAGTTAGGGACCATGATGCTGCTATTCAACACATATCCGCTTTTGACCAGTAGGGGCAAAAAAAAAAAAAAATCACTTACCTGGATGGTGCTACACCGACTAAATTAGGACCCAGTCCCCGGAAAAGAGATTTTGGTCCTTCTTTTTCAAGGATGGATCTATTAAGAAAAAAAACCAAAGGGTTCAGTAAAACATGAAGAGGCTATGCCATATAGTAAGACATTTACCAAGCCTAACCTTTCTTAGATGAAAATGTTGTATTCGCATCCACATTGTTCTCTCATTCAGTCATTCACCCATGACAGTCATTAAACATTATGGGAAGTTTATGTTGCAATTTCTTTCTTTTCTAGGTTACTTGCGGCTTATATACATCACACCAGGAAGCTGAAGTGTAAAACTTTCCCAAAAGTGATGTCACTCTCTAATAAGAGGACTTCCTGCTCAGGATTTGCTGTAGAACAGGGCGCAACAACTAGAAAACAGAGGTTTAACATGCAGCTCCTGTACCGGAAATAGAAAATCTATAACAGGTTCTCCTACGGGGGCAATTGAGCCCCCCTTATCCACCAGGTGAAAGGGCAATTGTTATAGCTCACCTCTTGAGGTTACTGTCTCACTTAAACAAGAGAAGGTGGTGGTTGTGTGAGTGTGTGTGTGTGGGGGGAATAAGGTTCTTCTAGAAAAGAGGTCAGTCGTGCTATCAAGATTTTGTATTAGGACCCTTAGAACATCAAGCTGCTCCTCTCTGTGTCCCACAACCCATCAAAATCACGGTCATCCTAAGTAACTTTATTAACCAGTTTCAAAAACGCCCATTAGCCCGCTGTCACAGGCAGAGGATCCATCTGAAGGTTTTCTTTCCATACATTACTATTTGTAATGGGTCAGACACACAATGCTGTCTAAATCAGTCATATAACCAACACCAGTGGACCCTATTAACTTATAATGGGCAAGTCAGATTTCTGTCATTTCACCGGGAACAATATTACAACATTTTGCGCCATTTCCCTGTCGAATATGGTAGAAAATCCGAGGACAATCCTATTTATACAGTCCTCACCATTGTGACTGTGATGGTCACTGAGAGCCGCTGCAGTTCCTGCAATTGACGGAGCCTGGTATTCACACCATGGGGTGTTCCCTTCACAAGCCAGCCATGCGACCATATTTCTGAATGCAGCTTATAGTACTGTTATGTAATATGTTTTTTACCTTTTAAACCTGTTTACCCAAGAAAAGGATAAACCTTGGCTACAGCAAGCCACTGCAACCGGTTTATTTTACAAGTACATATTTAAGAAGCAGACCGGTACCACAACTGGAACTGACCGGATCCAACAAACCTCAACAATGAACTCTACAAATAGACAAGGACTTACTTGAGGACCTGTAGTAAGCTAGGGGAGACTGACGTGGCGGGTCTCACGACACTTCCACCGCTGAGGGTCCCCAACTGAACCTGAGAATAGTAAACTGGTTGGAGGGCAATTCCTGAGGACTGTAACCGGGTCTTAATCACCTCCAGGGGACACGTAGCAATGGCACCCACTGTACCCGCACACCTACAGAGAGGAGAAAGGATAGTGAGACGTTTACAATGATAAAAACATAGATACAATAAATATATTACCACACACACAGACACACACACACACACACACCGCTCTCCCAGACTCCTGAATGGCACAGTCAGACCAAGTTCATACTGTGGAATTTATCGTAATTCAGAAAACAGAAGTTATCGGAAGGGAGCAAAAGTATTACCTAATATTTCTGCGAAACTCAACAGACCTGCTTTTCTGTAGTCTAGGAAAGCTGAGTGTACTGCGCTGGGAATGAATGTTTTTGCCGTATCTTTTCTATTATCATTTTGAGCTATTCTTGGAAGTCTAAACAAAGAATTTTCAAGCGATTCTCATAACATGGATGCCCTGTCCAGCACCACAAAGAGCGATAAGGAATGTACACAAAGTCATAAAATCGCGCTCAGAACATTGTTTACTGATCATAGTGGGAAGAGAGGACAAACGAAAGGTTAAATGTTATGTAGGAAGTTGCCAAAACACCAGTAGAGAACAGGACAGAGACTGAATGTTCCCAGTCGGCGTCCCTAAAGTGTTCATATTGTATTGGAAAATCACAGCACAGGGCATATATGGGTGTACAAGAGTCTGTGGGGGACTCCAGGTAACTGCAGATAACACCACGTTGCCTGGGTTTTGTGTAAAAATACTATGGTTGACGGCCATGACATCTTTTTATCGGATAGGAATTACATTTTATGTGGGAAAAACAAAGCATGCGACATTTGGCCCATGTCCAACCCCCTTTACGCCAGTATTTGGGGATGACCCCGCTGATCTTGCACCTTTTACGGTTATGTTTTTGTTGTGTTCTTTGTCCTCTAAGTCTTATTCCAACAAAATATCCTTTTCACCTGAATTTCATGGTTGCTTGCAGCGGGGCGGCTGCCAATGAACTTTTCCTGGAAGGAGTCGTGGGAGGATGCATACGATTTGTCCTCTTTTTTCTTCTAACTAACATGAGAGGACAAGTTCTCAAGCTATTCTACACACAAAGGGATTTCATTATATTCTGTTACCGGAATCGGTGCTGTAACCCCGAGCAACATTTCAGAAGTTTCATTCAGTAAAAGAGAAGTATCTGAGGTAGCGCAATAACCTTGTCACTGTATGCCGCGCTGTGGACAGCTTTCATTATTCATGGGGTTTGCTCTAACTTCTGCCTTAGCATTCACAGAGAATGCCAGCAGAGCTGCTGAGGAGACCACCACAGCGTCTATAGATCAAACAACAGCAGTGGGGACACCTCACGTGTCCTGCAGTACCAGACACTGCCTATGGTCAAGAGCAGCACTATTTTGAACGAGAAAAACACACCCACAAAAGGCAAATTTAGTTTTTCCATCATCTTGGAGACATTAGCCAGTGAATCACATGGAGAGTCACGGGAAGCTCCGATATGACCTCCTGGCAGTCTGCACAGCAAGACCCCAGTCCTGGCAGCTGTCAGCATCACGTGTCTGTCTATTTAAATCCACATTTTGCTCTTCTCCAGGGAAGGGGATGAACCAGATTAATCCATATAACTTTTCAGGACTTCTGAACGTAGCAGTCTAGCATGTGCAGGGTGCATTTTGTAACTGTGAAATATTAAACATTTCACAGTTACACAGAATGTACTGTATACTGTACTTGTAAACATGTATTGGTGAGTGTGTGGATGGTAGCTCGGTACAGTAATGGTGCAGACCCAACCAGGCAGGGACAGGGACACAATATCTGGTATAAACAGGTTTATTTGAAGAAAATACATAAATAAAATAAACGTTCACTTCAGGTACAAAACTTCAAACAAAAAAACCTGCTCACCCGAGCACTAACTAAACAGAACAAAGCTAACTATACGTGTGGCTTACTACCAGCCACACCAACAAACAGGTAATGCAGTTAGGTCTCACCAGTCTCTCAGTATTGCAGGACAGACCCAGGTGCCTCCTCTTGCTCCCAGGATCTGCCCTGAAGTGTAGGCTCTGCAGTCTTTTATGGCCCAGTAAGGAGCCTACGACCCACACCTGATGCTGAGGCCTACTCAAGACCCGCACTGAACCAAACATATGTCAGAAATCTGGGGGAGGGATACCATGACTTCTGCACTATGCCTGTCACCTTTTCTCATGAGTTACACATCACATGTCACACTCCAGTCATACCCAGAGCTGCATTTAACATGCTCTTGCTTTCCCAGACATCAATTTCCACAGTCAAGGACATGACATAAGAACTTTACATCTATTAAGTAAGGCCCCAAATATAATGTGTAAAATGTTTAACCACCACTTCTCTGTTTACTTTTTAGCTAAGTGTTATTCCCCTTTAACCAGCCTGACAGTGGCTAGGGATACAGTCACCAGGGACTGAGAGATGTTCCACTTCCAGTATCTACATCCACTTTCCAAATTTGCAAGTGAAATACATAGCAGAGCCTTTTAAGCCTGAAAGCACTCTCTGGAACTGTTTTGTCACCCTGGACACCGCTCTGTCTATTACCATCTGCATCAACACATTGCCTGGCTGGTCTGAGCCTCCAATGTGACATCCTGCAGCACAAACAAAACCTGGTCCGGCTCAGCGCAAACCTCTCAGGAGCGCCCAATACAGCACAAAAAAAAAAAAAAAAAAAAAAAAAAAAGTGTTGTATACCCATAATCCTATTGTCGGCACCCCAATTTCCATCACCTTCTTCAGTCTTAAAAGGTAGCATATACTAATAGTTTACGGGCGACCTGATGACTGTACGTATAAAACCGTTATTTTGCTGGGATTTGTAGTAGCAGCAACAGACAACTAAACATTAGCAGCTGAACTATTTCTAGATAGATGAGTTGCTAGTGGGACGGTTTATAATGCAATAACATTACAGCTGTTCCCCCTCCCCTCCTTGCAAGGCCAGATTAAGGTTTGTGGAGACCATTGGACAATATTTGTATGGGTCCTTACTCTTCCTATCCTGTACTGGATACAGTCAGAAATATTGTGTGTCTGATGTTTGGGAGGGGGGATGTAAGAGCAGCAGTAGGGTGCACCATTTTGATTTTTGCTCTGGAGCCTCATTATTTATATACAGCAGCCAGTTTCTAAGTAGTCTGGATTAGACTCTCGCTCTGTTCCTTTCATATCCCAAGTCGTACTGGCAATGACCTTATGGACAAATGAGCCTCACAGGTCCAATCCTCTTAACACTGGGTAATAAATATTTCATTGGAAGGAAACGTAAAAACTAATTAGTCAGGAAGATAACGAGAAGTAGATCACACATAGCAGTACTATACGTGCTAAATCAGATGTTCTTTAGGTATCGTATCTCAGCTTCTGGAAAGCTGGGTGTCAACCAATAGGGCAGACGTTTCTATACAAACCCATGTAAAATACTTCTGCCCTCGGCATATATTCTAAGACTGCAGAAAAGTTGGGTGCCCCAATGGAAGCTTTGGTATCGGCTGTATCAATGCAATGTCTCAACGGCACAGGTGTGAACAGATGACTAAACTGAGCGCTCGTTGCCCTTTAATGATTAATTGTCCGCTAACTACATTATAACAACAGATTCTGCCCTTGTTTTCTGCTATCATGATATCTCTTTAAGGGACAATGCCCAAGTGTGCACAAAGTTCACTTCTCACACACACTGCGAGAACATGATGCAACATTGCACCAGCTGCTGCCGGCAAATGTACTCAATGAACAAATTCTGTCCTGATCTGCCACCGAGACCAAGAGCCCAGGAGCATGGACCACGCCAACAAAAATAGAAAAATATTCAGAGCTGGCAATGCCACCGAGGTGTTTTGTTGTGTCTTGTGCCTCAACATGACATTTCCTTGGTGAAGTACAGGCCTCATGTACGTTTCAGACACAACAAAACTATGCATCACGAACAAACACCCTGTCTATTTATAATCTGCACCCGTGTCTGAGATTTAGTACTGCTGTACACGGATTATTTAAGTCCGGAAGATGAACAGCGTATTCGCCTCATGTGAATATACCCCAAGGTAAGCTTTCAAGAACCATTTTTTTTTTATATGTAGATTTTGAGCCCCATATTAGGATCACAATGTACTTTTTTCCCCCTATCAGTATGTCTTTGTAGAATGGGAGGAAATCCACGCAAACACATGGAGAACATACAGACTCCTTGCAGATGTGGTTCCTGGTGGGATTTGAACCCAGGACTCCAGCGCTGCAAGGCTGCAAGGCTAACCACTGAGCCACTGTGTTTCCCCTAACTTTCAAGGGCAATCTTGTGCTGGTTCGGAGTGCCATGATGTTTTCTTCTCCAGTCCTATCCATAGCTAAATTCAGAATTTTGCTTGCTTCCTATTAGCAGAGAACAAGAGAATATACATGATGGGAGCTCAGTTACAGCTATACTGCTTGCTCACATGAGAGCGGTTTAGTGCCACCCTGTTGTTTCTACAGGCAACAGGCAAATTCTGTAAAGTAGCTCTGGAGGGGAACAGGGATAAATTTAAAAAAACACCCTAAAAAGTTATGCAAAAGTGAGCATCGCAAGGGCGTCTTCCAAATTTTTTTGGTTTTCCAGCTGCTCCCCAGTGGCATTTCTGAAAAAGAAGAAGTGTAATTTTCTTCCCACCAGTATAATGCCACGTTTTATTCATATAATGTAGAGTTGTCCATTACACAGAGCAGTGGATGAGGCTGGCGTCTTATTAATAGTATGATGAGCGGTACTAATGGAATATGTGGTTTATAAGTGGATAGAAGTTGAAGTCTGAGGACAGAGAGACGGCAAGGAGGAGTAAAAATTCACACAGCAGCCATGTCCGCTAACAACTAGAAGGGGTTATAATATATGGTTATGGACATCTTCGCAGTAGAGAAGCTTAAACCACTCAAGACACTACTCTGTAAGCCAATTTGAATAGACGTTGTAAATAAGATGCTCCTGCTGTGGAAGACTGGGAAAACTCTGGTCACCATGTAATAATCCTCCCACTACCCCCCCCCCCCCCCCCCATTATAATGGGTATCCCAATAATCAGATCCGGGCAAGCTGCTTCATGAAAGGGGTTTATCTGGGATAAGCAACCCCTTTAAGTTATAAGTTACCATCCTCTCACTCCCCCTTTTCACGTAACAAAGGCTTGGTGCACTACAGTCTGAAAAGCTACATTCACATGAGTGTCAGACACTCCATTCAGGTTTAGAGACTGGCAGAAATCCCAGATGAAAAAAGGGCTTTAAACTCGACAGACATTTTAATGGAAACCCAGAAGAGCCCATCACATACAGATTCAATCTCTGATTGAATTCCAATTTACTGTTCCCAAGACAGCAGAAAAATGGAATGACGACGGTAGATGTAAACCTAATAGATACCACAAAAATGGCCAACTATCTAGAATCATTGAAAAGTGCCAGATTATTAAATATTCTGCAGACGTACTAGTCTCTTACTGAGGTGCGGCAGGTTATACATTGACTGAGAATTTTAAAGGAAACCATTAAAGAGCTTTTCCCCATCTCATGCTCCTTGGTCAGGCGTACATCTGCGAGTTCAGCCACCCTACAGCAGACACAATTCCACAAACCTGGGTACCTGACAGCAGACAGGTACTGTGCAAGCATGAGCACCACTGATAGTAGGCCACAAGTCATCTACTGTTCTCAGCAGAATCGGATACAGATAGCTTTGTTCTTTTCTGTGTTGTGGCTGTGCTGACTTGCAGCTCAGCTCCTATTTCCTTACATAGGGCCTGAGCTGGACTAACCTGTCATGGCCACTACATGGAGCTACCCACCCTGTTCTCTCCGTATAGTGGCTAAAGAAAACAGCTGATTGGCATGTATACTGAATAAATATTTTATGCGTAGGACATGGCATGACAAGCAGAAAACTCTTGTTTGTTCTTGCCAGCGCCTTCTGTAGAAATATTTATTTGAATGAATGGAACGTTGCATGAGAAGGAGACAAGGTTATTACAAAGCATTCAATACTATCCAGAAGAATGTGGTGTAAAAACCACTGTAGCTTTAAAAACGCAAATGCTATCTTAGTGTAAAGTGAACTCCTCACTGCTTAAAATCGCTGGTTCCTTGGACTCAGATTGTGTCAGGGAACCAGAAAAACAGAAACCCACTTCAGATCTGAACGTCGCCTTAATGTCAATGGAAATATTTCTGTATACATACAGTGAATGGTTCTATCTATCTATCCATCCATCTTAAGGCTTGGGTTCTAAACAAGAAACCAACAATATACAAAACATCCAATAAGTCAGGGTCTGTTGAACTCTCTTGGGATAGATGGGACCAGCACTGCGTTGTATGAACATGACACGTATGTGGACAGAGCCTATTTGTATGCAGTTATGGTTACACTGATAGTAAGCAGAGATCTTGTAAACTGAGCTACGGAAAAGCAAACATCTGAAAGGTGCCTTCTGATATCTTGCCGGATTATCAAACCTTCTATAGAATCAGACAATACATTGTCCGCTTCTGTTCCGTTTTCCGCTGCTGGGTTTATGACATTCTAGATTTTACAATTTTGTGCTGGGCAATATTAGGATTATCAAATGCCAGATTAGAGGAATTTTACCTGCCATTTATGTAGATTAACAGTAATGACCAACAATATAGAAGCCATCATACAGGATATTACAGTAAAGCGAGAAGATTGCAGCAGTCTCCGGGAGAGAGTACAGCCTGTCTGTCTACAGTCACTTCCTGGGCTAATCGGCTTACCACCATCACACCCTTCCTCTTCACCCGGCACCTAAACTACAGATTACAAAATATGGACAATCTACTGAATACATACAAAACACATAAAAGTTATCATATCATTTCTACACATGCTTTATCTTAGCAACATGGTTTCTAAGGATCTAAACAAGAATATTTACTACCGTACAGCTATATGATGACTTCTGGCAGATAAAGAATGCGCCATCCTGCAATATTGTATGTCATATAGATTAGCACTGAGTCAGGCAATGAAAGCCACACTGATCACTATGAAGTGCACCAGGCTACAACTTTTATGCAGTCTAACACTGTGGTGAGATGGCTGCACTTCCAGTAAGTCAATGGAAACCAGTCATGTAACCATCACAATTATTTAACGTATTTAATAAGTAAAGTTGCAAAATGTAGACGACACCCTGCAACACCAAGATACACACTTAGACTCAAGGAGCTGCATCACCTTCTTGTTATAAACCAATACTCATAAGGAGAGGTGTAACTTGAAGCAACTGGGCCGCAGTACATAATGTGTAATGGGCCCCCCCACTTACCATGTGTTCTCTCTAATACTGGTGTAGTCTAATGTTGTAAAGAAAAAAAACAACCAACCAAATTTTATCCAAAGATAATCAATAGCCCCCAAACCAAAATAGCCATAGCATAACAAAAACTAGGGGTCATAATGAATTATAAAAATATCAACAAATATTTATTTAGGAATAATACATAAACATATACAAAACATACATTACAAAAATTCTAGAGGGCAGCACAAGTGGTGTCTGGCTGAAACAGTCAGACAAAAAACCGTAACCCTCTCACCGGTGATGTACCCGAAGTAACAACCCAAATAACAAGATCACATTAAATATAGATGTAAACACTGCTGCAAATAAAGAATGCACCTAGGAATTAGTCTGAGTAACAGACTTCAGGGGATAATGTCCCATATAGCAAAAGTCACTTTATCAGATTTATAATATATTTATGATAGGAACCAACCCCAAGAAGAATCTGCAATGAATATATACAACGTGTGTAAACAATGCATTACAAAGGAATACACTAATAGGTAACCTAAGTCAAGTGATAGTACATACCTACAGACATTGTTGAGCAGTGTGAACAGGACAGTAATAAAAGGTTAACTCCGAGACATCAGCGGTGAGGAAACCAAAACACCCCGACGCGCGTTTCGCCTTAGCGTGGCTTCATCAGGAGGCAATTAATAGTGCAACATGATTGTCTATATATACCCTACTACTAACAACATAATAAAAGACATCTGCGGTTACCTATCGTTTAAAAAATCTCCATATTCCCTAACTTCCGGCTCAGACCATGTGCACGTGGCGACGTCATCACGTACGCGTACCGCGATGACGTCACCACTGCAGAATGGAATTAAATAAAGTCTTCGGCCGGTGCGCACGCGTACACGCATCGGCCGAACAGAATAATCACCAGAGGCCGTACTACACGGCACAAAGGCCACAAAAACATGGCAGCCGGAAGAATCTAAGCTAGATAGCCTTCAATCCTCACAGTTTCCAAAGAAACAATAAAAGTAGTGCATAAATACAATTAATATAAATGATTGACCATACAATATATGCACAAATATCAATTTGAACGGAGCTCATCCAAATACATTACATCATTTATTTGATACAAAAGTGCACGTGCTGATAAAATGCCATACATAAATATAATAAATATCATAAACCATAATGGTATATCAAGTGACAACAATTAAAGTGATAGTGCACCATTAAAAAATTGCTTTTCCCTTTTCTTTATTCTTTTTTTCTTCTTTCTCATTTTCATATTAACTCCTTCTCTCAATCTTTCCCACTTTTTCCCACTTGTGTTCTTCACTATCATGGACTATATATATATTTATTCATAGTGAGAAAAAAAAAAAAAAAAGAGACTATGCGTGTACGCGTGCGCACCGGCCGAAAACTTTATTTAATTCCATTCTGCAGTGGTGACGTCATCGCGGTACGCGTACGTGATGACGTCGCCACGTGCACATGGTCTGAGCCGGAAGTTAGGGAATATGGAGATTTTTTAAACGATAGGTAACCGCAGATGTCTTTTATTATGTTGTTAGTAGTAGGGTATATATAGACAATCATGTTGCACTATTAATTGCCTCCTGATGAAGCCACGCTAAGGCGAAACGCGCGTCGGGGTGTTTTGGTTTCCTCACCGCTGATGTCTCGGAGTTAACCTTTTATTACTGTCCTGTTCACACTGCTCAACAATGTCTGTAGGTATGTACTATCACTTGACTTAGGTTACCTATTAGTGTATTCCTTTGTAATGCATTGTTTACACACGTTGTATATATTCATTGCAGATTCTTCTTGGGGTTGGTTCCTATCATAAATATATTATAAATCTGATAAAGTGACTTTTGCTATATGGGACATTATCCCCTGAAGTCTGTTACTCAGACTAATTCCTAGGTGCATTCTTTATTTGCAGCAGTGTTTACATCTATATTTAATGTGATCTTGTTATTTGGGTTGTTACTTCGGGTACATCACCGGTGAGAGGGTTACGGTTTTTTGTCTGACTGTTTCAGCCAGACACCACTTGTGCTGCCCTCTAGAATTTTTGTAATGTATGTTTTGTATATGTTTATGTATTATTCCTAAATAAATATTTGTTGATATTTTTATAATTTATTATGACCCCTAGTTTTTGTTATGCTAATGTTGTAAAGAAGGCTTTGGGCCCCTACAGCTTCAGGGTCTGGTAGCGGTTGCTACCTGTGCACTCCCTACAGCTATATGAATAGGAACAAGCTTCATCCCTAACCTATGATCAGATGACATGAGCACTTTTACTGTAAGTCTACTGGACTGGCCAAAAAAAAAAAAAATCAATGTCACCATTAATAATACCGAAAGAAATCCAGTATCCTGAGAAAAATCCAGTATCCCAAGAGATTTCTCATAATTTCCGACCGCATGTGGACCCTGCACACACGTGACTTAATCAGCCATCATCATGATCATCATCATCAGGCTGAATGTTCCAGGCTCATCTACATAGACCATAGATGAGAACAGGCACAGTACATGGCCCATTGTGAAGCAGGGTAGCTGGCAGCACAGCAGGGAGGTTATGTAAGCCTCATCTGCACACAGGGCAGGGGGGGGGGCGGTTGGGTTATATAATCACGGGGACACAATGTGCACTAGAAGGTTCCAGACCATTACATTTCCCTTACCCTAAGGACTCAGAGCAGTTTATATCAGGGGAAGATATTGGGGTGCAAGTTACATAATACATGTAATTCACATGATCTCATCTCTCTGCAGCCATCTGCATCCTGTGTCTCAGACCATACTGGAAGTTGTAGCTCTGTGACAGCTGCAGGGTGACAGCTTGCAAAGCACTGCTGTAAAGCAAAGCAAAGAAGAAACACCGCCAGTTTAGTGGCATAGGATGCAAACACATCCTCATACCCAATACCTGGGACACGGGCCGAAAAAGGTAGATGAGGATACTCTACCTCAGCAACTTAAGGCTCCTTACTCAGCAAGGTAACTGCTACTGTCACCACTAAAAGACTGCAGTGGGGGCTGTTCCAGTGTCTGGTACCAAATAAAGCCTGCAGTGCAGCCAATATACCCAAAATAAAAGATATTGGCAGTATTACAAGTGGTTAATAAAGAAGAACACAGATTGGGCTGCTTAAAGGGGTTGTACAGTATTCGGAAATCATGAAACAGCATAGCATAACATCTATCTATGGGTGTCACTGCTGCTGAAGAAAAGGAGATGAGAGACTGTGGGGACTGACCACTGGGACCCCCAGCACCTTTACTGGGGATCTTGCTCCTCTCTGACAGAATATTCATTCCACTCCATTCATCTCTATGACTGATAGAGAAGGCCAAGCTCTGTTACTCAGGCTCTCATCTCTGACAGTCCCAAAGCAAAGGATGGGGTATAACAGACATATCACATCCCGACCACAATTCAAGATATTTAGGGTCCCAGCTGTTAGATTCCCAACAATCAGACACTAATCCCTTATGAGATGCAATACCGCACACAACCTGTGGGCAGATGTGGCACCATTTTTACAAGAAACAGCCCCCCCCCCCATCCCTTTAATTGGGACAAATAACATTCTAGCAGGATGGCTAGTCAAAAAGGGCTTGGAAATTTGTCATGTGGGGCCCATTTGGACAACTTCAGCAGAATTTACCTTCATAGAAATGCCAGTTGAACAGGTTTGATCCCTGCAGTGGCACTTCTCACTTATACCTCAACAATACCAGGACTGTATGAATTCTATATTCCTACACAAGTCACATCCAAGGTCACCAATGGATGCGGAAGACAATTTACTACCACTGGTGGATATGATAAGATTATACATAGTCTCAAACTCATTTCCAGCTCAGGAAGTAGTGCATAGGAGCAGATAATAAAGCAATGTGGAGTGGTGTGGTACACAAAGGGTTAGCAGATTCAGAAAGCAGCCAGGGCGGAAATTACGTCTGAGTCACTGGAAAATAAAACAAATTAAAAAAAGAAGCATCAAAAGAACCTTGAAAAGCAAACCCACACAGTAACACAACCTGCCAGTCAGGGTGGGAGCAGCCGCCTTCGTCACATCAGGCCATGACATGAGGCTCCTTGTAGGTTACTGTAACACATGGTCACCTCGTGGAGGCTGCCGCAATGAGGAATGAATGAACTAATGGCAGAACAATGGCTTACTTCCAGAAAAGTCACCATAACCATACAGTGTAGGAGATTTATAGGAATACATGTACACAGCCCTACAATGGGAAGCCCTGAAAGGGTCATTCGCCATCCACTCAAATGTATCCTGCTAATCTGTTTAACAGTTTCCTGTCAGGATTAAGTGCTGCACATGTTTGGAATAGGACAAATTAAAGGGATTCTCTACCGCGGCTGGCTGGGAAGTAGGATGTCCTAAGATATCTACAATATAGGCATATACAGAGCCGCACAGGTACCATAGCAGTGCAAATCTCAAACACAAATGTATTTTATAACTACTCAACACAAATCAGGTACCCAATGCCCACATCATGTTGCCAGCCATCAAGTCCCTTCACCTAATAATGTCATCAGTGTCAGCTCCAGACATACACGAGGCCAAATATAGCCCCCATAAAAAGGATCTTCCCAAAATGAAGAGCCCAGGACTATAAGTGATAGACTATAGTTGGGGAGCCTGGTACATATTTGACAGGAGCTTCATGTTATGACTTGGGTTACAAGGGCCTGGCAGCAGCACCAGAACCTTTACAGTAGTGGATGACAACCTGGCACTCTTAGAGTACATGCTGGTAGTTGTAGTTCTACCAGTGTTAGAGAGTCACAGATCGGTAGACAGTGCTACAGTATATGAGAGACCTTGAGGGTCTGGAGTCTTACAACTGCAGAACCCCTTTAATAAGTAGTTTCTTGTTTTTAACCCATTGCTACCCGATCAGAACACTTATCCCAACCAGAGGAAAGGCTGTAAAGGAAACCAAAACTTGTTTGTAGATGAATGAAAGAACCTTACAGTGATAGTATAATACAGTGTAATGATAGCCACATAGCATGTGTGCTCATAAATAATAAACTGTTTCCTACTGTGCTATGGATACAGAGTAACAGATCAGCAGCAGAACTAGTAACCCTCTTTTCTAACAAGCAAGGTCTTACAAATGGCAGATCCACCCTTGTGCTGTGTGTCACTATAATCTCCACGTGACCTTGCCGGGACCCAGGCTTCCTTCCTTTGACCCTGGGACTGCACTGAAGGGGTTGAATGCCAGAACACGTGAAGATGGACGTACACAGAAAATGGGAGCCTGATGCCACCTGACTGCGTTACTAGGAATTAGTTGGCACAGAGTCACCTAGCAGAATGCAGTGTATTTCTATGGTCATGTGTGGTTAGTATACTCTGCCCTATTACACTTTATTATATCTTACCCCCCATTATAGTACACATTACACTATCATACTACATTATATTACACTACAAGACATTACAGTATGCTTTATCATACTACATTATATTACACTAGAAGACATTATACTAGGATTATATTCCACTATAAGATATTATACTATGCTTTATTATATTACATTTTATTCTTCTATAAGATATTATACTATGCTTTATTATATTACTATCCATTATCATGACCCTTAAAAGCTTGTTGGGCCTGTAAGATGGTGGAATAAAACCTGCCCGGGTCACACACTATATATGACTACACATGTCTCAGGGATGGTTTGCTGCTGTGGAACTACTAGTCCCAGCAGAAACAGGTGCCAGGACCGGCTGCTAAGAATAGTAGTCCCCCAATAGTACTGAGAAAGGCAGAAGTAATGTCAGGTAAAACTGTGCTGTATATTATATGGTTATAATGACCGGGATTCCGGACCACCCGCATGCTCTTACCCCCCAGCCAGGAGGTGCAGAAGAGTGTCCTTGCTCTGAGCCATGTCCCCGGTGTCTGGACGGATAAGGGCCGGTGTCTCCGGTCAGTCGCTCATCCTCCCGTTAGCGCCCCGCTCTGTAGCTCGGCTGGCCGGTAGAAGCCGGTTTTCTCTTCAGAGCCGGCTGGTGATATCACGTCAGCAGTCCCGGGGGAGGGGAGGAGGTGTGCGGGCAGTGACTGACGTACGAGGGGGCGTGTCTACAGCAATGCTGCCGCCTGCTCCATAGAGACAGAGGGGCACGAGGGGGGCGTTGTCCGTGACGTCACAGATTGGATTGCAGAAGTTTGCACCATGCTGGAAGAGAGGGGTCACGTACACTGGGGAGGGGGGTGTCACATGATCACATGACTCTTGGACTAGAGGGGCGAGTATTGGGGGAGACAGAAAAAAGTCCACTGTCACCTACCATAGCCTCTGTCTGTCTGTCTGTCTATCCATCCATCCACTAATATCTATCTATCTATCTATCTATCTATCTATCTATCTATCTATCTATCTATCTATCAATCACCTATCTGTCTGTCTGATCTATCTGTCGGTCGGTCTGTCTGTCTGATCTATCCATCCATCTACCTGTCTGTCTAGCTATCCACTAATATCTATCTATCTATCTATCTATCTATCTATCTATCTATCTATCTATCTATCTATCTATCTATGGTTAACCATTTCATTCTCAACAGACCATCTTGTCAGCTCCTGTGATATGGCCATAGTGATTTATGATGCTGGCTTCACTGTCCCACCTGCATATGATGCATTGAGTTCAGTGCAGACAAGATGCTGTGGCTCTTGGAAATGCAGTTGTCACACATACCGAGTCTCATGTCCCATACCGAGTCCCATGTATGAGACCTTGATGGCACTTGGCAGCACTGTAAGTGACCGTCTGCTTCATCCCAAGTGTGAGAAGGAGCGCTATCGCTGGTCCTTCCTTCCAACCGCGACCAGGCTGTAAAATCTACGTCAGACCAAGCGAAGATCACTCCGCACAGAGAACTAATGTTTATGACGATGACCATGAGGTCTTCCTCTTTCTCTTCCGTTTTTCCTTAGCTGCTATGGACTCCTAGTATATCTTCTCTTCTCAGCTTATGTGTGTCTACGTCTGTAATATATTACTCTGTATTATCCTGTACCTGTATTACTATGCTGCTGTAACATGCTGAAATTTCCCCAATGTGGGACTATTAAAGGATTATCTTATCTTATCTTATCTCTTATGAAATGACAGTGTGATTTGGCTCTTTGGGTGTTTTCACATGTGCAGATTTAGATCTGGTTTTTATGCAATTTTTGAAGCTAGGAGTGGATCTAAAAGAAGGAAAAGATAAAGGACAGATTTCTCATTATCCACTCCTGGGTTTGACTTCAACCACATAAAAAACCCTGTACATATGAACATCCCTTTTAGGTTAAATTTTTTTATTCAGATTCTGAGCCAAAGGTATAGTGAATAATATTGAATATCTCACTATATCCCTTAATGAAACAGGCACCCTGCCATTTACTAGACTGGTGGGAACTGGCATCAATTTCCCATGTAATGCTAGGTTCACACTATGGTTTGGTTTTCCGTTTAAACGTCAACCTAAGCGTTTACCCACGCTCCCCATAAACTATGTTAGGGTCTACCTGGTTTCTACTGATTTTATTCTGAAATCAGTGTCTCTCCGCCTATTTTAAGTGGAAGAGGGAATGGTGTCCCCAAATGCTAGTGTGAACCTTGCATCACTAAAGACAGTTTTCTTTTCTGGTCCAGTCTTAAAAGAATTAGGGGTTTCATCATGACCACCGGCCAATCAGTGGTCTAAGGAAAGGAATTGGGAATATGGTAGCTGTGACGTCCTGGTTCCTTTCCTGAGGCTGCTGATTAGGCGAGGACTGGTGAGTTTGTTTTCATTTTTGTTTTTTGGGTTTTTTTACTTTTCACCTTTCCCACCTCCTTGCTGAAACCTGTCATTCCTGGACATTCCCCTTTAATAGATCATTCAATTTCAGATATAGGAAGAAAGTAAACAGTTCTGTAACGGTAGGCTCACACTATCAGTTGTTCTGGTCCTTTAGGCTGAATTCACACAGGGTATTTTGGTCAGGATTTTGAGGCTGTATCCGTCTCAAAATCCTGACCAAAGACGGCTCCCATTGAAATCGATGGGAATCGGTCAGTTCTTTTTTCCAGGAGCAGTTTGTTCTGGCTCCCGGAAAAAAGAATAGATATGCCAATTCTTCAGGCGAAGTCGCCTCAACATCCTGACCAAAAAGACAGCTCCCATTGAAATCAATGGGAGCCGGTCAGTTCTTTTTTCCGGGAGTCGGTTTATTCCGGCTCCTGGAAAAAGAAGCAAGATGCTCATTCTTCAGGCCAATTTGCCTCACGAGTCTGCCTGAAGACACTCCCTCCTCCCGACTAGGCCCATTCATTTGGGCCTAATCCAGAGCGGAGTGCGCAACTGGATGCCGATGCACTCGAAAGATCTAAGAGACTTTGACAAGGCCCAGACTGGCTGGACGACTGGGTCCGAGCATCTATTAAATGGTAGGACTTGTGGGGTGTCCAATGTTAATACTTAGCAAAAGTAGTCCATGGAAAGGCAATTGGTGAACTAGTAACAGGGTCATGGGCACCCAAGGTGTATGCAAAGCCAAAGCTAGCTTGTCCAATCCCACAGAAAATCTACTGAAGCACAAATTGCTGAAAGGGTTAACTTTTGCAAACATAGGGAGCCTTCACACGATGTAAGGCTGCGCTCATTCTAATCGTAAAAACACGTTCAGAATGAGTGCGTAAAAAGCAGCTCCCATTGACTTGAATGGGAGCCGGCATACGTGCGCTCCCCATTGAAATCAATGGGAGGCTTTTTTCCCTATGCTTTCAATGTATTACACGCATAATATATTGAAATCATAGGGAAAAAAGCCTCCCATTGATTTCAATGGGGAGTGAATGTATGCCGGCTCCCATTCAAGTCAATGGGAGCTGCTTTTTAAGCGCTCATTCTGAACGTGTTTTTACGATCAGAATGAGCGCAGCGTTACATCGTGTGAAGGCTCCCATAGACAAGCATCAGAATACATCATGGTGCACTCCAGCTCGCTGTATATAATTATAGCACCAATGCAGTTTTCCATTTACACAGGCAAAAAATAATGAAAGAGTTAAAATAATGACAGCTCCACCCTGCCAAGCGAACCGGAGAATCTGCTGAGCAGTGCGACTCCACATTGTGGTTATTTACTGAGCTTCCCGTTCCATGTCTGCGCCATTACTAATAGATACAAATTGTCTTACATGAGTATAGTCACATATATAGTATTTTCACACTCAATTTAAAAATTATAGATCTGTTTCTGGAACAGCTGGGTCATAACTAATAAGGACACCAAAAGAGCTTCCCAAGCATCTGAGAAGCAAAGCTAGTTGGCTATAAGATGTTAGTGAAGTTGAAGAAACATAGCTACCACCCAGGCTAATTGTTCAGGACCTTAGGAAAGCTGGATGATAACCTTGCAGGCAAAAGCAATGATAACCAATTTGGTTGTTACTCATCTTTCCCAGAAGGAGATAAAACTATTGATTGGCAAATCAAGAGGTCATGCATCAGGCCTCTACTGTACCCTATCAATGTCATATCAAAATTTTTACTGCAAATCCGTCAGAAAAAAAATTAGAAATGCTTTATTGTGGCAGATAGGTAATAAACAGGAACCAATCAGAGCACTGCTTTCATTTCCTAATCAATGCTGGATGAATGAGAGCTGACATCTGATTGGTTGCTATGGGTAACACTTCCAGTAATTTTCTTTGTTATTGCTTTTTTTATCCCCAAATTCAAAAAGATGGGAGCCAAAAGCTGTCTGCCAGTGTGAGCTATCCCAGATGGGAGTATTAAGGTGGTACCTGTGGTAGGGCACTTATAGGGGAACATCAGTGTTTCAGGCGCTTATAGGGGCACACCAGTAAATTAAGGTTTTCTGGTATCAGAATGTGAGCACCATCCGCTCTAAGTATCACCGTATTGAAGTCCGAATTAATAAAGATATGCTAGCATTGAGACACACACAATATACACTCAGCTGTGGTGTATATAGTGGTTCTGTTTTCAATGGTGACAATGTGGCAGTATATAATACATTACATAGACAAAAGCAGGTTGTACTAGTATAATTAGCATAACATGATTGGTGGAGAAGTTGTAACAATAGTCCTGGCGCATGTCTATTGGATAAGAAACTGGAGAGAGGTCACCCCCCCCTGAAGGCTGACGGGGGTTGTGAGCTCTAAATAAAGGTGAGTTGTAAAAGAACACCACATGGCCAGCACAGGTCTGAAATCCAAAATGGTGGTTGTGAGCATATGTCTGGAAACCAGTGGTGTAACTACCGCGGAAGCAGCGGAGGCAGCTGCCACAGGGCCCGGGACATTAGTGGGCCTGGTGACAGCCGCTACCACTGCGTTTTTTTCTTTTTTCTTAATAGGCTGTTACCGGCTGTCCGTTACTGAATTATTCCAGACGGTAATGGGCCCCATTTACTTACCAAACCTGGCTGGGATCGGTAAGTGACACCGCGGGCCCCACAAAGACTATTATTATACTCGGGGGTCTTTGCAGACCCCCGAGTATAATGATCGGAGGCCCGGGAGATGTAAGAGACGTAAAAAACTGTGTTACTTACCTCTCCAGGCCCCCGGGCAGGCTTAGGCCTAGTTGTCTGACGTCACATGAACCCGGCCTGCGTCCCGGGTCATGTGACGTGGGACGTCATTGAAGAAGGCCGACAGCGGAGGACTGCAGCAGAGCCGGGGGATAGGTAACAGAGTTTTTTTATGTTTTTTTTATTACCTTGGGTCTCCGATTATTATACTCTGGGGTCTGAAAAGACCCCAGAGTATAATAATTGTTTATGGGTGTCCACAGTGGGGCAAAATACTGTGTACAGGGGCCACTGAGGGACATAATACTGTATGCAGGGGCCACTATGGGACAAAATAGAGCACGCAGGAATGTGGAGGAGGGGGTCGGTCTAGGTCTTCGGCATCGGTGTCAGTCGGGGGGGGGGGGCATGTCAAAAGTTTTCCACGGGGCCACGCCATTCCTAGTTATGGCACTGCTGGAATCCAAAATGGAGGTCTACACAAGCTGACATCATATTCAGCTTCAGATAGTCATATCTCCTAACTCTTTGCTTCAGACAGGCCTATCATATTTTTTAATCTAAACACTTCTGCAGTTACGCACTCCCTAAAACTAACCCTCCTCTGTTCATGCTGCCCCACAGGACATGACGCCTGTATCAGGGTGTAACCTTGTATGACCAGTCAATTTGGATCTGTTCATAAAAGTTCACTGACTAGTGACCAGATCATACAGATACATACTTAATTGTATAATTAAAGTATTCTTTATCACAAAAATGACTGGTCCACTGTATAAGCAAAGCTACCGCTATGTCGCCCCTGCTACCTCTTGTGTCACCCCCTCTGCCTCATAGATTGTAAGCTCTTGCGAGCAGGGCCCCCAATCCTATTGTGTGAATTGATTTATTACACTGTAATGTCTTTTTGTCTGTGCTTTAACCCTTTGTTTGTAAAGTGCTGTAGAATATGTTGGCGTTATAAATAAAGTTTACTATTAGTATGTCTGTTTTTGACAATACTTGTGTTCCAAATAGATTAACAACTCTGAATCAAATTTTTTTAGATCGCTATGTTGTTGGAAAATGGATGAATTGACAGATGGGTGTTAGCATTGCTTTAATCAATGGGGCAATCGGTGCTGAAATGTAACACCCAGTTGTCAATTTATTCATATGCAGTTCTAAGAAAAGATGCTCTATAACCATGTCATAGGTAGTAAATGTATTTACTACACACACCTACAATACACAATTACGCAACAATGAAATGAATATATTCCTGGAAATCAGAACAAAGAGGAATGTCTTAACCTACATAAGAATTGTGTCACAGTACACAAGATATACAGTCCTATGAAAAAGTTTGGGCACCCCTATTAATCTTAATCATTTTTTGTTCTAAATATTTTGGTGTTTGCAACAGCCATTTCAGTTTGATATATCTAATAACTGATGGACACAGTAATATTTCAGGATTGAAATGAGGTTTATTGTACTAACAGAAAATGTGCAATATGCATTAAACCAAAATTTGACCGGTGCAAAAGTATGGGCACCCTTATCATTTTATTGATTTGAATTCCCCTAACTACTTTTTACTGACTTACTGAAGCACAAAATTGGTTTTGTAACCTCAGTGAGCTTTGAACTTCATAGCCAGATGTATCCAATCATAAGAAAAGGTATTTAAGGTGGCCAATTGCAAGTTGATCTCCTATTTGAATCTCCTCTGAAGAGCGGCATCATGGGCTACTCAAAACAACTCTCAAATGATCTGAAAACAAAGATTGTTCAACATAGTTGTTCAGGGGAAGGATACAAAAAGTTGTCTCAGAGATTTAACCTGTCAGTTTCCACTGTGAGGAACATAGTAAGGAAATGGAAGACCACAGGGACAGTTCTTGTTAAGCCCAGAAGTGGCAGGCCAAGAAAAATATCAGAAAGGCAGAGAAGAAGAATGGTGAGAACAGTCAAGGACAATCCACAGACCACCTCCAAAGAGCTGCAGCATCATCTTGCTGCAGATGGTGTCACTGTGCATCGGTCAACTATACAGCGCACTTTGCACAAATAGAAGCTGTATGGGAGAGTGATGAGAAAGAAGCCGTTTCTGCACGTACGCCACAAATAGAGTTGCCTGAGGTATGAAAAAGCACATTTGGACAAGGCAGCTTCATTTTGGAAACAAAAATTGAGTTGTTTGGTTATAAAAAAAGGCGTTATGCATGGCGTCCAAAAAGAAACAGCATTCCAAGAAAAACACTTGCTACCCACTGTAAAATTTGGTGGAGGTTCCATCATGCTTTGGGGCTGTGTGGCCAATGCCGGCATCGGGAATCTTGTTAAAGTTGAGAGTCGCATGGATTCCACTCAGTATCAGCAGATTCTTGAGAATAATGTTCAAGAATCAGTGACGAAGTTGAAGTTACGCCGGGGATGGATATTTCAGCAAGACAATGATCCAAAACACCGCTCCAAATCCTCAGGCATTCATGCAGAGGAACAATTACAATGTTCTGGAATGGCCATCCCAGTCCCCAGACCTGAATATCATTGAACATCTGTGGGATGATTTGAAGCGGGCTGTCCATGCTCGGCGACCATCTAACTTAACTGAACTTGAATTGTTTGTCCAAAATACCTTTATCCAGGATCCAGGAACTGATTAAAAGCTACAGGAAGCGACTAGAGGTTGTTATCTTTGCAAAAGGAGGATCTACTAAATATTAATGTCACTTTTCTGTTGAGGTGCCCATACTTTTGCACCGGTCAAATTTTGGTTTAATGCATATTGCACATTTTCTGTTAGTACAATAAACCTCATTTCAATCCTGAAATATTACTGTGTCCATCAGTTATTAGATATATCAAACTGAAATGGCTGTTATAAACACCAAAATATTTAGAACTAAAAATGATTAAGATTAATAGGGGTGCCCAAACTTTTTCATAGGACTGTATATTCTGTTGTTTGGCGTCTGGGATGGAAAGTGAATGTATTATTGTATAAATAGACAGATCTACTATTCAGAAGATGACTGCTACTTATTTGGCTATCTCTGAAGCCCACATTCATAGCTATGGAGCAGTATAGTGTGTGGTTGTCCTGAAAACCATGCATCATTATCCTTCCACTTCACAATTATCTGCTACTTTGTGATGGTCTATCACTTAAAATCTCAATAAAATACATTTAAGTTTGTGGTTGTAAGGTGCCAAATGTGATGAAGTTCAAGGGGTATGAATACTTTTGCAAGCCACGGTATTTAGCACAACACTGTGGGTCCCAGGGGACCCTCACTTTGATATAAACTTTTATTACCTGAGGTTATTCTGAAACTTTTTCATGTCATATAAACTTTGATCCCGCTTGGTTACCACATTCTGCACTGCAGAGCAAAGTCCTGATAAAATAAAGACCACTACACTGTGCGGCGAAAGTTACAACATGAATCAATGTGTCTTGTGAAACTTGGACCAGTGGTGATGCCAGGGAAATTGGTCAATGTGTTGCGCCAAACACTAAAGTCAACTGGTCAGTGGCATGGCTTCCATAAAAGTATATACCAATGTGCGTTGATCAGCATGACCTGATGAAAGGTCACAATGTGACAGTGGCAGAATTACAAAAGGCCAATGCAAGCGATATTAGGAATGTTCTACATAGTAGCAGAGAGCTGGTCCAAGAAAGATGACACAATGGAGGATCAAGGTACAGGAAATGTTTGCACCTCCCAAAATGTGAAAATCACTGATTGGAGCTAAATCATTTGGCCAACATACTCCAAAGTCCTGATCCTAGTCGAGGAAGCGGGTTCTTGAACTGAGGTCTTCAGCTATCATTAGGTCTGTCTACTGTCTGTCTGTGTAACACTGAATAAATGATAAATTAGATAGCTCATAATGTAAGAATGATGGTGGTCTGACCACTTGGAAGTCATTGACTGCTCAAAAAGAGGACATCCTCATCACCCCCTTTCCTTATTACCCCTTGCTGCATACCCATAGTAATGAAGAGTTTGTCTGTGCTCAGCCATTTTGATCACTCCCATACAGTGGCGTAACTAGGAATGGCTGGGCCCCAAGGCAAACATTTGACATCACATGACATTTGGATTTCGCGTCCAAAACCTCCCCTTATAATGGTGGTCTATGGAGACCGCCAGGCTTCTGTTCTCCGCTAGCGGCGAGCTGCTGCTAGCGGAGAAAAGAAAGGACATGTCCTTTCTTCAGGCGGAAGCCGCGCAGGCTCAGCCGCGCGGCTTCCGCCCCCGGCAGCTCCCTCCTATGTCGGCTCATTCATTTGAGCCGACAGCAGAGGGTTAAGCCGCGACAGCGATGGTCGCGGCGGGTGGGTTTTGACAAAAGAGAGACGCGGCTCGCCGCGTCTCTCTCTGTGTCAAAACCCGCGCGGGCAGTTCACGTGTGAACTAGCCCTAAGTATAATGATACCAGTGTTTGTGGAGTTTGCAGGCCCACAGCCTCAACCAATCCCTGTTCCTGTTCACAGCCGCATCTCCAGAACGCAGGCAGCCGTGAGCAGGAGTGAGGATCGCTAAGTAAATAGGGCCCATTACCTGCTGGAGTTACACCAGCAGGTAACAGCCTATTAACAAAAAACATAAGGGGCCTACCGGGCCCTTAATGTACCAGGCTCGGTGGTAGCTGCTACCACTGCTACCTCAGTAGTTGGCCCACTGCTCCCATACAGTTTCTAGGTAGTGGCAGCGCAGATTTTTGACTATTGCTCCTTCCAAACTCTTTTTTGCTGCTGCTGGGCTTCCGAGGGAAGAATTGGTGGAACACTGCATTTGGATCTCCATAAATTTACCTATCCAGTGACCCAGATTGGCTCGGTCTCCTCGGAGGCCTCTTTAGATGCAGCCAAAGCATTCGACTCGGTCGAATGGCTTTTCCTTTTGCAGTCTTTGCATAGGTATGGGTTTGGGGGATCGCTTTACTACTTGGATCTCCATTTTGTATAGTTCCCCCAAGGCGGCGTTGTTCATTAATGGTTCGCTGTCTCCGTATTTCACATTAGGTAGGGGCACACGACAGGGCTGTCCTTTCTCTCCGCTGCTGTTCGCTTTAGCTATAGAACCCTTGGCTCTACTTCTCAAGCAAGATCCTGTTTACAGGGGTATACTATAGGCCCCCGGGAGGAGAGGACTGCGCTTTATGCCGACGACCTCCTCCTGTTCATGACTGACCCCTTTACGTCACTGCCCCGAGCCATGGAAGTGATAAATACTTTCGGCAATTATTCGGGCCTGCGTACCAACTGGTCTAAGTCCTCTTATATGCACATAGGTTGTACTCTGACAGCAGCGGAAGGAGAGGTAATGTGTGGGTTGCCGGTGGTTTCAGCTTTTAAATATCTTGGAATTATTATCCCTAAGGACTACAGGAGGTACATAGACCTCAATATTTTCCCCCTCCTCTCACACTTTCGCTTTAAATTCGAGACCTGGGCTGCATTGCCATTGTCTGTAGCTGGTAGGCTTAACCTGATAAAAATGATTGTTCTGCCCAAGTGCCTGTACTCCCTCAGTAACTCGGCCGTGCCTGTAACTCTCCGATTTTTTTAGACAGATGGACTCCTTGTGTCGTATGGGGACATTCTAGACCCAAACTGCGATTGTCCGCTCTCCAGAGGCCGAAACAGTTCGGGGTGCGTCACTCCCCGACCTGCTTGTTTACTATTTAGCGGGACAACTCCTTTTTATAAAGCCTTGGCTCTCCCTGACCCAGCTCTCGGGACCTGAGGTGCACCTGGCTCACCACCTAGACTTGCGTGATTTGTGGCCGGTCCTGGACCAGTCTCGGCTGTTTAGAGGTCGGCTGCTGCCCATCCACACCTTGGCAGCACAGGTCTGGAAGCAAGCCCAGAAAGTGTCTTCGTATTCAGACACCCCCACGGAGACCCTTTTATGGGACAATCTGATTTGTTTGAACTACCCGATGCCAGGACCTGGTCCAGATATGGGGTGTCTTCCCTGGCGGACTTATACACACAAGGGGTGTTTGTCACTTTTGATTCTCTGGCCTCTTCTCATGAGATTCCGAGACACCAATTCTTTAGATTCCTTCAGATACAACATGCCCTTTTCTCATTATTCCCTGACCAACCCTATCAGAATACCCGCTTATTGCTGTGCTACGATCCCAGGGCCCAGTTCTTTACGATAATTTGATTCATGTGAAGGTATCTCTAGCTGAAGCCCCGACATTGATGCGATGGCGAACTAATATTCCGGAAGTGACGGAGGAAACGGTTCAGGAGGTTTTAGAATCTCCTCTTTACGTCTCACCCTCGGCTAATAACAAATTTATTCAGATTTTCATTTTACACCAATGTTATTTGACCCTGGTCCAGTTACACCGGATGGGTCGGCTACCTGGCCCTAATTGTCTTAGGTGTTCATGCCACCGTGCGTACTTTTGGCACCTGCTGTGGGGTTGCCCAGTTGTCCAGGCCATCCTGTCCCATTTTCTCCCGAAGTATGCCTGTTTGGCGTGTTGGAGGAGGAGTTGTGGCAACATCACACCCGCATTTTTCTTCGGTAATGCTTATTTTATGGAAGCTATCACCTTACGGTGGATGGCCCCTAGACCCCCATCTGTTCCCCAATGGCGAAAACTGATTAACGCGATTCTCCCGTTTAATCAGAATATATATATTAAGGGAGAGGTTGTCCCCAGAAGTTTTATAAAGTTTGGGGAGCATGGTGTGACTCCCCCATGACCCAAATTTCTGCTCCTTCAATGCGTTCGGCAATTGATACCTTCACTGCGTGAGGGGAGGCCCCTGCCGGATAGGTTCACGGCTCCCTCTGTAATGGCAATGCTTCCTTTTGTCGGTATAATGTGTAATGTTATGCTCTGAACTGTACGGGTGGTGGTGGGGGCTTAGGGACGGGAGGAAATGATGTGGCTTATCTTTGTTCATTTGAAATTTTCTTTATGTTTTATTTGTGCTTATATTTTATTCTCTCAGTTGTATTATTGGCTCTGTATTATTAAATGTAATTAAAGGGAATTCTGAGATATTAAAATATGAATCACATCTGTTGATCACTAAGTGTCTCATTAAAAATGAGCCACTTTTTTAGTTGAAATAATTGCTTGGGTTCATGGCACCCTTGGGTGGGCCCCACAATGTCAGTGAACCCGGAGCCGTCTCCCTTTCCCACTAGCTACGCCACTGGTACATTGAATTGCAACCCCAAGAGTGCTGTGAATGCAACTTCTAGATGCAAAAAGATTGAGCCCTGCTCATGGAAATGGTGATCTCTGGTTGCACAGCACCATGGAGTCACAACCACAGTCACTGTGTAGATCTAGCCTTACATGACTCTGAGTGGATTGTATTGCTGTTTCATTATGTCTGTATTTAAGTTTATCAAGTATATTTCTTGATTCCAAGAAATTAATGGGACTTCATAAATAAGTATTTTGGACTACAGAAATATATTTTTTTCTGCTCATTCTTCTGCTTCTTTCACTGTGAAACTAAGGCCTCCTTCATATGATGGTACTTTTATCTGCAATTGTGGATCAAATTATGCAGCAGGTGCGATGGATGACACTGGGTTCACACTAGCGCCCGGAGTCCATTCTGAGCGTTCCGTCTTCTGCATGCAGAAGACGGAAAGCTGTCAGACCGGGTCTGGCCGTGTGGGCTAGTGAGCGTTTTATGCTCTCCGTCGCGAAACCATTTTTTTAAACCGCACACAGAGTACTGCATGTCCGACTCTGTGTCCGATTTAAAAAAAAACGGTTTCGCGGCGGAGAGCATAAAACGCTCCCCGGCGCTCACAGCCGGACATCTTTCAAAACCATTCAAATGAATGGGTATGAAAGAGTCCTGCAGGTTTCCGTCTCCTGCTCAGTTTTGTGCAGGAAACGGAAACCTGCATGAATGGAGAGCGGGCGCAGATGTGAACGAGCCCTCAGTGAAAAGCATGGAAGAAATGCAGATTCCAATCCGTTTATCGTTTTGTGCTGTTTTCACCGATCCATACACTGAATATAGTACTACCACTATTATTATGTATCTGATATTTCGGAATATCTTGAGATGAGCTGTGCTTCTAATACAGCATTTATGTTTTGCTTTTGCTGTTTTGCCTTTCTCCCTTGAAAATTGACCCTAGAAGTAACATGACACGCAGAAAAAAGCTGAGTATGGAATGTCTATGTAAGTCACAGCATGCTATTCACATGTGGGTATATATAGAAAATACATGTGAGATACTGAGGGGTGGGGCTACCATTGACACTTCGTCCCAGCTTCACAAACAACCTGCATGTTTATTCTAACAAAGTGGCAATCAGATTTCAAAGGACAGGTGAAAAGCTATAACAGTAGATCCAGGTGAGTATGGGAAATGTGCCATGTTACATGAGTCACAACACAGGTAGAATCAGCTCACCTTGTCTGTTGAAACCCCCCACAATCCTGAACACATGCATGGCCAGAGAACAGGTCCTATAGAGAACAGAAAATCCAGCACAGTGAAAAGGGATATTATAACACCATGTGTAACAATCCTGCATTTGGACAACATGCTTTGGACTTGCAGTGTTCCTCATGGCCATAAGATTGTCTGCTGAGCTGACAATCAACTGTATTACTGTCCTAAGGCTCCCTGCCCCACCAATGGGAGCACTATTCCTAATGGGGCACAATAGGTGATATTAATGGAGAACACAATGGAAGCATTATTACTATGGGGAAATATATTACTATTGGAGGCACTATGGGGCACACTGGGGGCATTATTACTTTTGGGCGTATGGTGGCACTATTACTAATGGGGCAGACTGGAGGAACATTATTACTATTGAGGACACTATGGGAGCACTATTCCTAATGGGGCACACTTATTACTTCTGGGGCACTATGGAGCACACAAAGGAAGCATTATTATTGTGGGGAAACATATTACTCTTGGAGGCACTATGGCGCACACTGGGGGGACAACATTATTACTTTTAGGAGTACATGGTGGCACTATTACTAATGGGGCAGACTGGAGGAACATTATTACTATTGAGGACACTATGGGAGCACTATTCCTAATGGGGCACACTTATTACTTCTGGGGAACTATGGAGCACACAAAGGAAGCATTATTACTATGGGGAAACATATTACTCTTGGAGGCACTATGGGGCACACTGGGGGGACAGCATTATTACTTTTAGGAGTACATGGTGGCACTATTACTAATGGGGCAGACTGGAGGAACATTATTACTATTGAGGGCACTATGGGAGCATTATTACTAATGGGGCACACTGAGTATTATTTGTATTGGGAGTACTATTGCTAACAAGGCACTGTAGGAAATAATTATTATAATGGGAGCATTATTACAATTGGGGGCACTATGCAGTTATTTTTTTACAAAAGGGACATTCTTTTGGAGCATTGCGATTCACTATCTCTATTATTAATGGGGGCACACTGGGTAAACATTTTTTTACTGTGGGAGGCATTGTTACTATTGGGGCATATTGGACACATATGATATTGTTAGTGCACATGGAAAGCGGGGGGCGGATGGAACGATGAAAAACCGCTCATGACACTCAGGGCTAAATGGAGAAGATGAGGAAAGAAATCAGAGAAGACATCACCTGTGAGGCATTGGATGTGATAATAGGTATATTATTCCTGTGACATCTGTTTAGTACTGCTGTCTTTGTTGCCAGGGAAGGGAGAGGGACGAGAATTTAGTCCATATGCTTTAGCGCTTGGGCCTCAGCTGCATGGGTTACGCAGTTAATGGGTAAATGAACCCACTTGTCGCCATGGTCCACGCAGGCATGTGAATGTGGCTCCTTCTGTACCCAAAGACAGGGCAGCCAGGTCCCCACTTACTCTGGTGCTTACTAAGTGACTGCAGAAAGTACACACTCACTCGCAGGTCTGATTATCAGCAGGTACAAATTTGGCACAGTATAAGTTAACAGCAGTTGATCGGACATAGTAGAAGGTAACGTCAGTTGTCTAACTACAGCAAGGTTCAGCAGGTCTCTTGATGTAGTAGCCTGTTAGCTTAGTTCACACGGGTTCTGCTTCTCAAGCTACATGCCAAGGTGCGCAGTGTTAACTTTTTAGTGAAGCTCCAGTCCCAGACTGACAAAAAAAAACAACCATTCCACTCTGACGGGTGGCTGCAATTGTTGGAAATACAAACTGGATGGAAAACCTAAAAGGTATGGGAAAACCACCAAGTCACCGCACACTGCCCAGCCAATTGGTGCAATTTGTTAGTCATTTGTTAGAATCATTTGTAAGAATCATTTTGTTGCTCTCTTTCCAGTCATCACAGTTTAAGTAATGTTTGGAAATGCATAATATACACAGTGACTTACCTCTAAATCGTAATACATCAAAAACACATATACAGCATATATATATATATATATATATATATATATATATATATATATATATATATATCAGTACAAAATACACACCTGGCCATCATGAGTGTGCTCCCAGTCTACAGATAGTAGCACACTAGACACCTAATGTGGTCGTATCTAGTCCATTACTTCTCAATAAGTGAAAGCAGCGAGCAATTTCATCTGATTTTGTCATTACCGCAAATTTATCAGTGCTTTCTCTTAGGCTCCGTTCTCACAGAGTACTGTGTCGCTCATTTAGAGATGTATACATGTGTCAGAGCGCAGCGCTTCAAAACAGATCCCATTGATTTCAATGGGTGCTGGCTTACTTCTTCCTTCTGCTCAATCCACTCCTGGCTTTGGTACAAAAAAGCTAATCAAAATCTGCAACAATACGGCTTAGTTCACACGTGAATAGGGGATGGCGTAATTTGGTCTGGAAAAAAAACGCATCAGGAATTAGGAAGCGGTTTTTGGACACTGAGAAGTTTTTTGGAGCATTTTTTGGACTGGTTTTTACCAAAAACCGCCTCAAAAAACACCAGGCTGTTTTTCCCTCCCGCACAGTGAATGGACCTTATAAAACCGCGGCGCGGTTTTTGGCAGAAAACTGCGACACGGTTTCCTCATCCCATTCACTCGTATTGACTCGTATTGACGCTAGCAGAAAAATGAACGCTAGCGGTCTACATGGACCACTATTGTATGGAGGCGGATTTGGAGGCGGATTCTGCGTCCAAATTCCGCCCCACTGGCCCCGTGTGAATGAGCCCTTAAAGTTACAATGTGCGTTTTTTACAAGTGTAAGAAATGTCATTGAAGTCAATGAGAGTCTGATTTTTACACATGTATTCAGCGATAGAACTCATTTGCATACCGGCGAAAACCGGATTATATACGGAACGGCGGCACGGAGAAGACATCTAAAGGTAGGAGAAGAATAGCCTTTCATAAGGCTACTCCGACGTGTTAGGCAGAAAAGAAAAAGTTTTAATTCTAGGATCCCTTTAAAGATCTGTCCTTGGTGAATGTAAATGAATTATAAAGGAATTGTTATTTGTGCACTGCCTACTTTATGGGGTTAACCCTATATTGTCTAAAAGTGAATGATCCAGATCTCTGGTCACTTTTTAGACATGTTATCATGTGTGATTGCTGTGTTTTCTGTAGTTTTCTTACAGTTTTAGTCTCTTGAAAGATATTTACCAGTGGATCTTTGTTTTTTAACACAATGTTCCCTTACGTATGTCGGAGCAGCCTGAGGGACATCTTTCTGTACTTTTACCTAAGTTGTAACCAAACTGCAAAAAACACCTGCATAATATTGTCACGTCCATGACCCTGCAGTGTTATAAACAAGTGTGAACCCTGATCTGCCTTGGTCACTGGAGGGAAGCTATTGGCTGAGGAGCTGCACACCCTCCAGCTATTAAAAACCTACAGAGGAGTGACATAAACAATGCAGCCATCTCTGTTCAATGAGATGTTGCCTTGCCTGCACTTTGAAATTATCCTCTATATCACCAGGGATTTTAAAGGGGAACTCCACCGTTAATCCCTAGGACATATTACAGATATACTTTATATACAGCATTCTGTACATAGGGTTACAGATATACTGAATTGAAGGGGTTCCATGATTTTGCACAGCCAAGCAATAGAGGCTGTGATGTTAACTTAGGGTCCATTCACACAGAGTAAATGCACTCATATTTTGGCAAAATACACGTGTAAAGAATACACGTGTAAAAATAAAACTTCCATTGACTTCAATGAAATTTTTTACACGGGTAAAAAAAAACGCATCAAAAAACGCGTCGCGTTTTTTAGCGCGTTTTTTTACACGTGTAAAAAATGTCATTGAAGACATTTATTTATACACGTGTATTCTTTACATGTGTATTTTGCCAAAATGTGTGCATCTACTCCATGTGAATGGACCCTTATACTTGCTAGTCATAATTTCCACTGACTAGGTCACATGCCCAAGTAGTAAAAACTGCATGCGGCCAATCCCGGTTCAAATCTGTGTTCAGGTTTCTATTCAGGTAGTCCGCTTGGGACCCCCTGAACAGAAACCTATCCGCATAAAAAAACGGTTACCTATGTTGTCAGTATTTGAGCACTGCGAAGCCTATCTCCTCAATCCATGGGCCGCATCTCTTTTTTTTAAAATAAATATGGCTCCCTCAAATTAGGGAAGAAAAAGGGGAATAAAGAACAACCCTGGAAACATCATCTAGACAGATAGAGGGCCACTATATAAAGTAAGTAAGGGATATATATTGTTTGTGTTGTATTGTAGTGTATAAGTCTGTCTGTAAAAGCATGTATCTATATGTAAAAGTGTTTGCAAAATAATCTGCTTATGTAATAGTATGTTTGTGTAAGCGTTCTGGAATGTGAAAAGATATATATGCGTAATAACATGTTTGCATGGGAAAGTGTAAAAGTGTGTCTATGCGTGTAATAATATATATGTGTCAAAGTGTCTGCATGTGAAAAACTCCTTGTTTTATAAGCATACCTGCATGTGTAAAAGTGTGTGTGTGCATGTATATAAATATACATTGTAAGCTGATGGCTGGTCAGATCATGGAGGGGGTGTACATGTCACCCAGACTACTCAGGTGGGTGAGATGAAAAACTCCAGAAAGAATGGTTCTCAGCAGAAAACTCAGTCTGCTGAGTGTTATTTCAAAGTTCTGTTTATTGGGCTGGATTTAGGAATGGCAGGTAGGTTGGCAGTGGGACCTGTCATTCCACTCCCCTCCAGACCATACTTTGCGGATGTTCTTGCAGCAACTCAGCTGCTGAGCGACTCCTTGTCAAGGAGGTTTAAGAAGTTGCTCTAGCAGCAACTCTGTGGACAGAGCTTGGCTGGAGAGTAAGCAAGAAGGTCACACTGTTGGAGCTGTCCTGGTTGTTGCAAGTTACTACTGAGGGCTCGTTCACATCTGCGCCTGGTCTCCGTTCTGCAGGTTTCTGTTTCCTGCACAAAACAGAGGCAGGATACAGAAACCTGCAGGACTCTTTCTCACCCATTCATTTGAATGGTTTTGAAAGATGTCCAGCCGTGAGCGGCGGTGAGCATTTTATGCTTTCCACCGCGAAACCGGTTTTTTAAAATCGGACACAGAGTCGGACATGCAGTATTCTGTGTCCGGTTTTAAAAAAACGGTTTCGGGGTGGAAAGAATAAAACGCTCACCGCCGCTCACGACCGGACCCGCTCTGACAGCTTTCCATCTTCTGCCGGCAGAAGACGGAAAGCTCAGAACGGAGACCCGAACGCTAGTGTGAACCTAGCGTGAGTCTGCTATTATAGGGGAGGTAACCTATGTTCAGTTAAAGCCTAGCCGGGCTCGTATTTATTTTTGTATTGTTTCCTTTTGTTGCTGCACTACCTTTTTGAGTGAAAATAAAACTCTTCCTTTGTTTTGGACTAAAGAAACTGGACTTGTGTGTCTATGCCACCCCACCTAGCAACCCCAGACCCTGACAACATGCATTTGTAAAAGTGTGTATGTATAAAAGCATACCTATATGTGTAGAAGTATTTGTGTGAAAGCGTGCCTACATGTGTTAAAGGTTGTGTAAAAGCATGTCAGTATGTGTAAAAGTATGTGTATGAAAGGAAGTCTGCATATGTAAAAATATATGTGTGAATGCAAGTCTACATGTGTAAGAGTATGTATGAGAAAGCATATGCACATGTGTAAAAGTCTAAGAGACTTATTCAGGCTCTGTCACCCTGTAAACCTGGAAATATGTTATAAACCCCTTAGCATAGATAAGTTGTCTGAAGCTGTACGGCACAACAAAATTTAAATGGGCTCTATCATTTGGAAAAGTCATTCTTAACTAAGCACATACTTGCATAGCTTTTAGAAAGGCTATTCAACACATACCTCTTTTATGTAAATCGCCTCAGTAGTTTTTGAATGAGCCCGTGTGCTGTGTCTGAGAGCACAGCACAGCACAGACACTTCCAGGTGCTCGCTGGAGTCTAATTAGCATATGCATAAAAATGGGCTCATTCAAAAACTACTGAGTGGATTTACATACAAATTGTATGTGTAGAATAGCCTTTCTAAAGGCTTTGCGAGTATGTGCTCAGTTAAAAAATGACTTTTCCCAATCATAGAAAAGACAAAGAAAGACAAGGCTTCTACAAGATGTTATACAAAGCATTACTGACACCACATCTTGAGTATGCTGTCCAGTTTTGGGCACAAGTTTATAAAACAGACATCAGAGAGCTGGAGAGAGTTCACAGAAGGGCACCCACATTAATACGCGGTATGGAAGATCTCACGTATGAAGATACATGATCAACATTAAATTCATGTAGTCTAAGGGAGCCTTCACATGGAGTAACGCCGGGTTTAATGTGTGCTAATTTTTACTGCCGTAGAAATGCAAGGGTAGTGTTTACGTGAGCAAAAAACGCGGCCGCAAATGCTGCGTATATGCTCATAGTAAAAAAATGCTGCGTAAACGCTACCATCACATTTCTACAGCAGTAAAAATTAGCACACATTGAGACCGGCGTTACTCCATGTGACGGCTCCCTAAGGAAGAAAAGGCTGAGGGGGAATATGATATCTTTATGTAAATAGTGGTCCTGATATAACACACAATAAATAATGTGTTTTATGAACCGAACAAAGAACACAAAAATCACTATTTACAGGTGAAGGATTTCCACTTTGGCACAAAGCTTGGAAGCATTACTTTACTGTCCGAACTCTAAAATTATGGAACATGTTCTTGCAGGATTTAGTAAAGGCATTAAGACTAGAGATGAGTGAACACTGTTCGGATCAGCCGATCCGATCAGCGCGCTCCCATAGAAATGAATGAAAGCACCTGTGACGCCGGCCGGCGGCAAAGTCAGCGTCACAGGTGCTTCCATTCATTTCTATGGGAGCGCGCTGATCGGATCGGCTGATCCGAACAGTGTTCGCTCATATCTAATTAAGACTTTAAAGAGGGTTAGATATTTACCTTGTAAACCACAATATAAAGGATTACTGTTATTAGTGTAGAATATTGATCCAGGGATCTGTACAACTGTCAGCATGTCAGAGGAAGGAACAAGTGTTTTTTTCACTTCCTCTGAATCAACTTTTGTCTATACCTAGTATATAGAATGAAACTGTTGAGCTTGATAAACTGATGTAATTTTTCAAAACAACTAAATATGTAACTTAATAACTGTATGAAGGGAATCAGTGGCTTTGGAGCTCAATCTCTTATGAAGCTTTGAAATGTCGATGAAAGCCAAGAGGACCCTAAACATTTCACTGTACGAGACCCAGAAATGTCTGACAGCAGCCCTAAAACCCATTGTCTCCATTGCTACTCTGAGGATAGGCCAAAGTGGGACCAGGATACCAGAAACATCAAAAGCAGCTTGTTACCTTTGTCTCTCCTATTCATGTCCATCTTCTCCCACATTGGGGGTTAACAATGGGGGACATGTAAGTCTCATTATGATTGGTGGGAGTCCAATATGATCCTATTCTATGGATATGCCATAAATTACTTTGCTGGAACACCCTATTAACAATGCTCCAGCAGCAGCTATAACCAGCTTGTTAATGGTTACCACTAGGAATGGGTGAACAGATTCAGAACCGCATTCACTTGAGGGAAAATAACAAACACTTATTCTCCCTGCGCCTCTCATGTACCTAAAACAGAGCCAATGAAAACGTTCACTTATCCCACAAAAAAGCGCTTCACACTGAATGCTCAGCTTTAGACCCCACAAAGCAGTGATAGCAAATCCTATCAAAATATCACCACTTTATAGGTGTATAGATTTAACCAGACTGCTGTATTGTAAGATCTGTCATTGACCTCACACAATGGGCTTGGTTTGTTTTCAGCACTAGGAACACAGATAGATCAATCACTGCGCATTTGGATGCATTTTCCTAAGTTAATGATTACTTTTCCTGGATTAAACACAAGATGGGCACATGGAGAATACCTTGTGCGGAGATTTTAAAGGCCAAGCCTGACATAAAATGAATTTCTATAATATAGAAGTATTGGTGTAATTTTCATTTACGTACTTTCCCAACCTGTAGTAATGTCTATCACCAGATTTGTCCACATGTAGCTATTAGCAGAGTTGTGTATTGGTAATGCATAAAGTTATATTACCTATGCTTGAAGTCTAAATCATCTGATTTAAAATAAATGTGTACGGTAAAGTTTAATGGGGTTTCAGGAGCAGCCCCCTCCGATTCAATAGATAGGAGCACCGCACAGTTTCTGCTAGCAGAAAAAGGAACCCATTGAAGTCAATGGGAAGCTGCTTTTTTTAGCACTGAAATTTCACACCAAATTCCTCACCATTTTCTTCCTTGTGAATGGACCCTTAAAGGGAGCCCATACACACATGGGGGAAATTTGATAGAAGCCACGCCAGCTTTCTGTGGTACATTTTTGGCACACAGCCATCTGCACCAAAATAGTGCACCCAATCACACCACACAACAATTTTCCAATATGTTCTCAACTTTTGAGGAAAGTAGGTGGAGTAAGCCATAGAAAATGGCGTCCTGGATTGGAGACCCCTACATCAGTCACAATATTTGCCAAATCCATGGCAATAACCTGTAACTCCAGGACACACTGACATTAGGTATCAACCACTAACCTTCAATGATTTGAGTGAGAAAGGCCACCAAATGTGAACACATAATAAATACAATCTTTACTTACTATTGACATAGAAGATAAGACACATTCATAAGACTATGCATTAACAATGTCACACAATAGATGTATAGGACCAAACACCAGTAACAATATAAAGTTAATAATCTACCAGATTATTATCTACCAGACATGCAGGATGACTATGCAAATACCGCCATCAAGGCTGAAATAAAGTGCTTTAGTGCAAATGAAACTTTAACCAGGTGCGGTTGCAGTGGCATAACTACCACCATAGCAGCAGAGGCAGCTGCCACAGGGCCCGGGACATTAGGGGCCCAATGACAGCCACTACCGCTGCTATCATTATACTCGGGGGGGAGGGGGGGGGTCTTTTCGGACCCCAGAGTATAATGATTGGCAGACCGGGAGAGGTAAGAAACATAAAAAACACTGTTACTTACCTCTCCACGATCCGTGCAGACTTCGGCCTAGTCGTCTGACGTCTCATGACCCCGGCCTGCGTCCCAGGTCATGTGACGTCTGATGTAATTGAAGATTAACTACTTCGGAGGCCGACAATGTAGATGACGGGAGATAGGTGAGTGACAGAGGGTTTTTTATGTTTTTCTCCTTCTGGGTCTCCGATTATTATACTCTGGGGTCTGAAAAGACCCCAGAGTATAATAATTGTTTATGGGTGTCCACAGTGGGACATAATACTGTGTGCAGAGGCCACTTTGGGGGATAATACTGTGTGCAGGGGCCTCTATGGGGGATAATACTGTGTCAAGGGGCCACTAAGGGGGATAATACTGTGTGCAGGGGCTTCTATGGGGGATAATACTGTGTGCAAGGGCCACTTTGGGGGATAATACTGTGTGCAGGGGCCTCTATGGGGGATAATAATGTGTGCAGGGGCCACTATGGGGGATAATATTGTGTGCAGGGGCCACTATGGGGGATAATACTGTGTGCAGGGGCCACTATGGGGGATAATACTGTGTGAAGGGGCCACTAAGGGGGATAATACTGTGTGCAGTGGCTTCTATGGGGGATAATACTATGTGCAGGGGCCACTACGGGGGATAATACTGTGTGCAGGGGCCTCTATGGGGGATAATAATGTGTGCAGGGGCCACTATGGGGGATAATATTGTGTGTAGGGGCCACTATGGGGGATAATACTGTGTGCAGGGGCCACTATGGGGGATAATACTGTGTGCAGGGGCCACTATTGGGGATAATACTGTGTGCAGGGGCAACTATGGGGGATAATACTGTGTGCAGGGGCCACTATGGGGGATAATACTGTGTGCAGGGGCCACTATAGGGGATAATACTGTGTGCAGGGGCCACTATGGGGGATAATACTGTGTGCAGAGGCCACTATGGGGGATAATTCTGTGTTCAGGGGCCACTATGGGGCATAATAGAGTGCGAAGGAATGCGTAGGCGGGGTCGGTCGAGGTCATCGGTGTCGGTCAGGGGGGCCCATGTCAAAAGTTCGCCATGGGGCCCCGCCATTCCTAGTTACGCCACTGGGCGGTTGGAGGTATAAGTAGACCCATTTTCCACTGTATGATACCAGCCTGATGCAGTTTGGTTCAACTCAACTAATTTTGGATACTAGCTTGTTTTTACTGCAGAAACTGCCCACTTCATGTATCTGGTTGTCATATAAGTGACAACCAATAAGCTGAGCAGTGTATGGCCATGTTGGTATTGCTTCGGCTCACTTGGTATCTATTCTAAAGCAGGTACTAAAAGAGCCCTCAGTACTAGGTATTCTCTGGTTCTTTTTCATGGAAAATGATAAAAATGGGTCAAGCTGAGGCGATCTAGTAGCAAGTAGAAGAAAAGGACTGAAGTGTTACATACCCATCATGTAATGTTATGTTGCCTGGTGTCCACCCCAATACATTTTTTGGTGCCCATGCCTTTGTATAAGGCTGGCACTAGTGCGTGTATCCAATTGGTCACCAATAAAACATCCCTAAATAGTTGTTTGAATGAATAAACATGCTAGGATTCAACTTGGCACAAGCAGCCACATTTGTCCATGATGTTCAATGACATCAGACACATGTAGCGTGATTCTGTTACATATCATGTGTCTACACAGACAGCATGGACACATGCACATGGACCCTTCACGTGGCTGTATCATGCTGATAGGGAAGTTTTAACCACCAGAGGGAACCATGAATAAAGTAATGCAAACTAGTAGTGCCAGAGATACAACATCATCCCAGAGAATTGGTAACAAAAAAACCAGACTGACCCTACAGAAAGAGTAGGTGACTGATGAAGTACATGAAGGAAATAATATGGCAGACCGTAAAAATAGATAAGGAAGCATAGGAATAGGAATAAAATAATACATAGACAAAAGAGAAGGCTTGGACTGGACCAAACACATTTTGGGGTGGGCAAGAGGTATAAAGGGTATGTAACACTTCCTAGGCGTCCAGCTGTGACATGTATATATGGGTAAAGTATCATTGGCGCTTGTACTAAAGCACTTTATTTCAGCCCTGGTGGTTGGATCTATATGATGATTAATTTGGTAGATTATTAAATCTATAGTCAATGATTAACCAGATAGAGATTGTGTCAATTGTATTCTATTTGTTTCAATTTCTACTCATTCTGGGTTTAGTAGACAAATAAGCAGCCCTACTCCATCCCTATTCCATGACTGACAGCTCTCGTTGTGTGTTACTCATACCTGGGAGGTTGTCACTCAGTGAAAAGACCTGCTCTAAAACCACCTCAGAAGGAACAGAGAATGGTGATGGGAAGTCACATTCATAGAAATTTATGTACAGTAGGACCTCTTGTGGTCAGTTTTAGGTACTGCAGGCGCATTTATGAGCATATATACAGTATATATATATATATATATATATATATATATATATATATATATAGTCACATAGGGATCTTCAGGGTGGTGCTCAACATCCTGAAAAAAAGACAAAATAGCACAAGTATTGTAGAAGAAAAAAAGTGGGGGGCACTCACCCAAATGACGATGTTTTTCTTAAAATTCTTTAAAATTTTATTGAAGCATATTATTTACAAACACGGTCAGAAGGGAGAAGTGGCATACAGTGGCGTTGGCAACAGCCATTTCGCACCAATACAGGTGCTTTCTCAAGCCTAGTATGCACCTTGAGAAAGTACCTGTATAGATTGTAAAAAAAATTGTCATTTCTTTTGCAGGCTGCATACAGCAGCCTGCAAAAGAAAAGCACTGCAGACAAGCCTGGGAGCCTTTACAAGGCTCCCGGCTGTCATGCCAATATGACGTCAACTCTGGAGCTTGCTCCAGGCGCCGGCGATCACCGGCAAAATGCCCATGCACCTCCAGGAAAATGGCGCCTCAGTTAGCTTTTGACTAAGGTGTCAGAGGGGTTAATATCCCTGGTTGGTGCCCGCACAGATCGGGGGCATTAGCACTGGGTGTCTACTGTGTAAAACATAGTTAAACATTCGGCTTCCGCCATACTAGTACAGCGGATGTCGGAAAGGGGTTAATTAGCCTGATCATCAGCAAGAGCAGCCTTCCCTGCTCTCACCTCCCCCCTGTTTATACAGATCACACAGTGCTCAGAGCGCATCATAAAGACTTCCAGGTGAACCGTAGAGGCTAATTAGTATATCAATACAAGCAGGCTAATTAAAAAACTTAAAAATGATATTTTTTTTATCTCTACTAATTCAAAATCGTCTGGGAGGATTACTGTATAAAAGGTATGTCTGGAATAGCCTTTCTAATGGTTATGACTAAGGGACCACTTGCCACGTTCCGAAACGCGTAAGCCAATTTGTTTGTTTTTATCTCAAACGGAATCCATGATTGTACATTTTTAAAGAGTTTAAACTTCTTTAAAGTTTTAATGTTACAGTAAAAGTTCATTTTTACAAGGCATGCTGGAGAAGGTACTTTTTTTATGCTATTATTGCTCCGAGTAGCAGTCTGGAGCTCGTCCGAGCAGCCCACAGCTTCATGCTCTTTATACATTGATTGCAGTCGTTCCTATGGATAGAGCAACACGGTGAGTGTTTTTTACACATATGCAAACATATGCTTAGTTAAAAATCACAATAGCTAATTATAGAATCCCTTTAAATATGTGAAAAATAGAGATGAGCGAACACTGTTCGGATCAGCCGATCCGAACAGCACGCTCCCATAGAAATAAATGGAAGCACCTGGCACGCAGACTTTGCCGGCGGCCGCTTAACCCCCCGCGTGCCGGCCGCTTCCATTCATTTCTATGGGAGCGTGCTGTGAGCATGCTGTTCGGAACGGCTGTTCCAAACAGTGTTCGCTCATCTCTAGTGAAAAACCATCATTGTGCAACATTTTGAAAAATACTTTTAAAATAATGGCAATGGCGCCTCCATCAGAACTGATTTAAATAAAACAGCACATACATAAGATAAGACTTGGGTCACATCTGCTTTCGAAATGCCGAATGGAATACCGAATGCATTGGCAAGCGGTGAGCTTATGAAAGCACACGGACCCCATAGAATATAATGGAGTCCATGTGCTTTCCACGCGGTGTCCGCATGGAACATTCGGACACAAAAGTACTTCCTGGTCTACTTTCCTGTCCACATGACTTATGCGGACACCGCGCGAAAAGCACACAGACCCCATTAGGGGGCATTCACACGGAGTAACGCCGGGCGTGTATCACAGCCGTACACGCCGGCGTTACGGCAGACTGCCGAACACTTCCCATTCACTTCAATGGAAGCGCTCGTAAACGCCGCTGTTACGAGCGCTCCCATCAAAGTGAATGGGAAGTGTTCGGCAGTCTGCCGTAACGCCGGCGTGTACGGCTGTGATACACGCCCAGCGTTACTCCGTGTGAATGCCCCCTTATAGTCTATGGGGTCCTTGTCCTTCCACTGCTCACTGCTTTCCAACACGTTTGGTAGTCCGTTCGGGGGGTCCCCATGCAGACTCTCTGGAGTACCGAACGCAGATGTGAACCAGGCCTAAGATAATATAAGATAATCCTTTAATAGTCCCACCATGGGGAAATTCAGTAACTCCCTCTATATTATGTACAGTTCTGGTGAATATGCAGTCCCTATATATAGGATCATATACAAAGCATCTAACCCTATAACTGCACAAACAGTTGTCACTAACCTGACAGCTATTTGTGACCTAGTATCAGTACTTTATGATACATGTAACATGGCCTGAACAAACTTATTCCATATTACACAAAGCAAACTATACAAATGAGAGATATACTGTACTACCTAGTACCTAAGATGTCACAATCTATCAATTAAAACAAAACTTGCAAGACCAGTAGGGGGCGCTATGTTTCCATCACCAACAGCCCACAGACTGGTCTGATTGCAGTAACCAAGCCAGGTGTCAGTCTTAGGGTGAATTCACACTGAGTAAACGCTAGCTTATTCTGAACGTAAAACACGTTCAGAATAAGCGGCGTCTAAAGCAGCTCCATTCATTTCTATGGGAGCCGGCATACGAGCGCTCCCCATAGAAATGAATGGGCTGCTTCTTTCACTCCGTGCAGTCCCATTGAAGTGAATGTGGAGTGCCGGCGTATACGGCAAGCTCTGCTCATGCCGGAGCGTACACGCCGGCACTCCCCATTCACTTCAATGGGACTGCACGGAGTGAAAGAAGCAGCCCATTCATTTCTATGGGGAGCGCTCGTATCCCCGCTCCCATAGAAATGAATGGAGCTGCTTTAGACGCCGCTTATTCTGAACGTGTTTTACGTTCAGAATAAGCTAGCGTTTACTCAGTGTGAATTCACCCTTACTTTTAGAATATATTTAGAATACACTTTGAGCACTGTGAGCTTAGTTTGGTTTTTATCGGCTTTACCTAATAAAGGTTAGATTTTATTTACTTGTCAGACCAATGACTAAGTTCAGTGAAGTTTTCTAAGATACAGGTCTTGGTATCTAGTCAGTGAATTTATTGACTTATGTTTTAGATTACAATGCTCTTTCATAAATATTTAATTCTAGTACAATGCAAAGTCAATTTATACACCAGACTGATATAGTAAATCAAACTCAGATCTGCTAATGTTTAGTTCCCAAAGAGTTGTCTGTAAGTCGTGTTAGGCTGGATTCACACCGGCGTTGGCTCTCCATACAGGAATTCTATTCTCCTCCACATTTTTCGCCCTTTTCAGGCGTAAACCGAGTGGAAACCACGCTGACCCCATTATGGGGTCCGCAAGTTTCCGTGGGTAACCGCTTTTTTAAGAGGATTAGGTTTTCATTTGGGGGTCCCCTGAACGGAAACCCGAACACAGACGTGAACCTAGCCTAAAACTGGATTTACATAGAGTTTTGCAGAATTTCTTGTGATGTCTTCATTGGCATTTTTTTTGGACAAGAACACTACAGTCAGCCACTACATTAGGCCTCACGTTGTGGAAAAGCAGTTTGCTGTTTGCGGGGCACAGGCCTTGAATGAAAGGCACGGCTGATGTATGGGCAGCACATGGATATCATCAATGAATGGGGGCTGTGGAAGCTCAGCTGATAAACCGGATAGGAATAAGACCTGTCCTGAGTTTTGCGGCCCGAACTGTCATACACAGTCACGTGCATGCACCGACAGAAATGAATGGGCCAGTGTGCTATCCAGGAAAAAACATACAATTGTGTGCAAGGGACCTTAAGGGGTTTTCAGGTTACATAATATTGATTAATTATTCTTGGGATCAGTTGTTCTTAGCAGCTGCTATAAGGAGAATGGAGCTAGCCAGAAGCAAATCACTCTGTTCTCCATACAGCGGCTGCAGAGAACAGCTGATCAGCAGGGGTCGGGGTTGTTGGACCCCTCCAATCTGATATTGATGACCTATCGTAGGAATAAGTTGTTAATATCATTAGCTTAGAAACCCCCTTAAGTTCTATAGCAAAGTATTACATACAATGGGGGTGGAATTTATTAAAGGGATCCTATAATTTAAACACTTTTTTTTTTCTAGCTGACACGTCGGAATAGCCTTAAAAAAGGCTATTTGTCTCCTACCTTTATCAGTCGCCTCCGGCCCGCCGTTCGGTAGAAATACTGGTTTTTACCGGTATGCTAATGAGTACTTTTGCAGCACTGGGGGCGTCCCCAATGCTGCCAGAGAACTCTCTCCAGCAACGCTTCCATCTTCAGCAGCAACAGCCTCTTCTGCGTCTTCTTCCGGCTGGGGGTCACACTGTGGCGCCTGCGCAGTCGGCTCTGCCATCAGGACGCAGGCAAGAGCCAAGCGCACAGGCTGGCCTGCGGCCATTTTTTTTGTAGGCCGCTACGCACACATGCGCAGTATGCTCCTGTAGTTCTAGTGAGAACAGGAGCGTACTGCGCATGTAAAAAATACATGTGTAAAAATAAGACTCCCATTAACTTCAATGATATTTTTTACACGTGTAAAAATACGCCTGTAAAATGTCATTAAAGTCAATGGGAGTCTTATTTTTACACGTGTATTTTGCAAAAATACACGCGCGTTAACTGCATGTGAATGTACTGGAGCATATGGACGTTGCGACAAGTTCCAGATCCATAAACAGGGCATGTAAGTTCTTATATTTTGTAACCATGGCCTATGACATAGAAAGTGCTGTTTTAGTGTTTATAAGAGCTGCCTCATGTACAGGGCAGACAAACTGCAGCTCAGCACACACACATATCAAACCTGGCGCAAAGTGATAGTGGTGTAGTTACCAATAGCAACCCATCCCATTACACCTCTCATCTACAGAGGCCCTTTCAAAAATGGAAGCAGTGGCATGGCTGGTTACCACATGAGGTAGGGTGGCCATTGTGATTGTTGTGGGCGTATTCTGGTCTGGACAATAATGATTTCCTTCCACAGACACAATATATCGCACACACTTTGCATCTAATGTCTTGAAGTATTCCTGTCCTCAGGACACTAGCCGGTCACACGTGAGTTCCACATTTCTAGAGCCGTCCCCTTACAAAGCACTGAGAGAGGAACTTCTTTGACCTCCAGATGTATAACCACTAGAGATAAAACAACCAGGTTTATAATCCGTCTCCGAAGAGTTACACGCAGCGGCCATTTTCTTGGAGTTTTCTCCACGCATGCTCCCTTTCTTATTAGGACTAGACTACGGGAGACAGGGCGATAGACCGGTTGTATCCCTCTTGTGTTTGGGCTGTGGTCACCAAGCCAATCAGACGCAGGGGAGGCGGGGTCTGCGGTGAAAGGCGCGGCTTCCTGTAGTGTACCCTTCACAGGCCGCGCAGGTGTCAGAGGCCGGTGATGGGCGCAGTGCGGAGCGGGAGTATACAGGCAGCGCGGTCTCTGTGTGTGGCATGAGTACCAGCTCACTCTCCTGGCACTAATAAGTAAGTAGTTTGCTATGCTGGAGGGCAGTACCCTATAGTGTATTGTAATGGTGGGTGTGATATCATGCATGTATATATGTACACCCTTAATATAATCATTGCATATTATTTATGTTGTTGTGCTAACCTCTGACATCAAATGCAATGTCCCCTATACATGGAAATTACTAATACAGTGTGATTCTATTAATCTGGCATCAGTAGGATATGATGGATGCCTAACTATGGGATAGTCCGGATTATGGAACTAGTAAAATACAGAGAAAGCCTTCCCATAAGCATATACAGAGGAATGTGTATTAAACGTATTATCATGCTGAATGGTATCTCTTTAAAAAGTGGTGCAAAATATTCAGAATTACAGTCTGGTTGGATGGACAGTAATTTGGTACTAGCTTTAAAGGGATATTCTGTTAATTACATGTTAATTATAATTGCAAGATCTGTGTTGGTCTGACTGCGAGAACAATTACAAGAACAGGCGTCCTGCTCTGCCTGTATAAGTGGAGTGGTAGGTAACTTGTGTGCGGTGCTACGCCACTCAATTCTATGCAATGTCGGAGAGAGACGATGGGTGTTTTCCTATAGACTTGAATGAAGAACCCCCAATCTTGTGATGAGTGGTGACCCCATTGATTTAGTGATTATACTCTATCCCCTACAAAAGCCGGTAACCCATCCATTATCAATAGTCTGAAATCTGTTTAGTTCCCATTTTATCATAAATTTTGGAGGCCAGATTAAAGGAATTATACAGTAATATAGTGATAATTTCTGTTCCGCACCATATAAGCATGTAGGCCAGTGCGCAGGAAGCATTCAGCCCTGTCATACTGCCTGTAACATTCATTTGATGCTTTCTATGTTTTACTCTATATTGTTTTTTTGCTTGTGGGAATTCATTCTAGCGTTATGGTGATACATTGTATATAGGACACGTTTATGATGCATGAACACATTAGTTATACTCTGTATTGTTTTGGCTTGTGGAGAGACTTTAGTGAAACTTTGTGGTGGTACGTTGTAGCCAGTTATGGTGTATGTGTCGCCTGACACCACAAAGCTGTGGAGATGAAGAAATCAGTGTCCTGTCTTGCGTTATACGGTGCTGTATATAACTGGATGATGACTTGTGCACGTATACAGGGACAGTAAACCGTCCTGACCTTAGCCTGCTGTGACAGGTGTATGTACAGTTTCAGTGCAGGGATTGTATGTGGGGGGAGGGATTGGAGATGGCATTAGAATAGACTTGTACACTTCAGTTACTTCTGGAAATGAAGCAGGGCCTTCCATGGCTAACAAAGAACAGCAGATATCTAACTGCTACTATGGGGTAATACATTTGCAAGAAAGCATCAGGTAGAGCAGTCCCCATATAAAATTGGATACCATACCCCTAGAAACTTTTGAAATTGGCCCCATGTCCAGGGCTTTATGGCCATCAGAACTTGCTGGGAATTGTAGTTTCACAACAGTGGGGGTGTCCTGGGTTGCAGGCTATTGTAAAGCATTAAAGGAATAGTCCTATTATCTCATTAAATAATGTTACATCATTAGGATATGCAGTCACTTTATGATCAGTGGGGGTTTCAGAACTGGGAATCCTAAAAATGATGGGGGTGTGATGCTGATGTGGTTTTTCTCCTGCACATCTGGGTGGCCAGGGACAAGGAAAGACTATATTGGATGCGTACAAATGCCACACCTTGTCCCCTACATCCCTGTGAGTGGTAGCAGACCCTGAGGTTGGAGCCCCACCAGTCATAAAGTACAAGCACATCTTAGCAATATGCCATCACTTTATAAGATGGGAAAACCTGATTATAAGCAATACCAGTTGTGGCATTACAGTGAAGCTGTGTGTAGGCTACAGAAGGGTTAAACTGCTCCAGATTGGTCTGTGTTGTGTAGGGCTAAGCCCCTCCTGGAATGGCCTAGAGCCTATACTGGAGTGAGATGGATTGTACTGGACTGTACTGTCTGGGTTGACAGGTGCCGCTGCACAGAACACATGTCCGTATCAGGCTCAAGGTTCATTCCAATTTACTGACAACACCGGAAACCTTCACCTAGTAACAGGTCTGCTATCTATATGTCTGAAGGGCAAATCCCAGACGCCAACTGTACCTGGGAATCCTCCAGACGGGTCACGTTGCTGTGTGCTAATTATATCTGCCCTTCCACACAGATACTGTACGTGATTGTATGAGTGGCTGTATGTGCCTGCAGGGTCTCCTTACCTTATTTGACTATATGTGTATGGCAGCCTTCTACATCAAAAACTCATGCAGCTCTGTTGCCAATTGTGGTGAAATTTTATCCACATCCTAACCACAACATGTGGGTTATACCTTTTCCGTGATTAGATGTGCAGCTATGTCTGTCTCTTGACCACTATGTCCCTAGGATTAGACCATGAATAGTTTTGCTGAACGACATTAAATGGAGATCTTAAAAATTGTGAGGAATGGGTATAAAAAGTATATTTAACTGTGTACCATTTCCTTCTACAAATAATAAAACTAATTTGGTCAAACCCCTTTCCAGGCTAGGCTTAATATTTCATACTGATGTTGTGTCCTCATATAGGTCAGTGGGGATCTTACACTGTGACCCCACACCAATCATTTGTTCCAGGCAGCCTTGAATGAATAAGACCAGAACTGCTGTAGACACTAATAGGCGAGTCTGACCCCCACCGATGACCTATTTCCAATCCAAAAAATCCCAGTGTTGCCCAAACACTTGAAAAATGTGTCAAGGATGTATATCTAGTTATATTGTTTCATTCAATCTACTTTTGCCGATAGGTATTAAAGGTTCGGCTCTGTCTGCTCACCTCGTCCAGTGTACAGTTGGTCAGTATATGAGTGCAGTGTGATAAAATTGTTACGTCCTTGTCTTTACAGACCTTTAACTGATTGTATCTCTGTCCACAGCGCAATGTCCCTACTGTTTGCCCGGCCAACAGTTAAAATCTCCAACAAGAAGGATAAGAGATACATGGCTGACGTCAACGCCTCTCCTCTCAAGCACTTTGTGACTGCCAAAAAGAAAATCAATGGCATTTTCGACCAGCTCGGGGCTTACATCCAGGAAAGCTACAACTTCTTGGAGGGTGAGAAAAAAATTAAATATAAATGTAATTTATAAAAAGGAGAAAGTTGTATATTTCCCAGAATGCAGTGCAGTGGCGCGCATTATATATTAGATTCTTATTCTAACCAACTCCAACAAATGTGTGAACACCGCTCTGGATGTAATTGGTGTATAAGGTATATATTCATTTAGCAGTAACGTTGGTGCTCCTAGTAAAGAGCACTTTCACCACCTCCACCAATTAAAGTTCTTTGTATCTATTAATAGGTGCTGCTCCACTGATTCCAGCGTAGTTGGAATTTCTTTCTCCAGGCTTAACCATTCCTGAGCAACAAGTGCAGTTAGTTTTGGTGCCCAGTGTGCTATTTAAAGAGGACCTGTCATGTCCTCAGATATAAGCGGTATTATATACCGCTAGAAAACCATGAATTCAGCACACTGCCAACTTTCCCGGTATGCACCCCAGTGTTGGAGATATCGTGTCATGTGTTTTGGCCCGAGATCTCTCCACTATCTGAAAGGCAGGCCTTATAGTCTAGTGTTATTGCTAGGATATGAAAGGTCCTCTTTAAGCTATGTAATGTCAGAAGGGCAATGTGAGGCAGGGGGTGCTCCTGCCAGACACGTCCTCCTGACAGTACAGAGCCTAAATGGCAGATGGAGCAGCAAAACTAATAGCATTGATTGCTCGAGAATGGTAGGGGCTAAAGAAAAAAAATCCAACTGTCCTAGAATAAGTGGAGCAGTAGCTGTTAAATGATGTGAAGAACTACACTTGTTGAAGTTTTGTATGGAAACATAGAATACAGGTGACATGTCATTTTGGCTGCAGAATGAACGCTCCAAAAATGAAGCCCATAAGAAACGCACTTTTTCTTCAAATCTAAATTTTTTTTCCAGCTACATTGTACAGAATAATAAATGGTAGCATTACGAAAAACAATTTGTCCTGCAAACATTAAACCCTCATATGGCTTCGAGAACTGAAAAATAAGAAAGGATGTGGAGTTTGGAGTCAAAAAACGAAAATCTAAAAATGTCACCGGCGGGAGGGGGTTAGAGGACACTACAACTTTATCTCGTATTTGAATGTAACATGTTTGGTTATTGGTAATTTAGAGACCTACCAGAATGCAGAGCTGGATCCAGTTGCCTCTGAAGAACAGGTGGTGGAAGTCAAGGGCTATCTTACTAACGTGAAAGGCATCAGTGAAGTGCTTGCCAGACGTCACATGAAGGTGGCCTTTTTTGGCAGGTAAGATGAACTACCTTCCTGACATGATTGTTTTAGTGCATATGTTTATTCCCCATGAGATAACAACTTTGCACCTTCGTTTTTTACAATGCCACATTATCAAATTCCTCTGCTATTCCTTCACAAATTGTAAGAATGAATTGACTTCTGGGAGTTGGCTTTCTTCTTGTCAATAAGCTGTGTCCCGGCACTGTGTGACACAGAGTTGATTGGACAGTCAGACCGTAAAGACCCATCCGATTTACAAGGGGAAGGCTAACAATCAATAGAAAATTTATTGATACATTTCCTGTAGGTATAATATAGGAACATCCTATCAAAGAAAAGGTGCTTCAGAATTGGTTTCTTATAGAGAATAAGGGAATAAAGACTTTGAGAGAGGACAATATGGCCACCACTACAGCTCCCAAAAACCAGTGTGCACAGGTATTGAAGCCTCGCTTGTCTCACTTTCCCTGATTATGTTATATCTTTCTTCTGCATCAGGACCAGCAATGGAAAGAGCAGTGTGATTAATGCCATGCTGTGGGACAAAGTCTTACCTTCTGGAATTGGCCATACCACTAACTGTTTCCTACGTGTTGAGGGAACTGATGGGAATGAGGCTTATTTACTGACTGATGGCTCAGAAGAAAAGAAGAGTGTAAAGGTAACTTGTGAACATACAATTATGCTTCCTAGGTCAGATATGGTCGAGCAGGTGTGAATGCTTTGTGTCTTAGTATCACATCATTTCCAGATCTCTGCTTGCTGTCAATGATAAAGTACCATGTTTCCCCAAAAGTAAGACAGTGTCTTACATTCTTTTTACCCCCAAAAGTCCCACTATGTCTTACTTTCGGGGTATGTCTTATATTGCGAAAAACAACCACCCCCCACCCCCCACCCCCTAATCATCATCATCAATCATATGGATTGAAGAGGCGGCACGCGAGGAGTTAAGCGGCGGCCGCCGGCAAAGTCTGCGTGCCGCTTCCATACATTGCAATGGGAGCGTGGTATTCAAATAGTATTCGTTCATCTCTAACTTCAATTGTAACTTCTTACAATTGAAGTTAGAGATGCGCGAATACTATTTGAATAGCGCGCTCCCATTGCAATGTATGGAAGCGGCAGGCAGACTTTGCCGGCGGCCGCCGCTTAACGGGGTTCTTCCATGAAAAGAAGTTCTTTCCTCTGACCACGTCGGAATAGCCTTAAAAAAGGCTATTCGTCTCCTACCTGTTGCCATAGCCAGCGCCGCCTTCTTCCTCAGCTGCGTCCACCCCGTCTGTCTCTTCTTTGGGCCTCATGGATGACGCATGCGCAGTCGGCTCTGGCTGCGAGAGCCTGTTAGAGCCGACTGCGCATGCGTCATCCATGAGGCCCGACGGGGACACAGAAGGGGCGGACGCAGCTGAGGAAGAAGGCGGCGCTGGCTATGGCAACAGGTAGGAGACGAATAGCCTTTTTTAAGGCTATTCCGACGTGGTAAGAGGAAAGAACTTCTTTTAATGGAAGAATCCCTTTAACTCCTCGCGTGCCGAGCGCTTCCATTCATTTCAATGGAAGCGTGCCATTGAAATGAATAGAAGCGGCTAGCACGCGTGGGGTTAAGCGGCCGCCGGCAAAGTCCTTCTTCACAGCGCTGTGCTGTGAGAGCCGGGGGGAACGCCGGGGAGTTCCCCCCCGGCTCTCACAGCACAGCGGAGCCCCATGTTTCCCCGATACAGTAGTAACAAGCCCCCCCGAAAGTAAGACAGTGTCTTACATTCTTTTTACCCCGAAAGTCCCACTATGTCTTACTTTCGGGGTATGTCTTACATTAACCGACCTCCCTAAAACCCGCGCTACGTCTTACTATCGGGGGTGTCTTACTATCGGGGAAACACGGTATACTCTAATTTATGTTACTGGGAACATTACCTGAAAATATGATACTTCCGCAGATGCAGAGATTGTAGTTGTATAGGCAGGAACAAGTCAGGGGTTACCTTTCAGTCTTTCAATTTTTCCAATTGTTGACAGTGAGAAGAAATCTTGTAATAATCTATATATACAGTATATATGTTTTGGTTCTCACAGCAATAACTTTTTTTTTTTCTTTTGCCAAAAATGGTGTCTCTTTAATCCAAATCCTCCCCTTTCCTTTTAGACGGTAATGCAACTGGCTCATGCTCTTCATCAGGATGAACTTCTGGATTCTGGATCCTTGGTCAGTGTTATGTGGCCTAATTCCAAATGTCCCCTGTTGAAGGATGACCTTGTGCTGATGGACAGGTAACAATTGCTGATCTCATGCCTTGTTATTGTATCAATATAAGTTTTTACAATTCTCAATAAAACAAAGTGCATCACTCCAGTTATCATTATGTAATATATCCCTGTAATAAATCACGACAGTGTCATACATCATAGGAGGACCCAATGTATGGCCGTGGGGAGGGGGCTGTGCATCTGTGTGATTCCTGGGTGACAATGGAACGCTATGATGACTGGGTAGGTTATAAATGGCTGCTATAAAATAAGAAACTGGCTTTTGTGGTCTCCTCAGTTCCGTTGAGGGCAGGTATAGTATTATCAGCTATAGGTTACTTTTAGATTATTTGTTCTCAATAAAGATTATATAATGTTAAAGCTTTTAAAACTGTAGATCATAGGTGAAGAACTGGGATGGGCATGGGTGGAGGTGGTTAAGGGCAGAGACGGCTGTCAGATAAAGGCAAGTTTGTACAGTACCAAGAATAGTTATTACAAGAATAATTGTCTCAGGACTTCTCATCCAGATCAGCAGTGATCACTATAATAATAGTACAGAACACCTTGTACTAGTAACATAGTTGTTCTCTAGAATTGATCGAGATCTCTGCCTGTAGTAATTTAATGGGAATATTCATTGTTTATTTCCAGTGAATGAAAACCTGTGCTGGTTAAATCTTCCTCTTTTATTAATCTGTTTAAAAAAAAAGAAAGAAAGTGGGTTCACCATAAATTGGCAATCTCTAATATGGCAAACACAAACCACAAAAGAGGGTAAGTATGACATAATAAACACACTAATAATAAAAATCTCAAAAAATCTTTATTATAATAATTAAACACATACACAAAATAGGACGATGTAAAGAAAGCAAATGTACACATACACAAATGGGTATAATGGATGCCACAGCAAATACTGGTCCCTGTGAATACTGCTAGTTTCCCTCATGAGCCATGAAAAAGTACAAAGTACACACTCTCGTATTATGTATTGAAATTCACATAGGTGAGTGTTACCATCATAAACAACTATATAGGACACAGATATAAATTCTGACTCCCTTTTATGTTCACCCCTAAGGATGAACAATAGATATTATAATATCAAAGACTACAGGTCCTATTAAGATATATCTTACTTTCTGTATACAAAGAGCGGCGCATACATTGCCCTCAGAGGTCTAGTGACCACCATATGTTAGAAGAAAGACATGTTGCAAGTGCAAGAAGATTAGTATAGACACTCACCCATGGGGAAGGTAATCAGCAGATCACCAGGGACGGGCACCCACTACCCAACGGGTTTGGGTAGTGGGTGCCCGTCCCTGGTGATCTGCTGATTACCTTCCCCATGGGTGAGTGTCTATACTAATCTTCTTGCACTTGCAACATGTCTTTCTTCTAACATATGGTGGTCACTAGACCTCTGAGGGCAATGTATGCGCCGCTCTTTGTATACAGGAAGTAAGATATATCTTAATAGGACCTGTAGTCTTTGATATTATAATATCTATTGTTCATCCTTAGGGGTGAACATAAAAGGGAGTCAGAATTTATATCTGTGTCCTATATAGTTGTTTATGATGGTAACACTCACCTATGTGAATTTCAATACATAATACGAGAGTGTGTACTTTGTACTTTTTCATGGCTCATGAGGGAAACTAGCAGTATTCACAGGGACCAGTATTTGCTGTGGCATCCATTATACCCATTTGTGTATGTGTACATTTGCTTTCTTTACATCGTCCTATTTTGTGTATGTGTTTAATTATTATAATAAAGATTTTTTGAGATTTTTATTATTAGTGTGTTTATTATGTCATACTTACCCTCGTTTGTGTTTGCGCTTTTTGTGGTAAGGACATGTGTTTATAGGGCGTAGAATACATAATGGAACTGATATATTTACTTTTATTTTGTGTTCCGATTTTGCTTTGTGTCTTACAATCTCTAATATGGGTTTTTGCTATGTTTCAGCTGATCAGTGGCCACTTTATATAGCCCTACCTCTTTTTTTTATCTTTTCTGTGTAGAAAGCAATGCAACTGTTCCAACATTACATGGCCGGGGCAGCTTTTCATTCAAACTGTGATCCTTCCCCTGCAAGGAGATTTCTTAAAAAACTACAATGAATAAGCTTTATTTTTTCTATTGCAGTGTGAACTACTGCCCCTGTGCAGGATACATTATATACTGACCTCAGCATGTGACTCATTGGGGTATATTTATGAAGACTGTCATATTGTACAGTAGTCTTCAGATCCCCAGGCAATTCGTATTTAAAAAAAAATTAAAAAAAAATTGATAACTTTTTTGCCAGATATCTTAGGGTCTATTCACACAGAGTTTTTTGGCAGCAGATTTTGACGTGGAATTCGCCTCAAAATCCACTGCCAAAAATACATACTTCCTGTTTATTCCTTGTTATTTTATAAAATACCCACAGTCCCTCTTATTTACTGTACTGTCTTGTCTGTTTTCAGCCCCGGTATCGATGTGACCACTGAACTGGACAGCTGGATAGATAAGTTTTGCCTTGATGCTGATGTATTTGTCCTGGTGGCAAATTCTGAGTCCACCCTTATGCAAACAGTAAGTGTCCAGAATTTCCCAGTCACCATGATCACCTCCTATAGCAGGTCCCTCTGCACAGTGTTATATTTACTTGTGTTTTTTGTGCCCTAGGAAAAGCAGTTTTTCCACAAGGTCAACGAACGTCTCTCCCGACCAAACATCTTTATCCTGAACAACCGATGGGATGCATCTGCGTCAGAGCCAGAGTATATGGATGAGGTGAGAGGGGGAGACACTTAAGACTGATTGGAACATTTTATCTCGTTCTTGAAAACTTGATTAACACAAATGGGCTAGCTGCCATAGCATTGTAGTTTTCCCTGCCTAGTGGTGCATCTGCAGCTTCTCTATGGCTCAGTAACTGGGAATATAACATATACTCGGAAATAGATTTGTCACTATAAACCATTGTAGCCCGTCCGAGCAGAATCTCTTTACAACCCTGCAGTGAGGAATAGCAATTATTTGCTTATCCTATTGAACATTTTAGAGGCAACACTGCAGAAGCTTTGCTACATTACCTTAAACTTCAGGGGTCTGAAAGTTTATGTCTACTATCTTATGATTTCCATAACGAGCTCATCTTTATAATAAGTGGAGATTTCTTACCAGGTACTCCTCCTAAGTTACATCCTATATTATATTTCAGAGCTGCACTCACTATTCTCCAGGCTTCATCACTGAAATCTCTTAGTATCTGTATTGCAGAGTGTATTATTTTTGTATTTCTTGCATATATACTGCACCATCCTATAAGTTTACATACAGTCGGAAGCCTTTCCATTTGTTTTGTACACTCAGCTGCATTTTTTTTTTGGGGGGGGGGGCTTTCACTGAGGCAGCACCTAGAACACATTCACAGCTCAGTCATGTAATGGGAGTGTACTAAGACTCTTGTTAATCTCTGCCAGTTATGTTACTGTTTCTATTCTGACCACACCTCACTGTGGCATGTCTAGGATATTAACTATAGCAGCATGCTTAGTCATCTGCATGATCAATGTGCCAGGTAAAAACAGGAGATCAAACCAGTAATCCAACATTGACTATACTGCCAAAAACTACAGCTGAGATGCACTTGAGATGGCTGTCAACTGAATGCCGAGCATGTGTGAATGCTCAGTAGGGAGAAGGGAGTAAGCTGCTGCCAGACACTTCAGGTGGCAGTGAAGGTCCCCTAGGAATGGTAGGATTGAGCATGTGAAAGTTTAACATGCCAGGTCCTTCTTTTCCTGACCCCTGATGTTGGCGAAGAGTTATGACCCTGTCAAACACATAAGATGTTCAGTTGGTCCCGCTAGCATTGTCAGGAATGCCTGAAATGAATGGGTTTGAAAGAGTCCTGCAGGTTTCCGACGCCGACAGCTCTGAACGGACTCCGGGCGCTAGTGTGAACCTAGTGTAAGGCCTGATTCACATCTGCGCCGCGGCCTCCGCTTTCAGGTTTTCTGTCTTCTACCGACAGAAGATGGAAACCTGGCAGACAATGTCCGGCCGTGAGCCCCTGTGTGCGTTTTGTGCTCTGTGGCGAAACTGTTTTTGTCTTTTTGTTTGTTTTTTTTTTGTTTTTTTTTTAAACGGACACAAAGTCCTGCATGTCCAACTTTGTGTCCGGTTTAAAAAACCCGGTTTCGCCGCGAAGAGCACAAAACGCTCACAGGCGCTCACGGCCGGACACTTTCCAAACCCATTCAAATGAATGGGTTTGAAAACTGACTGCAGGTTTCAGTCTCCTGTCCAGTTTCTCGGGCAGGAAACGGAAACCTGCAAACCGGAGATTGAGCGCTGGTGTGAACCCTCCCTAAGCCCCATCCCTAGAGACATGCTATAACGTACTGTGATGTAATACTAGTGTTTTTCTCCTACCGTTAGTTGTCAAGGTTAGACATTATCCTTGTCTTATTAGGGACTTTGCTGACTGGCTACTTCTCTTTTCTGTTGTCAGTTTTATGTGGTTCTTTGCAGACATTTACTTGTCAAATACTGCTCTTTTCTCTGCAGGTGCGGCGTCAGCACATGGAGCGATGCACCAGTTTCTTGGTGGATGAGCTTGGAGTCTTGGATCGAACCCAAGCAGGAGATCGCATTTTCTTTGTGTCTGCCAAGGAAGTTCTTAATGCCAGGATACAGAAGGCTCAAGGAATGCCAGAAGGAGGTATTGTAAACAGTATGTCAATGAACCTAATGTTTATAGCCATATGGGGAAGTGTTTTTCTGTGAAAAATCAATGTATTCTATGAACTTAGCAATGCTATTCTTTAGCATTGTGCTGAGGTTAAAGAGACTCTCCAATCTATCTATATGGTAGAGAAGGGTAGTCGTTTCATATTCAGCATCCTCGTGTATTGGGTAGAGTGATGAGCAGAGTTACACGAGCATTAGTCTTTTTGAAGAACCCGTCCTGCATTACACAGATTTCTTATTTATATACATTATTATCCATCCATTCAGCCATTGTTCATAATCAACCTACCATGTTATTTGGCATGTGTTAGATCGTGAGCTTTGTGATCAATGGCCATACTGGGTAGAGATGAGTGAGTACTGTTCGGATCAGCCGATCCGAACAGCACGCACCATAGAAATGAATGGATGCACCTGGTACTTCCTCTTTGACGGCGGCCGGCCGCTTAACCCTCCGCGTGCCAGCTACGTCCATTCATTTCTATGCGAGTGTGCTGTTCGGATCGGCTGATCTGCACAGTACTCGCTCATCTCTAATACTGGGTATTTTGTAGGATGATTGTTTTCTGTTTCTCGACTCAGATGGTTAATGGTTTCCTTACTCACTGTAGGTGGCGCTTTAGCTGAAGGTTTCCAAGTTAGAATGTTTGAGTTTCAGAACTTTGAGAGAAGATTTGAGGTACGGTATTAAGGACTTATTATTAATAACATTCTCTCGCTTCTGTTGATAAAATCATTATCTCTTCCACTTCTGAAGCATTTCTCGGCATGATACCTACATACAGGGGCTGTATTTTATTCATTTGTCAAGTCCGTAAAGTCAAAGAGACAGATGCATATATTTTTTTTTTTTAATGCTGATTTTTGCTGGATTGTTTTGAGCCAAAGAAAGAGCAGTATAATTCCTTTCTTCTTTTTTTTTTTTTTTCTTTTTTTTTTTTTTCATTTCTTGTTAAACCATTCAGTGTTTCAAGTTCAATAAAATTGAGCAAAGTCTTCACCGAAAAAGTAACAAAATATTCATGTACGTCTTCAGCATGAAGGAGTATTCTGGGTCATGGCAAATAAACAGACTGTTTTGAAACTTACATGGTTTTCAAGATCTTTGCTTGCCAGTGGTGATTTAGAAGTTTGGAATTTGTTCACTTCAAGACTATGAAACTCATAATCATATACTATTTACAGCTTCTTCTTTTTTTTTTTTGCTGTTGGTTGAACATTTATGTAATAGACTTACTTGAACTATTTAACTTTTTAATAGAAAACAGGCTATAACATTTTAAAATAACCTGAGGTATCACTAGCTAAAAACATAGCTGGGAATTTGAGCTTTCTACACGACAGTTCATACTGGGTTTAAAAAAGTCACACTCCCAACTGTTTTTAACTAGTATTTTTGCTCATAGTAAGGCCGTTTACGATGTCCGTTGAGCTCTGCACATGCACCGATCGTGCTTCTGTGCCCCCTTTCATTAAATGAATAGGAGCCATGGAAGCAGGGCCGCAAAATAGAATAGGAATAGGACCTGTTCTATATTTTGCAGCCTGGACTGTCGTCCCGCACACGTGACCATGTAATTCACAGCCATGTGTATGGGCCCATAGAAATGAATGGATCAGTGTGCTATCTGGGAAAAATACTGCAGTCTTGGCAGCACGTGAAAGCTGAGAATCTTCTTTCTAGGTTGCATAAAAAAGGATATGCAGCCATTTATTTTGACAATCTTTATTTGGCAAAGGTTACAGCTCTTCATACTCTTAGGGCTTGTTCACACATGGGGCGAGTTTTGACCATATTTTGACTCGGGGAGCCAAGTCAAAATATGGTCAAAACCCGCCTGCCACAATGTCGTGGTCGCGACTTCCCCCGCCCCGGAGTCGGCTCAAATGAATGGGCCGACACCGGAGGTTGCGGCTGCCAGGTGGAAGCCGCGGCTCCGCGAGCCGCAGAATCCGCCTGAATAAAAGGGAAGCTTGCTTCTTTTTTTCAGTTATCGGCAGTTGCCAATAGCGGAAAAAAGAACGCTAGTGGTCTCCATAGACCACCATTGTAAAGGGGCGGATTATGATGTGGATTCCGATGTCAAAATCCGCCCCTTTGGCCCTGTGTGAACTAGCCCTTAGTGGGAACTTTATTGTCTGTTTTCTATTAAAAGGTATTTACATAGGTTAATTAAAGGGGTTGTCCAAGAATGACTGACTGTTTTCTGCAGGGAGTGAATGGGGAGGGAGACATATTCACCTGTTCCGATGCTCTGGTGGCTTACACTGTTGTCCAGTCCAGTGGCATCCCATGGGTTGTTCCAGCAGGAGTCCTTGCTGAATAAGGCCAGTCAGCAGCCTAAGTAAAGGACCCGGGTGTCGCTCACATATGTCACCCGTGACTTCACTGGTTCCTCTCCTTAGGCCACCGATTGTCCTGAGCAGTAATGTGCAGTAAGGACTTCAACCAGAACAAACCCCATGTTGCCACTGGACCGGACTGTAGTGGGAGACACCAGGGACAGGCGAGCATGTTTTTGGTTTATTCACCATCCCTGCCCTCCTTGCAGAAAATTGTAATTCCTGGCCAACCCCTGTTAAGTATGCTACACAAATATTCATCAAATACCTCCTGACAATATTGAAAAACTATTAAAAGGTAGTTACACTTTAAGCAAGGATGAAAAGACAGATTTTCTGCACCTGGAAAGAAGATTTCTATTCAATAACTTCTAGTAATTATCTGGAAAACTATGAGAAATTGCTGATAAAGTACAATCGAAAAATTGCGTTTCAATAAAATTAAAAAATAAAGTACAATACATAGCTTACTTTTTGGCAACAAGCAGGTCAAAGCCTGCACCTCCCACTTTTGTATTGTAAGTAATATAAAGTGAAGGGAGTAGCCATTGGCACACTACTCTTAGGTCTACACCTTAGGCAAGTTCATGAGCCTAAAAAACAATAAAATTCTTTTGTATCTTTCTGGCAGGAATGCATCAGTCAATCAGCTGTAAAGACCAAATTTGAGCAGCATACAATGAGAGCAAAGCACATAGCGGAGGTTCTGCGCCAGATCATGGAGTCTGTGCATGTGGCTGCCCAGGAGCAGAGGTGAGTGTGCTGTATTAAAGCAACAAAGACGCCGCTCCTATCAGATTGCAGCAAAAGTTGTCTTGTTTCATGTCTGTCATGTAAATACTATAAAACCTCTTCAGAGTTTACTGCCTTGAAAAGCGGGAGGAGTTCAGGGACCGATTAGAATTCATTGAGAAACAACTGGAGCTGCTGACAGAGGATTACAGGATGAAAATCAAGCAGATCACAGACGAAGTGGAACACCAGGTGAGAAAACGTATGCCGGAAACTGAGTCTCTGGACACCACAAACTATATACTTTACGGGTGTATAGATGACGGGAGCAGTATATTTACTGGTAGAAGCATGCTCACTTCACAGGTGGCATCATGGATGGGGCAGGGACATGTGGTATTTCTTTGTTGCTTATATATCTTGGCTATTTCAGGTGTCAAATGCCATGGCTGAGGAGATCCGCCGCCTCTCTGTACTTGTTGATGACTTCCAAATGGAGTTTCATCCATCATCTGTGGTTCTTAAAGTTTACAAAAACGTGAGAAATTTTCTGATTTCATCAGTTGTTGTCTTGTTGTCTCCTCTTGTCCTAACATTTCCTTACTACTTTCATGCCCCCCGTACAGGAGCTCCATCGACACATAGAGGAAGGTTTGGGCAGAAACCTGTCTGATCGCTGCTCCAGCACAATTTCTGTTTCCCTGCACACCACCCAGCAGGAGATGATCGGTAAGATTTATGTCTTCAGGGTCAGTACCAGGCCAAGAATCTTGATTAAAAATCTACCATATACAGCACCTATGCACATGTATGTGTTTTCAATGTTACAGACTAAAAACAAATCTTGCGTAGTCTGATCCTGCAGTTTCATATTACTCCAACTATTCCACTTCATGGGTTCCTTACGCACAGTGGAATACAGGCAGATGAAATAGATAAACAGCCCCTCTGTTCTGGTTCCAAATTGAGCGATGTTGTGCTCTGTATCTCTCTTTGTTCATTTTGTATTCATAAACAAATAATTTATAAAAAAAAAAAAAAAAGAAATAAACACATGACTAACAAAACATACATATGTGGAATTTGTTTGTTACGCTAGGTTCATACTAGCGTTTGGGTCTCTGTTCTCAGCTATCCATCTTCTGCATGCAGAAGACGGAAAGCTGTCAGAACGGGTCCGGCCGTGAGTGGTGGTGAGCGTTTTATGCTCTCCGTCGCAAAACCGTTTTTTTTAAATCGGACACAAAGTACTGCATGTCCGACTCTGTGTCCGATTTTAAAAAACCGGCTTCGTGGCGGAGAGCATAAAACGCTCACTGCTGGACATCTTTCAAACCCATTCAAATGAATGGGTATGAATGAGTCCTGCAGGTTTCCTTTTCCTGCCTCTGTTTTGTGCAGGAAACCTGCAGAACAGAGACCGGGCACAGATGTGAACGAGACTTAATCTGTAATCCTGGAAATGACAGATATGCAAAACAGTCTGAAATGTTAAATTTAAGCGAGTGGCTTTTGTTTAATCCTTTGTATGTAGATGGTCTGTTGCCTCTTCTACCATCATCCACCCGATCGCAGATCGACTTGTTGGTTCCCCGACAGAGCTTCAGCTTGAGCTATGACCTGAGCTGTGACAAGCTGTGTGCCGACTTCCAGGAAGACGTTGAATTTCACTTCTCTCTTGGGTGGACGATGCTTGTGAATAGGTTCTTAGGACCCAAGAATGGCCGCAGAGCTTTGATGGCCTATAATGACCAGGTGGGTAGAAGCAAGTGTTTTGTTGTTTTGTTTTTTTGTAGCACCTTTGTATAAAAGATTTACTTCTTGCTTATGTATCACTATCATTGTCAGATACCACGTGCAATGACTCCGGTGAATCCCAGCATGCCACCGATGCAGCAGGGAGCCATGACTCAGGAAGAACTTATGGTTTCCATGGTAACTGGATTGGCATCACTGACTTCCAGAACATCCATGGGCATTTTGGTAGTGGGAGGAGTGGTAAGTGTGACTATCGCAGTGCTCCTATCCACAGAATATGCCATATACTTCTAGAGGGAGGAGGTTGTGCAAGGGTTCCTTTAATCTCTGCTTTGCATAGAACATGTGACTCCATATTTTCTTATATTTACTCTCTCTAGCTTAGCATGCTTCTATTTTTTTTCCTGATGTATTCTAATTTTCAGCTGCTCAACTAGTATTGCAAAAAGAGGCAAAGGCCATTTTGTTTATCGACAGGATTGATACTGATAAAATGACTAGCATCAGATCTGACCATATGCAGCTATTAGCTGTGGTGTATAGAGCATTGTTTCTGTGATTTAAGCGATATGTAACTGTAGAAATTAGACTTATTGTTTATGCAAATGAGCTAAATGGCGCACCTTGGACTGCTCTTCCCTAGCTAGCACCGCCTTCTTGTCTACTTCAGACATTGCTGGCGCCATTGACTTGGTTTAAAAATTTCAATTGTTTGTCATCCCTCCTTTCCATGTCATCTAAGACATATGCCTGAAGACGAACAAGCGAGATTTGTGACCAGAGCTAAGACAATGGCTCCAATACAGGGGCAGCTCTGATGTACCTGAGTGTGTTGTACTGGTTAGGGCTCGTTCACATCTGCGCCCGGCACTCCGTTCTGCAGGTTTCCGTTTCCTGCATAAAACAGAGCAGGAGACGGAAACCTGCAGGAGTCTCTCTCACTAGAGATGAGCGAACAGTGTTCTATCGAACACATGTTCGATCGGCTATCAGGGTGTTCGCCATGTTCGAATCGAATCGAACACCGCGTGGTAAAGTGCGCCAAAATTCGATTCCCCTCCCACCTTCCCTGGCGCCTTTTTTGCACCAATAACAGCGCAGGGGAGGTGGGACAGGAACTACGACACCGGGGGCATTGAAAAAAATTGGAAAAAGTCATTGGCTGCCGAAATCAGGTGACCTCCATTTTAGACGAATAGTGGATTTCAAATCCGGGTCATATGAGAATGTGAACTTTGTGACTAAGAGACAGGGATAGCTGTACAGGCAGGGATAGCTAGGGATAACCTTTATTTAGGGGGGAATGTTATTAAAAATAACTTTTTGGGGCTCTATCGGGTGTGTAATTGTGATTTTTGTGAGATAAACTTTTTCCCATAGGGATGCATTGGCCAGCGCTGATTGGCCGAATTCCGTACTCTGGCCAATCAGCGCTGGCCAATGCATTCTATTAGCTTGATGAAGCAGAGTGTGCACAAGGGTTCAAGCGCACCCTCGGCTCTGATGTAGCAGAGCCGAGGCTGCACAAGGGTTCAAGCGCACCCTCGGCTCTGATGTAGGAGAGCCGAGGGTGCACTTGAACCCTTGTGCACCCTCAGCTCTGCTACATCAGAGCCGAGGGTGCGCTTGAACCCTTGTGCACACTCTGCTTCATCAAGCTAATAGAATGCATTGGCCAGCGCTGATTGGCCAATGTATTCTATTAGCCTGATGAAGTAGAGCTGAATGTGTGTGCTAAGCACACTCATTCAGCACTGCTTCATCACGCCAATACAATGCATTAGCCAGTGCTGATTGGCCAGAGTACGGAACTCGACCAATCAGCGCTGGCTCTGCTGGAGGAGGCGGAGTCTAAGATCGCTCCACACCAGTCTCCATTCAGGTCCGACCTTAGACTCCGCCTCCTCCGGCAGAGCCAGCGCTGATTGGCCGAAGGCTGGCCAATGCATTCCTATGCGAATGCAGAGACTTAGCAGTGCTGAGTCAGTTTTGCTCAACTACACATCTGATGCACACTCGGCACTGCTACATCAGATGTAGCAATCAGATGTAGCAGAGCCGAGGGTGCACTAGAACCCCTGTGCAAACTCAGTTCACGCTAATAGAATGCATTGGCCAGCGCTGATTGGCCAATGCATTCTATTAGCCCGATGAAGTAGAGCTGAATGTGTGTGCTAAGCACACACATTCAGCACTGCTTCATCACGCCAATACAATGCATTAGCCAGTGCTGATTGGCCAGAGTACGGAATTCGGCCAATCAGCGCTGGCTCTGCTGGAGGAGGCGGAGTCTAAGGTCGGACCTGAATGGAGACTGGTGTGGAGCGATCTTAGACTCCGCCTCCTCCAGCAGAGCCAGCGCTGATTGGCCGAATTCCGTACTCTGGCCAATCAGCACTGGCTAATGCATTGTATTGGCGTGATGAAGCAGTGCTGAATGTGTGTGCTTAGCACACACATTCAGCTCTACTTCATCGGGCTAATAGAATGCATTGGCCAGCGCTGATTGGCCGAATTCCGTACTCTGGCCAATCAGCACTGGCTAATGCATTGTATTGGCGTGATGAAGCAGTGCTGAATGTGTGTGCTTAGCACACACATTCAGCTCTACTTCATCGGGCTAATAGAATGCATTGGCCAGCGCTGATTGGCCGAATTCCGTACTCTGGCCAATCAGCACTGGCTAATGCATTGTATTGGCGTGATGAAGCAGTGCTGAATGTGTGTGCTTAGCACACACATTCAGCTCTACTTCATCGGGCTAATAGAATGCATTGGCCAGCGCTGATTGGCCGAATTCCGTACTCTGGCCAATCAGCACTGGCTAATGCATTGTATTGGCGTGATGAAGCAGTGCTGAATGAGTGTGCTTAGCACACACATTCAGCTCTACTTCATCGGGCTAATAGAATGCATTGGCCAATCAGCGCTGGCCAATGCATTCTATTAGCGTGAACTGAGTTTGCACAGGGGTTCTAGTGCACCCTCGGCTCTGCTACATCAGATTGCTACATCTGATGTAGCAGTGCCGAGTGTGCATCAGATGTGTAGTTGAGCAAAACTGACTCAGCACTACTAAGTCTCTGCATTCGCATAGGAATGCATTGGCCAGCCTTCGGCCAATCAGCGCTGGCTCTGCCGGAGGAGGCGGAGTCTAAGGTCGGACCTGAATGGAGACTGGTGTGGAGCGATCTTAGACTCCGCCTCCTCCAGCAGAGCCAGCGCTGATTGGCCGAATTCCGTACTCTGGCCAATCAGCACTGGCTAATGCATTGTATTGGCGTGATGAAGCAGTGCTGAATGTGTGTGCTTAGCACACACATTCAGCTCTACTTCATCGGGCTAATAGAATGCATTGGCCAGTGCTGATTGGCCAGAGTACGGAATTCGGCCAATCAGCGCTGGCCAATGCATTCTATTAGCCCGATGAAGCAGTGCTGAATGTGTGTGCTTAGCACACACATTCAGCTCTACTTCATCGGGCTAATAGAATGCATTGGCCAGCGCTGATTGGCCAGAGTACGGAATTCGGCCAATCAGCGCTGGCTCTGCTGGAGGAGGCGGAGTCTAAGGTCGGACCTGAATGGAGACTGGTGTGGAGCGATCTTAGACTCCGCCTCCTCCAGCAGAGCCAGCGCTGATTGGTCGAGTTCCGTACTCTGGCCAATCAGCACTGGCCAATGCATTTCTATGGGGAAAAGTTAGCTTGCGAAAATCGCAAACGGACAGGGATTTCCATGAAATAAAGTGACTTTTATGCCCCCAGACATGCTTCCCCTGCTGTCCCAGTGTCATTCCAGGGTGTTGGTATCATTTCCTGGGGTGTCATAGTGGACTTGGTGACCCTCCAGACACGAATTTGGGTTTCCCCCTTAACGAGTTTATGTTCCCCATAGACTATAATGGGGTTCGAAACCCATTCGAACACTCGAACAGTGAGCGGCTGTTCGAATCGAATTTCGAACCTCGAACATTTTAGTGTTCGCTCATCTCTATCTCTCACCCATTCATTTGAATGGGTGAGAAAGCTGTGCGGCGGTGAGCGTTTTACACTCTCCACCGCGAAACCGGGTTTTTTAATCTGGACACAGAGTCGGAAATGCTGCACTCTGTGTCCGGATTAAAAAAAACAGTTTTGCAGCGGGGAGCATAAAACGCTCACCGCCGCTCACGGCCGGACCCGGTCTGTGCTTTCCGTCGTCTTGCATGTAGAAGACGGAAAGCACAGATCGGAGTGCTGAACGCAGGTGTGAACTTAGCGTTAGGGACCATAACAGTTGAAAATTGATGCATTGGGAAGCGCAGGCGTGTCACCATTTAGCTAAGTTTCCGTTCATGAGATTCTCTGCAGGTGCTGCAGCCAGATCTCAGATGAAATTTGTACGTTTGCTATGTGCCATAAATCATTTCATAGTCTTTATATTAATACTTCCTGTTTCCTGCTCCTATTTTAGGTCTGGAAAGCTGTGGGATGGCGTCTCATTGCTTTGTCTTTTGGCCTATATGGTCTTTTGTATGTATATGAGCGACTCACTTGGACTACTAAAGCCAAGGAAAGAGCCTTTAAACGTCAGTTTGTGGACTACGCCGCTGAGAAGTTGCAGCTGATTGTTAGCTACACCGGCTCCAACTGCAGTCACCAAGTACAACAGTGAGTTCAGTATTTTCATTTACATGTGGCTATAGGCTTTAAACAGAAAATTCAGCATTTACATATTGAATTACTTAATCCACTTATGTAAATCCTTGACATTACCATCTTCTGATCTGAAGTCACTGCCTGTATTCTGCTCCAGAGCACCACTCACTGTTTAATAAGTCAGTTTTCTGGTATACAAGGTTTCTGCCTACGATGGGGTAATGAAGACTTGTGTTATCCAATCTCCCCCATATTGTATATACATTACACTGTTGTGTATTCTGTTGTGTTCCTGAGTTACATCCCATGTTATACTCCACAGCTGCACTCGCTGTTCTGATGGTGGAGTCCTGTAAACATGTATTACTTATTCTTTACTGATCCTGCTTTAGTCTAGGTTCACATCTTTTATTTAAATGGTAGTGCTGTTATCATTTACTATGCTTTGCTATTTCAACAGCGGCTCCTATTGTAGTTTCTCCTAAGCCATATACTCCAGATCTGGAGTATTACTAGGCACTGTACCATCAATCATATAATGTAGAAGGTGTACAGATGACACCAGACTTTAATTTACAAGAGCAAACTGTGTACAGACAACAGAAAGGAATGCTGGGAGATTTCAGCTTTGACTCCAGCAGAATATAGAGTATAGCTCTGGAGTATACTAAAGGACATAACTCAGGATTATCACGAGATATGTAATAGCATTGTATACATAGCTTAAATCTTGTTTTGAAGACAAATGTGGTTTTCTTTTTGTTTCTTTTGTTTTTTCTTTCATCCATCTTGGGTGAAAAGTAATTTGCCTATAAATTTACCGCCTCCTGTAGAAGCAAACCTTCAGCTGAATGCAGTATTGCTTGCTGAGTATTTCTAATTTTCTCTCTACTCACAGGGAACTTTCTGGGACATTCGCTCACTTGTGTCAGCAGGTGGATATCACTCGAGAAAACCTAGAACAGGACATAGCAGCGCTGAATAAAAAGATTGAAATCCTGGACAGTTTGCAGAGCAGAGCGAAGTTATTAAGGTAGACATGTCTTTTGGAATTTCTTCCCACTAACTCAAATGTAAAAATGTGGACTTTTGTTACTAGCACTAGAGTGGGCGATCTATCCTATCCTATCCCACTAATCCTTCCTATCCTATTTATACTAATATATATATATATATATATATATATATATATATATATATATATATATATATATATATATATATATACTAATATTATAAATGTGAAGGTTTGGATGTTGGCTGAACGGATTTGGATGAAATTTGGCACATAGTTTGTAACCCTGATTAACACACAGGCTACTTTTTATCCTGGTAAATGACATGGCTTCACGACTGTTATGAATTTATGTTCATATACTATATTAAACTGCTCTTGCTAGCAGGACTATCAGTTAATTGCACTTTGATGATAAAACCTGGTCTGTTATCTCTCTATGTAAATGCACAGATAACATTGAGTCCATTCTTATTATATGATCTGCATAAGTGTTCTGTTCAGTCAGAGGGAGGAGGGGGGAAGATAAACTCTAGGCATTGTGCTGACGCACTGAGATGGAAAAACTCCTTTAATCCAAATTGCAGTTTCCCAATTTTAATCATGCCGGGAAAAAGAAAATTTAATTTGTTGAAAAATTCTCAAAAAACGAGAGTTATGACATTAGCCTGAAGTCAACAGACTTCTCCTCAAGCGGAGCTGAGGAGGATTGAACAAGCTAGGCGTCAAGTGGCTTTTAAAGCTGCTGAAACACCGGAGCAGACGGATCATCGATGCCAACAACAAGCTCATTATATGGCGTCCCAGCGAGCTACTGAGATGCCGGAACATTCATGGTATGAGGAACAAGTTCAACGGCAGGCCAGCTTGAGAGCTGCAGAAACGCCAGTGCAGGTGGATCATTGACAGCAGCAGTTTGCTGAATATAGGCGGATGATTGACGCCAACAACACACAGATGACGTCATGGGCAGAAACTAGTCTACACTTATATACAGCTTCCATTCCCCTGCATAAAATTTACCACCTGGTGGCTGAACAAATAGAACTGATTTTTACATCTCTGTTTTTGAGGCAGAGAAAGAAAATATCCACTGTATAAAAGTGATTTACTAATGATCTGTGTAATGTTAAACCTGTCAGTTGTTATCTTATCTGAGATGTTTTTGTTGTTCTTCCAGAAATAAGGCTGGCTGGTTGGACAGCGAACTCAATATGTTCACTCACCAGTACCTGGAGCAGAGCTGATGTGTCTTCGCTGTTGAAATGCCAATGAATGGGAATTTCTGTAATCGCATCCACTTTCTGCGTAACGTCATGCTTCCCGAAATCTCGTCTACCGCACTGATAATCAGCTGTGGTATCTACCTTCTAAAATATTATATTGTATAGTTTACATGAACTATCCAGGACTTGTATACTCTTTGATCACTGCCATCTCTAGGCTCGCAAACTGTATGCAGCTCTATGTCACTCTCTACTGCTGCGAAGGATGCTGAGAAAGTGTTGAGGGCCCAAAAAGATCTGAAAATGCAGCTTTGGCTAAAATGCTTGGTTAGTGAAACAGAAAGGTGGAAAGCAACGTTGTTTATTTATGGTTCGAATGAAGGGCATCAGGTTTATGTTGTCCCTGTTTTATTCTGTCCTGTTGTATGGTGCATACTGGTTCTGTGGTCAGATTTTGGGCAAGTTTAGGGATTCTGTTTAAAAAAAAAGAAAATGGAAAAAAATATAGTAACGTCTGTGATTACATGTAGATTATTATTTTTATTGGCCTGTCTAGTATATATAATACAAATATTGATTTAAAGGGGTTCTCCAGTTTGATGTAAATAATGGTAATTCACATCATGATGAACTAGAATTTTGGTTTACAATTCCTTATTTTTAAGACTTCTACTTGCTGTTGGTAAATGGGAATATTCATGTTTACACCAAGTTGCTGAAAACCTGAGCTGAGGTTATTCTCCCTATAAGGCTTTGTTACTATTGTATCCAGAATTCCCTAAGCTTTTGGGTCAGGATGCGTTTCCAGCCTATGGACATGCACAAATGGTATTGCAGATGGCAAGCAGCAATCTTTTAAACCGTGAGGAATTAAGTTCTATAGTCTTAGGAAGATGCAGAAATTCTCATTATACCAAGATTTACATAAAACCAGGAACCCTTGTAAATCTAACCACAGACATCACTAAGTTATCTAGTTTGGACAATCCCAGCTTTGTGGTCCCTTCCACCTAACAGATTATTACGGTGGTTAAGGGTCTTCCAATCAAGAGATTTCTACTCCAGAGCTGCACTCGCAATTCTGCTGCACATTCTGAAACCAAGATAAGTAATGTAATGTGTGTGTTTGCACATATAGGTTTATTTTATGTAACCTGTAGCATGGGGTTCAGGAGAGAAGCTATACTTGTAGTGTTACAGCTACGTGGATTATTGATAAGCGCAGCATGTGGAGTTGCCTTATTATAAACTGTTTTTTTCTATGATCGTTATATGTTCGTTAATTATTTAATTAATTTACATGTTCCCTGCACAGGAAACCTAACAGATCAAACCTCACTTTGTCGCTGGACTCGTCGCCACTTTCCTTTGCTTCTGACCTTGGTCTTAGTAGTAAATTCATTGATGCGGGCAGGGTCCATATTACACTTACATCCAGTTATAATTCACATATATTGACGCTAAGTAAGGAAAAGTTTATTTTTGTGTTAATGTCTGTATTTATTATCGTTTGCACATTTTATATGTATATTGCCTATCAATTGTCCTTTAATGTATTCCATGTCCATTAATACATTTCCAGAGTCTGATTTGCGCTGGCTCATGAGGTTGGTTTTGGTGTTCGCCCCATTCCAACCTTATTTGCCATTTCTTATTATATAGGACATTGATGTGTTTGCCCCCATTTGAATAGGAAGAAGAAATGACTCGTGTCTTGGGTTTTGTATGTAAGTGAAGGAAGGTTATAGAGAGGTCTTGTATGTTATACAAAGAGGTTTCAGTATTCTGGATTTATAACCAATATTGAGATTATCCATGAACTTTTGTGCACTGACCCCCTTCCCTTTACTATCTCGCTATTCCTTCTGCTGTACTGTATTTCCCCTGGAGCACCCCAATTTCCCTTCTAGATATCAGATTATGTAGGTCTAGTGTTTTGCACTGTAGCAGATGTGGTCTGTAAAGGTATGAAGTAAGAATGTTTTGTGTAAATGCACATTGGTTTTGTACCTCTGAGATGTCTTTGGTCAAGCTGTAGCAGAACTACAAGTCTTTGCATGTTGTAACAATCTGCACATTAGTAGTTCTGCTACGTCAGAAGAGCTACAGTTTGGAGACCGCTCTCCTGTCCGAAATAAGATTCTTGCTGCACTGATAGATCAGCAACGTTACATTTCCCGAATATTAAAAATTTATAAAGAAATGGTGGGATTTTTCTTTGTGGCTAGTGCCATAGAACTTTATTATGGCCATAATTTTAATGTTGCCTTCATCCAGAGGGAGGAGCCATAAGATCTAGACGCGTTTCCAGCTTTACCTGTTAGCAGCATTCATCTGACAGTAGCAGTAACATGCATCACACTGGCATCTCGAGATAAATAACCACCTTAAACATATTCTAGTTGGTCAAAAATTAAGACAAAAAATTGTAATGATGCGATGAGCTGTGTGTACAGAATACCAGGGCATTGTCTTTATCACTACTCCCCTCTCCCTTCTTACTTTGCCAAATATGATTTGACTTGAAATGAGAAGCTGCTGGAAGAAGGGGCTTCAGCAATGTTAGGTGATATGCACTTTATTTTCCAGAAGTCTCTTATGTTCTTGTAATATAGATTGCTTTATTTTCTACATTGTATTTAATTTTAGGTCACTTGCATGTTGTCTGTAACTTGACTATTAAAAATGAAAAACCTTGAAATCCTTGTCTGTGGTGTATCATAATACTGGGGATTTTATAAGATAATGCAAAAGAGGGTGACTGCAGCTCTGAAGCCTGAAAAATGTGATTTCAGCTCTGGGAACAATAGTACAGGTGGAGGATAGTCCACTGTAGAAAGCAAGCTGTATTGTCATCAGCCTGTACAGGAGCCATGTTCATACTGAGCGCTAACTACAATGGCCAATTAGAAGAGAAGGGAACCGGTTCTGGAGGTATGTTATCATATTAGGAGCCAGAATGGCTTAATATAATACAGTGGTCCCTCAACCCTCAAAATACAATGGCTCCGGGTTGCAATGCTTTCAGCATACATTGAATGGTCTGCTCTGGGCCATTATAAGTTAAAATCGGACTCCATATACAGGGCTTGATTGGAGAGTCCAACAAATCAGCATGGTCGTTTCACTGGTAAAACCTGTGTATTAATGAAGTACATGCAGGGACTGGCACCTTTGCACAACATGGTACAGAACTTCATGTTCACAGTAGCGCCTATAGCGCTGTATTGTGAGAGCAGGGAGGAACGTCTCCCCAGTACTCGTCCAAAGACCAGTACTATCAGGAGGGGAGGGGGGTGTTCCTCACCGCTCCCCAGTACAGCGCTATAGGCACTGCTGTGAAAAAGGGCATTCCTGACTGACTATCAGGAACGCCCTTCTGATGGAGTGCCGGCACCGATAGCTCTTCACCCTGGGCACAGAATATGAAAGCCTTAAAAAAAAAAAAAAAAATCTTTCTTTTTAAATATAGACAGGCTGAAGGCTTCTCTAGTGAAAGCTTTATTTAACAATTTCAGCTACTTCAGTGGCTAGATCTTAGACTTTGGATTGATCACTTCATATCAATCCAATCCACCATTCATACAAATGGGGTGGAAATGCTTTTGGCTCAGAACTAACTGAGAAGCCCTCTGACTGATTTCTGAAGGTATGCTTTCCTAACCGAGTTAGGTCTGAAAGGGATCAAGAAAAAAAATAATGGTTTAATTCCCAATTATAAGCTTGATTCTGGGTAAAAAATCAGTCTGCCTTATGACGTCAGCAATTCAGTGGGGGAACATCTGTTTCTGTTCCTAGAAGAATAGGAAAAAAAATGTAAGCAGTGCCTGGTTTTTGGTGAAAGACTTGTCTCTCCTAGACTAAAAAAAAAGAAATTTGGTTCCTGTTACCCCTCGTTCACATCTGTGTTGGTGTTCCGTCTGCATGAGGACCCCCTGAACGGAATACCAAACGCATTTGCAATCGCTGTGCAGTAAAAGCACACATCCCCATATATTAATGGGGTCCGTGTGCTTGCCGTGCACTGTCCGCACGAATCATGCGGACAGGAAAGTAGATTGTGAACTACTTTCCTGTCTGCATAATGCCTGTGGAAATCTGGCGGCAAGCACACGGACCCCATTGTAGTCTATGGGGATCCGTGTGTTTTTACTGCGTAGAGCTTGTGTTTGGTATTCCATTCAGGGGCGAATCCCCATGCAGACTCCCCTGAATGGAATACCAACGCAGATGTGAACCAACCCTTACCCCAGAGGAAAAAAGGTGTGTTTTTTTTGTTTTGTTTTTTTGCCTTGGCTTGCTTTATTTTTCTTACTCCATTGTGTTTTTAGAAAGAAAATGAAATGGTTTGTTTTGTACCTTTTTTTAAATTAATACATTTAAACCATCATCTTTCTTATGAAAGGTTCAGGATGAACAACTTTTGCCCAATTTACTCCCTTGCTACTCTGTCTCTGCACGATGCATATTATCATATTACTGTTCATGCAAGTCACCAAAACAGTCAGTCTAACTGGAAAACGGGTCCCATGAAGAGATTTTATTGCTAGTCTATGGCTGGCTCGCAGCGGATCCAGGATCTACAGGTGTTATGATCTGCAAAGGAGAAGTATAACCACTTATCGAGAGGGAGAGGAGATGAGCCCTCTGTATATACTGACAATGTCGGCTGTATTACACAGCAAGCCCCCACCGTAAACGGCTACAATCTGTGACGACCCCGATTATCATTATCAATTTAGATGCCACAGTTAATTGCTACTGCGGCATCTATAGTCGTCATGGGCAGCGTCATTTTTTTTAACAATAGCATCCCTCCAGCTGCGGGGACCTTATACTGTGTGCGGTCCAGGGTTCACTGTACTGTATGGTTGCACTAAAGGGGCATTGCATCTTGTGTAGACCACTTAAGAGGCTTCTTACACTATTATTGTATGGGGCCATAAAAAGACTGAAGGGATTAGGCGGGGTCAGAATGGACACAGGTAGGACTGGGTAGGGTTAGAGATATGGCGTATCATATGTAAACATGCCATGGTGTGCAGATTTCCCCTCTTTCTATCCTTTGAAGTGGGAGGGAATTTAATAATCTTGCAAAAACTTGTGCAGCAGCCATTCTGATTCTGTTTGAACAAATATAGAATACTTGGAAGATGTCAGCATTGCTGTGGGTGGCTAATTTTTTTTGCTTAGGCTGATCTAGCGCCAGATGTCTGGTCAAAGTCAAAATGTAGACTGACTAGTACGGTAAGGTTTGTTAGGGTTTTGTTTGGATAGAACACTGCATGTGTCACAATGAAGCTCCTTAGCAACCAGGCGCAATGATCTAATGCGCCATGACGCAAGACCTTAGAGGGCTCTGTTGGACCGCCATTACATAGTTAAATTACCAGGTAGACAAGTACACAGCGATGCATGGCAGCTAATATAGGGAAGAATGAAAGAACACGTGCATATACAGACACAGTAAGAAAGGAAGGAGCAGCAAGGAACTCTGAGATTAAGAAGTGCACCTTTTTTTGACTGGAACTGGTTTTTGCACTGCACTTTGCCTGTGCAATGGAGTCTTTGTCTGTATACAGCATGGTACATAATGTATATATTCTACTATGGGGCTTAGAGAACAAGTGATAGAATTGTATACACTCACGCTATGAGAGGGGCATTTAGCCCTGAAATACATTAGCCTTAGATGATTGGACTACCCATAACCCCATGATAGTATTATTAGAAATTTTGATTGAAAGTTAATCTTTAGAACTATCGTTGGATACTGGAAATTTTTGCTTTTAGGTTTCAGTCTTTTGGGTCCCCAAGTGGAGCCAAACCAAGGAATCCCAAATGCTAGTGTGAACCTAGAGTATCATGACTATACTATATCACCAAAGTGGAATGTCAATGAAGACCCCAAGCAACTATATGTATGTAGCCAAATAGTGCAGAAAAAACTAATACACCCTATCAATAAGAGGTGCTACACAACAAATTATATAAGATGAAAAAACTTTATTGAAGTTCATAATGTACAATCTTAAAAAAACCAAGAGATGCTTCTCCCCGTGTTTGTGTGGATTTCCTCCCATTGTACAAAAAAAAGACATACTGATAGGAAAAAAAATGTACAATGTGATCCCTATATGGGGCTCATAAAATCTGCATTTAAAAAACAAACAAAAAAAACCCCCGAGATGCAACACACCATAAAATACACTTGGTCAGGTATGCTTATATGAACCATCATTATCACATTGCCATTGCAGCAGGAGGATGGTGGTGGCCACTATGAGTTGGAAAAGCAGAGAGACTGTAAGTGTGTGGTTATAATCATGTCATTGCCCCTTGTGTATATTCCAGAGTAGTGTGTCTGTATGACCCTATAGCTGCAACAAGATGGTTAGGGAACCAACTAAAAGTCATAGGATACTAGTTTATGGATGCAGAGGTGGAACCTGGTGTTCCTGAGTTCAAAATCCACCATTTTCTTTAACCAGGACTTCTCAAAATTTTTGAATCGCCATCACCAGTCAGTCAATCTGTTATGATGACAGGGTCTCATCTGCAATAAATCTCTACTGAGTAGTGCCAGACAAATGCCACTGTGTACATATAACACCCTCACCAGTGGTAACCAAATACCTCAGTACTGCACACATAATACCCCTAGCATCAGCAAATACCACACTGCAAGACAAAACCGATCCCCAGCAGTGCCAAATACCAAAACCCAGCAGAAAATACCTTCCAGAAGTGCCAAACACCACATTGTAGCACAACATCTTACCCTAGTAGTGCCAAAGAAATAACACCATGCAGCACAAAATACCCAAGTTCACACCTGTACTGGAGTCTCCAGAAACCATTGAAAATCGACGGAGACAAAAGTCCTGCATGGAGAAATTTACTCTCTGCTAATTTCAAGCGGACCTTTCACATCCTCTGGAACCCATGGTTTATATTGAATTCAGCTATGACGGTACTAGCCCGGGTGCTGGAGATATCAGACCCATTCGTTTTGGCACAGATATCCCATAACCATCAGAAAGGCGGGCCTTACTGCTCAGCATCAACCTCCCCTGGGGGTGTGGTGTGGGGTGGGGTGGATCTATCAGCTAGTGCAGTCACAGGGAGAGAGGCAGTCTGCACCTAGTAGCCCAGTGGGCCCCCTTAGGAGCTTGGGGGCTGATTCACAGATAATGCTGTTGAAATCAGGGGGCCCCTTACGTTGTGGGGGCTCTGGGCGATTGCCCAGTTTGTTGATCAACTCCCCCCCCCCCTTCCCAACGCCAGCATGAGGGAGGTGAAAGACTCCCTTTAAAGAGGACCTTTCATCAGATCGGGCACATGCAGTTTTATATACTGCTGGAAAGCTGACAGTGCGCTGAATGTGCCCGGTGTAAAGCGCTATCGGTCCTGGTAAAGTAGCGCTTTACAGTCAGAAGGGCATTTCTGACACTTAGCCAGGGACGCCCTTCTGCCCAGCAGCGCCTATCGCGCTGTGCTCTAAGACTGGGGAGGAACGCCCCCTCCCTCTTCTGATAATACTCGTCTATGGACGAGCTGTGTGAGCAGAGGGAAGGGAGCGTTCCTCCCCGCTCCACTGTACAGCGCGATAGGTGCTGCTGTGCAGAAGGGTGTCCCTGGCTAACTGTCAGAAACGCCCTTCTGACACTAAAGTGCTACGGTACCGGGACCGATAGCGCTTTACCCCGGGCACAGATCGGGAAAGCCGACAGTGCACTGAATTCAGCGCACTGTCAGCTTTCCAGCAGTATATAAAACTGCCTGTGCCCAATCTGATGAAAGGTCCTCTTTAAATATTGGCAGATGTGTCAAACTAGTAATGTAAAGATCCCACACAGCGAACAAGGAAGTGATTAGGATTAATACATAAAATCCACTGTCTTATTATTTATTATTATTATTATTATTATTATTGTTTATTTATATAGCACCATTAGATGAGGAGTAAAGGATGTTAGTTATGTTTCTTGCAGTAATAAGTCTTTACCAGTTAGATGATCTTTCCTGCCTACAGCATCCAGTCAGAGCTCAGCTCTCATTCCTTTGGAGAAGTTTAGGAAATGAAAGCTGTGCTGAGACAGTCTTAACCAAACAATGGAGAGGTGGACCGCTAAAACAGAGGTTACATGCAGAGCCCGGCGCATCGCATTGACTATAATGAGGGGTCCATTAGGTGTCTTTAGTTTTTAAACTGAAGCCACAGAGGAAAAAATTCTTCATGCGGGACTTTTTCTTCTGCCAATTTTTGAAGGACACAGTGATGGAGACGCAGATGTGAATGTAACATTACTCTTAATATATAAGGTCCAAGATGTGTTTTTGTCAGTGGGGATTGTGTTGTTAGTGACCCTTTAAATTTCTTACGGTCAAACATTAGAGGTTATTTTGACAGTTGGCATCAGAGAAGACAATGTCATATTAAAGATGGCTGCCAGCTGAGTATCTACAGTAATATACAGAGCAGTATTCACCCCCAGTAACACAATACAGGGCATATAGAGCCAAGCAATAGACCATAGTCATCCCTGTGAAGTGCGTCTCTACTTGTAAGGTAAGTAGCTAGTGATAGTATCACACATAGCCTGGTGATGGCGCAATGTATGGGCACCAGGTGATTGTAGCCATGACTCCATTATGATGTCACTGCCTATGATGGATCTAGAGTTCCAGTTCTGTGTTGGACGCCACTTGCCTAGGAGAAGCGTTGTTGGTAGCATCTCTGAAGCAGGATTATCCAAAACTTTGATTTTTTTTTTGCTTTTGTATTTATCAACATTTGATAGTTTAGTGTTCTTAAGACCACACATATTGTGACCATTAGTCACAACATGCCAAGAAGCCATGTATCTGGCTGAACTGGCAGAAGTGTCCAGCAACATCTGACGCCACGTGGCATGGAAACTGCTGAGCAGTTGTAGGATCACTCATCCATTGCTCATTGCACGAGGAGTAGATTAGCCCGCTAGGAAGAACACCAGACTCCAGTACATCAGGGCAGGACTGGGAGACGCCATGAATACAGGAGCCGCTCCCCTATCACAACTCTGCATAGGAGCAATACACCAGTAACTTGCACTCCTGAAGACACTCCTGTACCACTGAAAGTGGACGCTCTACAAACTTCGCCCCTTCCATCATAGATCAGGACGTTTTGGAACCAACTTGTTTGGAGGACTATGTGGAGGGTGAGCAGCAGACATGCCATTTAGAGTGTTCCCATAAATTCCACACTCGCTGTATAACCACATGGATCCAAGAAAATAACACGTCTGCTCTGCAGAGCTACGATTCAGCGCATAGTTGGAGCATGGCTAGAAGGCGTTGGGATCCTCTATATTAGAACTGCTCTTAGGGTTAACCATCAGGACCATTTCCTAGTGTATACAGATTCTGGACTGCGACATCTGATCATCCTCTGACCATGACAGAATCCAACATCTCCATCCTTGTATGGAACAGACTGCATACTGGTTATTGTACCTCTAGCACTATGTTCATGGTGGAATATTACCATGTACACATCTATCTAACGCCTTTATCTTTATCTACCTTAAACAAACAAAATCTGAAAGACCAAACCCTTCTCTCTTTCATGCATATACGTGCTGGGAGAGTGCACCACTTGACTTTCCCTGATCGTCTCCCACCCTGATCCCAGATGCATGACCTGGTGTGGTACCTGATTAAGAAATGACTTCACCCTGAGGAGACCACTCCAGCAAAGATGGTGGAGAGAGTGGATTGGACAAATAAACCAGGTCACTTCCACCTAAGATTCAGCACTGGGTTGGACAAGCAGGACCTGCAACGGCTGACCAGCTGGTGTGTTTAGTGGAACGGAACCGAGCCACCGAGAAGCTCCTGCAGACATCTCCCAGACCTGTTACCCCCCAAGACGGGTAAGACCGTGCCAACTACTGTGGGGATGAGGAAGGTTGTGATAGGATGTCGCTCAGAGGGGGAACAGGCAGCAGGGACTGAGACTGTTAAGCCCAGGTCTCAAAATGGAGATCTGTATCGTGTCAGGTGTTGGCGGTCCCGAGAACTGGTTCATATGGCTGCTTACTGTCCCCTGACACCTGAGCCCATGGACTGCAGCAGTTCTAAGCGAGTGTCCATGTTTGCTCAACCAGCTTGTTCAGCAGAAACTGCAACTGAACACCAGATGTTTACTGTGACTGTGAGCGCTATACCTGCTCTGCTGGACTCTGGGAGCCTGATAACCCTGGTGCACCATGATCTAGTTGACCCTGCACTGTACAGTGGACAAACTATTGGGGTCTTGTGCCTACATGGTGAAATTAGGGAGTATCTTATTGCAGAGGTCTCCATAACAACTACCTCTGGAATCTAAGGGGATGTTGCTTTTTCACGCTGCTAGCCACGATGGGATGCCGATGCAATGCATCAGCATCCCGTTGCGGCGTCCTGCTCCGGATTAGGCCAAGATGAATGGGCCTAATCAGGAGCACGTCTCGAGCCGCAGATGCTGCGGCTGACTCAGCTGTGGAATCCGCATGAATATAGGGCATAGCGGAAAAAAACTGCGAGTGACTTCTATGGAAATGAATGGGAGGCATTTTTGCAGGTGGATTTTGAGGCAGATTCCACGTCAAAATCCACCTGCATAAAATCTCGGTGTGAACATACCCTAAGAGTGACTGATGCAATCCCATTGTTTCAATTCCTAAGCCAAATGGTTCCATAAGGTTCTGTAAAGATTTCCGTAAGCTGAATAAAGTTTCAAAATTTGATGTCTACCCAATGCCCAGAGTCGATGAGTTAATCGAAAGGTTGGAACATGCCAGGTATTTTTCCAGAAATTCACAGACTGGAGAAAAACTCCAATTGGGAAGCACTAATACAGTACTTTAATAAAACTTAACTTTTATTATAAAAATAATAAAAGTGAAGTTTTGTTAAAGTATTGTATTAGTGCTTCCCAAATGGAGTTTTTCTCCAGTCTATGAATTTCTTGTAATGCATTGGGTGCTATATGATCAGCGGAGGCCGCCTCAGGTACCGGTCCAAAATACGGGTAGCCGTGAGTGAATGCTGGTGCAGTGCACCGGCATCCAGTCGTGCGCTCCGCTCCAGATTAGGCCAAATGAATGGGCCTAGTTGGGAGTGTCTTCAGGCTGAATCGTGGGGCAAATTGGCCTGAAAAATGAGCATGTCGCTTCTTTTTCCAGGAACCGGAATAAACCGACTCCCGGAAAAAAGAACTGACCGGCTCCCATTGATTTCAATGGGAGCTGTCTTTTTGGTCAGGATGTTGAGGCGGATACAGCCTCAAAATCCTGACCAAAAAACCCCGTGTGAACTTACCCTAAAGAGGCCAGGGAAAAAATTGCATTTGTCACCCGAGATGGTTTATTTCAATATGTGACTATGCATATGGGTTACATGGGGCTCCAGCAACCTTTCAGAGATTAATGAACAGAGTCCTTAAGCCCCATCGAGTGTACACCTCAGCTTATTTAGATGATATTTTCATTTTTAGTATGGACTGGGAAAGTCACTTACCAAAAGTCCAAGCCGAACTAAACTCCCTCCGAGCAGTCAGTTTGACAGCCAACCCAAAAAAGTGAGCGTTTGATCTTGAAGAAACCTGATACTTGGGGTATGTAATAGGAAGGAGGGTAATAAAACCCCAGGTTAATAATGTGGGGGCCATTCAAAATTGGCCCCAGCCTTAAATAAAACAAACAAACAAACAAACAAACAAACTAGTAAGAGCTTTCCTGCGAATTGTTGGCTACTATTGCTGATTTATCCCAAATTTTGCAACTATTGCAGCCCCGCTGACAGACTTAACTAAGAGGACTAATTACATTATGGTTACATGGAGTGAAGAAGGTGAGGGGGCATTCTAGGAGTTGAAGTTGGTTCTCTGCAAACAACTGGTTTTGGTCACACCTGACTTTACAAAAGAATGTTTGGTTCAGATTGACGTCTCTGATGTAGGGTTAGGCGCATTACTATCCCAAATAGTGGGTGGTGAAGAACACCCAGTCACCTACTAGAGTAGGAAGCTTACACCACCCTGAAAAAACTACAGCATTGTGGATTTAGCCATTAAGTGGGCCTTAGAGTCCATAAGGTACTGGGCCGCACTTTAAGGTGATCACAGATTATTCCCCTCTGACATGGATGAGCCGCGCCAAAGAGTGAAATGCCAGAGTCTCAAGGTGGTTTCTGACTCTACAAAACTTCAAATTCACTGTGGAACACAGGGCAGGCAAGCTGCAGGGGATTGCAGATGCCCTATCCAGGACCCATTATATGTGGGTCAAAAGTGTCCACCCCTACAGGTCCGAACAAAAGGAGGGGGGTGGGGATATGTGAGAAGGTGACAGGCAGGGTGCTGGAATCTCACTGTATCTCCCCCAGGTTTTTAACTTATGTATGGTTCAGTGCAGGTCTTGAATAGGCCTCAGCTAGCAGGTTTTTATTTTGTTTTTCCCTGAAGTTAAGGCTGTATTTTGTTTTACTCATTTTGTGCCTGAAAAAGTTTAAAGTTAATTTATTATGTTAAAGTTTATTTATTTTCTTGTTTATTTTTCTAAATAAACCAGTTTGCTGCATATTTTGTGTTACTATCTTTGATTGTTTGGGTCCGCACCACTACTTCTACCGAGCTACGTAGCAGTCAATTGCAAAGATGGATTGTCATTTTGCCCTCTGGAGATGGTCCGGCATTATGCAATTATAGCAATTCTAGTTTGCTATTCCAATTTGCAATTCCATTTTTTTTTTTTTATTCCAGTTTGCCTTTCCACTTTGCTATTCCAGTTTGTTATTCCAATTTTTATTTTATTCCAGTTTGCTTTTCCAGTTTTTTTTTAATTCCAGTTTGCTATTCAAGGTGTTTTTATTCGTTTGCTTTTCCAGTTTGCTTTTCAAGTTCCCTATTCCAGATTGCTTTTCCAGTTTGTTATTCCAAGGTTTTCATTCCAGTTTGCTTTCCAGTTTTTTTATTCCAGTTCTTTTTTTTTTATTCCAGTTTGAACTCCAGTTTGATATTCTAGTTTGCTTTTCCAGTTTGCTCTTCCAGTTTTGTTTTTTTTAAATCCAGTTTGCTATTCCAGTTTTTAATTATTCCAGGTTTTTATACCAGGTTTTTTTTTTAATTCCAGTTTGCGTTTCCAGGTTTTTGTGTTTTTTTTTTTTATTCCAGTTTGCTATTCCAGGGGGTTTATTCCAGTTTGTTTTTCCAGTTTGCTATTCCAGTTTGCACTCCAGTTTGTTATTCCAAGGTTTTTATTCCAGTTTGCTTTTCCAGTTTTGTTTTTAAATTCCAGTTTGCTATTCCAGGTTTTAATTATTCCAGTTTTTATTCCAGTTTGCTTTTCCAGTTTCTTATTACAAAGTTTTTTTTTTATTCCAAGTTTCTTTTTATTCCAGTTTGCTTTTCCAGTTTTGAATTATTCCAGGGTTTTTATTCCAGTTTGTTTTCCCAGTTTCTTATTACAAAGTTTTTTTTTATTCCAAGTTTCTTTTTATTCCAGTTTGCTTTTCCAGTTTTGAATTATTCTAGTTTTATTCCAGTTTGTTTTTCCAGTTTGCTATTCCAAGGTTTTATTCCAGTTTGCGTTTCCAGGTTTGTTTGTTTTTTTAAATTCCAGTTTGCTATTCCAGTTTTTAATTATTCCAGTTAGCTTTTCCAGTTTCTTATTACAAGGTTTTTTTTAAATTCCAGTTTGCTTTTCAAGTTTTTTTTTTTATTCCAGTTTGCTATTCCAGTTTGTTATTCCAAGGTTTTTATTCCAGTTTGCGTTTCCAGTTTTTTTTTTTTAAATTCCAGTTTGCTATTCCAGTTTTGAATTATTCCAGGGTTTTTATTCCAGTTTGTTTTCCAGTTTGCTATTCCAGTATGCACTCCAGTTTGCTATTCCAAGGTTTTTATCCCGGTTTGCTTTTCCAGTTTTTTGTTGTTTTTTTTTATTCCAGTTTGCTATTCCAGTTTTTATTCCAGTTTGCTTTTCCAGTTTCTTATTACAAGGGTTTTTTTTTTATTCCATTTTTTTTTTATTCCAGTTTGCTATTCCAGTTTTTTTTTTTATTCCAGTTTGCTTTTCCAGTTGTGAATTATTCCAGTTTGCACTCCAGTTTGCTATTCCAAGATTTTTATTCCAGTTTGCTTTTCCAGTTTTTAATTATTCCAGTTTGCTTTCCAGTTTCTTATTACAAGGTTTTTTTGTTTGTTTTTTATTCCAGTTTTTTTATTCCAAGTTTTTTTTTTATTCCAGTTTGCTTTTCCAGTTTTTTTTTTATTCCAGTTTGCTATTCCAGTTTGAACTAGTTTGCTTTTCCAAGTTTTTTTTTTTTTTTTAATTTCAGTTTGCTTTTCCAATTGCTATTCCAGGTTTGTTTGTTTTTTTATTTCAGTTTGCTGTTCCAAGTTTTATATTCCAGTTTGCTTTTACAGTTTTTCTTTTATTCCAGTTTGAACTCAATTTCTCTGTTCCAGTTTGCTATTCCAGTTTGAACTCCAGTTTTTTATGGGCAGGTCACACCTGCGCCCTGTACCTCTTTTAGCCAATCCGGCGGGTTTCCGTCTTCTGCCCCGAGAAACTGGACAGGGGATGGAAACCCAGTGGTCAGTTTTCAAACCCATTCACTTGAATGAGTTTGCAAAGTGACCGCCAGTGTGCATCGTCTGCTGCCTGTCCGCAGTGAAACAGTTTTTTTTCATCGGATGCAAAGTCGGACATGCAGGACTTTTTGTGTCCGGTTAAAAAAAAACGGTTTTGCCGCAACGAGGCAGAAGATGCACACTTTGCAAACCCATTTAATTGAATGGGTTTGAATACTGACCGCCGAGTTTCTGTCCCCTGTCCAGATTCTCGGGGCAGAAGATGGAAGCCTGCTGGATTGGCTAAACCGGGGACCTGGCACAAGTGTGAACCCATCCTATTCCAGTTTTTTTTTTTTCCAGTTTGTTATTCCAAGTTTTTTTTTATTCCAGTTTGTTATTCCAGTTTGTTATTCCAAGTTTGTTTTTTTTTATTCCAGTTTGCTATTCCAGTTTGTTATTCCAAGTTTTTTATTCCAGTTTGTTATTCTAGGTTATTTTATTCCAGTTTGCTTTTCCTTTTTTTTTATTCCAGCTTGCTGTTCCAGTTTGAACTATAGTTTGTTGTTCCAGTTTGTTATTCCTGCGGTCAGCCAGTTCTTGGTGAATAGTGATGGCTCTTTTTAAGAGCTTTCGAGATTTTGTTTAAACGTTGCCTCACGGAGGTTGGGTCCGCGTTTGAATTTGGGTCCCATATGTTCCGCATAGGGACGGCTACCGTGGTGGGGTTGATGGAGGAGGAGGTTAAGCGTATTGGCCGATGTCGTTCTAACTGCTACCGGCGTTATGTTAGGTCGGTATATATATTTTCTGCCCGGGATAATGTTGTTTATTGCAGGTAACCACCCATTGGTTTGGATCATTGGCCATTCATATGTTGACTGGGCGAAGATACGTGCTTCAATTGGGCTTCCGTGGTGTTGAGGCATGAGGTGGTTGCAGGTCTTGCCTGGCGTTTTGTCTGCCAGTAGAGCCGCCCAGGCCCCTGTGGTGCTGGTGATCCATACAGGTGGCAATGACATCGGGTCTGTGTGGTTGTCTGAGCTAATCTCATTGATCCAGTCGGACTTTGACAGATTCCCTGCTTTATTTCCCGCTGTATTGGCGGCGTGGTTAGAGATCAAGGCCTGCCTATATGTTATAGTATTTTAATAAAGCTGTGGCCGACCCCCACATTTTCACCCATAAGCTGGTGTCTGTCTTTATTTGATTGGTTCTTACTTATAAAGGGGTAGTCTATCGCAGGCTTGGAGGGAGGGGGTGATTTATAATGGTCCATTGCGGCTGGTCTGCTCCTTGTCATGAATGACGTGCACCCTCCACCAGTGCAGGAGATATAAAAACACTGTCTTAGCCTTAGGCCCCACGTTGCAGACACACCGCTTTTTCTGCAGCAGATTTTGTTGAGGTTTTTTGAGTCAAAGCCAAGACTGGCTACAAGAGGAATGGGAGATATATAAAGTACTTCTACCTTCTGCTTATTCCGCTCCTGGCTATACGTCAGCGGCGGGAATCTGTTCCTGTGAACTATGTAATAGTGTGTCCTGTAAGAGCTGAGCCAGGGCCATTTAGTGAGGTGACACCTGGTGCGCTGTCTACCCTGCGAATATTCAGGAGGGGGGAAATCTGACTTTGCCATGATCATTTCTATGAACGGCTCCGCCATTACAGTCATGGTTACACTTTACATGGGGAAACTTCAACCATACACAGCATAGTAACCTCCTATATAAAGGGAAGGCTGGGATTTGTAGTGCCACACATCTGCGTCAGCGATTGACTGATGATTCGATTGATTGATTCGATTACCATGGTGATTCACCGAGCGTCCTCCTCACCTACGCGGGAACAGACGCGGTTTTAATCTGACCAATCAGCGATGTTACCAGAAGACACGTGAGAAGCCTCTACCCTTTCCTTAAAGCAGCATCTCCTCTTTAGTAACCCGCGCACTGGATTTCACTTAGCCGTGTGTCGCCGCTTTTAGAAAATCCTCTATTCTGTTGCTGTACCTGCGGGTGGCGCTGGTTGACCAACTTTAGAAGCTGATCCACTGAGGACCGGATTATAGAGGTCTCCGGGGACAGAGAGCAGATCCCGGGACGAGGTTTGTGTGAGGCCGGGGCCTGCTCGGAGGAGCGCAGACTTACCTCCAGTGAGGAGGACACATGGACGTCCAGGCCTGCTCGCTGCTGCTGCTATATTACAGGGCATTTCCCACGTGTATCAGTAAATGTTTTAGATTCTTCTATAAAGTTGCAAAGGTGCCATTTCTTAGTTGTATCTGCCCCTTGGAAAGCTGGGTGATATCCAGCATAGCCGCCACACCTTCTTTTGACCTGCATACCTTCTCCTATTGGGCGCCTGGGAAAGCTGGGTGACGTCCTTGTGGGGGTTGTAATAACTTCCATATAGTTTGTCCATGTTTTAGTCTGTCCATGTTTTAGTCCAGGGAACTGCAACTACAAGTCCCAGCATAGCTGTCAGTGCAGCTTCCCTCCTGTTATATCTGACCCCTGCCTTTCATATATGTTACATGATGTCTTGTCCTGTGTTTTAGAGAAAAAATTTGGTTGGAAATTGTTGGAAAATAAGAGTATGTCATCTTATGATCAACTTGAGGAGCTCCGACGCTTGAATAAGTCTCTCCTGGAGAAGCTGACCATTAACCGGGATGAACTCAAGAAGCAGCTATCTACTGACATCATGGCCCCCGGTGAACCATCCAGGGTGAGATTTATGTATTCCTGTCTCCCCCATCATCATAGGAGACCCCTCATCAAATTCATTTGAGGGCTGTGGAGACGGCCAAAGCACCAACTCCGACTCCTCCTCTGACTGTTTCGTAAATGCTGAGCCATTGTTAGACAGGAGCCGTAAATCTCCTCAAATTCACCAAAAAAAACAGTGTTTGACTACATGTAAAAGTAAATATGCAATGACCTATGTATCTAATTATATAGTATTGATTATTGCACAATATAATTTAAGATAATTAATCATTTTATTTTCAAGGTGACATTAGTAACTTTTTTTTAAACCCGACTCCACAGCTCTGCACAGGATAGCTGATAAATGCCTGATCAGTGGAACCCCCACCAGCCCTAAGGCTAGGGGTCTGAAGCCCCTCGGTCCACCTCCGCACAGAATGAGGATAAGTTTGAATGTAGCGGTGGGACTTATATGAATAGTTCATAGCAGGACTACTTGACTGATCATGTAAGTCCTGCCCTGGGGAGAGGGGTCAGAATTTAGGAGCATTCAGTCTTCTTTTCCGAGATAGGAATCCTTTATTATTTAGATATTAACATATCCAGGTCATTAAAATCATGATGTGTTAGTATAGCTACTTGGACACCAGCAAATTGGTTTACCTTTTGGATATATTCTTTTTTAACCAGTATTTCTTTATTACTATAGATGACTACTATGGAGAACTCAGGACCAGTGCCAGTGGCGTAGCTATAAGGGTTACAGAGATTGCCACTATGTCTGGGCCCCTATAGCAGGGGTGGGGCCTGCACCACTTACTTTAAGCTAAAGCAGCTCTAGCAGCATTCCATGGACAGGCGGACCCTCACAGAAACCCACACATTCCTCCATGTAGCCTGGTGTTTAGACAGGTTTATGACTAGGAGAGGGGCTCCTGTGGGAAGCAACTCTTCACTAACTTTCTTGGCCAGGTTGTCCAGAGGTCAATAAGCATCTCTGTCCTCTGTGTGGAAATTGAGGAAGAGCAGAGAGCTCTGTCTCCTCTTACTGCTTGTTTCCACTACATCTAGAGGACTAAATCAGCGTTTGGTAATGCATGCCGATGGAAGAGCTCCATGTATAGTAAGGGTCCATTCACACCGAGGAAAATAGCGCTTTATTTGGCGCTGAATTTTCCACGCTGAAAAAAAGCCTCCCATTGACTTCAATGGGTGTCGCGAGCTTTTATTTCCACTAGCGGAATTTTCTGCTAGTGGAATAAAAAGCTAGCGGAACCCTGACCACCTCACATTCATGTCTGACCTTGCCATGATGAGGAATAAAAAATAGGTATGGTTGAAAAAAATCAGATCGCACATCAATAATACGGTTGGTGTAAAGAGTCTAGTAGACTCAAGTCATCCCTGTTTTTTCATGGGTGTTTCATTTCATGTTTTTCATTTATCTGAAAGACCACTATGTATTACTTCATTTTTTTTTTTTCTGTAGCAACCCTTACAAGTGAAATGCCTGACTGACTGTGGCTTTCCTCAACAATTAAGTTTGCAGATATATCAGGGGAATTATTGGATCTCCCTACTAGCTGCAGCTTGAGGGAGACTATTTCTAGTATCTTAAAGAAATACTACTGAGAAAACTGATACAAGCAAAATATCATGCAGCCAGGCATATTGCACATGAATCATTTCCTAAATGTCACAATTAATCAATTTCCTCTGTAACTTATCTACAATTTTGGTGAGACTTGTCATACCACAGAAAGTTGACAAACAGCCAGAAAGTCTTTGCCAGTTCTGTGGGATGTGTGACTGCCCGCTCTCGTCTGAATAAATCTTGTAGGTAATGGACAATTCTGCCTGTTCATTACTCTGACACACAGATCTGTATATATTGTGTCCTGCACTAATCTGTAGAAAAATGTCCAAACCACTTAAATGTTTTGAGCTGTATCCAGCTACAAAGGGTAGCACATACCAGGGGTAATAACCAGGATACTGTGGTCCAAATCCAGACCAGGGTTGCCAGCTGCCCAGCCCCTAGTTGTCTGGACATGGTGGGTGGAAGAAGAGATGGAAGGGGAAAGACGCGGGGTATGGTGAACAGGACGGACCTAGCAAGCAGAGGCAACCTGTGTGCTGTGTAACTTCAGAACTTGTCCTGCTCAGCCAAGATGAGCATTCACATAGTCACTAACTGGGTTAAAAGGAATCTACCACCTCCCCCAGGCATATTCAGATTCCACCGCCATGTTATAGAGCACATAATGATAAATAATATACCTTTGTTATGTATGTCACTTTTGTACATTTGGAGAAAAAACACTTTGAAATCTTATGTAAATGAGGCAATTAGTGCAATGGGGGCGGGCCTTCAGCTCCCTGGAGCATTGTTCTTGCCACTCAGATCCCTACCACCTCTTGCTTGCGCTAACCTGTGCGCTCAGAATTTATCTTCCCACTGTAATATTACCCATCCTACTTAAGTGACAAAATCAGTGTACCAATGTCTTATTTGTATTAGACTTCAAAATAGTTTTTCTACAAATGTGACATATGTAACAAAGGTATGATGTTTATCAGTAATCTGTTGGTTGTGGTAGTTGAATATACTTGGGGGAGGTGATATATCCTTTAAAAAAGAAGAATGTCCCTTAGGTGCTGCTCCAGCAGAAGGAGGGACAATCTTAAACCCTTATATATACCCTTTCATGCTCTTTCCCCTTCCCCCTCCTCTACAGAATGCAGCATGCATTGTTATCCCATGTAGCACACGTCACACAGTTAAATGATAACTATTGGGTAGATACAAATTCACAACCAAAGCTTTCCTTTTTTTTTTTTTTTTTTATTGCAGTAAAATAATCAAATCGAGATTCTTTCTAATATAGCAATAAATACACAACTGGCTGGTGAACATTATCCAACAATGTCCAAAGTGGTTTCATGCAGGTCCATATCGCACTTAGACATTCGCAGTTGAAGGTGCTAATGTTTTTTATTTTCTATGCATATCCTTTCCCTTATTGGGTGGAGATACTCTCCAGTACTTATCCCCACAGACATCTGCATCACTTTTACTCAGCATGTTGAGACGCCAACACACATGGTTCCTAACAACCTGAGAAGGAGGAGAGGTGACATGTACACTTACCATTTCCATTGTGGTTGAGTCTTTGAGCAATATTTGACTATTTAGCTCCCTTAGATTTCTCTATGCTGCAGGGAACATGTCCCCAAGAACTTTAATTTGGACCCTGATATAAATTGTCTGGTCATCAGAACAGGGCCAGCTAACTTTTTTTTCTTTTTCCTATTGACTGTACAGTACTGCAGAGCTGCACTCCCTATTCTGCAGCATCAGGGTTGAAATTTCACTGTACAGTCATCAGATACAGGGAAAAAATATTAATATAGAAATATAACTCCAGCTCACCCAACAGCTTGTGAATAATTTCCTGATGCCTCTAGCCGAGATGCACGGACACCGATGGACTCCCTCGGTCAGTGAAGACTTTGATAGTTAGAACAGAATTCCAGCATTCACGGACAAGAAGATACTATAAAATCTTTTTCTTTATTTCTTCATATAAAACATATTCATTTCATATTCCTAGAGGTGCTGTATCGGCAGATCCAGCATATCGCTACTGACAAATGCTACGCGTTTCAGGACATAGTCCCTTCCTCATGGCAACATGTCAGTTGCCATGTCAGTAGCGATATGCTGGATCTGCCGATACAGCACCTCTAGGAATATGAAATGAATATGTTTTATATGAAGAAATAAAGAAAAAGATTTTATAGTATCTTCTTGTCCGTGAATGCTGGAATTCTGTTCTAACTATCAAAGGGAAAAAATATTCCCTTTCCTTATATTGTAGGAGCTGGAATAAGCCATTACAGGGAGTTTCTGGCTACTTTCTATAACATCCAACAGAATTGTAATACAATTCTGGAGTGTGAATACTCGGGAAATATGAGATTACTTTGTATTGCATTTACAATCATTACTTTAAAAAAAAAAAAAACAGTTTATAATAGTGTTACTACCTTATAACGGGAAAGGAAGGTACTTGCGACATCTGTGGATGAAAATGTTTCTGGATATATGTGATGCAAAGTCGTAGTCATGGGGAAGGGAATGTCCTGGAATTTCTTCTCACTTTCCCCATTGAAGAACACTGAAATTAGCCTCCCCCTTAGAAAATTTTGATGACGGGGAACAACAGATTAAACTGGTCTTATCTGAATTTTATCAGTTCCTCCTTAATTCCTGTTACATTTGTGTATATTGAAAATACTTATACCAAGCATGTGTTTGTAATGTAGATCTGGATACCTAAAGCGGCATGGGATGGATCTGAGGAGGTTCCAAAACGTTTATTGGGAAGTAAGGACCCAGCTTTGCATACCACAAAAAGTTCATCATCCGCTGCAAGGCAAGCTCTGTGTACCTCCAGGAAATCCCATCCTAAAGAGAAGCATTCATACCAAACATCTGCTCATAATGTGAGTCTCGGGAGGTCGGCACACTTGGTTGGCTCTACTCGTAATGCGATTAATTTAGATTCTCCAGTGAAACGCGTCAGTATCCTGAATTCTACAGAGATTGACCCTAAATTCAGTTCCTCCAGGGGCGCAAGTGACTTTCCTGCTCAATATATTGACCAATTAGAGGATGATGGGAACCTGAGGACCAAAGAACCAAGAACCCCAAAATCTATTCTCCTTACACCAAGCCGAAGCTCCAAGGTACAGTCTGGATATCTCATTTGTGGGCGACCCAGGGACACACATTATACAGTGTCTTTTCTCTGTTCAGCCAGTCCTGTGCCAGAATATAGGAATTCATGATTTTATTCATAAGTAACAAAAGTAAGGAGCAAAGTATTTTGAATTTTTCAACAAATTGTGAAAAATTCTATTTCTCAATGACTGGGAAATCTGGATTGATAGGTGATTCCTCAGGCAAGCCCGACAGGAGTGGAGGGGTAGGGAGTAAGCATGCACACCAAAGTATGGTTGGTGTGCGCGCTTACTCCCTACCCCTCCACTCCTGTCGGGCTTGCCTGAGAAATTGCCTATCATTGCATCACGCTGTTCCACAGCGTAAGGGAAAGAGCTGCTGCTATAACACCTTTTATATGCTCATATGATGTGACTATTTCACATCAATAGGTAAGAGACCGATCACATATCATCACCAAGAGTTGTATTTACTACACTATATTGGCGCTCGGTGTCTCTCCCATTTTATCTTTTTATGGGAAATCTGGATGACAGCCAATACCTCTTAATAGCCATTATTTGAATGGTGATCACCCAACTTTCCTATGATCCTGGTGCTGTAGTCATAAATATGAAAGGGATGCATCAATAGACTATTTGGCATGGGAAAGATGGCTGACTCCTCTTAAAGGCACTGTAATGTTGTATATCGTGGTTGTCACTCAGATGCTACTTGAAAGGACTACATGACTCAAGGGCTTGTAGTTCTTTGTATTTAGGGGAAAATGCTCTTTAAAAGAAACTTTCTATCTGATATCATATTTCCTGTTATCAACTGAATATCTAGATTTGAGGTTCATTAACATGATTAGTAAAGGTGGTTTAACCCTTTGTGGTTCTGAGGGTCTTGAGCCCTTTGGCTTGGATAAAACTGTCTGTGTATTAGAATTTCTATAGGTCTTCATGATAGGCCTGATGTCTTCATACCACTCTGCTACAGCTTTATGCTCTACTTGTATGCAGTTGCATTGAGTGATGTGTAAGCAGAAAGGGGGGCTGTGATGTGACTCATAATGGGGTCTCTCACTCATACTGCAAATTTACTGACTAAGATTTTCCTCATTGAAAGCATCGTAATCGTCAGAAATGACGGGGCCTGGACCCTGGCTGACTGTTCTACATCTTCTGCAAATCTTCCATTTCTAAAACAAGATGGTCATTATCATGTTTTCTTGCAGAAAGATACTGGGCACGTCACGTTTGTGTGCAATGACGAATCCTCTCCCCTGGAGACGGGGTGGTCTGGTCGCCCACTGCTGGGTTATGACTGGATAGCAGGTCAGTATATACATGTACTAAAAAAGGTACAGAATCTACTGCTGTATGGCTTCTTGGTGTCTTATTATAAAAAGTTGCATGGGATGTATAGGAAAAGCTATATAAATGGCTCTGGTTTGCAGTATGCAAACTAGCTCACTGATGGTTGGGTATGTCCTTAGGGTGTAGCCCAGCTGGACTGTCAATGTTTTATCTAAACAGAGTGAAGAACATCTCCAATCCCTCTGCAGCGCCCAATAGCTATGCAATTACACAGGCAAGACTGCTCCTCGAAATGTTGGCCACCTAACAGGGTGATTATAAAGACATTTAAGCAGTGTGGGTGCCCTTTAATATGAATTTACGTAACCACCCATAATTCCATCCACTAAAAACCTCCCAAAATCCAGTGGGACAGATTTACTGATATTCAAAACTTTCATTTCTTTCACCAACTCCAACTCTATGCATCCTTCAGTATGTTCTTCTCCACTTATTCTGGCATAGTTGGCGGTTTTTCTCTACCCATCAACCTTCCCAGGCAACCATTTTTGATAGTTTCAGCTCAGTTGTGCTCTTTAGACAGATGGGTGGTCCCTGTGTGTCTGTTTCAGCAAATGACCGCCCACCTGACAGTAGTGTGATTGTGCTCCAAGTAACAGAAGTGATTACTTGAATGGTAGGAGCTAAAGAAAAAAATCCAACAACACCAGGATTGAAGGACTGAGACCTATTGAATGATGTAATTAATTGGAGTTGTGAGAGGCCGAGGCCCCAAAACGCAGCTTTTTTTTGTTGCAAATTTTGCTGCGTGTTTTCAAGCCAAAGCCAAGAATGTCTACAAAAGGAACATGAAATTCATAGGAAGTTCTTATACTTCTCCCTTTTGTTCAATACACTTTTGTATTTGGCTCAAAAAGCACAACAAAAAAAAAGTTGAATTTCTATAATGTGGGGCTTCAGCCTAAGGCTGGGGCCCCACGGGACAGAAATGCTGCATTTTGCCCGTAGTGGAAACACGAAGGGAAAAATTGTGGCCTTTTACAGTACGGGCAAAGTGGATGGGATTCAAGCAAATCCCATGGCCACTTTGCTTTAAAAACTGCAGTGCAGACACGCCGAGATTTCCAAAACCGGCACAGTTTTGAAAATCGCAGCATGTCAATTATACCTACAGAAACTCCAGCAGCTTGCCCTTAGGTATAATTGTAACAGAAAGTCCGTGGAGGAAAACTCTCCCTGTGCCGTATTCAGTCTTGCCCACTTTCAAGATAAGCCCTGCCACTTTGATACCTAAGGGCAGAAAGTTTCTAAAACTGTTAATAAATGTGAAGGTTATGTATGCAAGGTTTTTACGTACGTTTTCCATAGTAAATCTGCCCCAGTGTCTTATTAACTTATTACCTTGTCTACATCTTCATGAAATATATAATTAGAACTTTAGTACCGTCCATTCCTATTCCAGTATGTTTTATTGTTACTATGGTTTACCCGCTCTCAACAGGACTATTGGAAGTAAAGTCACCTATCACCAATAAATCTGACCAGTATTTTGCAGAGATAAGTGAATTTCGGCAGGTCAATCGTGATGAGTGTGCACATGAATATTTTACAGAGTAAGTCAATTCTTGTTGATAAATGTTGGCTGCATATGCTGAAGAACAGGGGGCAGTGCCTGCTTTCCTGTCTGTCTCTCCAGTAATTGTGAAAAGTCCTACTGTAGTTTATACAAGTGTTTATGGATAGCATTAGAAACCATTTACTAATATATACGTATCCTACAAATACATTGTAGCAGCTTTCTCTGGCTTTCTTTTACCAAATCACTCTCGCTTATAAAGTGAGAGAATGATGCCGTATGCACTTGGAGGAATCTGGGCTGGAGAATCTGATCCATAGTGGACAGATTTCTTGGACCAAACCTAGTCAAGAGACCTGAGCCTTCTTGCATCATAGTGATATATGATGGTGGTAGTCCCTACCTGCTCATGACTTTACTCTGTCTGTTACTGTATACTTGTATATGGGGTAATAAACCTAGATGTGAATTGCTAACCGTACGATTCCCTGATAAAGAAAATATACCAAATGATTGTTTGCATTTATAGTTGACATACTTCATGTTCCTTGTGGTTTCAGCAGTTAGTTAGCTTTTGCTTTTTCATATATACTTTTGACTGTATCTTCAGATCAGGGGCACAGGACACATCAGTAGAAGATCTGGATCTCTCGATGGATACTCATCAATGTAAGGCCATTTGGATTTCTTGCAGTTGTGTGGTTGGAGAACCATAGGACATTTGGGTCACAATTGCCTTTTGTATTTGGTCCAGGTGTATACTGCTACAGAGTGAACCAACGATTATTTACATCACCCATGGATACAGAGCCAACATGTCCCATATGTAAGAAGCGCAGGGGCAGACGACATGTATCATTAGAAGAGCCTGCATATATCCGGTACATGAACCGTATTACTGTTTACTAAAGGTTTACAGTTACAATGCAAACCTATGTGTTATTATGGTTACAGGCTAGCTACTCTAGTTTGATACTGATTCATTTTGTTTCTCTATCTGTCTCAACTTCCTATATGTTGTTAGTTTAATGTTCCATATGTTCTTCATCTAATATTCAGTCACTTTGTTACAGAGTGAGCATTCCTCGGAGTACGCTGCTTCCCCCTTACAAATATAGAGCTCACAGGAGAAAAAGCTTTGACCCTACAGACAGCCTTGCATTGCCTTCTGTAAGTAACTTCGCAACCTTCAGCCCCTGCCCTATGTACATTCTAACCTCTCAACATGCAGTGCAGTACCATTTATGCGTTATGTGTGTGTGTGTGTTGTTTTTTTTTTTTTTTTTATTCTAACAATAAAAAGTTGTCACCCCATTTAAGGCCAGGTTCACACTGGGTATTTGGTCAGAATTTTGAGGCGGAATCCGCCTCAAAATCCTGACCAAAAAAACGGCTCCCATTGATATCAATGGGAGCTGGTCAGTTCTTTCTTTCGGGAGCATTTTGTTCTTTTTTCCGGGAGGCAACATGCTCATTCTTCAGACTGATTCGCTTCGCGACATCCGCCTAAAGACGCCTCCCTCCCGACTAGGCCCATTCATTTGGGCCCAATCTGGAGAGGAGTTCTGTGACTGGATGCAGGTGCACTGCACTGGCATCCAGTTGCGGCTACTCTTATTTTGGTCCGGAATCTGAGGTGGCCTCTGCGTCAAATTCCGGTCCAAAATACCCCGTGTGAACCCGGCCTAAGATATCTGCTTGCTATCAGTGAATAGGGATATACTGTTTAATTTCTAGAAGCCTCATAACCATTCTGCATGTAGAGGTGAGCTTTGATAAACCTATGTGAGCTGATCAGGATTTATTTAAAAAAAAATAAAAATGGATCCATTCACTAAGGCCTCCTAGGTTTTTATGTCTAGCACACTGACCCATTCATTTCTTTGACCCCATATACATGGCCTTGTTTTTCCACAAGCCAGTGTATGTGGCTGTCAGCCAGGGGCAAAGCTCAGGACATGTCCTATTTGTCTGTTTTGCAGCCCAGGCTCATAGATCAGTGTAGTCATGGGCAGCACACAGATGTCATCCATGTGCTATTTAATCACGGTCCCAGTTGTGTGCCTGTAGTCTTAGTGCAAGCTGAGATCTTAAAGAGGAGTTTTCATATCCTCCATCACTGGGCATGTTGTATACCCATTGCAAAGCTGTTTGTGTTCTGTATTCAGTGCACTTTGTTTTGTTGATATCTTTCCATTTTGTAGAGATATTGTTTCCATTAGATTTGGTTACTGATATCTCTGTACTGTCAAGGGAACAACCTTGCAGCGGTGAGGAATGCCGCTCAATATTATGGTACAGTGATGGCAGTAGCCGAAACATAAGGCCAAATATATATTTATATATGATCCTCTTTAAAACTATGATGAATTTATACACAAAGTATATTGGATATTTGAGTTCTGTCAGTTCATATCCCTTCTGGCTCCTAACTTGATGTAACAGGCTGTCATATCACAATAGGACCTGAGTTTTGTAACAGCTAGCTGGAGATCACTAATGTAGAAAGTATTGACAATGTGTGATTTTTCTCTTTTAGCATTGTTTAGCTGGATGGGAAAATGCTGTGCCCTCCTGTGACCTCAAAGTTACCAGTCTGGACTTGAAGACCTCCATAGAGCCGAATTCCTTACCTCCACCCGCAGCGGGTAATGTCAGCACGGTAAGAGAATATGTACAGAATTAAGATCCTCCTCAGTATGCTTTACTTACAATGCTCCATTCCCCTCACATAGCATCTTGTCTATGGGCAGTGGCACTTCAGACTGTCCGTTCTCATCTTTTGAACCTGTTACAGAAGAGGAAGTCTCCCAGCTAATTTCTTCATCTCGCCCTACAACCTGCAGTAGTGACCCCTTCCCCTCACACCTTCTCCAATCTCTGTCGCCTCCTGTCACAACTTACCTTACTAAAATATTTAACCTCTCTCTCTCTTCTGGAATCTTCCCATCCTCCTTCTAGCATGCTGTTATAACCCCGCTATTGAAAAAACCCTCCCTGGACCCATCCTGTGCTGCTAACTATCGACCCCTCTCTAACCTCCCCTTTATCTCTAAACTCTTGGAACGCCTGGTCTATTCTTGTTTAATCTGCGAACTCTGCTTGACCCCTTACAATCTGGTTTCAGCGCTCTGCACTCTACTGAAACGGCCCTCAGAAAAGCCTCCAATGATCTCCTAATGGCTAAATCCAGTGGTGACTTCTCTCTTCTTATTCTTCTGGACCTCTCCAGCTCTCTCTTTTGACACTGTTGACCATCAACTTCTCCTCACTATGCTCTGCTCAGTTGGCCTCAACGACACTGCGCACTCCTGGTTCTCCTCTTTTCTCTCAGACCGCACTTTCAGTGTATCATTTGCAGGCTCTGTTTCTTCCCCTCTTTCCCTTGCTGTTGGGGTTCCTCAGGGCTCGGTCCTAGGCCCCCTGCTCTTTTCTCTCTACACAGCCCCCATTGGACAAACCATCGCCAGATTTGGCTTCCGGTACCATCTTTATGCTGATGACGCCCAATTATACACATCTTCCCGTGACATCACCCCTGCACTCATACAGAACACCAGTGACTGTCTTTCTGCTTTCTCTAATATCATGTCCTAGCTCTATCTGAAACTAAATCTTTCTAAGACTGAACTACTACTGTTTCCACCATCTAATAGATCTGTCCCTGATATATCCATTGCAGTCTCAGGCCTTACTATAACTCCTAGGCAGCATGCCCGCTGCCTTGGGGTTATGTTTGACTCAGACCTTTCCTTCACCCCTCATATTGAATCACTCACACGCTCATGTCACCTCCACCTCAAAAACATCTGCAGAATACGCCCTTTCCTTACCAGAGATACACTAAAGACACTTATTGTCTCTCTGATTCATTCTCGCCTTGACTACTGTAACTTCTTACTAATTGGTCTTCCCCTTACTAAACTCTCCCCTCTACAATCTATTCTGAATGCAGTGGCCAGGCTCATCTATCAGGCTAGACGCTACAGCAATGCCTTGGGTCTGTGCCAGTCACTACATTGGCTACCTATTCATTATAGAATAAAATATAATGCTGCACCTCCCTACATTTCCTCCCTCATCTCTGTCTACCACCCAACCCGTACTCTCCGTTCACTCAATTACCTAAAACTTACATCCTCTAATTATCAGAACCTCCCATGCTCGTATACAAGACTTCTCCCGAGTTGCAGCACTTCTCTGGAATGCTCTACCCCGGACAATCACATTAACTCCCAATTTCTACAGTTTCAAACGCAAACTAAAGACGCATCTTTTCAGACAGGCCTCACAATTTCTAATGTAAACCCTTCCATACTATAAATAGAATCCCAAAAATTTAACCTTCCTCTGTCCCTGCTCCCACATTACCCCACATGATATGATGCCATTTCAGGCTATCTTTATATGTCCAAGCTCCATCCACATGTTAAAGGACACCACTAGTGACGAAGTGTCAAAAGTTCCTAGTTACGCCACTGTCTATGGGTTCTATTATATGTACCCGTTATACTCCTTACACATGTACCTTGTTCCTTATACTGCTGCAGATTTCTTCAGGTTCATTAATACTAAATATTAATGTCTTCTATACTTTTTATATCTTTATCCCCAGGACAATGCTTCCTACTATGCTTCAAGGGCAACGTCGGACAATCTGCTAAACCTGTCCCGCTCAATTATGTTCCATCACAGGAACATTAAGTGACGTCCAAGGGAATAAGAAAGTAAGATCTGAAACGTTCCTCTTCTTTCCGTACTTTCTCAGGAATTATCTGGCAGAAAGGTTTTCAATAATAAATGCCGCCTCACAAAATAAAAACTTGTTCCTTATTGCTCCAAACAGAATCTTGTTGCGACTTCAGTGTGTTGGTGGCTTTCATCATCTAGTTAGGGCTCAGTTAATTTATCGACCTGTCTAGTGACAGATGTGACTACATTTGCCTTCTGTGAATAATCTGTCACATTACTGCCGGTGGCTTTCACACTGGCTAAACTTGTCACCACTTTTTCTACACCTCCGTATGTCGTAGAGAATACGACTTTTTTTTTTTCTCATTTCCACTTTAAAAAAAAAACTTGCATTTTTATAGACAAGTCTAAATTCTTGGCAAGTACATAGCCACACTTTTAACTCTATTTTTACAAACCGTTATTCACTGTACAATCGGTCAATAAATGGGTCACCCAGTGGACCACACTGCTGCAAAAAGGTTGTGTTTCTTTACTACACGAGGCAGATAGACCCAAATATTAAAAGGTGGGGTGTCCTGCACAGGTGCAGAATACTGATGCAGTCACTCACAGCCCTGGTGCTCGTGCATGTACGTAAATAGGTGCTGAGCAGTCCATCTGATCTAAAAAGAATGAGTGGTGCTAATAGAGCGTTAACCAGGGCCATACATTGATATTACCATGTGACGGACACCTTATATTAGCCATAGCTGTTTGCATATGAAATCCTAGCATCCACCCTCCTCATGGGCCCTTTTGCTTACTGCAACAAACCATTACTTTATCTGACACTGGGTAAATGGAGCCTCTTTTTCAGGGATATCATTTATTGTATGTCCTTTTCAGTTAATTGTTGGTGAGGGATTGTAACATGCCTGGTGTTAAGTGGTTCCCCAAACTGTGGATTATAGCCCCCAAGGAGGATATGCAAAGTCAGTACCTCCTCCATGTCCACCACAGCACCTCCAACATGGGATGCCGGGCAGAGCTAGGCAGACTCCCCCTATGGCTCACCATCCAGAAGAGGGTGCTAACATTCTGGACTCACATACAGGGCAGCAGTCCTGGCTCTTACCACCACCAAGCCTGGCTGAGCCACAGAGCCCCGAGAAAAACTGATGCCCCCCAACCAAGCATCAGCCACCTGCCAAGCCAAAACCCCCAACATGCCATGAACAAGGCTCAAATAAAAGGAGTAATTGAGAGAGACAGAGAGTGGTACATCGAGGAATGGAGAAGCGCAATAAATAACTCCAAGAAACTCACCGTGTACCAGTCATTGCAAAGAGACTACACCATGGCCACCTACCTGGAGAGAATACGCCACCCCAAACACAGACAGACCCTTAGTCGGTATAGACTGAGCGCCCACAACCTGGAGATGGAGACGGGGCGACACAGGCAGACGTACAAGCCACGGGAGAACAAACTGTGCCAGCACTGTGATCAGGGGGCCCTAGAAGACGAGACACACTTTCTGCTACACTGCACCAAATACTCAGCTGTGAGGGCCGTCTACTACCAAAGACTCTGCCCACATCCCAGACTTCATATCTGCAGATGAGAAGAGGAAACTCTACATCCTACTGGGAGAAGAAGAGGCCACTGTGGAGATCGCTGCCCAATACGTGTCCATCTGTCACCAAATAAGAGGAAGATGAGACTCCACGGATTGTTATACCCCAAACCACCCGCCCCACTTCCCCATATAGTGGCCACCAACTAAGAGGAAGATGAGACTCCGCGGACTGTTATACCCAAATCAACCACCCCACCCCACCCCATACCCACCATTCCTGACCCCGACTCCAACTCCCCCCCCCACACACTTTACTAGCTTTGGTAATGCCAAACATCTATTCGGACGTGCCAATAAAGCCTATTTGATTTGATTTGGTTGTGAGGCATCAGTGGTAATTGGGCTGTGCAGCTCCGAGCTACAGTTCCAATATGGCTACTGATAAAGATCAGCAGCTGTAGCGGAGCAATGCACAGCTTTCGGTGGTGGGTTCAGGGGATGGCTGTGTGTTGAGTGATTTTGATGGAATAACAAATTTACACTGTTACACAAGCTGTACACTGACTACTTTACATTGTATCAAAGTGTCATATCTTCAGTGTTATCCCATGAAAATATATCCTATTAATATTATAAAGGTGAATGTTTGTGAGTTTGGATGTTCGGATGTTTGTTCCTCAATCACAGCCAAACGGCTGAATGGATTTGGGTGACATTTCACACACACCTACATATTTCCCAGGAAGGTGCAATAGGCTACTTTAAAAGTGGGTCACTCACCCCAAATCGCCACCGTCACCCTCCAAACACCCCTCCGGGCTCGGCAATAGAAGCTGGCATTCTGCCAGCGCTGGTCTCTGCACGCTCCTCCTATTGGTGCATGGCAGATGTGGGCGGGCTATAGAGCCAGGGCTGCGGCACCATAGGTTGAGGACTCAATGTGGGCGTGCCGAATTGGCAGTGACACAAAGAACAACATGGCGGCCGCCCACAAGGTCCTGGAGCCGCATCTATGCCAGGCTGCCACACACAGGAGGAGGCTTCTGCACCCGACCCAACAGATACAGGTCAGTGCAGCGGAGGAGGGGTGTCCTGGGCGGGGGGTTGTCCCCCAGTCGGTGTCCCCAGGTCCCTAGCTTCATTACCCCCCCCCCCCCCCCTACAGCGAACCCCGTGTTGTAACACTCACCGTGCTCTCCTCCGCTCCTGTCTGCATACACTTCTCCTGCTGCCTGTCTGTCCTGTATGAATCACAGTAAGCCCTGGTGTGGTTGCTAGGACGCCGGAGCTCTGCTACATAATCTGCTACATACTCGACACAGCCAGCTGCACGAGAAGTCTATGCAGGCAGCCAGCACACACAGGAGCAGATAGAGACAAAGTTGAGTGCTACTACACGTGGGTTACTGGTGATGGTGGTGGGGGTTCATGAAGCTGGGGGGACATGAGATGGGGGGGTGACTGGGGGTAGTGATGGGGGGTCCATGAAGCTGGGGGCAGAGATGGGGGGACATGAGACTGGGGGGGGCACAGATGGGGGGAAGAAACTGGGGGCAGAGATGGGGGAGCATGAAGCTGGAGGCAGAGATGGGGGGACATCAGACTGGGGGGCAGACATAGGGGGGGAGAAACTGTGGCCAGAGAAGGGGGGGCAAGAAACTGGGGGCAGATGAAGTGAGCCGGGGGCAGAGAAGGGGGGACATGAAGCTGGGGGCAGAGATGGGGGGGGGGAGAAACTGGGAGCAGAGATGGGGGGGGGGGGCATGAAGCTAGGGGAAGAGATGGGGAGACAAGATACTGGGGGCACCGATAGGGGGACAAGAAATATAAGCGGTTCGGCGCCACCGCCAACCCGTAGACGAAGTCGCGGGTAACTGCTAGTAATGAAATAATTACAAAAATGTGAGGTGTGTGCTCACATTTGTGAGATACTGTAGATATATAATGTCTTGTTACATCTTTTTCGTCCACGCACTGCTTTTTTTTTTTTTTTTTTCATATATTAAATATAGAATTAAATAAAATTGTCCTTAAAGCTAAATGACTCCACAAATGAAGAAATTAAAGGAGTTATCTGGTTTCTAGCATTGATGGCCTATCCTTAGGATAACACTGACAACAAGCATTAGGGTTTGCATAGACCCCTGACTAGTGGAGATGAGCGAGTAGTATTCGATCGAATCCCTCCCCTGCATAGTTATTGGTGTAATCGGCCGAATACCACGTGGTAAACGCAGTAAAAATTTGATGCCCCTCCCACCTTCCCTGGCACTTTTTTTTACATCAATAACTATGCAGGGGAGGTATTCGATCGAATACTACTCACTCATCTCTACTGACTAGTGATCCAGTGACTGCGGATGAGGATAGGATGTATTGCACCACTTTATTGTACAGAACTCTAGGAAAGCTGGATGGAAGCAAACAGTCTGTTCTAATCTGGATTTTAAGAGACTTATAAAAACAGAGGACGAGGCCACAGCTGTGTTTTTGGGCAACGTTTAGCTTTGGCTATAAACTGGCAGATATATTTTGTAACATATCAGCTTTGCCTTTCGGGACTGTATGGGAGCTGGGTGATAAGCTATATCACATTGGTAAAATAAACCCTGCAGTCTTGCCCAAATGAAGGGAGAGGCGTGAGAGAGTAGAAACCACCATATAGGTCTTTACAGGAAATGTGAACTGAAGAATCGTCATTCCTAGAATTCACCAGCAGTTTTCTGTTATTCTTGTTCGTTTGTTCGGTTTAATTTATTGCAAACTTGTAAAATCATTCAGTGAATGTAGGGCAAGTTCAGGTGCCGTCTGCAGCATGAAGCCTGTGTCCTATCATTTGTGTGAATGGCAGTAGTAAAACGTCCCATTAATTGTGTTACTTTTTAATAGATACGTCTGCAAGTTGGTAAAGTTCATATTACAGAACTAAGCAACTCCCAGGATATAGTCAGCAGCTTATACTGATGAACAGAGGGAACGTGGAAGCTGCTGCAACGCTCATGGGATCACTGTGACAGCTCTTCTATTGTCAGGAGCCACAGACCACAGGGTGCTATAGACACTGCAGATAGTCTCAGGGGCTTCTGGGATGTTCATAACCTGCAAATGTGAAAAGTACTCAATGGATGAGATGAAGAAATGGAAATCAAGTTTTAGGGGTTACTTAGTACAATCCCTGTGTATATGAATTATTATTTATGTAATTGAATTGGGATTCCTTCATTTTAAGCAATTTGAATTGTTTAAAATAAAAATACTTATCCGGAATATATGGCTGCCATAAGATGCTAAATGATAGTTCTAGTCAATCATTTCCATTGGCACCACATAGTCACAACTATGTGATACCATACTATGCCATGCCCTGTTGGCACAGCCACCAATTATACACAATTTATTCACGTGTTTGTGTATATATATATTTGCATGAGCTGAGTTGTAATGCAGGACACAACCTATGGACAGACGTGACACTGTTTTCGAATATCAGCCATGTTTTTATAATTGTGTACAAGGGGCTCTAGCGTGTGCTGCTTATCACACAATACATTGCAGTCTAGAATGCCCTTATAACAGGTTTTCTATCTAAATAGAAGTGTCATCAGTTTTAGAGTTGTGCTGAATCCGCTTTATATTACGCCCCCTCCTGCACTATAGAAACTTCCACCTACTCAATCTATGCCCTTTTCACGGCTGACATAGAATGGCTCCATGTCTATGTCTCATGTTTGGCTTCATATTGCATAATATAGAGGAGTCCCTAACACCACCCTTTAAAACAGGGGTGGGCAATTAATTTTCCCATGTGGCCACATGAGAAATTGTAACGGTTCTAGACGGCCATGTGCGTCGTGGCAAATTTAGCTCCACCCACTTCCCCACTGACTCCGCCCATTCTCAATCATTTTACCCATGTGCCCTACAAAGTAAAATCCTCCTACAGTCACCCTAACATTATACACCCCACATTATAACGTTTCCCTCCAAATGTCCCACAGTATTAAGTCCCTCTCCTGGTGCCCCAGTATAAACTAGCAGAAACTAGAAGGGACATTAAACTGGGGCAGCTGGAGGGGGACATGTCCCCCTCCAGCTACCCCCCATGATTTAATATCCTCCTCCAGCTGCCCCAGTTTAATGTCCCCCCTCCATGTGCATTCAGTGTAACTGCCCCCCTACATCTGTCCCTAGTTCCCCCTCTTGCTCACACATGCTGTCTCTTCTCTCTTTATCATTCAGCAGCATTCATTGCCGACAGCTTGCATCAAGCACACAGTCCCGTGTGGCTCCGCCCACTAATGAGTCATAGCCCATCCTGGTGATAGGCTGTGATGACATCATCACAGGTCTTTGAACATCTGCCCCCTAGTAGTTTAATGTACCCCCTCCATGTGCATTCAGTGTAACTGCCCCCCTACATCTGCTCCTAGTTCCCCCCTCTTGCTCACACATGCTGTCTCTTCTCTCTTTATCATTCAGCAGCCTCCATTGCTGGCAGCTTGCATCAAGCAGAGTCCCATGTGGCTCCGCCCACTAACGAGTCATAGCCTATCCTGGTGATAGGCAGTGATGATATAATCACAGGTCCTTGAACAAACTTCCACTAGCTATGAGGGGATGTGGCCCGCGGTCTGCTTTAAAATAACCAGTGATCTCCTGTAACCAGGAGCTTGGGTGTTGAGTGGACTAGGAGTTCAAGGCTAAGGCCCCATGTAGAGGGCTGCAGGAAAAACTGTGGGGGAAAACACATTGCGTTTTTTTTTCCGCAGCACTTTTTACAGAAAGTATGAAGCATTTACCTCTGCAGACTTTCCGCTTCATTTATGCCTATAGGGAAACCGCCAGCATTTCCGTAGATATCAACATGTGATTTCCAAAACTGAAACGAAGTTGTTTTGGAAATCACAGAGTTTTCCGCAATATGTGAATAGGATTTGCTAGAATCCCATCCGCTTTGCAGGGACTGTAAAATGCCAGTTTTTTTCTGCATCCAAACCTTGGCGTTTACACCATGCGGGGCCCCGGCCTAAAGGTCAAAGTTACCTTCTCTGCATCCTTCCATATAATGTCTGTGCTCCAGGAATTGTGTGACAGCTACCATTTCCAGCCATGTTAGCATTTATTGGCCTGCTTTATATGTCACCCAGTCTTCCCCCTCCATTACTGGGGTCTCCTAATAGTTAACACTGTCTGACTAGTATTGAGTGCTTATTCTCCATCATGTGTCAGACTGAGCTAGAGCATAATAGTTTATATAGGGTGTGAAGGGCCTCCTGTGGATGCTATAGCTTCTCCTCAGCAGCATGCAGGACATTCAGATGCTGTAGTTTCAGTGCACACTATGTTTTTAGATCACATGATTGACATCAGGGTGGTGTTAAATTGCAGAATCCCTGAGATATGCCATCAGTATGTGACCAGTATAGCTGAGCGTCTCCAGTCATCAGAAGCAGGGGATACCACCTCTGTCAATGCCCTATATTTAATATTATTCTGTATTTTCACTTTGACTGTATCACAGTTTATATATTCTGTCTGTTGGGAATTGGACCGTGTGGAGTGCAGGGGTTAACCATGGGGAGGTGCAGATACACACTTCTACTGTAAATACTGTACAGGAATCTGCACCCACTCAGTTTCCTTTTCCTAGACAGTGGTTGATGTCATAGCCGCAGCTGATCACTGAACTCTCACTCATTTCCAGCACAACCATATAAACAACCAGTTCTTGTGAAACTACTACTCCCAACATGCGCTGATATCTGCAGGACAGCGGGGGATACAGGAAACCATATACTTAATGGTCATCAACTGGGAAAACACAACCAGAAAGCACCATTATAAGAAGCCTCAGTGGAGAGCAATGACATACTGTAGCATGCCATCTGTACAATACTATTATCACTATCACTTTTTATGGGTCAATACTAGGCACCCTATACCACCTGGTTAGTATATATGTTACTTGGGCTGAGGAGTTGGAATTGGGGCCAGTTTAGGATGAAGTCGGAGTTGGAAAGTGCAAACTATAGGACAATATGGTGTGCATAAATGTTGGCAAATTGTAAATTGTGTTCAAGATTGATTATGGATAATAAATCTATTTTGTATTACATGCCAGAGCCTCTTTATTTATTCATATATATTTCTTCATACTCCTCTGTGTCCTCCGGATGCAGATGAGTTGATACTGGGACAGGACCCAGAATCTGGGATTGTCCTGCTGAATCCAGGACGGATGGGAGATATATATAAGCCTATGGGCGAATTCAGACACCCATGTGTAGTTCAGGTTTTACGGTCCTTGTGTGTCGGCTACATTTCCTGGATCAGTACAGGGGTGTAACTATCGTAGAGGCAGCGGAGGCGGCTGCCACAGGGCCCGGGCCATTAGGGGGCCTGGTGACACCCGCTACCGCTGCGGTTTTTTTTAAATAGGCCATTACGGGCCCTATTCACTTGCCGATCCTGGCTGGGCCGGGATCGGTAAGTGACACCGCGGGCCCCACAAAGACTATCATTATACTCGGGGGTCTGCAAAGATAATGATAATGATTGGCGGACCGGAGAGGTAAGGGAACATAACAAACTGTTACTTACCTCTCCACGATCCTGCCAGGCCTCCGTCCTACTTTGTCTGACGTCTCTGACGTCACATGAACCCGGCATGCTTCCCAGGTCATGTGACGTCCGACGTCATTAAAGAAGGACATGAGCGGCGGTCAACAGCATAGGAGCTGGGGGACAGGTAAGCAACAGTGTTTTTTTTTAATGCTTTTATTCCCCGGGTCTCCGATTATTATACTCTGGGGTCTGAAAAGACCCCAGAGTATAATAATTGTTTATGGGCGTCCACAGTGGGACATAATACTGTGTGCAGGGGCCACTATGGGGGATAATACTGTGTGCAGGGGCCACTATGGGGGATAATACTGTGTGCAGGGGCCACTATTGGGGTTAATACTGTGTGCAGGGGCCACAATTGGGGTTAATACTGTGTGCAGGGGACAATATTGGGGTTAATACTGTGTTCAGGGGCCACTATTGGGGTTAATACTGTGTGCAGGGGACACTATTGGGGATAATACTGTGTGCAGGGGACAGTAAGGGACATAATACTGTGTGCAGGGGACACTATTGGGGATAATACTGTGTGCAGGAGACACTATTGGGGATAATACTGTTTGCAGGGGACACTATTGGGGATAATACTGTGTGCAGGGGCCACTATGGGACATAATACTGTGTGCAGGGGCCACTATGGGGCATAATACTGTGTGCAGGGGCCAGTAAGGGACATAATACTGTGTGCAGGGGCCAGTAAGGGACATAATACTGTGTGCAGGGGCCACTATGGGGGATAATACTGTGTTCAGGGGCCACTATGGGACATAATACTGTGTGCAGGGGCCACTATGGGCCATAATACTGTGTGCAGGGGCCAGTAAGGGACATAATACTGTGTGCAGGGGCCAGTAAGGGACATAATACTGTGTGCAGGGGCCACTATGGGGGATAATACTGTGTGCAGGGGCCACTATGGGGGATAATACTGTGTGCAGGGGCCAGTAAGGGACATAATACTGTGTGCAGGGCTTACTAAGTGACATAATAGAGCGCGGAGGAGGGGGTCGGTCGAGGTCTTCGGCGTCAGTTGGGATGGTATGGGGGGGGGGCCATGTCAAAGGTTCGCCACAGGGCCCCGCCATTCCAAGTTACGCCACTGGATCAGTAATAGATTATTATGATGCATTGAGTTTCATTCCACTGAGCAATGTTTGTCTGAGAAATGTGACTCTCAAATGGACCATAGTACATAGACCACACACAGCATCTGAATTCACCGTTAAGTGACATGCACGCGACCGAGTGCGTGCTGCCAGCCATAAATGATCGGTACATGTCATCCATGTAGCACCCATGAGCACTATCTGCAAAATGGACAGGAATAGACTGTGTCTCGAGTTTTGCTCATGGCTCACAACCCCATACACTGGACCATGAAAATACACGGTGGTGTGTATGGAGCCATAGCAATTAATGGATCAGCATGCTAGCTATGAAAAATACGGCTAGCACACTGACTGTGCACACAGTTGTGTGCATTAGGCCTTGCATTGACTGTGATTAACAATAATTAGGCAGATTCATACCTGCCAACTCTCCCAGGAGACCAGGGCTGGGATGCAGCCAACTGACCCAGTGTTAGGGCCCGTTCACACGGAGTATTTTGGCAAAATACACGTGTAAAAAATACACGTGTAAAAATAAGACTCCCATTGACTTCAATGACATTTTTTTACACGTGTAAAAAACACGTCAAAATACACATCAAAATACATGTGTAAAATGTCATTGAAGTCAATGGGAGTCTTATTTTTACACGTGTATTTTTTACATGAGTATTTTGCCAAAATACACGCGCGTTTACTCCGTTTGAATGGGCCCTTAAAAATATTGCTCATTTGCATAATGGGGAGAAAATGATCCCTCAGCCCCTCCTGCTCCAGATGTATATGACATGTCACATCAGCGCAGAGAGAGAGAGAGCATGGTTGGGGAAAGAGAGGTAAGTACTGAGCTATATATAACTGGCCATTGTAATGGGGACACTGATGGTGGAAGAGATGGAGGTCACTTTTATTGTGTAGGGGAAACTGATGGAATCCATTATATTATACGTGGACACTGATGCGACCATTGCCCCTACGCCCAACCAGCAGCACAACTGGGGGTATTTCTGCCCCTGTGAGCTGTTAGGACAGGTGGAACTTTTAATTAACTAACAGCTTTAACCCCCTATAAGAGGCCGCAAGACCTCCTCCCCCCTGTGTTTTTTTTCTTTCCTAGGCGGACAGGACAGGTGGCGGGGGGGGAAGAGAGGTGTTGCAACCTCTTAGAGGAGGGCACCTCTCCCTCCGATTTTCAATTGTAGAATTCCTACAAGACGGCCTAGAGAGGGGGCTATTGTAGCGCCCCACAGAGTGTGTCACTACAAATGTCATCTTATGTGATCTATACTGTGTACTGTGAAGGTATAGTGAGATCCAGTCAACCTGTTAGCATACACAAAGTTCCACAGACACTGTCCCTTTAGGAAAAGGGGTGGAGCTACAGACTGGAAGAGGGTCTCTTTTTCAGTTCCAGATCAGAGAGGGCAGGAGTGTGCAAGAGAAAGAGCAGGTGTGTGGAGGTGCAGTGTGTGCTGCAGCCTCATGGTGTGATAGAACAGCACAGGAGGCCGGAGACCTGCAGAGGTGAGATGAGACCTCACAGGCACGGAGCTGCAGTGATAGGACCATCAATTCCTAACTAGTGTGAGAAACACTTAGAAAATTGAGAAACTCACTGGACCGAGGCCTAGTGAATGCAAGATTCCTGAAGGCTCAGTAACATACAGAGTTGGGGTGAGTGTATCCAGCATCCCAAAGAACTCGCGTTACCTGCTGTCCAGAAGAGGTATCTACCCAGTTGCAATTAACCTTTGAGCTCCTGGAACCCAGGACCAGAGGAAACCTATTAGAGAGTTTGAGCAGCAGTGGAAGGCTGAATCATACAAGTGGTAAAAGGGGAGACTGGCATCTCACTATACTGAAGCAAGGTGAATCCTCCTGTAACATCTGTTATCTCCTGCTGACTACAGAAGTAAACTGTAAGTGTTTGGTTAACCCCTGTCTGGACTGTATTCTTTCATCGCTCCTCTGTTACTCCTCCTGGAAATCATCCCTTTCTCACCTATATCATCTGGCCCTGGGACCTGCCCTGGTTGGGGAGGGTATAACATCTGGCACTGCATCACCACCTATTCCCAGAGGCCCTATCTACAGTGCCCGGCTTCACCTCAAGCCGAAACCCCAACTGGCGTCACGACAAACTTTTATTTTTCTTTATTTTTCTTTAATCCATTTTTGCTTAAAACTCCCCTTTTTCAAGGCGCTGCCGCCCCCGGTGTCGGGCCTGCTCGCACCGTGAATCTACATAGGCCGAGCCGGGGCGACTCACTATCACCAGCCACCCTGAAGGTTCAAGTTTCAGCTCTGTCCGCTGTCCTGGAGACTCGGCTATCACAAGATCCTCTAATCAAGCAATTCCTAAGAGGGGCCGCCAGGCTCCGCCCCCAGGTACAACCTCCAGTCCCCCGGTGGGACCTGGCTGCCGTTCTACAGGGGCTCTGCGCTACCCCTTTTGAACCTTTATCTGAGGTGGATTGGAAGTACCTAGCATACAAGATTACCTTTCCGTTGGCAATAACCTCCGCCAAAAGGGTTGGAGAACTACAGGCCTTAGCGGCCTCAGAACCCTTTATAACCTTCTTCCCGGACAGAGTACAGCTGAGGTTTGTCCCAGGATTCTTGCCAAAGGTACCTTCACTTCAGAATATCAACCAGGTAATTTCTTTACCGGCCTTCTTTCCCTACCCCACTTCCGAGTGGGAAGAGAAGATGCACAAGCTGGACTTGGTCAGAGCACTGCGGATCTACCTGGACCGCACAGCCTCCTTCCGGAGATCAGAAAATCTGCTGATCAATGTGTTTGGCCACAATAGAGGTGTCAAAGCATCGAAGGTGACTGTCAAAATGGATCAAGGAGGCCATCACCTGCTCCCTGCGTGCTCAAGACCTTCCGGTACCTGAGTTTGTCCGTGCCCACGCCACCAGAGCGGTGGCAACATCCTTGGCAGTTAGACGTTCCCTTTCCTTGGAACTGATATGTGCCGCTGCTTCCTGGAGTTCACAGCTGACCTTCGCCAGGCACTACAGGCTGGATTGGCGTGCGGCGGATTCCACAGCGTTTGGACAGTCTGTCTTGGCATCAGCCTGCCAGGATCACCCACCCTAGGGTAATAGCGATACTTGCTAAATCTCCAGTTGTGCTGCTGTTGGGATCTCCCTCCGAGATCCTTGTCATTGTATATATTGTATTTGTATACTTTGGTACTAACACAGGGGGGAGGAGGTCTTGCGGCCTCTTATAGGGGGTTAAAGCTGTTAGTTAATTAAAAGTTCCACCTGTCCTAACAGCTCACAGGGGCAGAAATACCCCCAGTTGTGCTGCTGTTTGGGCTAAGGGAAAACAGATTATCATTCATAATCTTCCATTATATTATATGGGGACACTGATGGGGCCATTATACTGTATGGGGCCAATACTCTGTGTGGGAGCATTGATGGAGTAGTTAAACTGTGTGAAAAATTAATGGGGACTATTAAAGGGGTTGTCGACCTTTCTAATATTAATGGTCTATAGTAAGAATAGCCCAACAATATTATTTTTGTGGGAATCTGACAACAAGGACCCTACAGAGCAGCTGCTCCACACAGTGGCATTACTAGGAATGGCGGGGCCCTGTGGTGAACTTTTAACATGCCGCCCCCCCCCCCCCTGCATTCCTGCACACAGTACTGTGCCCCATAGTGGCCCCTGCAAACAGTATTATGCCACATAGTGGCCCCTGCACTTAGTATTTTTCCCCCATTGTGGACTACCCATTGTTAGGATCACATCTTCCATCTTGTATTCTGTCAGCCATTTTGTAAGCTTTTTCTTATATAAGCTTCATAAGGATGTCAGTTTAGAGTCTAAGAGACCCTTTTAGGGGATAAGGCGTGTGGAATGTTAATGGCTGGGTTATAACTCCTTATCTGTTGTAAGGGTCTCATCTTTGAGGGTGTGTGTAGAATAACCTGTTGACCGTCAGACCAGCATGTGATCATTATCTCTCTTGCTGTGATATACATCTAGAATTAGTGTAAGATATTGGTTTACACATAAATATTTTAAGTATACACAACTAAATATAGGGCAAAAATTGGCAAAGCAATATAAATAGAACACTATGCTAAAAAAGCGAAGCCACGGTAGTGGCGAAACGCGCGTCGGGGCGCGTTCACTACATGAAGGTCCACCCATAGGTAATTTACTACTTGGTATCATGTTATTTCACAGAATATTTGCACTTTAAAAAACTATATGTTATATATGCACTTTAGAAACTATGGATGTTTCACATATCCTTATATATATGTAATGTAAGTGTCATTTATTCCTCATCAACCATTAGTATTCCATCTTGGGCCTTCATTGTTCTGTTTGGTTGTATCACCCCATTCATTATTTCTGTCTTATATATGTTTTAAAATGTATTTAAATAAAGCTTTATATATTTTTTGCTAAACATTTTCTGTGGCAGTGCTCTTTTTTAGCATAGTGTTCTACATAAATATTTTAGATTCCATGAGAAAGGTCATCCCAGGTTGGAGTGTAATAATAAGATGCAGACCTTATCCAATAGTCATGTGCCACAGCTTATGTTATAACCAATCATGTCAAGTCCAACCTGCTTTTGTCTGTATAAATATTGACTCCCTGTAACAATAAATCAGAATTACACTTGATACACCACGAGCAGTGTGTGACTGTGTGTGAATTCTCCAGGCCTGTTAATTAATTAATTAATTTGGAGCTCTGCAACATACTCTGTGACAAGGACCCATTGATGTCCCCAACACCATGAACCATGAACCATTATTATACTCTGGAGTATAATAATTGGAGACCCAGGGAAGGATACAAACATAAAAAACACTGTTACTTACCTCTCCCTGGCTCCAGCGCACTCCCTGGTGATGTCGGCCATCTTCAATAATGGAAGAGATGTCAATTGAGTCAGAGCTTGCTTTGCAACAGATAAGGATGCAGGCCCTGGCCCATGTAACCTCTGTGACGTCACCAAATAGGGCTGAAAGCCTGAGGAAGCCAGGAGAGGTAAGTGACAGTGTTTTTTATGTTTCTTTAACCCTCCTTGTCCTCTGACCGTTATACTTGGGGGGTCTGAAAAGCAGTGGCGGATCCAGGGTTTGCGGGGCCCTGGGCAATTGACTTTGGCGGGGCCCTACTTACTGGGGGTCTTCGCACTTCTAACCTGTACTTTCCAACTGTTGAAGACTAGAAAGAGGGAACAAAAGTGGGCGGGGCCTAATTTACTGCGACACGCCGCCACAAATTATGCCCCGCCCACTTTTATGTTGACTCCACCCATTCTCATTCAATTTTCATGTGATTCCACACAGTATAATCCTCCTACAGTCACCCGTAAATTATATCTCCCCCCATTTTCATATACACCCTTCATCTACCCCTAGTTTCATGTCCCCCCTCTATCTCTGTCCCCAGTTTCATGCCATTCTCCCCCTTTATCTGCCCACAGTTTCATTTCCCCCCCGTCTCTGCCCCAGTGTCATGCCGTTCTCCCCCCTTCATCTGCCCCAGTGTCATGCCGTTCTCCCCCTCTTCATTTGCCCCAGTGTCATGCCATTCTCCCCCCTTCATCTGCCCCAGTGTCATGCCATTCCCCCCCTTCATCTGCCCCAGTGTCATGCCATCCCCCCTGTCACGGGATGGTTAGAGTCTATACTATAGGCAATGTGTAATATATATTTCATGTGGAATGTATTCTCTAACCTGTTGTAAACATCAGTGTGTAGTTGGCTGATTCGGGTCTAGTGTGTTAGCACATTGTATGCAAATACCTCTAACTAGTGAGGACCAGTGAGGACAATGGGTGGAGATAATCTGATCAGTGTCTCCAAGAAGATGTTGGATGGTGCATTGTCCATAGTAGACAGGGAGTCTGCTCTCCTTGGTATAGGTGAGGGGGGAAGGATCTGTGACTCAGCCCTTCCCACCCACAGATAGAGGAAGTAACAGTCTTAGTATATAGTTGTAGCTTGCAGTTAGTATGTGTTAGCCGGCCTGTGCACAGCTCTGCAGAGAGCCAGGACTTAGTTACAGGACCAAGGAACCAAAGCTATCATTGGATTGTGACTTCTGTGGACTTATTGTTATTACGGTTGATGTGACCGCCGCCGGCTACTAACTTTGTGGATTACAATAAATTGCTGTTGTCTCCCGACCTCTTGCGTCCCTGTTGATTCGAGATATTTTCCGGAGGAAGGACGTATACTTTTGCTCCGTTACAACTGGTGGCAGCGGTGGGATCAACAGCGGACAGCGAGATGGACTACAGCAGCCCAGCGATTAATGGAGCCACAACCTCAGAATACAGGAACTGGACTATGGCAAGTCTACAAGTAAGGGCCCGGGAACTAAACCTGAGTTATCAGGGAAGAACGAAAGAGCAACTGATCGAGGCACTGGAGGAGATGACCCTGCAAAGCGACCATGAGGAGGGCTGCCCCCAGGAGACTGGAGAGATACGGGAGTGGCAGGTACAGACCCAAAAGAGCAGATGGGTTGTTTTGTATGAGGAGGAATTGGCAGTGCTGGGGCTAGAAGCAACTGCAGAGCAAAGGAGTAGAGCGTTACAGAGGGCTCAGGAAACGGAGAAGGAGGAACAGAGAATGGCGCATGAAAAGGAAAGAATGGCGCATGAAATGCGAATGGCTGAGATAACTACGCGGAATTATAATCAAACGTCGACCCCCAGCCCAACAGTGAGAGAACCACCATATGTCTCCCATAAACACTTCAAGACCTTTGATGAAGCGGCTGGGGATGTTGATGGATATTTTCAGGACTTCGAACACCAGTGCCGCCTGATGGAAGTCCCAGAGAAGGATTGGGTCCGGTATCTGGTGGGGCACCTACGAGATGGGGCTGCGGAAGCTCTCAGAGCCATGGACCCTAGTGATCAGCGGGACTATGAGGCCATTAAAAGAGCGGTGCAGAAGTATTATGCAGTCACTCCAGAGACCTACCGAGTTCAGTTCCGCTCTTTGTCTTACAATGGGGGAAGCTCCTTCCACATGTTCGCCCACAAGTTGAAGCAAGCATGCAAGCGCTGGCTAGAAGGAGAGGAGGCTGTCACAGTCGATAAGATCCTCCAAGTCATACTTAAGGAACAGTTCTTTTCCCAGTGCCCCGCTGAGATCCGTGAGTGGGTGCTGGAACGGAACCCAGCCACAGTGGAGCAAGCTGCTTCCCTTGCAGATGAGGGCCTGACCATCAAGCCGCAGTGGAAGAGGTTGTTTGCAGAGGAGCGGAAAACTACCACAGTCCGCCAGACACCCTTCAGCCAGCCACCCACCTTTTGTGTCCGGCCTCAGGATTACAATTCCCCCTCTACCCCTGCCCCAGCCCATCGGCCTCCAGCTATGAACAACCCTGTCCCTAGACAACGACCTACTGGAAGAATGCTAGAGCGCAGATGTTTTGGGTGCGGGCGGCCTGGACATTTGCAAGCTAGTTGCCCTGTTAACATGGGGGCACGGGCCACCGTGGCATCCCGGCCTATTCACTACCTGGGAACCACTCCTAGGACAGAAAGTTTGGCCCCATTTCCAGATGACTCCATGAATGACACATCTGTTCCACCTCCAGGGGTCTATGGGATTCAGCCTTCCGCCACACATCCCGCAAACCTTCAGAGGAAGCACTTGCAGGAGGTCCTACTGGATGGCCGAACAGTTGTTGGATTCCGGGACTCGGGAGCTTTCCTAACGGTAGCGGACCCCCGAGTTGTGCGACCCGAGGCCCTAGAGGAGGGTCCTGGCATTTCTATCAAGTTGGCAGGGGGTACTCAAAGACGTATTCCTAAAGCTACCGTGGAACTCGACTATGGTTATGGACCAAAACGATGCACAATTGGTGTGATGAGCGGGCTGCCGGCCGATGTTCTGTTAGGCAACGATGTTGGAAATCTACAGTGCCACTTTGTGGGAGCAGTGACCCGAAGCCAAGCTCAGGGAGAAGCCAACATGGATCCACCGGATTTTCTGACAGATGCCAGCCCTTCAACCCTACAACTTTACCATTCAGTACCGCCGAGGGAACCAACACCAGAACGCGGATGGGTTATCCCGGCAGGAGGACATATGAGCTATAGAGACTGATGTGCATTCCCCAATTTACCTGTGTAGGCCAATTGTGTCATGCACATGTTTTGAGAGGGGGAGGGGTTGTCACGGGATGGTTAGAGTCTATACTATAGGCAATGTGTAATATATATTTCATGTGGAATGTATTCTCTAACCTGTTGTAAACATCAGTGTGTAGTTGGCTGATTCGGGTCTAGTGTGTTAGCACATTGTATGCAAATACCTCTAACTAGTGAGGACCAGTGAGGACAATGGGTGGAGATAATCTGATCAGTGTCTCCAAGAAGATGTTGGATGGTGCATTGTCCATAGTAGACAGGGAGTCTGCTCTCCTTGGTATAGGTGAGGGGGGAAGGATCTGTGACTCAGCCCTTCCCACCCACAGATAGAGGAAGTAACAGTCTTAGTATATAGTTGTAGCTTGGAGTTAGTATGTGTTAGCCGGCCTGTGCACAGCTCTGCAGAGAGCCAGGACTTAGTTACAGGACCAAGGAACCAAAGCTATCATTGGATTGTGACTTCTGTGGACTTATTGTTATTACGGTTGATGTGACCGCCGCCGGCTACTAACTTTGTGGATTACAATAAATTGCTGTTGTCTCCCGACCTCTTGCGTCCCTGTTGATTCAAGATATTTTCCGGAGGAAGGACGTATACTTTTGCTCCGTTACACCCCCTTTATCTGCTTCAGTGTCATGCCGTTCTCCCCCCCTTCATTTGCCCCAGTGTCATGCCGTTCTCCCCCTTCATCTGCCCCAGTGTCATGCCATTCTCCCCCCTTCATCTGCCCCAGTGTCATGCTGTTCTCTCCCCCTTCATTTGCCCCAGTGTCATTCTGTTCTCCCCCTCTTCATCTGCCCCAGTGTCATGCCGTTCTCCCCCCTCCATCTGCCCCAGTGTCATGTTGTTCTCTCCCCCTCTATCTGTCCCAGTGCCATGCCGTTCTCCCCCTCCATCTGCCCCAGTGTCATGCTGTTCTCCCCCCCTTCATCTGCCCCAGTGTCATGCCATTCTCCCCCTTCATCTGCCCCAGTGTCATGCCATTCTCCCCCCTTCATCTGCCCCAGTGTCATGCTGTTCTCCCCCCCTCCATCTGCCCCAGTGTCATGCCGTTCTCCCCCCTCCATCTGCCCCAGTGTCCTGCCGTTCTCCCCCCTCCATCTGCCCCAGTGTCATGCCGTTTTCCCCCCTCCATCTGCCCCAGTGTCATGCTGTTCTCTCCCCCTCTATCTGTCCCAGTACCATGCCGTTCTCCCCCTCCATCTGCCCCAGTGTCATGCTGTTCTCCCCCCTTCATCTGCCCCAGTGTCATGCCGTTCTCCCCCTCCATCTGCCCCAGTGTCATGCTGTTCTCTCCCCCTCCATCTACCCCAGTGTCATGCCGTTCTCCCCCTCCATCTGCCCCAGTGTCATGCTGTTCTCCCCCCCTCCATCTGCCCCAGTGTCATGCCGGTCTCCCCCCTCCATCTGCCCCAGTGTCATGCCGTTCTCCCCCTCCATCTGCCCCAGTGTCATGCCGTTCTCCCCCCTCCATCTGCCCCAGTGTCATGCCGTTCTCCCCCCTCCATCTGCCCCAGTGTCATGCCGTTCTCCCCCTCCATCTGCCCCAGTGCCATGCCGTTCTCCCGTTCTCACACACACACACACACACACACACACACACACACACACACACACACACACACACACACACTCACCATTCCTCGTTCTCCCGCAGCTCTCTCCCTCATACACATATTGTAGCCGCGATGTGATGACGTCATCACATCGCGGCTACAAATGCCGGAGCTCAGCGTTAAAGCAGGAGCTGAGCTGTGACAGCTCCTGCTTTAAACGCCTATATTTTCAGCTCATTGGCGTCCTACCGCCGATGAGCTGAATACATAGGCGTTTAAAGCAGGAGCTGTCAGCTCCTGCTTTAACGCTGAGCTCAGTTGGAATCGGGACATGCCGACCGGGACCATTTTGTTAGGTCCCGGCGGCACCGCAGGGCCCCGCTAAGTGCGGGGCCCCGGGCGGTTGCCCGTCTCGCCCGGCCCTGGATCCGCCCCTGCTGAAAAGACCCCTCAAGTATAATGAAAATGTTTGTGGGGTTCGCAGGCCCCCGGCCTGACTTACTGAAGAAGACTTCCGCAGAAGAAGAAATGCCAGCAGCCGTGAGCAGGAGCAAGGATCGGTAAGTAAATAGGGCCTGTTACCTGCTGGGGTTACTCCAGCAGGTAATGGACTATTAAAAAACAAAAATATCTGCAACGGTAGTAGCTGCCACCGGGCCCCCTAATGTCCCGGGCCCTACCACTGCTACCCCGGTAGTTACGCCCCTGATTCCACGACAGTGTGGCAACCAGTAATGTTAACATGTAGAGAGCCACACTGCTGACTTGCCGTACAATGCATAGTGGGTTTAGGCATACCTCCCAACTTTCAAAGAGCCGAAAGAGGGACAAAATATTAACTTAATAACTTAGCTCCGCCCACTTTTATGTTGACTCCACCCATTCTCATTCATTTTTCATGTGCCCCCACACAGTATAATCCTCCTACAGTCACCTGTAAATGATATTCCCCCCCTCCATCTCTCCCCCAGTTTCATGTCCCCCCATCTCTGCTCCCAGCTTCATGTCCCCCCATCTCTGCCCCCAGTTTCATGTCCCCCCATCTCTGCCCCCAGTTTCACGCCGTTCTCCCCCCCTTCATCTTCCCTAGTGTCATGCCATTCTCCCCCCTTCATCTGCTCTAGTGTCATGCCGTTCTCCCCCCCTTCATCTGCCCCCAGTTTCATGTCCCCCCATCTGTGACCAGTTTCATGCCGTTCCCACCTCGTTCATCTGCCCCAGTGTCATGCCGTCCCCCTCTTCATATGCCCCAGTGTCATGCAGTTCTCCCCCCCTTCATCTGCCCCAGTGTCATGCTGTTCTCCCCCTCCTTCATCTGCACCCAGTTTCATGTCCCTCCATCTCTGTCCTCAGTTTCATGTCCCCCCATCTCTGACCACAGTTTCATGCCGTTCCCACCCCCTTCATCTGCCCCAGTCATGCCGTTCTCCCCGCCCCCTTCATCTGTCCCAGTGTCATGCCGTTCTCCCCCTTCATCTGCCCCCAGTTTCATAGGCCCCCTATATTATGTTCCCCTCAATGTTTAACACAAACAAACACTGATACTCACCTTCCAACGCCTCCCTGCCGCTCTCTCTACGCTCACTCACTCCACTCACATAGCTGTAGGCCCGATGTGACGTATTCACATCGCGCCTACACATGCAGCAGCGCAGCGTTAAAGCAGGAGCTGAGCTGTGACAGCTCCTGCTTTAATCGCCTATGTATTCAACTCATCAGCGTCCTCTGGAAATCGGGACATACCTCCCGCCGATCGGGACCGCGGGCCAGGACACCAAATTCGTGAATGTCCTGCAGAAATCGGGGCGGTTGGGAGGTATGGTTTAGGTACTGCAGCAGTGCACGTTGTACAGCAGGTGACCAGCTGGATTGCAGAACTATTGAGCCCCAATTCTACTGCAGATAGTACTAAAGTATGCTATATTCACACAGCACTGCTATACATACAGTCGATACCCACACACTCTCTTATGCATTGAAATCTGTGCCAGTCAGGAACTGGTGTAGATTTCAGGTAGAACTCACACTATAGAAACCATGTCGGGCTGAGGTATCCAACTTGTGAAAAGTGATGAGCGGGCTGTAGCAGGAACAATATGGCGTATCTTTGAAGCAAGAAATCTGTCCACAAAAAATTCACCACATTTGCGTTTTCTGATGTAGATGAGTTAGTAAATTCTCCCCACTGTATTTTTTTGTTTTTGACCAGTCTTGTTATCCCCCTGATCAGGCAGTTCAGATCAATCAGACAGAGCCATCACATCCTTACTAAATCTATCGTGTATGGCCAGCCGTAAATTAGGGTGCATTCACACAGAGTAATGTGCCGCGGGATGTGGCACGTATACGGCGTGTGAGACTTTGCGCGCCATAAAAGCTCCCATTGATTTCAATGGGAGCCTGGATCGTATATGCCGCATTATTTTGCGGCCGTGATTTTGTTAGGTTGCTTTTACACGTAAGCATATACTTGGATTGGTACAGAAAGTATAATGGAAAAGTTTATTATTAGAGATGAGCGAACACTGTTCGGAACAGCCATTCCGAACAGCACGCTCACAGCACGCTCCCACAGAAATGAATGGAAGCGGCCGGCACGCGGGGGGGTTAAGCGGCCGGCCGCCGGCAAAGTCTGCGTGCCATGTGCTTCCATTCATTTCTATGGGAGCGTGCTGTTCAGATCGGCTGATCCGAACAGTGTTTGCTCATCTCTAATAATAAACTTTTCCATTATACTTTCTGTACCAATCCAAGTATATGTTTACATGTAAAAGCAACCTAACAAAATCACGGCAGCAAAATAACGCGGCGTATACGATCCAGGCTCCCAATGTTCGCTCATCTCTATTTATTATCTCTCATGTCACATAGAAAAACATTTATAAACTGAAGCCAGAGTACCCCTTTATATAAAGCTACAAGCAACAAGTTTCATCTTCAGACTTGTGTGATAAGGTCTTCTTCTGAACATGCTGATCAATAGTCTGTTCACACAGTCATGAATCAGACTAGAAGTACTGGATTGAGTAACTGCAAACATGTAATAACCAATAGGTGCAGGGGGTAAGTTTCTGTATAAGTGTGTTTTTATAAGTGAACCTGATCTGCTATAGACACACAGTCAGTGTGACAGAGGGACGCTGCGCGCTGGCATGACTCTAAGAGCTTTACAGCACAAGGCTCTATAGAACTTACATCTGGGAGCTGGAGAACTGCACAAGACCAATGTGAGTACAAAGCTCCTGTCCTCAGGCTTACTGGCTGTTACATAGATGGAGTAGTAGGGTGCTGCATCAGAGGTTTTTCCACAGCGCTTTTCACAGAAAGTCCACAGTTTTCCCTTGAGGACTTTCTTCTTCTGTTATACCTATACGGAAAACGCCAGTGCTTTCGTAGGTCTAATTGGCATGCTACGATTTACAAAAATGCGCACGTTTTTTAAATTGCAGCATTTCCGCTGCAGATTTTTTTCTGCAACGTGTTGATGGGATTAGTCAGAATCTGACCCACTTTGCAGGGACTATAAAACATGGCCATTCTGCTACGGGGGTTTCGTCTGCAATTTAGCAACATGGGGCACAACCTTAAAGGTCTCCAGATAGATATCTTATGTCTTACTTTCAATGTACTCCATACCACCGATTGTGAATATGCTTATTTGAAAGACAAAGTAAAAAGAGAAATGAATTATTTCCTGATTTTTCTTGATTGATTTTTGGGATCTTTCCTACAGCTAAACTTGACCAATCATGGGAGCAGTGTACTGAGTCTGCGCAAAATGACTAATTATCGTGCCATACACTTTTATCTTTGGCTGACTGCAGCTGACAGCCATTGAGAACGTTTTTTTTTAAAGTGAATGGCTGAAACGACCAGAAACAGCCATTTTGGCTGTCTAAAGTGTGATGTGTTAGCCGTGTGTAACATACCGTAATATCTCATTAGTAAATTATTAACGTATGGAGTGAAAGGGTTAATCTGCATTGATGACATCAGAAGGATATACAATTCACCCACTACTCACTGACAAGGAAGGCGGCAATGAGGCTTGAGACACATACGGATAATGAGCCGCCTGGCCGCCATTTTTTAAGCATATTTCCCTCCATGGTAAATACTTTGAGCTTGGAGGCGTGGTTTAATTTTATTTAAAGGGACACTACATTTATGAAGCGCCTGCAACATTTTCTATTCAAAAGCAGCCAGTCAACAACAGGTCAGAGGGGGAGGAATTTTTTTGACAAGGAAGATTTTCTTTATCTATTGAGTATCAGATTTTGACTTCATTTTCTCCAGAATGTTTTGTTTTCTAGATTGTATGGCATGTACACGTTTACTCCCATTTTACTCTTTCTTCCACAGAGACACAATGTACTTTGCTCCTATAATATCCATCCTCATCGTGGTCACAGGGACCTTTCAGGTAAGGATTTATATAGTATTGTCTTTGATGGGGGATGAGGAGGGGGATTATTTTACACTTTATTAGATATGTTTGAAGTAAAGGAGAGACTTTCCATTTAATGTATATTATGGGGGTTTCACATCCTCTGAATGAAAGTATGACTTTATAATAGTGCAAGGAAGGAACTTAAAGCATGTACATGTATGGAAGATGTAAGTAAGACAGAGATATAACCACTGTGTAGGGGGCCTCAAAAAAAGTAAAAAGCCCCTAAATGTATGCATGAAACTGGATACCAAATCTCTTAGTCTAAGCGGGAATTCCCACCCAAGATCTATCTATCTATAGGCCTTTGCTGTAGGAGAGAAAGGTGCGCTATTGTCTAACGATTCTTCAGTGCAGGCTATAGTATGTCATGTAACTAATCCTAACTAACTAATTGCAGCAGTCACACATGTTCTGTGTATGGTCCAAGCACAAAAACCTGAGCCAGGAGTCAGGGGCGTAGCCGTACCTCCCAACTTTTTAAGAACAAAAAGAGGGACAAAATGTGCGGCATACGTAGCGCGTTGTGGCAAATTTAGCTCCACCCACTTTTATGTTGACCCCACCCATGCTCTTTCTTTTTTCATGTACCCCCACACAGTATAATCCTCCTACAGTCACCCCTACGTTATATGTCCCCACATTATAATGTTCCCTTCCAACTGTTCCACAGTATTAAGTCCCTCTCCTGGTGCCCCATTTTAAACTGGTGGAAACTAGAGGGGACATGAAACTGGATCAGCTGGAGGGGGACATTAAACAGTGGGGGTAGTTGAAAGGGGACAATAAATTAATGGCAGCTGGAGCAAGACATTAAATGGGGGGCAACTACAGGGGGACATTAAACCGTAGGGGTAGCTGGAGGGTGACATTAAACTGGGGGCAACTAGAGGCGGACAGGTCCCCCTCCAACTACCTCCAGGGTTTAATGCCCCCTCCAGTTGTCCCCAGTTTAAGTGCCCCCTTCATCTATGTCCCCCCCTCCATTTCTCCCCCCTCCATTTCTCCCCCAGTTTCATATCCCCCTTCATCTGCCCTATTTCATGTCCCCCCTCCATTTGCCCCCAGTTTCATGTCCCATGCTCCATCTGCCCCCAGTTTCATGTTCCCCCTCCATCTGTCCCCAGTTTCATGTTCCCCTCTCCATCTGCCCCCAGTTTCATGTCCCTCCCCCTCCATCTGCCCACAGTTTCAAGTCCCTCCCCTCCATCTGCCCCCAGTTTTATGTTCCCCTTCCATCTCTGCCCCTAGGTTACTGAGACACACACACACACACAGTGTCGGACTGGCGTGTCTAGGGCCCACCAGTGGAATTGTTTCTAGGGACCCACCATCAGGACCCCTGCAGACCATCGTTACTGAGACAGAGCGGCTAAAGGTAATAACATCTCGGGAGCCATGCTGCTCACCCGCCATATGATGTGCAACAATGCACTACCTAAACCTACTGCTACACACTGTATGGAAAGTGATCAGCATGGCTCCTAGAAATGTTACCATTACCTGTAGCCACGCTGTCCTGGAAGAGCTGATCTGCAGAGGTCCTGGCTGTTGTATCATCACAGTTGTAATATTGATGGCCTATCCTAAGGACAGACCATCAATGTTATAAAGAAGGATAAATCCTTTAAAGATTTGTCCACAAATTGGAGCAACCCATGTACCGGGCGGGAGGTGTAAAATAAAAAATAAAATAAAATAAAAAGCGCTTTCACCTGTCCCCGGTGCTCCATTGTCTGCCACCAGTATCCATTCAGTCTCGTGCCGATGCCTCCTTGCTGGGAGTCCTGCACCTCATATGATCGCTGAGACTATTTAGGTACAGGATTTCCAGAAATGAGGCCATGAGACCGAACAGACACAGGCAGGAGAATAATGGGGTGCTGGGGACAAAAGCTCAGTGAAAAACACTGTGGAAAAAAATAAATTGATATAGGTTATACACAGCGCCGCACCTCCCATGAGGCCACCTGAAGCGAGCGCTTCAGGCGGCGCTATGCCAGGGCCTCAGGGAGGGCGGCATTTTTGCTAACCTAAGCCAGTCCAGGACAAGCTGTCCTGGACTGGCTTAGCACCGAGCGGTGGTTTGGGGAGGCCACTGGAACAGCGCTGCTCCAGCAGCCTCCCTTCACGCTCAGGCAGAGAGCAGGCAGTCTCCGGGCCTGCTGTCTGCCGGCGAACGGTGCTAAGCCCTGCCCCTTAGATTCACCACGCCCCTCCGCTAAGCCACGCCCCCTGCTCCGCCCCCTCCGCTTTCTGTAGTTCGCCTCGGGCGGCGAAAGGGGCAGGTTCAACCCTGGTTATACACAGTAGCTATAGGCGCTGCTGTGAAGAAGGGCGTTCCTGACTGACATTTAGAAATGCCCTTCTGACAGTGAAGAGATATGGTACCGCTGAATTCACCGCACTATCGGCTTTCTAGCTGTGTATTAAACCGCATGTGCCCCAGGAGATGAGAAGTCCTCTTTAACATCTCAATATACTGTACATCACACTATAAAGATAAGACCTAACACAATGTCCCGCAGCAAAAAAGTTTTTCCTGCTATGCTTTTTGCAGAAACTCCACAGAGGTTTCTTGTGTGGACTTTCTGACGCTGAGCGGTGAGGAACTTCAAATGACAGTTCTCGTCCATAAACAAGTACTGGGGGGAGTACCTCACCACTCAGCATCATCGCTGGTCGGTAAGGAATGTCCCCTCTGACAGTATAGAGCTATGGACAGACTGTCAGGAGGGGGCGTTCCTCACAGTTCAGCTATACTGTCAGAAACGCCCTTCTGACAGTGAAGAGATACTAGTAACTGCACCAATATCTCTTGCCCCAGGGCACATAACGGGAAAGCCGACACAGCGCTGAATTCAGCGCACTGTTGGCTTTCTAGCGTTATATATAACCTACGTGTACCTGAGGACATGAGATGGACTTTCACCTGTTAACCTACTCATGTAGCCAAGATTACTAAGAAAGGAGGCACTACCCTAAAGCACTCTAGTGAGTGACATTAGGGCTAAAGCCACATATTGTGGAAACAGGGCTTTGTTGCAGAATTTGCTGCATTTTTTTTTCAGCTACATTTAGAAGTGGATTTAACAGAAGAGAAATGACTATATGCTTCCTATATCTCTTCCATTCCTTTTGTAGCCACTCCTAACTTTGGCTAATAAAACTGCAGCAAAATCTGCAATAAAAACATTTCCTTTATATGGGACCTTAGCATAACGGGGTAGTCCCACAAAGGCAAGATATTCCTTATCCATAGGATAGAGGATAATACGCAGATCAATGGTGATCTAACTTCTTAGCCAACCATTGGAGACAACTGTGAAGGTTATAATCCTGTAATGTATGAAAAACCTTGTTATCCTTAAACGCCGAATGCTAGATATAGTTGCTTATGCTTGAAATGTTATATGATAAGATGGCGCCTGCATCCAGGATGGGTGCAAGAAAAACAAATGCTTGGCTTGCTGCCAGAAGACAGCTCCCCAAGGTTACCATGCAGGAGTAGCTGGCTATATATGGCGCTGCTTAAACGTTTTCTGTTTGATTGAGATCAGGGCCGGCTCCAGGTTTTTATGGGCCCTTGGGCGACAGAGCCTCAGTGGGCTCCCTAGTAAAGGAGGTGGGGGGAGTCGAGAGACTGTGTGTCGCAGATGAAGCGAGTGACGTCACGCAGGAGTGTGCGTCACCAACGCCATACCTCCCAACTTTTGAAGAGTAGAAAGAGGGGCAAAACTCTGGACTGCGCGCCGCGGCAAATTGAGCTCCACCCACTTTTATGTTGACTCCGCCTGTTCTCATTCATTTTTCATGTGCTCCCACACAGTATAATCCTTCTACAATCACCAGTAAATTATATGCCCCCCCCTCCATCTCTCCCCCAGTTTCATATACACCCTTCCTCTGCCCCCAGTTTCATGTCCCCCCCTCCATCTCTGTCCCCAGTTTCATGCCGTTCTCCCCCTTCATCTGCCCACAGTTTCATGTCCCCCGTCTCTGCCCCAGTGTCATGCTGTTCCACCCCCCCATCTGCCCCAGTGTCATGCCGTTCTCCCCCTTCATCTTCCCCAGTGTCATGCCGTTCCCCCCCCTCCCCTTTATTTGCCCCCCATCCTTCTCTGTCCCCAGTTTCATGCCGTTCTCCCCCTTCATCTGCCCACAGTTTCATGTCCCCCCTGTCTCTTCCCCAGTGTCATGCCGTTCCCCCCCTCATCTGCCCCAGTGTCATGCCGTTCTCTCCCCACCCCCTTCATCTTCCCCACTGTCATACCGTTCCCCCCTCCTCCTCATTTTCCCCAATTTCATGGGCCCCCTTCATTATGTTCCACCTTAATGTTGAATACAAAACAAACACTTACACTCACCTTCCATCGCTCCCCCGCCACTCCTCTCTCCGCTCTCTCACTCCATTCACATAGTTGTAGGCACGATGTGACGTCATCACATCGCGCCTACACACGCCGCAGCGTTAAAGCAGGAACTGAGCTCACAGCTCCTGCTTTAATCGACTATGTATTCAGCTCATCGGCGTCCGTCGGACGCCGATGAGCTGAAATCGGGACAGGCAAGTGCTGGGGCGGGCGAGTGCCGGAGGGGACCCCGGCACTTGCCCGACTATGCCGTGCGCTGACGTCGGCCCTGATTGAGATGTACCATACCACTCAGGAATGAATATGAAAACTTACGTTGTTGTTATCTCTCTTCCTTTCTCTGCTACTATTTAACCCCACCTTGTTTAATAAAAGTGCGTCAGTATTTCCTCCTTGGTTGAGAGAGGAACTAATACCAACATTGTGTGTCTGGTGTAATTTCCTTACTGCTGGCACTCAGCCTAATTAATTAGGATGACGAATTAGGGTAACTGTCGTCATCCTAATTAATTAGGCTGAGTGCCTAATTAATTAGGATGATGACAGTTACCCAGGATTAATGGTCAATTAGTCATAAACATGGCTTTGACCTTATCACAGTTACCTCCGAAAATTGGTGGAGGAAAAATACTGTATGAAGTTTCAGTTTAAAAACAATGGACACCTGACAGACCCCTTTATCGTCAATGGGGTCTGCTGGGGGGCATATGTAACCTCTATATTAGCAGTCCCACTCTCCATTGTTCTGGTCACCTGACGGACCCAAACAACAGAGAGGGGAAGCGAATGTGGAACATTTATTTACCAAAATCAGAATATGCCTTTGGGGATTTGGAGTGTTTTTGAATATAACTTTTTTTTGCTGTTTTTCGCTATATGGCAGAAATTTGATTCTGAGCAAAACATGACATTAAACCAGGGCTGTGGTTGTAAGATTTTCTTTGAATGTCAGTCTGGGAATTTTACTGCCTGTTTTTTTCATGTTAAATGTCGTCCTGTTGAAGTTGAATCACACTGCGATCTATTGTCGTCTTTTGCGACTATAGCGAAACCTTCTGCCAGAGCTGAGAGGTTACACATCAAACGTCTCTTTAAGCTGCAGTCTGGTTACTGTGGTTTCTGGGGTGACACAAGTTCTCGAGCTTGTCCTTCTGAGGGAAAATTGATGACTGAACTCAAGACCTGCATACAAGTTAATAAGTAGAGATAAGAGGTGACATTTTAGAGAATTTCTCTCATATCTCCCACCCTGATGTCAAAACAATTCTTAGCATATGAGTCGACTTGTTAGAATTATTTTATTTGTTGTTTTCTTGTAAAGGGCGATCAGGCAGTATGCACACTCATGGCATGTCCCTGTACACTGTCTACCAATAAGTATTTGGACACCCAGTAAAGTTCGGCAGAGGTGGAGTTATGGTCTGGGGGTGTTTCTCCCGGTATGGACTGGGACCCTTGTTTCCAGGCAAGGCCACCTCATCTCTGTAAATGTGAGTTGGGCACCAATGTTGAGCTGAAGCCACTCTCATAGTCATAAATATAGAGAGAGACCACTTTCAGAATGAGAACAGCGATATCCCTTCGGAAACAGATTAGCTCAATGACATTATGAAGTCTTACCAGCTGATGGCAACTATAAGACTTAAGTAAAATTTGACTATTTTCTGACAGTTGTTTGGTACCTGGTACACTTCATATACTCTATTTCTTTGTCTGTAGGTATTCCCCACACAGCATTCAAATAAGAGGAGAAGCTAGCTACTTCCTCCCACCTATTGTTCACACTACAATGTAATACAATGTATTATGCCTCTCAGCCCAACACTGACAGGCCCTACCTCTAGCACAGCCTAACAGGTGCACTTAGATGACAGATGGCATGGTCATCAGATGGATCCCATAAATGCTACAGTAAGTAGTGACTATGATCAGAGGTCCTTTAGATGCCCCGGTTGCTATTGACGTTAGCATCCAAGTAGTTAAATGGCCAGGATTAGAGGTAACTCCCATGCAGCCCATTATCTGAGCTGTATATTGCAATATGCACTGTAGATGGTTTGGGCTAGTTCTATAGCTATTTGTGGCAAGGCACTACTAAAATGAATGTACGGTTATGACGACTTGCTGGAAGTGGTTAAAGGGAAATGCCATGCAAATACAAGATACTGTATATACAAGAACTGGCTCAGATCAGGAACCATGAACTTTACTCAGCTTTAAAGGGATTGTACTAGATTAGACAAACACAGCTGCTTTCTTTCAGAAACAGTGCCATACCTGTCTATGACATTTGTCTGATATTCAGCTTGACTCCACGGCAGTGAATTGGGCTCAGTGGCAATACCATACATAGCCTGTGAACATATAAGCAGATAGCACCAACCATAAAGTGTTACTTTCCATTTGAGTAGCCATTTGCTGATCTGAACAACTTGTATAGGAGGGTTACTATTTCTTCTAATGTTTTACAATGAAAGTGTTATATGTTGCATTGGGTATGTGTATACTGTATATGTATTGACATATCTAGTAATGGTTAATGTTACATTGTCTTTGTATCTGATAACAAGGTTTTGTCTGTCCTAAGACAAGTTAGAGAAAGAGGAACCTTTGTAAAGGCTGCTCCTCAGTATGGCTCCTACATTGGCTATAGCCTTATGCTGGGTCTACCCAGTGGCTGTAATGTGGCGGGGGCTACCTACCACCTTGCACAAGTATGACTTTAGGCAGCAGACTATGACTGGGGACTCACCCACTATAGGCCAGGTGTACCTTGTGAAGAGGAGGCATGGCTGAAGATGTCGTCAGACCCTGAATGCCCGCCCCCCGTGCACGTTCAGTAAGTTGAACATATTCTGTTTTAGGGTTTTATTTTAAAACGGGGGGGGGGGGGGGGTAGTTTAATATAACTTTACCGGCATAATTTTACTGATAGAGCCCCTTTAAGCTCAACAAGCCCATAAGCAAGCAAAGAGTAAAAGAGACATAGAAAACTGTTAGATTGAAATTATTGCGTCAGTGTGAAATACTTAAAGAAGCCCACAAAAAATGGGCCGGGTTAGCCAGCGGGGCCCTGCGGTCCGGACCTAACCAAAAACCGCAGCTCGGTTAGAAGCGCGACCCCTTAACCAGCCCCATAAGCAAGCAAAGAGTGAATCAATGTGAAATACTTAAATAAAACCACAATCCGGCATTTATTGTTGTTTTTTTTTTTTTTTGCTGACTTGAGTATAAGCCGAAGGGGACTTTTTCAGCACAAAAACTGTGCTGAAAAATTTGGTTTATACTCGAGTATATATGGTAGCTTTTATTAATGTTTTAGGTGGGGGGCAGTGTGTTTTTATAGTGTTCACTCTGCATTAAAAACAATATGGCAACTTTGTCCCGCAGAACTTTTCCAAAATAAATGATTTTCCTGAGGTTACCATATTCTGACGTCCATAATTTTTTATTATTTTGGTGAGAGAATTATGTCAGGGCTCTTTGGTATCAATTTTTGATACGTATAACTTTTTGATCACTTTTTATTGTGATCACTTTTAACACGAGGTAGCCAAGATACATTTGTGCATTGCAGTGTATATTTTTTTTATGGCGTTCATCATATGGGATAAATAACACTATTTTTGGATAGTATGGACTTATACGCACATAAAGATATCTAATATGTTTGTTTATATTATGAATTTTTTAAATTATAAAGTGGGGTTTTTAAACTTTTTTATTATTTATTTTTTACATTTTTTAACTTTAGTTTTTTTTTTCGCTATCCTACAAGGGGATTGTAATATACTACAATACTTCTTAAACCCTATGTAGTATCCCAATGTACAATTGAGAAAAGCTGTTCAGAGGCCATTGATTGACCTAATGGCTGCTATGGCAACCCTTTATACCCAAAATCTCATCACAGGGGATCTGAGGAGTGAAAATGGGAGGGTAAGCTTTCCCTCTAATCACCCAGATGCTGTGATCGAGTCTGAGTATTTTTTTATTTTAGTAGCAATCCCGGCTGTGTCATACACTGCAGGGACTGGATTTAGGGAGACCAAACATAGATAATCCACATCCGATTATGTTGAACTGACGTACCTAGGGACCACCAGAGGAACTTGTTATGGGGCCCACCCAGGGCCAATTACAGCTTTTCTGCTGCCTGAGGCAAAAATTGAAATAGTGCCCTATGAAGTTAGAAAATTAGGCTCAATTACCACTCAGCACTGAAGCCGCTTGACTGAGATAAATCACTGAGCCCCCGGTGCATACACAGTGATTGAAAGATGCCGGGGACATACACCCAGCTTCAGTGTTCAACTTTTTATTTTCTTCCACGAATTAGACAAACTCCACCTGTCCCTGGAACTTTGGCGTCCACCACATTGTATTTGGTTGAATGCTTTGCCTTGGTCCTTGGAAGCCCTGCACCTCACTAAAATGCTGAACCCAATCAACAGCCTCTTTGGTGACATATGTGAGTGACTTGGGGTGCAAGGCTTATGGGGACCGAGGCATGACATGCAATTAAACAGGATGTGATGGTGGACACTGGTGCCCCAGGGACAAGTATGTCCACACACAGTATAATATACTCCCCAGAGAATCCCCACAGTATAATACTCCATAGCAGCCCCACACGGTATAAAAAGCTCCTCTGAGCTATAACAGTGTAATGCTCCACAGTGGTCCCTCATAGTATAATATACTCCCCAGAGTACCCCCATAGAATAATGCTCCATAGCAGCCCCACACAGTATAAAAAGCTCCTCCGAGCTCCAACAGTGTAATGCTCCACAGTGGTCCCACACTGTACAATATGCTCCCCAGAGCCACAGGTCAACCAATCAAGACAAAAGGCTGTCACCACTGAGAGGATGAAACAAAATCTTTAAAAACTTAGATATAGTTATATGTTTTTATATGTTTATAAGAACTGCATGCATTTTTAAAAACCACTTTTTTCCTTTTTAAGTCACGTTTTTTCCTATAACACGTGCATTTTTGTATGTGCTTTTGAGTAAAAACGCACAGTGTAAACTCAGCCATAGAGACAGTACAGGGTTCTTTATAATGAACTGTTAAAAAACAATAGGCCCATATACACGGCACCGTCTGCTGCCTACATTAGTTCCCGAACGCAGCGTACTAGAAGTATGACCATTATCAGTCTTTACTGTAAGCAGCTGAGGTTTTGACACCTAATTCTTGTCTTCAGCCATCACCACACTTGTGATATGATCCTTTTGCGCTCAGATGGGGAGCTGAGAATGAATGTGCACATGTACCAGAATAATCGTGAGTTCATCTAGTGCAGCTTACAAACTACTTGTGTGATGTCATTGCTTGTATTTGAGAACCGTATATGTGTATTCCTGGCAATACTCAATATTGCGACTCTCTGGAGGTATCAATAATACCACAACATGTTGGTCTTGCCTCCTTAGGCTGAGTTCACACAGGGTATTTTGGACAGTATTTTGAGGCCGAATCTGCCGGTCAGTTCTCTTTTTTCCGGGTGCCGTTTGTTCTGGCTCCTGGAATAAAGAAGCGACATGATCATTCTTCAGGCAGATTCGCGAGGCAAATCCGCCTGAAGACACTCCCTCCTCCTGACTAGGCCCATTCATTTGCTCCTAATCTGGAGCGGAGTGCACGACTGGTGCTGGTGCACTGCATCAGCATCCAGTCGCAGCTACCCGTATTTTGGACCGGTACCTGTGACGGCCTCCGCGTCAAATTCCAGTCCAAAATACCCCGTGTGAACTAAGCCCTATACTTCTCCTAAAGGCTTATTCAGGTGACTAGGTTCTGAAAACTTGAGTATGTAGCAGTAGAGTTGTGATACATCAGGAACTTACAGTATTGTAAATCACTAGCATACTGTAGGTTCAGTTTACACAAGCTGTTGAACTGAAGTACCTAGGGCCCACCAGAGGAACTTTTCTGCTGCCTGAGGCGAAAATTGAAATAGTGCCCTATGAAGTTAAAAAATGAGGCTTGACTATGACTCAGCACTGAAGCCACCTAACTGAGATAAATCACTGAGCCCCAGGTGCATAAGCAGTGATTGAAAGATGCCATTCTGAGACATGTGCCCACTCGAACAATGTTCCTATGGTTATCTGAATAAGCACTAACATGACAAGAAGTAGGAAGAAGGAAACATATAGGCCAGAGGCAGTGTAACTCCACTTCCAACTTACCGGTTGGGACCCTGTTCTGAAAATGTCTAACAGGGATTGGAAATGTAATATATGGGGGTTTTATATGCATTCAGTAACTTCATGATACAAGACAACATAGGTGTATTCAGATCTAGTCAGTAGTTTGTGTTGTGTTTAGTTATAGGGGGAGATGAGGACTGGCTTTCAACACTGTTCTTACCTACTCATAGATCAGGTGCACCCTCTGCCAGGCCACCCACCCTCTGACATGTGTGTGACAGCTGACGTAGATTTCAGGTATCATTTATGCCACTGAATGCCCCTCATCGCACCCAATTCCAGGAAAGTGGCAAGGGCAGCGAAAAAAAAGTTGCAAATTGTTAGATATGCATAACAAATTTGTGTACAAGGCGTAATAAATGTATCCAAATGTGTACCCAGGGCAAATACTCAGCATACTAGCTGGTCAAATGGCTTGTTATTGCTAGAAGCATTCGGCTTAAGGGGCACATGACTCCCCCTTCCCACAAAGCGCTAGAATTTCAGATCATCGCTATTGACTATGGTTTGCCATAAGCAACAATATTCTCTTCAAGACTATGATCACATGGCTAGAATTCACATGAAAATTTGACATGAATTCCATCCAGAATCAGTTTTGTGCATTAATGTCTAAGTATAAGCAGATTTTAATGCAGAATTCAGCGCATTTATTTTTTTTGACCTTCAGCACATATTCCATATCAAAATAGGGCAGAATGTTTTTTTTTTTTTTTTTTGCTATACTGCTGATTCCACAACACTAGAAATTATCTTATGAACAATGGCACAGATTCTGGTTGAAAACAATAGGAAGCAAAATTCAAAGGGTTTCCATGCTGAATTTGGATATAGAAAACGCTATGAGATCACCGTGGAAAAAATGTGACTTCACCCTACGACAGCAAACCAGTTCAGTGACACAACATGACACCGTATTACACAACACTTCAGTCAGATCTGGCACACTAACCTATATAACATTGCACTGTGTGGAACATTTCACAAGAAAATGAACTACCAAAAGTGCAATCGCAACAGAAAAACTGCTTGTGTGACGGGAAAAAAGCAAGACAAGTGCCAATTAGTAAATGTAACATGATCCAAATTCTACTTATAGAGCCATTCTGTCAGGATAAGGATTCATTCACACTGATGTCATTCAACTCCGATGTTCTGATCCATCATGGTGCTGAATTGCCAACACAATGACCGATGCACATGGACCACCCTCCATTTGCATTTGTCTCCATTTACTATAATATTTTCTTCTGTTTTTCTTCTTTAATGTTTTAACGGGAAGGAAAAAGTCCTGTAAAACAACAATGATACATTGACACTTGGAGGACTGGACAATGACAAGCTGACATTTGGGATTTGGCACACTAAAACTAGGGGTGACAGAATGACATAATGACACATTAAAGGGGTAGTCCAGGATTTTTTTTGTAATTTATGGCCATAAATATAGGTCATAAATATCTAATTGTGGAGTATATATAAGTAATGGATCTCATTCTATAATAGTTTCACTTTGCTTTATTGCACAAGGTATGCCCCCAATAGCCATCTGATTTCATATAGGTATACAAAAGTTAGGAAGACTCACCACAACATTTTGGTTACCTTGATGATGTATTTGTTGGATGAATTGTGGGTGAGAACACAGAGGGTTAAATTACAACGTAATCTCACAAATGTTTCCTTGGCTCAGTCTTGCAGATCCCGACTTTTCCCATTTCCAATATAGTTCACCCCCAGCCATTGACATATGAGTGGATTTCCCTTTCCGTTTTGTGCTTACCAATAGATATTTGCTGTGACAAACTATTATATTGTCATTTTAGGAGGCTACTGGTCAGGTGAGATGCCGAGAAACGCAATACTACAATGAAAAGGAGAAGGCTTGCTGCTTCAGATGTCCTAAAGGTTAGTCTTAAATGTGTCAGGTTCTTTAACACAACTGCTGGATGACGTGGGTAAGTCACTGGAGGTTTTACTAGGGAGGTATAGGTACTACCTTCAGCTTTTGGGTTCCCAATAGTGTCCCACACCTACCAGGTATCATTCCTCTTAGGTGGCTGAGAAGGCTTTTGGCCCAGATACAACATCTATTTTTGTACCCCTTGTAGACTAGGACTCTCTGATCAACATTATTGTCTTGTCCAAGCAGCCGTTGAGGGCAGAGAGGGGTGTCACATACTGTACTCCGCTAGCTGTGTCAGTCTCTGGCCATAGACAATAGATCTTTGTCAATAGATCCCATTCATTTGTTCTAGCTATTCTTATTATTGTGCATGGTTTTAGTCTGCACATGACATCACATGAAGTTCTCTCTTTATCATTATCAGGTCAGGAGACACGTTCTACTTGTGTTAAAGACATAAAGAAAGAGTGTGCAACGTGTTCTGAACCCAACAAGTACATTGACTGGTCCCAGAATAATCCAGTATGCAAGAGTTGTAGGATGTGCAACAAAGGTAAATGACTGTATGCTAAGATCCCAATATTACATCTTTTCATTAAAAAAACAACAAGGGATAGGTTAGGATTGAAATGGTGTGAATGGTTCCATGCTGCTCCTGTCCCTCTTGGCTATGTACACAAGGATCATGTGACTAAGAGACATACTGTCCAACTACTGGTTAAAAATATAATCTTATGGGCCATTCACATTACGATTTGATTATCCATTTATTCGATCAGTTTCATGGATGTAAAAAGCATCTCCTAGATGAGCGTAAAATGTTCGAGATTCGATATTCATTTCGAGTAGCCCCTCAATATTCGACTACTCGAATCGAATATCGAATCCTATTATACTCTATGGGGTGAAAATGCTCGTTTCAGGGGTAGACAACATTCGATCAAATTACACTTACCAAGTCCACGAGTGAGGGTCAGGCTGGATCCTCCGAGCAGTCTTCTCCGTGCAGTGTCCCCGCGGCATCTTCCGGCTCTGAATTCACTCTGCCAGGCATCGGGCCTGGGCAGAGCTGACTGAGCATGCTCGCACTACAAGCGACTGTATAGCATTCGGCCAATCAATGCTGGTTCTGCATCAAACTTTTCCATTCGAATAGCGAGTGGTACTCGATCGAGTACAAGTATTTCGAATACCGTAGTATTCGATCGAATACCTACTCGATCGAATACTACTCGCTCATGTCTAATCTTTATTCATCTAGAACAGTGGTTCTTAACCTTGTTTGAGGTACCACCACCAGTTTCATATGCACATTCACCGAACCCTTCTTTAGTGATAAATCAAATATGATTTATTTCCAAATTCAAGACATGGGTATATGTTTTTTCTACTGGTACACAAAATGAACTGTACATATGGCCTAGGATTCGATCGAACCCCGGTTAAGAACCACTGATCTAGAAGCATAAAAAAACATGTAAATAACAATGTACCCAAAAAAAAGAAAGACCCTCCAAGACATCCCCATAATAGAGCATAATAGCACACAAAATTACACAAAGACTACAAGTGTATATAGTTACCAAACAGAGAGGAACAAAAAAGTCACAAATTGCAGATAATAAACTATATGAAGAACAAATATACAGGAGGCGATACCTCGGGTCTGTCTCCAAAATGCAAAGGACAGATGCTAAAAACGGTTGGGTATTCGCTTTGCATTGCCTAAGTGTAAAAACAAGGTGATTTTTGTTGTCAGGCGGAAAAGCAGTACATACAGTATTACACTACAAAAAAAGCCACACAAAACAATTAAAAAAATATATATAACATTGACTCTATGTAAATGGTCATCCATTTGTATCCTTTTTTATTATCTGTAAAATAGATCTATTTAATGGTTGATCACAATCTAATGTGAACAGCCTCTTATAGACCCATAATTTGGTATAAACCGTACTGGAAATAAAATGCCCCAGTACTAGTATCACTGGATCTTTTGGAATTTTATTATTTTCTGTTTTCTATGATCATCCAGTTCTTTAGAATATCTGATATAGTTGTCATTGAAAGGATAAGGTCTCGCATAGCGGAATGTAACTGAATGTAACTGAAAACCCAATCCCAAAAAAATGGCTTTTCTGCTGCATTTTGTATTTTTTTCCAATTTAAATCCGTTTTCTGCAGAATTTTTTCCCCACAATATGGGGATGCGATTACTATAACTAAATCTCATCTACTTTGCTGGGGCTGTAAAACGCAACATTTCTGAAACAGCCAAAAACGCTGAATTTCCACATGTGGCCTCAACCTAAAGTAGAAAAGAAGTATTGATAATATTCGTGGTAAGATTATTGTGACTTCTTTACGTTTCATGATCACTGCCCACAAGTAATTTGGCGCTAGATATTGCCGGAGTCGCTTACACCTAATACATGAAACACAGAATTATTAATAAGCAAATTTATAGTAAGAAAGAGACTACCCGTAATGAAACCCAATGCAGCAAGGAAATTCTGAACTATTTATATCTGAACGGTCATAGCTACAGATGAGTCACAGGCACAACGATTACTGGTTGTAGCTTTCAGGGTTTACTTTGGAGTTCACTTCAGCGTGCAGTACGAGGCCTCCTTTACACGGCCATGCTTTCATCCGCAATTGGAATTTATAATTAATGCAATATACATGAACTGGATTACTTATCGAGATAGTAATTTACATGCATGTTATTAATTGACATGAATTTATATTTATTCTGTGCCCTGGTGTTGCTGCGACCTCTATTCCCTTTTTCTTTCTCGCTGGATTGTTCTTATTGAGATTTAATTCATTATTTGACCTATCAATAAACTATGAATTTGTGATAATTTATGTTTAAATATTATTTATTATAATTCAGGTGAGGTTTTATATAAATACCAAAAAAATCAGAGCTTTTGATTACAGATTATATACATGCCCATACTATAATAATAATAGTAATAATGATAAACTTTATATATATAGCGATAACATATGCCGTAGCACTTTACAAATCAGAGAACACATGAACAGACAATATGAGACATTACAATGTGACAAAGAAATAAAGAATATCAAACAATAGGAGTGAGGGCCCTGTTCGCAAGAGCTTACAGTCTATATACAAAACATCAAGAGTCAGTGGTCTTACTGAGGTGGGAAGTGGGGGACACTAATTTGGTTGGTTTGACACACTGTAAGCTGTGGGCATTCGCAGTCGGCCTAGAAAATTGAAAACCCAGTACGGAAGAAGACGTGCAGAGGCGGGTTCCTGAAGAAGATGGAGGCGTCACTGGAGAATTCTCTCACAGCATTGGGGACGCCCCCAGTGCTGTTTGAGTGCTGGGGCCCGCCCCTAGTGCTGTGAGAGAACTCATTTGCAAACCGACAAAAACCAGGGTTACAGGCGAACAGTGACGCAGAGAAGACAACGAAAGGTAGGAGAAGAATAGCCTTTCTTAAGGCTAATCCGACATGATACTTACAAAAAATTGCGTTTGAATGATAAACAATCTCATAGGGTGCAGCACATGAATAAGGGTTTGCCAACCAGTTTGTGTCATAGATACAGTACTAGGTAACAGCTGACAATGTTTTCATTCTCCCTTTCCAGAATCTTTTCTTATAGAGGTCCAGAGCTGCTCCTTACTCAAACCGGCGATCTGCCAGTGTAAACCTGGGTACTACTGTCAGACTGAATTGCCCGACACATGTGCCCGCTGCAATCTTTTTAAACTGTGTCCACCTGGCCAAGGAGTAAAGCAAAAAGGTACCTGGCTGTGTAGGGGCAGAGGTTTCAGACTCACCTGTCTCTGTCAAAAAATGTACGTTTATTCGGTATACTGCGTGTGTGATACTAAATCATAGAATTCTATTTCTATATATTTTACAGGCTCCCCTACGAATGACACAAAATGTGAAATGTGTCCCAGTGGGACTTTCTCCAATCTGAGCTCAGACACAGAAACATGTAAACCACACACAGAGTGAGTCCAATCCCTCAGGAGGGTCATATTAGATTTAAGCTTTATTCACACTATATTAATTAATAATAATGAAAAAAAATGAACATCATAAGGAAGCATTAAATTCATTTCAAGTGAATGGGGGATATTCACATGACCCTTATGTGGATGATCTTTTGTAACAGACCATCAAAATGTAGGTCATGCTCTATTTTTGTCCATTTCACAGATCCCTCCATACACTGGAATGCATGGGGCATCCGTGTAAGGCTAAAGTTCCATGTAGTGGGCCACAGCAAAAAAAATATTGTAGAAAAAAACGCGCAGCAACGTATCATGGTTTTTCCGGAAGCACTTTTCACAGAAAGTTTGCAAAGGTTTGCTCTGCGGATGTTTTGCTTCCATTATATCCATAGGGAAATCGCTGGCGTTTCCATAAGTATAATCGACACACTGCGTGTATTTTTCCGCATGGTGTGGATGGGATTCACTAGAGCAAAGGAGCAAAGTGCTCATAGCTTATTATGGTGCATCTAAACTAAGGCTACTTTCACACGACCGAGGTACATATCCATGAAAAGCATCCATTTTTCATGGCCATCTTACCCCCAAGGGGCGCCCATTTTCACACATCCCTCATCAATTTGAGCGTATGGAAGGATCCATGAAAACAGAAAAAAATTGGACATGACCTATGTTTTGAGCGTTATTCATAATAATGGACATGTGAATAACCCACATTCATTAACACGGAAATTAGTGCTGGCCTGTGACGATCCATTTAAAAAAAAAAAAAAGAGTCACACGGCCATTATTCATTATTCATCCATTATTGTTGCGTGAACCACACTAAAACTTGTTTAAAAAAAAGTGTACTTGTGAAAACTATGGCCAAAAAAGGGGCCATTTACGTTTTTCACAATCAGAAAAGCATAACAACATTTTTAACAGCTTGATATAGAAAGATGTCTCAGGGCTATTCGCAGTGGTTTTGTTCGGTTATGATTCTGCTTATTGATTTGTATTTATTTTCAATTTAGCTGTAATGCATTAAATCGAGTGACCACTAGGAGGGGTAGCGTTACGGAAGATGCTCTGTGTGGGGAACTAAAAAACCTGGATGCCATATCAATAGCGAACACCACATATAAGACATCTACAAGATATGCAGCTACTTCCGATACTACGACCCCTGCCACGACAACTCCTGACACCACAACCTCTGTGACTTTAACTAGTACAACCAAAGGTGGCACACATGAGTCAGGTAAGTACCTTCTATGCTTTCCCAGTAAGGCTAGGATCACATCTGTGCAGCTCTTAACTGCAGACACCCGCGGACCCCATAGACTATTTTTATACTGAAACCGCTGGAGCAAAAAGTCCTCTGTACAGGACTTCTCTATCTGCTAATTTTCGACAGTTTCTGCTGGCTGCAAACAAGCTACAAACTTGTACTTATCTAGTCCTTGTCTCAACTCAGGAGAGATTACAATTACAGTATATCTCGTGTAGACAACTCTGAGGCCTGTTTTACATCTGCGGGTTTCTGCTCGGGGAGTCCGCTTGGGGACCCTCGGAACGGAAACCTACACGTATTAAAAAGTGGTTACCTAACTAAACCACTTGGACTTCATAGAGTATAATTGGGTCTGTGTGGCTTCCGCTCGGTTTCCAAACGAACCGTGCGGGGAGAAAAGTGCTGCTTGCAGGACTTTTCGCTCCACATGTTTCATGTGGAAACCACATGGACCCCTTTATAGTATTTGGGATCCGTGGGTTTCCCAGGTAACCGCTTTTTAATGTGTATGGGTTTCCATTCAAGGGGTCCCTAAGCAGATTTCCTAAACGTAAACCTGAACACAGATATAAATAGGGCCTGAGGCCTGGTCCACATCTACATTCGGTATTGTGTTCAGAAAGTCTGCTTGGGACCCCCCCGAACAGAATACCGAACACATTGACAAGCAATGAAAGCACAAGGACCCTGTAGACTATAATAAGGCCTGCATGTTTTTACCACATGGTTTTTGCACGAATCATGCAGAGAGAAAAGTGTCTCATGAACTACTTTTCTTTTCACATGTTCCGTGCGGACACCACGTGGCAAACACACCGACCCCATTATAGTCTATGGGGTCCGTGTGATTTCAGAAGCTCACCGCTTGTCAATGCATTCATAATTCTGTTCGGGGGGTCCCCAAGTGGACTACCTGAATGGAATACCGAATGCAGATATGAACCAGGCCTGAGCTAAACTTCCTGGACCTCAGACTGATGCATCTGTGCTGCTGATGCCAATTTGTGTTGCTCATTGAGCATTGCTAGACTGGATGCAGCTATGTACAAGTATACGGCCAATGAATACAAACAAGTCTTCTCATTCACATATTGTGCAGATGGTGAGGAATAACAATAGAAAGGCCATTCAGCAAAATCCATAGCAACCAATTATGGAAAAATTAATGCTGAACTATGATTGGTTGCTATAGGCAACACAAGTTCTTATTTTAGATAGTTTTGTTACTTATGTAAATCCTTTTGAGTCTGTAGTATGCAAACTGTAGCACTCCATATATTATGGCACTCGTACTCCCAGCATGCCCTGGCTCCCTTGCCTGTCTAATTTATACACCATGTCAAGTATCTTTGGTTCTTTGCTAAAGTGTCACTTGAGGAGATGTAAAATGTCTTGCAGGGAAGCGGAGCATACCATTTGTCATGGCTGCCATCATCTGTGTCACTGCACTCCTCATCGCCTTCCTCTGCCTGTCCTGGAAGCAGAAGATCTGCAACCTTAAGCTCTGGAAAAGTAAGTACCCGTAACTGCCCAAAAAGGAGAGGATAATGGGGAAGAGGAATCAGTGAAGGAAGCTAGAGGATTCATCTAGAGAAACAAAATAGGATACATTCATGAAGTGAAAGATGTTGGTGAAAAGCCACATTTTTAGAGCTTGATATATTTGTGCCTAATATTCTACCTTTTAGCCACTTTTGCTGCTCATGCCATTACTTAACAAATGGATGTGGCATGGTTGCTGGCTGGAGGACGAGGGGTGGGACTTAATTGGGTAATCTCACCACAACATATCTACAGGATAGGGGTAACTTTATGCTCATTAGGGTCCAACCAGCGTTTTGCATTCCAGTTTAAACAAACACATTGACAAGAAATGCGCTCCCCTGCTCTGTTCATTTTAGTAGGGTCACCAGAGATAGCCAAAGTTCAACTGAAGGGGGCCCACTGAAATGTACAGAACAGGGGAATGCATTTCTGACCACTGCCTCTGTTGGGGTGCAAAACACCCCTGTCCTCATGATCAGTGGGGTCCTAGAGCCCAAAGATTGGACTCCCACTGATAAGAAAGTTAACTCGTTTTGGTTGCAATACCCTGTTAACAACCTTATAACTATGCCGTATTCACATGTGTATCACAATGCATTGCATCAATGAATGTCTGCGGTCCATGAAAAAAATTGGATGACTTCCATGTGTCAAAAACATACAAAGTATAGGAAATAAAAATAAAAAGGTTGATCTTTATACAGCAGGAATATTTAAAGTGTAATAATAATAATAAGTGTAAATAAGGCCTGACAGATATTTTTGACTTTTTTTTTGTAGATTTCATCCAACCTGAACTCCCTCGGGTAAGTGTATTTCATAAGGTTCCTATCTAGTAACATGGTTATATTCTATTTAGTGAAGGGCCAGAGGGAGCAGACCCTGACCAGGGATTCACGGGACACCAAAGACAGAATTCTTGTGTCAAGCCCTATCCGTTCAGGACCTGCACATGACATAACATAGCAAATTAAGGGTGGATTCACACAACCGTTATTCAATGTCCATTGTACTCCTCCATCACTTTCTTCTGTCACGTTGTTTTACTTTTCTGATGGAAGAAAAAGTCCTGCTAAAACTAAAAAGAACAAGACAGAAGACAGCATTCATCATGTTGTTCACATTAGATTCAATGCATTGTGAAACAAAGCGCTAATTTTGCTTCCTGAAATTGCACTTTAAGCTGTACCCTTTTTCATTAGGACATGCCCACTTAGCACGCAAAGCACAAAAAGTTCCATATATATAATAAATGGGATGCACAGCACGTACAGCAGTTTCTGGGCACAAATCTCACCAGGATTATAATGTATGTCATTAGAAAATTTGCCCCAGTTGATCAGTTTTGCCGCAAGCGTTTCCCTGACCTTTACTTTTGCTAATCATGGCCATAAAACCACATTTTTGACTGCAGGATTTCTGGTCTGTTATTTTGTTTGAGGTACATTGGTTCCCCTCACAACTATATCTAGCTTTAAAGAGGACCTTTCATGTCCTCGGGCACATGCAGTTTTATATACCGCTAGTAAGTTGACAGTACACTGAATTCAGCGCACTGTCGGCTTTCCTGTTATGTGCCCTGGGGGAAGAGATATCGGTACAATTGCCAATATCTCTTCACTGTCAGAAGGGCGTTCCTGACAGTCTAGCTGGAAACATTCCCCCCCGACAGTAGTGTCCATAACGCTATACTGTCAGAGGGGTGAGGAAAGCCCCCTCCCCTCCTCCTGACAGTACTCGTCCCTAGACTAGTACTGGGGGCGCTCCTCACCGCTCAGCATCATCACTGGGCGATAAGGAACGCCCCTCTGTAAGTATAGCGCTACACACAGTACTGTCAGGAGGGGCGTTCCCAGCTAGACTGTCAGGAACGCCCTTCTGACAGTGAAGAGGTATTGCTAATTGCACCAATATCTCCTCCCTTGGGGCACACAACAGGAAAGCCGACAGTGCGCTGAATTTAGCGCACTGTCAGCTTTCTAGCAGTATATCAAACTGCATGACAGTTCTTGACAGGTCCTCTTTAACTATTAAGATTATGTCCTCTCTTTATTATGTTAGAAATGTAATTTTTTTTTTTCCTCTGGTATCCCAAAGAGGACATTGATAACAAACATGGCAGAAAATAATAGAAAGAATCTACTGCAAAAGGAGAATAGAACTGCTGAGATTTACCAGATGACGAAGAATACACACAATAATAGGACAATGGAGCCTGGAATGCAGCTAGGCAGAGATCAAATGAACAATAGGATTGGTGAGAACAATCTCATATCTACCTCTCGTATTCCTCTCTCATATCTGTCTAACTCTACCATAGCTATCCGTCTTTGTAGGATCTATCTTTTCCCATCCCAATCCAAATATCTGACATGCAATATAGATATATCCATGAATCTCTTATTTTTACCTTTTCCAGAAAAGATCTACATCATGAATGCCGACACTGTCCTTGTGGGTTCAGTTTCAGAAGTTCCTACTCGCTGGAGATCTATGACGACAGAATGTGACAGTCAAGACAGTACACCACTGGCATCCCACTACCCAGAGCAGGAATCTAGCAAGTTATCAGCAAATGATCTTATGATTTCTATAGAAGAAGAAGAGCGAGAGTCCTGCACAGCCAAAGCCATACTGGAAGTGTGAGGCCAGTAACTGAATGCATAACATTGGTAACATCGTATGACTTATGGTATGATGGCAATAGTATGATGCATACAGAATCTGTGCCTCTGCTGGAAAGTGAATAGGCTTGTGGGGTATACACTTATACAATGAACATTTGAGCAGTGACCATGAGCTGTCAGATACTGTATTACATGGGGAGCAATGAACACTGACTACAATGTACCCCATAACAATGAACTATGATTTCCGGAGAATGAGAGAAATAAGGATTGTCATAAGACTGTACAAGATGGTGATACAAATGAACACGAGGGCGCCATCTTTATTGTAAAAACATGAAAAACTGATTGTATATGTCTTCCTCTGTACATCGTGAAAACTTTGAGACTGTTACTTTAAGGTTTATTCAAGGGGGTAATCGCCGAGACATTTTTTTCCCGATCTGGATAGAAGAGTCAGAATCAAACCTCCCCTTCCTTTAGAAACCTTCTTTCTCTACACATTCATGTAACAACTGAACAGGGAAATAAAGAGTGAAAAAGTTAAAAACTAATACTGAAATATGTTTCCTAAAGGCTAAGGCAACACATTACGGGAACACAGCTTTTTTTCTTGCAGATTTTGTTGCGTTTTTTTGAGTGAAAGCCAGGAGTGGCTTGAGCAGAAGGTAGAAGTATAAGAACTTTATATATCTTTCCCATTCCTTTTGTAGCCATTCTTGTTTCTGCAATGTGGGGCCACAACCTAAATCAGTGATGACGAACCTATGGCACACGTGCCAGAGAGAGCACGCAGAGCCCTCTATGTTGGCATGCGTGCGGTTGTGCAAATGCAAATCCAGCAGAAAGCTGTCAGTGTAGGCCGCACGTACACTGACTATACAGAGTGTGACCTCTGCACTGGCGCGGAAGTGATGACGTAAGTCATCAGCGCCCGCAGTGAATAGGAGAGAGAACGCCCGGCGGCCCTTCAGGTAAGAATATTTGTGTGTGTACTCTTTGGGGAGGGGGCTACTGTGGACCATTTCATGCTGTGTGGGGATGGGGCTACTGTGGAGTATACAAGTATAATCCTTTGGGGGGCCACTGCGGGACAGATTGTATTGTGTGTGGGGGTCATTGGGGGGCGGACTGTACTGTGTGTGGGGGCCACTGCGGAGCAGATTGTACTGTGTGTGGGGGCCACAGTGGGGCAGATTGTACTGTGTACAGACCTTTACCTTTCAGTACAAGCTCTGTAAAGCTCCATTCATACGACTGTAATTGTGGATCCAAAGAGTTTTAAGGCTAAATTGACGTGTTGGCACTCCGCGATAATTTATTGGGTTTTGGGTTACAGTTTGGGCACTCAGTCTCAAAAAGGTTCACCATCACTGGCCGAAATGCTTTTCCTGAACATCACATGGTCAAAACTTCATTAGGCTTCTATTATAGCTATATGAAAAACGCCAGTATTTCCGCAGGTATAATTGACATGTTACGATTTGCAAAAACACAAGTATTTTTTAAATCACAGCATTTCTACTGCAGATTTTTTCTCTGCAGTGTGTGGATGGGATTAGCCAGATTCCATTACACTTTGCAGGTACAGTAAAATTCAGTGGGTTTTTTTTGCCACATTTTCGCAACGCTACTGCTTATGCAACGTTTAACCTTGCAAAAGATGCATAGGCTGCTGCAGTCCATCCAGTCAGGGCACTGAAATGTTGAACTTGGGGAAGCCTTTAGTTCCACCAATAGGGGGCCTATCAAGTGGACAAGACACTGCATAAAGCTATGACAGGGGAGTGGAGACATCCCAAAAAGACACCTATTTTATTCAGGAGATTTAGGACCCTATTTTCCATCGCTGAGTCTCAGCAGGATCGTTGAGGTCCCCAGCCTTAGGTGGATATGGCGTCAGCTAAATTGTTTCACTCTACGGAAAATGACTCCAATCTCCAAGACTCTATAGATAGTCGCATGGAGTGCACCCTTAGGAGGGTTTATTCCATGGCCTCTGCTCAGGTTTCTGTGGACATTGCCTCCAACGAGGTAGCAAATAAGCTGTGCTCTGACCTGGCTCAACTGGAGAGGCACATTGACTCCGGAGTCTCCAGAGATGATCTGTTATCCTTTATGGGAGTGGTTTTCTTGGCGGCAGACTGTCTAATGGAAGCTTCCGCACGCCAAGTCAAGATAGCTGACAAATCTATGGCCCTCTCAATAGCTGCTAGAAAGGCCATTATGGTTGAAGCCTTGGAGAGCAGACATTGCATCCAAGTATAACTTATGCTCCTTTCCCTTGAGCCGGGTAAACTTTGTTTCAGATGCCTGGACGACATCAGGGAAGGTCTTGCCGATCAAAGGATAAGTGCTGCCCGCAGTCTTTTAGAGGAAAAGCAAGAACTTTTAGCCTGGGAAGAAGTTATCAGTAGCCACCTCAGTCTATGTCCCAATGCTAGATATCAGTCCAGAGGCGTTGGACGCAAGTTCCCCAAGGAAGGGGACTGAAAGAAGCCTGGCTATTGTCACCAGCTTCTTACCTCTTGCAGCAGCAAATACTCCTGGTGGTGAATGCCTCTCACATTTTCTCACCTTCTAGCAGGAGAAGATCCAAGACCTTTGGTCTTACAGGTAGGTAATACAGTGGGGTTATTTGGATGATTTTCTTTGCCCACCACAAGACAGATTATTCACAAACCGCTCTCTTCCTGCACTGAAGCAGGTTATACTGGAAAATTCTAGCCTGGAACACCTGGACAAAGGGGCTTTGGGAAAAGTTCCCCCTCAGAAGAAGGTTTGGGTGTCTACTCTCCAGTCTTCCTGGTTCCAACATAATCTATGATTATAAACCTAATATATCTTTATCAAAATGGATTAAGGAAGCAATTAAAACTTATTTTTGCTCTCAGGGGTTAACACCATCCAAGTTCCTCACAGGCAATCCAACCAGGACTGCATAGGCCTCCTGGGCTGAGAGTCAGTCTTTGCCTTTTGAGCAGATTTGTGCAGTTGCTTCTTGGTCATCCCAGCTAACCTTAATTAAACACTATTGGTTAGATGTCCATAGTTCACGGGCTACTTCCTTTGTATATTCAATCTTAAGCACTGTAGTGAAAGAGAACCAACCCTAGGGGAAATGCTAGCTACATCCCTGTTTTGTGCTACTGGTAGGACATAAGGGAATTGTTGATTATGATGTTAATCTGTTTTCCCTTAGTCCTGAGAGCAGCCCAAGCCCCCCCCCCCCCCCCACCTCAGGTAATACTCTTTCTGTATAATTGCCACAAAGGTCTGTTTTCTACTACATGCGCTGTACTTTGACCAAATTGTTCACAGATAAACCTGTGGATTACATCCTGGCCATTTACAGGCAAAAATGGACAACCCTTTTAACTTTTAAATCAGTGGGGGCAGTGAAATAAAAAAAAGTAGTCCCCCGTCCCTGATGATCTGGTGTCCTCCCACGCGTCCTGATTCTTCTGCTCCAGCGGCTTCTCCCGGGTCTCTTCCGGAGTTCTGCTGAAGCCATTGAGGCCAATCAGTGGCCTCAAGTAGAGGACCCGTGATATTACAGGTAGTGACATTGCAGGCCCTTCGCTGATCGGCCTCAGCAGTCACATGACTACTGAGGCCAATCAGTGGATTCTTCAGAACTCCAGAAGAGACCCAGGAAAAGGCACCAGAGCATAAGAACCAAGACAAGCGGGAGGACACCGGAGAATTAGGGACAGGAGAGTATGCATTTTTTAAAAATGTTTTCAAAGCCCTCCGCTGAGTTAAAAGGATTGTCCATTTTTGCCTAACTGGAATACCTCTTTAAATAATGTATTATAATGTGAAGAAGCACCCATAATACTTGAAATATAAAAATACAATTTGCACTACTGCACTGACAACCGTATAGTCTGCCATCTATTTAACGGCAACTGACACTTTCCACATCACATTCACTCATGTGGTATCATGTCAGCTTCTGCCACCTAGAGGTGGCCATAGAGTACTACCTACCCTATGCAGATACAGTATCCCTACGATTGAGCCATCTAGTGGTTACTTGGTGCAGTCACCATGCTGCTTTCATTCACTACAATCCTTGTGAAAATCATAAATCACGAGTCTCATCTTTGACAAAATATGGTCAAAATAAGGTGGAAAGGGGCTCATTTATGTGCCGTCTAGTCATCACAAACAAAAAACTAATTTATATGCAATTGCTATTTGACATTAAAGAAAGCAGTCAGAGTTAGAGTTGGATTAGGAGAATATTTTTGAGGTTATAGAAAAATCAACAGCAACCCAAGTCACTCATAGAAGCTACGAAATAGCAACAGAACAAAAAATGGTCAGAGACCTAGTGTACGTTTCAATAGCATAGGCTCTCCCAGGGGGAAAACAGAATGAAGATACCAGGTCTTAAAACCAACCCTATCCAATCATGGAGGAAGCTCCTTGCTACCACATGGAATGAACTATTAAGTCATAGTGTGATTGTGTTGAAGTCGATTCCTTTGTGTGAGAGCAGGTGACAATAGCTGGTGGTAATCTTATGTGTGTGACCTGCCATCTGACACATTGGAATGCTTGCTGCAACCTCATTCTTTGTCCTAGACTGCAATAGGTCTGACTAATGCGGTGTTCACACTAGCGCCTGTGGCCGCCCAGAGGTTTCCATCCTAATCCCTGGAGAAACTACATAGGGGGCACCTTGCCGGCGGTCAGTTTTAAAATCCATTCATTTGAATGGGTTTTTAAAGGGATTCTATCATTAAAACTGCATTTTTCTCGCTTACACGTAGGAATAGCCTTATGAAAGGCTATTCTCCTACCTTTAGGTTTCATCAGTATGCAAATGAGTTCTCCCACAGCACTGGGGGCGTCCCCAATGCTGCAAGAGAACTCGACAGCGATGACCTTCTTTCACATAACGCCCTCCGCGCCATCTTCTTTTGGCTTTAAATGTAACGCATGCGCAGTCGGCTCTGCCATGCCTGTAGCCGCTTACACAATACGCTCTGAGGTCTAAAGAGACCCCACAGTATATTAATAGCTAGTGAATGGCACAAATTGTAATGGTATTAGTTAGATTATACTGTATGTAGGGGCCGCTATGGAACAATTCTGTATAAAAGGGTTTCACAAAAAACAGGATTTTTTTGTGCAAAATGCACCATGTGAATGCAGTTTTACATCAAAGTTTGAGGTCTAAGAATATAGCTGCATCCAGATATAGTGCTTCTACCATAAGGATGCCGCCATATGATGCTCCTGGACACACTTACCAATAATTATTGGGCTGCACATGGACTTTTGCTTCTAATCGGAGAGTACAGATGCATTTAAACTGGCGCACCGAACTATGCCTGTATTACAGCCTCAGCCAGCCATCTTTAGACTTCTAGTTCTTACTCTATAACCTTCTCCATTGGCTGAAATATTGTAATCACCATAATCATTGCAGAAACAAAGCTTCAGGATAATGGATTATTTTTAGCAAAAATCTAAGTAGCAATGCACACTAACCGTATAATGCTTCATACTAGCCCCTGCATGGTATGATATGGCTTGTGCATTTGTAGTTCATATTCTACTTTAGACATTTCTAGATACGTGCCACCCAGCACACACTAATATACCAACTGGCACCTCCTGTGAGCACCTCCCAAACCCCCATTATACTTACCTTCCAGACCTATGACATCCTATGCAGCTGGCACCGACATGCGTCATCACCCACTGTATTGCACATGTGTGGATGGTTGGCACATGCAATGTAGAAGAAAGACTTTCATGATGTCCTGCATCTACAGGAGGAACATGTATGTTATGTTTACAGGCGCTGGGGAGGGTGGAACTTTAGGGATATCCCAGGGTGCAGATATACCAAAGGGCTCGTTCACACGTGTGCAAAGAGGCAGATTTTGCTTCAAAATCCGCCCCTTTACAATGGTGGTCTATGCAGACCACTGGGCTTCTTTTTTCCGCTAGCGGCGAGCTGCTGCTAGCAGAGAAAAGCAGCGACATGACATTTCTTCAGACGGAAAACGCGGCTTGCTGGACTGTGGATTACGCCTGGCAGCAGCACCCTATGTCAGCCCATTCATTTGAGCAGACATAGGAGGGGAAAGCTGCGTGTCAGAACCTGCGCATACGGTTCACATGTGAACTGACCCTTAAGACTGACACCAGGATGTCTGCTGGGGGGGGGGGGGTGTAACAAGTGCCATTTAGAAAGTTGTAGGGGAGATGTTTTTTTTTTTTATCCTGGACAATCCCCTTTAAATCTTGGGAGCAGTATTTAGACATCTACCCTGTGCACAAATTGCACTGGTAACCTGAATGGAAAGGTAAGAAACTTGCACCCCTACACAACCCCACTGTTGGTTCAAGTGGAAATTTGGAATAAATACTTATTTTACAAGAAACTTAAGTAAAGCTGTGCAACATTCACCTCCTATTGGAAAGTGAGGTTAGAGCCTACCTAGGGCCTTAGTCACCTTTCCAGCAAGAGTTGATTAAAAAAAAAAAAAAAAGTCACTTTAACAGCTTGTAACCACATGATTTTCCACTAGACACATGCTGTTTAACATGTGCCATTCAAAAACATGCATTAAAACATTTGAAAGAATTGAGTTGTTTTTTGCATTTGCAAATCTGCTAACTTCAGCCATACAATGCCACTTGACAAGTTGAGGTTTACACGGCCTTCTGTGTTAAGGAAGTATGTACAGCCATCTCAGATGTAATAGCACACCAAGGAGTATCTGCCACTTTGGAAAATTCTTCGAACACCTCAAAATCCCAGTTTAAGAACTGGGTTGTTACAGTGCCTGGGCCGTTTCAATACGCTAAGATGGCAAAGTGGTGAGTTACACTAAATTAGCACAGAGGTCAGACAGGAAGGCCTCATTTATCAAAACCAACTTCCTTGCCTACAGCAGCCATCTGAATTCTGTCAGGACAGAGTGGATTACCATGAACACTTTTACAAATGTTACTGTGTATGTGCACTACAAGAAATGTAAGGAGACAGAAGCCAGTTAAATAAACTTTATTTCTCTGGACGAGTTTCTTACAGTACAAGTAGGGTGCAATGGCGTTCCAAGTTTGATGGAGTGAATTCAAGTATTAATGCCCCAGAGTAAACTTTACAGCAGCTTAAATGGGAATTAAATCAGGAACAGCCATTAGCAATTGTGTCCTAGGAGTTGTTAGAGGAATGTTTCCAGTTAACATTTAATCGACTTCCTCAATTGTGGGTCCAGATGATGCACCCCCGGATGGAGCACCACCTGCTCCTGGGAAGCCACCGGGCATTCCTCCTGGCATGCCACCAGCACTCTGGTACAGCTTAGTGATGATCGGGTTGCAGACCTTCTCAAGTTCTTTCTGTTGGTGTTCAAATTCATCCTTCTCTGCAGTCTGTAAAGAGATGAGGAATGGTTAAGTCAAGAAGTTACTTTGCAGAGGTGGAAGAGTTAAAGAGTGTCGCTCAGACATCCAAGGAAGGTACTGAAGCCATCATGAGCCTCAAGCTCTGGTCTGGTGGAAACTACGAATGGAGTTGGAAACAATCATCACAGCGACTTACATGCCCTAAAGCCTTTGTTTTGATACATACCTGGTTCTTGTCTAGCCAAGAAATAATCTCGTTGCATTTATCCAGGATTTTTTGTTTGTCCTCATCACAGATCTTTCCTTGGAGTTTTTCATCCTCAACAGTTGCTTTCATGTTGAAGGCATAGGATTCCAGAGAGTTCTTGGATGAAACCTTGTCCCTCTGCTTCTCATCTTCAGCCTTATACTTCTCAGCCTCTTGAACCATGCGCTCAATGTCTTCCTTGCTGAGACGACCTGTTAAAACAAATCCACATTTAGCAAGCAGCACAAGAGCAAACCCCCTGCCACCATTTAAAAACATTTAAAGCTTTATCCGCTCAGACATCCAAGGAAGGTACTGGAGCCATCATGAGCCACAGCTCTGGTCTGGTGGAAACTACGAATGGAGTTGGAAACAGTCATCATAGCGGGGAAACAAGGTAGGTGTGAGGTTATGATACTTACCCTTGTCGTTTGTAATGGTGATCTTGTTTTCCTTGCCGGTGCTCTTGTCCACTGCAGACACATTCAAGATACCGTTGGCATCGATGTCAAATGTCACCTCAATCTGAGGAACACCACGAGGAGCTGGAGGAATGCCAGTCAGCTCAAACTTGCCCAGCAGGTTGTTGTCTTTAGTCATGGCCCTCTCACCTTCATATACCTGAACAAAAAGACCACCATCAGATCAAACATGCACTCATCAATATAGAGTATTAACTAACAACTTGTGACAGATGCCATCTCCTCACCTGAATCAAGACACCTGGTTGGTTATCAGAGTAGGTTGTGAAGGTCTGTGTCTGCTTTGTGGGAATGGTTGTGTTACGCTTGATCAGGACAGTCATGACTCCACCAGCAGTCTCAATACCCAGAGACAGAGGGGTGACATCAAGCAGAAGGAGGTCCTGCACGTTCTCAGATTTGTCTCCAGACAAGATGGCAGCCTGCACAGCTGAAGATAAAAAGACAGTCTATTAGAAGATAAATTCAAACAAAACATCACTTCATAGTTCTGGTGAAACGCTCAGACATCCAAGGAAGGTATTGGAGCCATCATGAGCCTTGGAGCTCCGGTCTGGTGGAAACTACGAATGACTTTGGAACCATTCATCTTTGCGAATCACTTACAAAATGGTAATAAATATATAGTTAGCTGCATTAATACATACCTGCACCATAGGCTACAGCCTCATCTGGGTTGATGCTCTTGTTCAGTTCCTTTCCATTGAAAAAGTCCTGGAGCAGCTTCTGAATCTTAGGGATACGTGTGGACCCACCAACCAGCACAATGTCATGGATCTGTGATTTGTCAAGCTTGGCATCACGAAGGGCCTTCTCAACTGGATCCAGGGTTCCTCTGAAGAGATCTGCATTTAGTTCTTCGAAGCGAGCTCTGGTGATTGAGGTGTAGAAATCGATGCCTTCATACAGAGAATCGATTTCAATGCTAGCCTGGGTGCTGGATGACAGGGTGCGCTTTGCCCGCTCACAGGCTGTGCGGAGACGGCGAACAGCTCTCTTGTTGTCACTTATATCTTTCTTGTGCTTCCTCTTGAATTCTGCTACAAAGTGATTCACCATTCTGTTATCAAAATCTTCACCTCCCAGATGAGTGTCTCCAGCTGTTGACTTTACTTCAAAGATCCCATCTTCAATGGTTAAGATAGACACATCAAAAGTGCCACCACCCAAATCAAAGATCAACACATTCCTTTCTGCTCCAACCTGTAAAATAAAGTCAAGAATTAATATTGCTTTAATGTACATGCAATAAAAGTTACTTTTGCATTCATATGCAATTCTAAGCACTTGCAACTAAGTCACGAAGTAAAAAGTTACTTGTGAATGATTGTCACCGCCTGAATGTTAGTGATCTTAACGCAAGAGCTAAAACTACAAGACTAGATCGCTCAGACATCCAAGGAAGGTACTGAAACCATCATGAGCTTGCAGCTCCGGTCTGGTGGAAACTACGAATGGAGTTGGAAACAGTCATCACAGCAATCACAGTAGTTAACATTAAAAACAAAAAAAAGTTACCTTTTTGTCCAATCCATAGGCAATGGCTGCAGCAGTTGGCTCATTAATGATACGCAGAACGTTGAGACCAGAAATGGTACCAGCATCCTTTGTAGCCTGGCGCTGGGAATCATTGAAGTAGGCTGGGACAGTGATCACAGCATTTGTCACAGTCTGTAATACAAGATCAGAGGTAAGTTATATTACCACCATTTTCCCCCAACTGGGGTTGTGAATTAGTGATTTTCCAGCATAGCCCTCTATTGGAGACTGGTTACCAGCCACAAAAATGTTCTCCTGCTGATCATTTACAGTAGTCAAGAACCAATATTTAAATGCACTTTCCCCATCACTCCCATGTTAAGCAGGAGGGGAGCAGTTAGGCCAAGCCAAATGCCCCTGCTCCAACTATTCTCTAATTCATTAAAAAATCTATGACCTAAATTTCTGGAGTGAAAGTATGCAACAAACTAAGCACTTAAATACACACTTGTACAATATATAGCATCTTTTCTACCCTAGCCAAAGTTTAGCCACTTCCAAGGTCCCTCATCAGTCTTTTCTTAGGTGTCCTGCTACACCCTGCCCACCCCCATAATATAATCACATTATTATATCTACAGTAACTCTTACCTTGCCAAGGTAGGCTTCTGCAATCTCCTTCATCTTTGTCAAGACCATAGAGGAGATTTCTTCTGGGTAAAAAGACTTTGACTCGCCTTTGTATTCAACTTGGACCTTGGGTCTTCCATTATCAGTTATAACATTGAAAGGCCAGTGCTTCATGTCAGACTGTACAACAGCATCATCGAATCTTCGACCAATAAGACGCTTGGCATCTGAAAACAAGCCCAAACACTAATCAGCATTTGTCTTCCAAATAAGTTACTTTATTAGAATAAGCCATTTTACCTTTCATTTGAGAACTTACCAAAAACTGTATTGGTTGGATTCATGGCCACTTGATTTTTGGCAGCATCACCGATCAACCTCTCGGTGTCTGTGAAAGCAACATAACTAGGTGTGGTCCTGTTTCCCTGGTCATTGGCAATGATTTCCACCTTGCCATGCTGGAAGACACCCACACAGGAGTAGGTGGTTCCAAGATCAATGCCGACTGCTGGTCCCTTAGACATTTCTGGAAAAAAAAAAAAATCAAAAATATAAAATAAATATACATCTGGAACGTTAAAGGACTCAATATAGTAACTTATGCCATTAATATCTGAAATTCCCAATGAGGGTGTGTGCACACCTCCACAATCAGTAGTGTGTCATAGGCACATGATATACTCCACTATCTCCAGTCACCCTATATGCTTTGGGTGTAGCTGCAGTGCTCATGCTCAGACGACAGCACTCTATTCAAGTGCAACACATGAGTCATATTACTAGTAGAGACTACAAGCAAACTGCCATTTGGAAAGGGAGGTTAACATTTTATATCCATTCCTTATTCAAATCACAGCACATAAGCATACTGCGGGCCTGGACACATCAAGATACTAGTTACATATAAAAGATGAGTCACATTTGGGAAAGTCAGGCCGATTTGTCCCACACCTTACCATAAAGCCACATTTAGATAGCACGTGGTTTAATTAGCAGTATAGGCAACAGTAAGGCAGAAACTGCTGTTGTCTATGAGGCAGGAATATGCTCCGGCTAATAATTTATCACTAAAAAGAAGAAATCCAATGTATGTAACATACTGCTGTAGATTTTTTATCTCCAAGATGAACATTTAGAACTGTAATAAGCCATAATATTTTATAGCATATAGTGTTGTCCAAATCTCTTTTGCATCTAGATAAAGCCTACATTGCACAGAGCCAGGGACTACAGCTAAACCTATCACTGACTGATCCTGGTAATTGCATCAGTCACGTGTTAAGATATGTGAACAAGTTAACATGGTGGGCTATTACAACATCCCAATTAAATCCTTGGGAGAAATCAGTGTGATGTCCTCACTGAGGAGGGAAAAAAAAAAAACTAGATAATGCTAACGAGAGTCACAACTACATTATATAGAATAGCTCATATAGACTTGCTTATATTATATTAAAGGCAGTGCAGGCTACATTTAGACATGAGCAAAACCCAGACATGAACACCAGTGGCCCTGGGCAGGTCCATGGCCTTGCTCAGATAGCATGTGGCCCCCACAACTAATGATTAAGAACCTACACGCCATTTTGAGTAGAGCTGCCGCCATTTTAGTATAGAATGACCATGTGACCTTACTACGGTTAACACTTTAAATTCTATTAAACAAAGCCATACAAGTAACCACCCGCAATCCGGGAGAATTAAGTAATGCATGATAAAAAAAAAAAATTAATAAAATTAACCACCCAAAAAGTTATATTACATAATAAATCCAATTTCCAAATTAAATAACATTTGCTACTACTCCCCACCCGGCCTCCGTGTCTTCCAACATACCTGCAATAAGTTAGTAGGTCCTTGAGTATTACTGAGCTGCTCGCCGTCTCCGAGCTGTTTGCGGGTAAAATGAGGAGGAGAGAAGGGACCGGCGCCTTTTTATAGAGCTCTGGAAGCTTCCAGAAGACTTCGTGACGTACTCGCTCTTCGACGAATCATCGCGCGGCGTTTGGTCACCTGACACCAGCCTACGTCATCTTCTGGAACATTCTGGTGTCCGCATTGAGCCGGCTTTCCTCGTTGTGAGTGGGGGTCACCGCCGCCATCTTTAAGTTATTCAGAGCCCCGTGGGCGTATTGTTACATTTGCTATCTTGGCCTTGGGAATAAAGGATTGTAGTAAATATCAGCTTAGACATTTGGTTAGTATTACACTTATCAGAAGAACAAGCCAGCTTCTTGTAATAAAATAAAGCTTATTGCGGGCATAGGCTACGAACTAGAACAGCAGGACGCGGCGGCCATAGCTGAGGCTCATAATATATTCGTTTTATGTTATAGATGATGTCATTTTGTTTGATCGGTGCGGTAAAGTTAGATTTGCCATAAAGAAAAATGGCGAGTTTCTTGTTACCTGCCGCCCTCAGTTTTACGACTTTGATAAGCTGATACGATCACGTGGTACTCATCGCGGGAAACGGCAGCCAATCACTAGGGTTCTCTCGGCAGCCATTTTAGTTGCTGGGTAAAAGTGTCCCCATGTGGTGATTCAGAGGAGACAGTTGTGTAATGAGGAGATTGAAGCGATCACGTGGTGCCTGCAGTTACCGTTTGTTTGCCAGTATTTACATGGATACCGATCACTAAGAGACGGAACTACCGTGACAATAGTCAGATTATGGTATCACTGATGCTATAGATGGATTCTGCCCACTGCAGTCCTATCCTATATATATATATATATATATATATATATATATATATATATATATATATATATATATAATATATATACATATATATATATATATATATATACATATATATATATATATATATATACATATACACTCATGTCTGCAGAGCGCATAAAGACTGCATCATGGCTAAAATCAGCTTCCATAATAATACATTTTATTTATATAGCACCAACATATTCCACAGCGTTGTACATTGCAAAGAAATAATCGCTTCACACAATGGGACTGAGGGCCCTGCTCACAAGAGCTTACAATCTATGAGGTAGAGAGGGTGACACAAGAGGTAGCAGGGGCGGCATTGCTTATACAGTGCTCAGACAATTCTGTAATAGAGGTGACTGTCATTACACAAACAAGACTGTATGAGCCGTCCCCAGTCGTGTCCTTTAATATGCAGATGGTGCCTGGACATATAAAGTTAGTCTGAAGCTCAGGCCCCACGTTGCAGAAATGCAGCTTTTTTTTGTTGCATTTTTTGAGCCAAATTCAAGAGTGGATTGGGGGCCACACGGTGGCTCAGTGGTTAGCACTGCAGCCTTGCAGCGCTGGAGTCCCAGTGTTCAAATCCCGCCTAGGGCAAAAAAAAACCATCTGCAAGGAGTTTGTATGTTCTCCCCGTGTTTGCATGGATTTCCATCCCATATTCCAAAAAAGACATACTGATAGGGAAAAATGTACATTGTGAGCTCTATGTGGGGCTCACAATCTACATTTAAAAAAAAAATTAAAAAAAAATTCAAGAGTGGATTGAGCAGAAGGTAAACATATAAGAACTTCCTATATATTTCTCATACCTTTTGTAGTCATTCTTGGCTTTGGCTCATAAAATGCAACAACAAAAAAAGGCTACGATTCCGCAACGAGGGGCCTGCGCCTGAAACGGCATCATATCATGCGGGGTAATGTGGGAGCGTGAACAGAGGAGGGTTTGTTTTAGGCATTGTAACTGTGGAAGGGTTTGTGATAAGCTGTAGAAATTGAGAGTCAATCTGATTGTTTGGAATAGAGCATTCCAGAGAAGTGGGGCAACTTAGGAGAAGTCTTGTGACTAAGGTCCCACATAGAAAAACGCAGCCAAAAATACATTGTGTTTTTATTCCCCTATTAAATATGGTGGGAAAGCACCTGCAATCTAGCAGCTAAAATAACAAGCTGCAATTTACAGAAACTCAACTGGTTGAAAAAGCTTTTTCGCAACTCAATGTGCGGATGAGATTAACCAAAATCTCCTTCACTTTGCTGTTACCGTAAAACGCAGAGTTTGTTTCTGCTGCGTTTCCACAATATGGGGCCTTAGCCTTTAAATCACTTTAAATTCAGTGCAAAATAAACACTTAAATAACACCAAGTGCATTTGGGCTCATTCACATGGGGCAAGAGGGGGCGGATTTTGGCGCTGAATCCACGTCAGAATCCGCCCCCATTATAGACTATGTACACCGCCAGCTTACTTTTTTTTCATGAGCAGCATGTTGCCGCTCACAGAAAAAAGAAGTGAGCTGCCCTTTCTTCAGGCGGATTCAGCGGCTGCTTCAGCCCCGGCGTCCGCCTCACGGCAGCACCCTCTGGACTGAGCTTATTTGTTTGGGCCTACTATGAAGCGGGAAGCCGCGACCGTCGTGGTAGGTGCATTTTGGCCCTATTGTGACGCGGCTTCCTGCATCACAATCAGGACCAAAATACACCATACCGCCCCCTGTGTGAATTAGTATGCATTTTTCAGCCCTCCTATTGACGCTGGGTTCACACCTGCGTTCAATGTGTCCGTACTATGGTTTCCGTCTTCTGCATGGCAGAAGACGGAAACCATAGATCGGGTCCGGCCGTGCGCGGCGGTGAGCGTTTTAGGCTCTCCGCCGCGAAACCGGATTTTTTTATCCGGACACAGAGTACTGCATGTCCGACTCTGTGTCCGGATTATAAAACCCGGTTTCGCGGCGGAGAGCGCAAAACGCTCACTGCCGCGCACGGCCGGACAGCTTTCTCACCCATTCAAATGAATGGGTGAGAAAGTCTCCTGCAGGTTTCCGTATCCTGCCTGTGTTTTAGGCAGGAAACGGAAACCTAAGTACGGAGACCGGGCCGCAGATGTGAACGAGCCCTGACTTTGATGGGGAAATTGGCTTCATAAAAGTTGAAGCTGAATACAGTTTGGATTTTTAATACTAAGAATGAAAATATGCATGGTCTAAACGGCAATGTGTATTTACCATTACAGTCAATAAGATGGTATTTCTGTAAAAGTATTTAACTGTGAAATATCTGTTTTATACAACTGAAATATGTGTCCCCTTTCAAGGATATTCTCCTGTCTGACCTGGACAGTAAAATGCCCAGCAAGTATCATGCACAGGTCCATGGTTTTATACAAAAGAGTATTCCCTTTGTGTTATCCCTCTTTCACATCTGCATTCGGTATTCTGTTAGGGGAGTCCGCATGGGCACCCCCCAAACGTTATACTGAACTCAGCTGCAAGCGATGTGCATTAAAAGCACACGCATCCCATAGACTATGATGGGGTCCGTGTGCTTGCCGTGCACTGCCTGCACGAATCATGCGGCCAGGAAAGTAGATTGTAAATGTATGTGTTTCACAGTAATTTCCTACTTTTATATGTATTCTAGGGAAAGGAGGGATTTAGAACTTTTATTTACTTTGTTTTTTTATTATTTTTTTCAAAGCTTCTTTTTTTTTTTACTATTTTATGGGAAATTCTATACATTACTATTGTGGCTTGTCATAGACCCCCCTCCCCCCAAAAAAATAAATATTTTTTTTTGCTTGACTCGAGTATAAGCCGAGAGGGGTTTTTTTCAGCACAAAAACTGTGCTGAAAAAATTGGCTTATACTCGAGTATAAATGGTAAGTATTTTCCTATACCCTGTAATATATCTTTTCTAGGAAATTCTTTGCACAGAATAGCAGTGACATGTTTCTGTTGAGAACATTCCCCCTCCCCCTCCTGTAACTATCCTTTTTCCTTTGTGAATTCCCTGCCCCCCTCTCCATTCCTATCCTCCTTTATCTTTCTGGTGCACACTCAGGCTCTTACAGTACAGGATTATCTTCACAGCGGCACATTAAAGTTGTTTTCTGGAAGTGAAATATTAATGACCTATCCTATTTCTGATCGGTGTGGGTCAGATACTTGGGATCTCCATTAGCTGAGCACCGCTTCTGCCTACTGATGTCATATTCATTCGTCATGTGGTTTGTTTGCAGCTCAGTCTAATTCAAGTGAATGGGATGAGCTGTAATACCAAGCACAACCCCTAAGCAATGTATGGCGCTTTGCTAGGTATTCAGTGAAGAGGCGACAATGTTCATCTGAATGCTGCGGTCTCTTCAAACAGTTGTTCAGTTGGGGTCTGAGGTATTAGACCGGATCTGATATTACAGTTCTGGAAAACCCCTTTAAAGGTCATATTAGGTGAACTGATATTCAGGGCAATTATCTGCAATATTTGATGTGTCTAATACTGCTGCTGACCAATGAGTGATCGCTTGTTGGTCAGCAGATCATATCTTTTAAGCAGGTTAAAATATGCAACGTATTGGCAGCACATCGGTCTATGTAATCAGTGCAGCACTGCCGATAATCCATGCAGCAGAGATCATCCCTCCCCCATTCGGTTTGCATTTACATTTGTGATAAGGCCTATGCAAGTGAGTGCTGATCAACATGTGTCTGGACCCCCCACCAGGCTAAAGTTTTCAAGACTTTTTAAACAGTCTGTTTATCAAGTGAATGAGTCTAATGGCAATGCAAATGGGAATACCTATTCCCAATAAGTTCCCATTGTGTTAGGTTGGATGCAACTGGAATGTTGCCAAACCCAGAGATCAGATCAGTAGCTAAGGCTATATTCACATATGCATTTGGGTTTCCGTTCGGGGGGGTCCAGTTGGGGATATTTAAGTATGCGGTGGCTTAGGAGCTTAGCGGCCGCCATGTCTTTACTGTATTGTACAGCAAAGCCCCAGTGCTAATGCCTGCAATCCGCCTGCACATCTTTAAAAGGGTATTCCCATAACTCTTGTTCTGCAGCCTACAGGGCTCTGTGCTTTCTTCACTTCCTGGATTTCTCGGTACATTGGTGGGCAGGGTTTCACTTGCTCTGCTATCTGCTATGTTTGCAGTAGTAATGAGGGATTGGTTGTAAATGCATTACCACAGTATAAAGCTGATGTGGAAACTGATGTAGCAGAGCTGGATTTCAGTCAACTTGCATTTCAAGGTAATGGACTCCTTATCTCAGCCCTTATCAGGCAAATTCAATTAAACCGGCTGATAAGTGGAAAAACTGAAGATAGCACAGTAATCCCGGAGCTCTCCCCTCCCCTCTCCCCTATCTGAGGAGCTACATTGCTTGTCAGCCCCTCCGTCCCCCCCCCCTGAGAGCAGGCAGCTACATCACTTGGGAAATGAGCAGATAAGCCCAGTGGCCATAGAAACACAGTGTCAACAACAAAGTGAATAAATTAAGATAGCGGCCAAACAAAGCAGTTCTGATAAAGGGATGTATTTAGGAAAAGTCTTATTCCACATAAACTAGCAGTATAGATAGGATGCTTTTCATGGGACAACTCCTTTAACCAAGGCGCCATTTTGGGGAGGAAAATTAGCTTTTCAATGTATTGCTTTAGTGATCTGATTCCCTGGGGTTCAAGACCCCTAGGATGTCTAATAAATGTAGTATAAAAAAAAAAAAAAACTGTACCGCTGCTTGAAGAGGTGTCTTCCAGAAACTGGCAGTAGGTCTGGGAGTTGAGCTTCACTCCATCTTTAACCCAAAATGGTCCCACAAGTTCATCTTTGATGATACCAGCCCATACCAGTACCTCACCTCCACCTTGCTGGTGTCTGAGTCGGAGTGGAGCTCTCTGCCCTTTACTGATCCAGCCTCGGGCCCATCCATCTGGCGCATCAAGAGTCACTCTCATTTCATCAGTCCATAGAAAAATCAGTCTTAAGATATTTCTTGGCCCAGTCTTGACATTTTACCGTGTTTCCCCGAAAGTATGACACCCCCTGAAAGTAAGGCATGCGGGGGTTTCTGTTGAATTGCCTAATATAAGGCATCCCCCGAAAAAAAGGCATGCCCGGCAGTGGTGTGCGGGGTTTCGGGGGGCGGGGCTTAGCGAGCTCCACTTCACTGACACAGCAGCCGTGCTCTATGCTCCGTGTGCACAGCAAAGCCGGCTGCTGCCTCTGCTGTTGTAGGATGAGCTCTCCCAGCTCATCCCAGAGGCAGAGACAGCAGCTGCCATACAGAAGAGGCAGCAGCCGGTTTTCCTGTGCACACGGAGCACAGAGCACGGCTGCTGTGTCAGTGAAGTGGAGCTTGCAAAGCTCCGCTAAGCCCCGCCCCCCGAAGCCTCGCTAAGCCCCGCTCACCACTTCCAGGACGAACAGCAGCACCAGTGCTGCTAGGAATAAGGGAAAGGTAAGTATGATAACCTCCCCTCCCCCACACTACACTACCTACAACCGGCAGTCATGCTGATGCTCCACTAAGGAAGTGCCGGCATGACTGCCGGTTGTAATAAGGCACCCCCCGAAAATAAGACAGGTCCTATATTTAGAGTGACAATTTAATATAAGACACTGTCTTATTTTCGGGGAAACACGGTATCTTATGTTTCTTGTTCAAAGGTGGTCGTTTTTCAGCCTTCCTTACCTTGGCCATGTCCCTGTGTATCAAATCAAATCAAATAGGCTTTATTGGCACGTCCGAATGCATATTTGGCATTGCCAAAGCTAGTAAAGTGTGTGTGTGTGTGTGTGTGTGTGTGTGTGTGTGTGGGGGAGTTGGAGTCGAGGGGGAGAGTATGGGGGGGGGGACTGATTTGGGGTAGAACAGTCCATGGAGTCTCATCTTCCTCTTAGTTGGTGACCGCTATATGGGGTGGGGCGGGTGATTTGGGGTCTAACAGTCCTAGACCGTGGAGTCTCATCGTCCTCTGGTTTGAGACTCCACGGACTGTGTATCGTACACCTTGTGTTTTTTGATACTCCAGTAACGTTGCAGCTCTGAAATATGGAAAACTGGTGCAAATGGCATCTTGGCAGCTTCATGCTTGATTTTCCTCAATTCATGGGCAGTTATTTTACGCCTTTTTTTTTTTTTTTTTTTTTTTTATCAACACGCTTCTTGCGACCCTGTCGGTTATTTGCCATGAAACGCTTGATTGTTCGGTGATCACGCTTCAAAAGTTTTGCAATTTCAAGACTGCTGCATCCCTCTGCAAGACATCTCACAATTTTTGACTTTTCAGAGTCTGTCAAATCTCTCTTCTGACCCATTTTGCCAAAGGAAAGGAAGTTGCCTAATAATTAAGCACACCTTATATAGGGTGTTGATGTCATTAGACTACACCCCTCCTCATTACAGAGATGCAAATCACCTGATTTACATAATTGGTAGTTGGCTTTCAAGCCTATACAGCTTGGAGTAGGACAACATGCATAAAAAGGATGATGTGATCAAAATACTCATTTGCCTAATAATTCTGCACACAGTGTATAAAAAAGTTATGGTTGTCAGTAACCCCTGAATTGTACCGAAACATAGAATACAGGTGACATATTAATTTGGCCACTCATTGAACACCGTAAAAATGAACATTTTCTCTAATTCCACCCCATTCTGAATGTTTTCGGCTTCCCAGTGCATTGTACAGAATATTAAATGGCACCATCATGAACATTTTTTCCCACGAACATTAAGCCCTCATATGGCTCTGTGAATAGAAAAACAAAAAAAAGATATGGGGGTTTAGAAGCTCCGGGTCTCCGCTGTACAATACAATGGAGACCCAGTAGCTATGGCGACTGCTCTGCTGCATCTTTAACCCCTTCCCCACATCTGCTGTAAAAGTATGGTGGCTGATAGGAAGGGATTGAAAATGACTAAGAAAATATGGTGTATGCTATTGGAATATGGAATATGCTATTATGCTGTGTGTGAAACCAGCCTTGCAGCTAAGCTGGGTGACTGAGGGCAGTGCTGCAGTTATGGAGCACACCCTCAGATAATGAATATAGTATATATGCTACTACTGTGTTGTGTTTTTAAGAGGATTTTCCACCACAGCTGTGTTTACACAACATGGGGACTCAACCTAGGCTCTGTTCCCTTGGAGTAACGTGCCGCTCATTTAGACACGTAAACACATGTCAGAGTGAGATGCTTCAAAACAGATCCCATTGATTTCAATGGGTGCCGGCTATATGCACGCTACATATTGAAATCAATGGGAGGCTTTATAACCCTTTGATTTCAATGTATAGCGTGCTTAAGCTGGCACACATTGAAGTCAATGGGATCTGTTTTGAAGCGCCTCACTCTGAGATGTGTTTATGTGTCTAAATGAGCGGCGCGTTACTCCGTGGGAACGAAGCCTAAGGCTAAAACCACATGCTGAAGAAATGCAGTGTTTTTGGCAGTACTATCAAAGTAAGATCTTACTGAATTTTATCCACATATTGTAGAAAAAAAAAAACACTGTGGAAATGTGGCATTTTCATAAACGTGTGTGTTTTTGAAAACTGCAGCACATCAATTTTGCCCGTGGAAACTGAGTTTTTCCCATAGGTTTATATGGGAAGTAGGGAAGTTTAAATTGAAAAGTATAGTGAAAATCTCAAGTCTGCACCGAGTGAAGGGTTAGCACTAGAGATGAGCGAGTACTGTTCGGATCAGCCGATCCGAACAGCACGCACGCATTGAAATGAATGGACGTAGCCAGCACGCGGGGGGTTAAGCGGCCGGCCGGCGTCAAAGCGGAAGTACCAGGTGCTTCCATTCATTTCAATGCGTGCTTGCTGTTCAGATCAGCTGATCCGAACAGTACTCGCTCATCTCTAGTTAGCACAAGACTGAGGGGAGTGAATCAATTCCTGACAACTGCACCCATGGTCCGTATGTGACAAACTGGCAGGAAGTGGTGGGAACATTTTAGTTTTTTTTTATTATTACAGCATTAAGTGCCAAGATTAACCCTTGTACTTAATGGAATATTCCAATCTCAAGGATCGTATATATACAGCTAGCTTATGTAAATTCAAGAGTTTTGCTGAATACATTGCTGTAGCAATGCTGCTTTTTTGCCTACTATATTAGATTATTCCTCCCATTATTTACACCTTGTTTCCTTGGTGCACAACCTGTATCTCATAAGACAGGTCAGGAGCATGAACTTTAATTTGCTAAGATGTGCAGCAATGATCTTGTTGGCTGATTTCAAAGGGCTGCGTCATTTCACTAAAAAGCAGTTTCATGTCCTTCTGAACCTGTTCTGCGGGTTATCTTGTACTGATTATGCTAGTTAATGGATGAAAACTGGTGGTGCGTGTGTGTGTGTGTGTGTGTGTGTGGGGGGGGGGATAGTTTGGCGATATGTGTCTGCTTTTGTTTCCTTTCTTATTTCCCTTTTCCCAGGAATTTACTGTCTGATTGTACATAATAAATCTGCTTTATGACACTGCTTTTATTATTAATCTGGTATATAACTTCTAATAAAATGAGTTTCCAAAAAAAGCTGTTTCAGCCACTTCATTTAGTTCATCCAGGTGTAAAGAAAAAAAATCGAAAAAGCTTCATATTGTTTTAATTTATTGAGCCTGACCGGGGGTCCACAGGTAATAGCTCAATGGGGGTGACAAACACAGTCATGTATTAAAGGGATCCTATCATTTAGAAGGTAATTTTTCTCCCTAACATGTAGGAATAGCCTTAAGAAAGGCTATTTGTCTCCTACCTTTAGATGTCTTCTCCGCGCCACCGTTCCGTAGAAATACCGGTTTTCACTGTATGCAAATGAGTTCTCTCGCAGCACTGCGGGCAGGCCCCAGCGCTCAAACAGCACTAGGGATGTCCCCAATACTGCGAGAGAACTCTCCAGCAATGCTTCCATCTTCTTCCGGAACAACCTCTTCTTGTGTCTTCTTCCGGCGTAGGCGGTGAAACTTGTAGGCCTGGGCAGAGCCAACTGCGCATGCTCACAGGCCACAAGAAAATGGCCGCTTACTTACTGTGTAAGCGGCCATTCTTTTTGTGGCCGTGGGCATGCGTAGTCGCCTCTGCCCAGTCCCGAGGCATACAAGTTTCACTGCCAGAAGAAGACACAAGAAGAGGATGTTCCTGACAAAAATGGAGGCGGTGCTGGAGAGAGTTTTCTGGCAGCATTGTGGACGCAACGGTTTTGGAGATCACAGGGTGTCTGCAGCACGTGTTTTTTTTCCCATCCACCTGGTTGTCACTGTAGAATGGCGCATTTTTTTTGCATTTCTGCCATGCAGCCAAACAATGGTGTTTACACCACGTAGTGGCCCGGCCTTAATAAGGGAAATAAAAATGCTGCAGAAAAAAATGCTATGTGTTTTTTAGTTGTATTTCGCTATGTGGGGGCCTTAGCTTAACAATTCTGCTCTAGACTCTTGCTTACTGTAATCCTCACTTGGCAGATGTTCTTTCAGCCATGATTCTGCTTCATTAGCATCAGCAATGTGCTGTATAGTGAGAGCTGCCACTTCGATCAGACATTTACTTCCACTTGAATTTCCAGACACTGTTCCTGAAGTTGTCAATAGACATTATAGACATTATATATGGCAATGTATACAGGTTCATCCAACCATCTAATGTGTGTGGGGTCTTCTCCTATAGCAGATGTCAGGGGAGATAAGAATCAGGTAGTTGGATTTCAGCTGATGGTTTTGTTCTGGCAGATATAAGTTACTGCCAGACATCTGAATAATCTAATCTATGGCCGGCATAAGTCAGTTTGCACAATTCTATCCCAATTCTCTCCATTTTGGCCAGAATAGGTTGTAGGAAAGTAAGTAAGACAATATAAGCATACACACTATACTCACATGCTATTGTTTGCATTTTAGTTGCTCTTCATTAAATATAATGACATTTCTTTTCATAGGATTTTCCTTGTACATATCTTTTAACAGTAGAAATGTTACTATTCTGAATATGAGCTGTCTGTAAACTGCAGGATTTTAGCAATTCTCAGGGATGCTCATCCCCATTGAATGGACTGCTATCTGGCATGTAGCCTTCCAGCAGCCATACAATGATAATTTCCTGGAGAGTCTAAGCTACTGTAGTGTAGTGCCCCCATTTATAACAGAGGATACTTACTGATGCTACAAAAGACTTGTAGGAACTAGCTTTAAAAACTATTTCCTAATATTTCTAGAAAAGCATACCTCCCAACATTCAAAGGACACAAAGAGGGACAAAATATGGATCTCTTTGTGCTCCTCCCACAGTATAATGCTCCTACAGTCACCCTAATATTATATGCCCCCTAATTATAATGTTCTCCTCAAATTGATCCCACAGTATAAAGTCTCTCTCTTGTTGCACCCACAATTCAATGTCATTCTCCAGCTGCCCCAGTTAAATGTCCCCCTCCAGCTGCTCCATAGTTTAATGTTTCCCCTCCAACTGCCCCAGTTTAAACTTTAAACTTGGGCAGCTGTAGAGAGACATTAAACTGTAGGGTTAGCTGGTGGGGTGGGGGTGGTTGGGCATTAAACTGGGGGCAACTGGAGAATAACATTAAACTGGGGGAAACTGGAGGAGGACATTAAACTGAGTACAGCTCAAGGGGACATTAAACTGGAGGCAGCTGGAGGGGGACATTGTCTCTCTGGACACAGATGAGTTGAATCAGAGGTAAACCTTCTGCCAACTGGGACCGGTGGACATAACCCAGAATCCGGGATTGTCCAGCTGAATCCGGGACGGTTGGGAGGTATGGCAAAGTGAAGCCCTAACATGGCATTTGAATTTTTGCAGAAATATAGTTTCTTATTTCCATTAGATCTGACCTATTAGGGATGAGATCTATTCTGCAGCAGCACAGAATATTGTTTTTCTCCACTGGCCTATCCTACAATGTTGGAACAGATAATCCACATACTCATTGTTAAATTCTGACTATATTAAGAAATAAGAAACTTGGATCCCATTTGGGAAGAACTACACGATTGTTCATTACAAGTTCTATAACCTTTAGGACTAAGAAGATTCCAGACATTCCAGACCAGGTGTGACTTGTATCGAAAACTATGGATCATCTTTCACAACAGATGGCGGAATTTTGAACAAACTGTCTTTCAGGGTTTTTCTATGAATTTTGAATTAAAAGTTTGTGTATTTTGAAAATACTTCGTGTCAGTTTAAATAATTTCCAGAACGTTCAGGGACTTACGCAAGGTTCATTATAGCATCCAGATGTCTATTTTTTCATACATTTTTTTAAGAGGAATACCAGAGGAATAGTATAACCTACTGTTATAAGAAATACCATTCCAGAAGTGGTATTTCATGGAGAATACAAGTGTCTAGCACTGTTGTCTGTTGTTTAGTCCAAGGTTTGAATCCTGCCACGGACATCTGCAAGGAGTTTGTATGTTCTTTCCATGTTTTGTGGGTTTCTTCTGGGTACTCCGGTTTCCTCCCACAATCCAAAGAAATACTAATAGGAAATGTAGATTGTGAGCTCTATATGGGACGGTGTTGACAATATCTGTCAAGTGCTGCAGAATATGATGGCGCTATATAAGGGTTAGTTCACATGGATTTTTTTGCAGACAAATTTTGACATAGAATCCGCCTGCAAAAATGGCTCCCATTGACTTCAATGGCATTTTTTTTACGCTAGCTAGTTGTAGAAAAAAGAAGCGAGATGACCTATCTTGTTGTGGATTCCGCGGCTTGAGACACGCTCCTGTTTAGGCCCATTCATTTGGGCTTAATCAGGACCGGTATGCTGCAATGGCATGCCATTGGGGCTAGCCACACGGAATGTTCACAAAGTGGAAAAGCTTTTAAAACTGACCACTGGCAAGCCGTCCCCTATCCAGTTTCTTTGGGGATTAGGACGGAAACCCCTGGGCGGACCGCAAGTGTGAACGTCCCCAAATCGACATGGGGGCCGAATGTCAGTTCCCAGTAGTCAAATATTTATTACCTATCCAAAGGATAAGTCATATAATACTAAAACCTGAACAACCAGGACATCAATTCTTAGAAGCTGAATAATCCTTTTAAGTGTCTGCTAAACAGTTATCAAACAAATGAAACAACGTACAAACTTATAATAGCTGTTTTTTAATTAAATTATATTTAGAAATGACATTGTACTCCATAAGCAATTATTTCATCCAAGTTAAAATATCCATTCAGTTCTATGAGAGTAGAATGTAGCATAAAATATCAACATGAAACAAGAAAACTAAAGTGCAATAACATAACATGAAGTACACTTTTGTAAAGACCACAGAAAAACTAACAAAAAGAAGACTTCATTTTTTAGTGGTAGCAAAATATTTATGGGAACCACAATGGCAATAATGTCCCTTCTAGAAAATAAATCTTTTATGATCTGGATACCTTGGGCAGGACGGTTATTTCATCTGTTATTACATAAAATGTCCAGATTTTGCCTAAAGAACGTCGAGTCTTGATGCGACTGTTATTCAAGAATCCATAATGACAGCTTTGTATTAATGTTATCTGTGAAATGAGAATTGTTCCACATCGCTGTGATGCAATAATTGGATTTTACATTATAAGCATATTACAGTCTTGTGGATCTCTCTCTTTGAAGTTTATCCCTACTTGCGTCTTTATTATTTAACCCTAAATTATTTTAAAAACATTGACATAAGTATAAAATTCACTCAAGTGGAGGCTGAAGTCACTTTTAATAGCTTTCCATTGATAAGGCAATGGCAATATGCTTGGCATGGAGACAGCTAAGGAACGATGGTGGGTTTGCGCTTAAGTCTTGGTCATTGCAACCATCCCTGGGCCTCTAGTCCATCAGGATGAGACAAATGCCTCTTTGCTACATTAGAGGACAGCAGCACTATAAACGGCAAGTGAGAATCCCTGCTACTAGCTTTGTGGAAGTGAATTTTGTCTCTCTTGAGCTTACAATTTGTCCATTAGACTTTTCAAGATGAGCTGTTATGTGTATATACATGAGCAGTAACACAATTCTGGTCATTATATGATTTGTATTCTGCAGTTTTTAGCAGATCCTCCCTCTTTAGGCTACATCTGTAATCATTTGCGGTCCTCGCTACACTAGTGGTTGGAGACTATCTGCCATACACACAGTAAGTAGAGTAGAATCTGCTCTTTACCTGTGTCACTCACTCAGGCCTGATTCACATCTGTGTTCGGGTGTCCATTCGGGGAATCCGCTTGGGGACCCCCCGACTGGAAACCAAATCCGCATAAAAAAAAAGCAGTTACCTTAGGAAACCCGCAGACCCCATAGACTATAATGGGGTCTGTGTGGTTTCTGCACGAAAAATGTGAAGAAAAAAGTGCTGCTTTCAGTGCTTTTCTCTCCGTATTTTTCATGCAGAGAGGGGAATGGAATAACCCAAACGCAGATGTGAACCGGGCCTCAGAAACAGCCCCAGGAACATGCATGACAAATACAGAGGTTACAAGCCTGTAATGTGATCATAGATTACTCTAGGGGAGATTAAAAACAGTTTGTCTTATTTTAGCTCCCTCTTTTCTGCTTAGTCTTCCCCTCTCCTTTCTATAAAATTCTATAGAGACGATTTTTCTATGTCATGTGACCTGCATTTCATCTCGAGACGGATAGAGCAGGGACTTTCACAGTGAAACTCACTTTAACAGAGGGAGGGGGCAGGGAAAAAGTCTAATAAAAGCAGACCGAAGCATTTCTCTCTAATAACAAAGTTTCTCACAATCGCCTGTATTATTAATTTTTGCAAGTATTGTTGAAAAGACAGTGCCAGTTTAATGAATATCGGCAGCCCCACATTGTGGCTAGCCCATGGGGCAGAAAGGATCTAAGCAGTTACGTCACATGGGCTAAATGTCTTTGTTGTCCAGTTACGCAGCTAAGATATGTGCGGTAAAGTAAGGCTGGTGGTTTAAATACGTCTACTAGTAAATGCATAATCAAGAAAAGGAAGTTGCTACATTGGAGGTGTCTTTCCTTCCTGTAACTTTTTGTTGAAGAATGTCTCTGTTACTTCATATGCTAAAATGACGAGGGTTCATGTGAACAGAGAGGGCGCCATCTGCTGAACAGTAGCTGAAATAGCAACTAGGAATTAAGAAAACATCACATCATAGTTAAAGAACTAGCAGCTTTTTAAGCGGACTTGCTGCTATCAGCCATATAACTGAATGTTATTTTTTTTGTAGGTGGAATTATGTAAAACTTTTTTTTTGGAAGGGTGAATCTGTACACACCTCCTACTAGTCATTGTATTGAATAACAGTATAGTCAGCCTCCACCAGCCTGAAAGGAGTTATCTATATACATATACCTGAATTTTTTATGTAAGAGCATACCTGGATAATCTAAAAGGTAAACCTGGTGCTTATGGTACATAGCCCTTAGATAGGTAGGTGTGGGTTTGTAATCTATGGAGGCCCAAAGTACAGAAAAGTTGTAAATTTCCATATGAAATGTTGGGATTACAAATAGGTGTCGGTTTAGTCATTCTATAATTGTCATTTATTTCAATGGAGTATGACTGTTCACAGGCAGTTGTCTAAGATTAAGAATTGCCCATGCTAGTGTTTTAGGAAGTGTCCAATTGAAATTAATTTTAAAAAATTATCAATACAAAGTAGAATAATACATGTGAGATCTCCTCCTATGTAACTAGATGCATTGATGGCCTATCTAGGGTACAGGTCATACATACAACAAAGGCTTTAATACTCAACACATGCCAGTTTTTGCAATGCCAGTATATCTTTATCTTATAATACAGACATATTTCTCCGAGCATCTTGGCAAAACCTCTGGATTACATCAGGACCGTTGAAAGTCTACAGCACTATAGTGACCAGATCTTTATCCCTATTATGTATTTCTATTCTTTTTAACTATGGGAAGAATATGCAAATCTGCCTTCCATGATGTAATTAGGAAGACAGTTGCTGCCTCATTGTTGCAAACCAATAGAGGGCGCTCACTGGAATGTGCAAGCCCGTCTTAAGACAGGATTCCAGTGAAACAACCCAATAATGGCTGCTCCCTTTAGCCTCATGCCCGACCTTCCAAGAGGCCTTTGTTTAGCAATGACGCTGGGATTAATACCAGGTATAGTCTCTCAATCGAGGACAGCTGTTTCGATCTGGTTGGATCTCATCAGCCCGATGTAGAGAGGACTATAACCTGGTATAGGTGAGAGGCTTAGACAGGGTTTGGGGGATATTGTCACTCCTTAGGGAGAGACCACCATATAGGTGTGTGGAGACTTGTTAAGCCTTTAGCACTCCACTTTGCAAGGAACTATGGGAAGAATATGCAAATCTGCCTTCCATGATGTAATTAGGAAGACAGTTGCTGCCTCATTGTTGCAAACCAATAGAGGGCGCTCACTGGAATGTGCAAGCCCGTCTTAAGACAGGATTCCAGTGAAACAACCCAATATTCTTTTTAATTAAGAAAATTTGTTAGGTTTGCAAATAAAAATCTTCCATTAAAATGATTTTCCCTGAGGTCACTCCAAAAATTACTGACTTTCTGCCGACATGCATCATGGGACGATATAGTGATTTATAATGATTATTAATGCTCATTTGTGACAATTCTTTTCATGACTGTATTACAAGTAAATTCTTAAAACCTCAACTATGTAATGGTGCTTTAGCCAGTTTTCTTGGCATTGGTTTAGTGGGTAAAATGGGCAAAAATCTTGGTGAGAAAATGTAGCGAACGTGTTTAATGCACCAGTGAATACGGCCTATAGATGATTATCATTTGCGTTTTTGCATAGTTATTTGCCCTGATCGGACAAATCCTGTCCAGCTGCTGAAATGTCTGGAGTTCAGTTATTTTTACCGGAAACTGCTGAGGGTGGCCATGTATTTTCCCAGGGCCTCTAATGCTGCGACTGGTAAAGAGAGGCTTCCCTATGATATTTGCAGTATTTGGCTTAATGGAGCATATGGGAATAAGTTAATTAGTTATGGTACTAAAAAACCAATCAGTATAACCAGTAAAAAACTTTCTCATTAAAAAAAAAAAAAAAAAACATTTAAATTTTCTTAACATTTTTCCTAGTTGTTTGTAATAAATGTTTATAGCTTTTACTTTATTATCATCCAAGAACAGTACATAAGGGGCAAGGCAAAGGCATGGTGTTATGTTTTCCATTGCATGTAGTGAGACTTTATCAAATCATCTTTACTTTAGCTCCCTCTCACCCTCTAGTGGCAGCCACATGCCACTACCTCTGTACAAATGCACACACGAGCACCAATCCTGTATCACTAAATGACACAGGACTATTTGAAAGCATAACTAGACACTCAGACAACTGTTGATTTTCTGTCGGCATTCGTGACATTAATACATTTTGTAACATACTTTATTAGCCAGGGCTGTGGAGTCAGTAGGCCAGACTACCGGCTGTGACTCAGACTGCTCTTTTTTCCATAACCTGCTCTGACTCCTACATAAATGGCCGAAAGCCAGGGTCAGACAGAAGCAGTATAGTTAGTTCTCTCAGGCCTGGTTCACATCTGCATTAGGGATTCCATTAGGGGGATCCACGGTGCTTGGGGACCCCCAAACGGAATCCTATATGCATAGAAAAGATGTTACCTGGGAAAACACACCTTATAGACTATAATCGGTTCTGTGTGGTTACCGACCGGCTTCCGCACGAATCATGCTGCAAGCAGCACTTTTCTCTCCGCATGTTTCGTTTGGAAACTGAACTGAAATCACATGGACCTCATTATAGTCTATGAGGTCTGTGTGTTTTCCCAGGTTTCCCAGGCCCAAGCGGACTCCCCAAATGGAATCCCGAACGCAGATTATTATTATTGTTATTATTATTTATTTATATAGCACCATTAATTCCATGGTGCTTTACATTTGATGTGAACAGGACTCATTCATTAAAAAGACAGTGATTGAATTCATATGAAAGTAAATATGTAACAAACTCTCCATCCAATTAATAATACAATAATTGTATAATATAATAAAAAATAATTAATCCTTTTAGTTTGAAGCTGAAGTCAGTAACTTTTTTTTAATGCCAGCTAAAATTGGTCCTGATTCTGACTCCACAAGCCTGTTATTAACAAATTTTAGCTTCTGTGAATGTTTGCCCCTCTTTATTGTTTCTCTGATGAGAGCTGAATCTATACACTGCTTTTACTAGGTGTATGGAGGTGCAGGTTTTTGTATAATGCAGGGAAGCTGAGGTTGGGGGGGGGGGGGGTGTCATTTCAAACAGTTATATCTCAGGTATTATAAGACCAGGTCCCCACATTGTGAACAAGCAGTGTTTTACAGTACCTGCAAAGTGGATGGGATTCTGGCTAATCCCATCCACACATTACAAAAAAAAAAAAAATCTGCAGCAAATTTCTGCCCAATTATACCTATGGAAACGCTGGCGTTTTCCGTATAGGTATAATAGAAGCAGAAAGTCCACAGAGGAAAACTCAACGGACTTTGTGTTTTCTTGCAGCAGTTCGTTGCATGGAGCCTTAGCTTCAAACCTAGAGCTGTGGTTCTAAGCTTTCATGTGACACCAGAAGCATTGCTCTATATTTTAAAATGCCAAATATATCTGTTTCAATTGACCCCTCCACCAGCCTCAGCTTCCCTGTATTATACAAGAACCTGCCCACCCATATACCTAGTGAAAGCAGTGTATAGATTTCAGCTTTCAGTAAGTGAAACAAGGAAAATAATAAAAAAAATGAAGGATTTCACAGAAAGGAACCAAAATTTGTTAATAAAGTATTGAAAAAAAAAAATTGAGATAAAACGCTAAAAAAAAAAAAAAAAAAAATATTTGGAAGTTTAGTTATGCTTTATACTAACAATAAAAAATATAGGTCAAATATAGGCAAAATAATTGGTCAATCTGAATGTGGTTTTTAGCACTTGATCTTCATTGGGTAAAGCACCTCTGAATTACACAGTGTTGGCAATATCACGTGACATACTATGCGGTATTATGTGAAATCATGAACTATAACATACATTGAAGTACAATTGCTTTGTTCCAATAAATCATGAGTAGCGTGAAGTACAGTATTATATAGGCCATAAACGGTCCTTGACTCATTCTCTACTAAAAAAAATACTGTTAGATAAGAGAACTGGTACAGATTCATCATTTGATAAAATAGGAAGGTAAACCCTATATCACTCTGAGCTATTTCTTTACAGTTTACACAAATACACTGGGTTCTGACTTTTATATATTTTTGTAGCAAAAATTTTAAAAACGATCCACAATATATATATATCTATTCATTGAATTGAAACCGAATGGTTCAACACTGCCTGATACATATGGCTTTTTATAGCGCTTTTGCAAAAACAACGGAATATTCTGATCTTTATATTTAGCTGTTGTGTAGGCTGGATAGATAACCTTGTCTAAAATAATGGCTGATAACCGGCTGTTACCATATAAAAGAACATCAAGCAGCCATAAATAAGCTGCATATGTAAACATGTCCACAGTACCTGTACAAAGTCCCATCTCCAACCTACTATGTCTGAGGCCCATGAAATCTTACAAGGATTCATAGAACTGTAAGAAGGACGACAACGATTAACAGTAATTATTTAGGATTAATGATATTAAAACTCAATATCTCGTTCATGATAGATAAGGGTATGTTCTCACTTGCTTGATACTCGAGGAATTTATCACAGGAGAAAATCCACAGCGTTTGCACAGTGGCAAAAAATGCAACAAACAGTCTGGCTTTTGCCTGTTTTGCAGGCATTTTTAACTACGTTTTTTCTTTTTATCTTGAAACGGCGACTCAAATGGCGTAAAACCGCAGCAAAGTGGATGGGAATCTAGTGAATCCCATCTACACATTGTAGAAAAATACAGCAGCGGAAATGCCGTGATTTCCAAAACTGTTTTGGAAATCGCAGCATGTCAATTATCCCTACGGACATGCTGCAATTTTTTCCGCAAACTGGGGATGGGATTCGTATGAATCCCATCCACTTTACAAGTATTGTATAACGCCGTGATTTTACCTGCAAATCGCGGCGTTTCTGGCCCATAGACTAAGGTCCCACGTTGCAGAAATATTCCTTTTTTTGTTATAGATTTTGCTGCATTTTTTGAGCCAAACCCAGCGGTGGGTAAAAAAGGAATGGGAAATATAAAGGAAGCTTCTGCTAAATTCACTCCTGGCTTTGGCTCAAAAATAAACCCACAACAAAATCTACAACAGAAAAAGCAGTTTTTCCGCATTGTGAGGACATAGCTTTAAAACCAGTAAAATTCACACCACAGTTCAATTTATAGACAAATCTATTTTGCTTGTACTGTAATACGCTGTAAATCTTCTACACACAATTACACAATGAAAAAATCTACACAATGTATATGCCATGTGTGAACATACCCTAAGGGTGCCATTACACATGCAGCAGAAATGCATATATAAATACAGTTATTATACAGTATGACTGATCATGAGCATATTCAGAAAATGATTTTTTGATATTTTTGTATGCAATGTGTAATAGCACCCTAATAGTTTGTGCATGGAATTGACTATACCTGTTTGTGAGCTATACTCTAGTTTACATGTACATGGATGTCCTCTTACTACTATGATGGAATGTACTAACATGTTGGTAAAAGTAATAATCATCTTACATTAGTAGCAATAAGGTTCATAAGGTCATATCAAAATTACTATCTGCAAATGGATCTTATATAGATTTATTCCAAGTCCACATATTGAGGCCTATAGCATGGGGGAGCCTGAATTTGTACCTGTTTCAGACCTGATGAGAGAAGTAAGCCCTTTAGCTTTTGCTGTAGATTATACGGTTTACTTATTGCAGTGGCTTGGCTTGGTTTTCTTATACTCGGACTTCCTCCATTTAGTCTACTAGATCTTGTCTTGATAGGAAGAAGACATCTGACAAGGACTCTTACTATAATCATAGCAGCACAAGTAGGACGAGAGCTAAAACAGAGTTGTCCACAGCACTTTCTGCACACAGCAGAGGTAGCCACTTTGCAGAATGAATTACTGCTATAGGAAGTGCCAACATTTGTCACAGCATGGTCTTCATGAGAATGCTTTTAATTTACAGGGACTCGGTGACATTGCTGAGGCACAAGGGAAATGGATACTGTCACTGGTTCTTAGAAGGCTGTATAATGAGTATTTGGCTACTGCTAATGTATGTGGGTGGTAGAAGCACTATCCACTACAGCACATAATGGATCTATAAAGAGAAATAGCTAACACTAACAGACATTGCAGTGGAGGTGTCATTGGAAAGTGCCTTAGACCAGGGACACACATGACAAGTTCGCAGCAGAATGGATGGCGCCTAACCAGCTGCAATGTACAGTATTGATGCAGTGGATGGGATTTAACAAATACCATCTATAGACTGCAGAGTAAAAACCAACTGTGCAAAGTGTCAATTATTGCTGCGGGTTTGGACTCTTTTTTTTTTTTTCCCCAAATTTTGCATTACAAACATAGACCAACTGTTGAGAAGTCCCGCAGCAGACCTGTCCTGTGTGACCTTAGCCTTAAACGGCATCTGTGAAGCCATATGGAGTTTTACAGTGACTTGATGAAGTTTTGTGATGTGGCACTTGACCATGCTGTCTGAGGAGACATGTAAAGTATCCTCTACGAACTGAGAAGCAAATTACTGCAATGCAAAATGATGTCAAGTCATGATAAAACCACAGATACAGTTTTTATCAGTTTCATCAATATAACACCCGTCAGCTAGCCGCGCACCAGGCAATGATCAGTATCACTTTTATGAACAATTACACGAGTACCGTAACATCCAGACTAAGCTGATCGACCAGGGAATAAAATTGAATTTCTAGGGTTTGTGCCTAGTGGGAAATGCCTGGTCAGTCACTCAAGTTTCAACAGCCAATGGCCAAAACTTTCAACCTGACCATATTTTTATCAGACAAAGGTTTGCCATTATCCATAACAAATGGTTATTGATAAGGCTGATTTACATGGGCCTTAATAGAGGTAATGCTCAGGTACCGACTTTCTAAGAGCCTTTGTTCCTAGTCTTTGCCTACTCCTTTGTGGCATTGAAATGTATCAGACTATCGCTACTGTATGGGGATAACCAAATTGTACGACCCCATATAGTGTGTATTGTCTGGGGGTGTATCACTCTGGTTACGTGAAGTGACAGGGTAGCGCCTCTTATGTTCAATATGACATCACCTAACAAATGAGCCCACTTATTGGGTGGTCTTATGCATTTACACAGACCAATAACCTGGCCGTCCTAAGAACTGTAGTTTCGGAAATTTGGCCCAGTAATAGGGAAATGTAAAGGGGCCTTTAATTCTATAAATGATAATTGGCTGAAATAGCCACTTTTTATATCTCATGTATGGGCAGCTTTAGCCACATTGGAAATATCGATTAGCAGAACAACCCAGTTAGCTTTCTGCTGTACAGAACATTGAATTTCACACAGTCAAAACGATAACAATATAAAAAAATATCTCCCTCATAGAACAACTATTTCGTCAGACATTATCTCGAACCTTCAACATAAAGTATTTGGAAGTTTTCCCTTACAAAAGCAAATCACATTGCTACATAGTTCATCATAATTAACGAAACGTCTTCGTTCCCCGAATGGTTCTTAAAATGAAACCTTTACAATCTGCAGAACCTTTTAATTCACATTCCCTTTTAGAGTTCAGGTCCTTCATATAATTTCATTTACCTGTTTGATTAGAAATTATAATAGTGTCTTCAGTTCACTTTGATGTCTGTTTATTGAAAAGGTGCAAATTCTCTACTGGTGAATAAACCAAATATACAGTCTCTAAAGATTTTTACGTGAATAAGTCCTTTTAGCAAATTCGTCCAGGCAGGAAGCCCAGTGTCTTTAACCTGGTGGCACAAAGGACGCTTATACATTCTTTTATAAGATCTTACTTCTTAAATAACCCATCTTTGCTTCTGCATTATATCTGCTCCAGGCAGTGATGCCTTGAGTCACCATGAGAAGCTTCCTGCGTTGAGAGCGTTCGTTGGCTACGAGAGGCACTGTTGGTTGTAGACCGAGTAGATGAAGACCCTGAGCGAGAGCTTCTAGAGCCTGATGAAGATGATCCAGGTTTCATTAGGCGAGCTTTAGGTGCTTCTGCATCCTCCCTGTAACAAAGTCAAGCCCGAAAGATAAAGTTACAGGAACTATACCACAAAAAGTATTTATCCTCTATATTTATACTCCAAAGTACAGTACTCAGCTATCTTTGGCACTCCAACTCAAGTGAATGGGAGCAAGGATACATCCTGTCCTGAACGAGCATGTCTACATTCAACCTGGCTGTGGTCAGGCGGAATCCACAAGGGGGGAACTCAGAGGTCTCAGTAGTCGTACCCTCACCAATCACCTATTTATCCTCTATGGTGGATAAATATTTTTGGTGGCATAATCTTTTAATGGACATCATGATCTAGAATGATGGCCTCCAACCTGTGGTTCTTCAGTTGTTGCACAACTAATTATTCTCAGCATGCACTGGCGTTCTCTGTAGTTAATAATACAAGAAAAGTTGCGGCATCTATAGTGGAACAATTTTATGTTCTTTGCAGTCTGAATACAAGAGATTGTGTATCAGTCTCTCCCCCCGCATTACCTAATTTCATTCAGGAACTCATCTTCTTCCTGTTTCTTTTGCTCTTTCTTTCGAAAGAAGTACCAGCAGATAAGAACTAGAAATAGCACCCCACCTACAGAGCCACAAGTAACCCCTGCCAGGAACACCACATTGGTTGGAGCTGCAAAACAGAATTTTGGAAACAGAACACACAGCAGAGTATTATAATCGTCACAATTATATTCATAATATATATAGCAACACATAGCAACCACCCCCACCAGCTTATTAACATTGGTTACTAATACACACAACATTGTTAATCCTTTCCCACTCAGTGCCGTACTATTACGTCGCTCTGATAATAATAGTACAGCACACAGCTATAGGAGACACAGGAGCCCGGCCTGCTACATTGCATAGTATTATACAGCCTTGACTTAGAACTAGCTGCTGGGGTCCGAAATTGTTCTGACTCCGGCAGCTTAAACCCTCAGGTGCCATGATCAATAGTTTCCATGAAAGATAAAGTGGTTAGGGGTCAGGAACGCTCAGTCTTTCATATACTCGCCCCACCCGCCAACCATCTATGTGAAATTGCAAGGTTCTGAATGGTTACATGGGCAGCCAGGAATCCAATCAGTAGCCTCCTGGCTATTAATGAATAGGAGCTGCGGAAACAGGGCTGCAGGAATAGGACCTGTTCTATACTTTTCGTCCCGGACTGTTGGACCACACACAGGACTGTGGAATTCACGGTCATGTGTACGGGCCCATAGAAATGAATGAGTTAGTGTGCTAGCCAGGAAAAACCCAGATAGTACACTGACCGTTCATATGGTCGTCTGCAGGGGGCCTAAATGACCAAACTACTTAAGGCTAAAGCCCATGGTTTTTTACGCAGCATTTTTCATTTAATTTTTGCTAAGTTTTTCTTTGCGGATTTTCTTCCCTTATTAAACCTACAGGGAAAAGGCAGCTTTTCCAAGGCATTTTTTTCTCTGCAATGTGTGGATGGGATAAGCCAGAATCTCATTCACTTTTCTGGTATGGTAAAAATGCATTTTTTTCCCACTACTTTCAGCAACGTGGGGGTTTAGCCTAAAGGGAAAAAATGAACCTTGCACCAGGTTTGAGGCTTTTAAAATATCAGCATGTCATTAATACTGTTGGGGTTTAGGGCCCCAAATCTGGTACTTACATATTCATCTGTCGCTTTATAAGTTTAATACGAGTCTGGGACGCATAAGGATACGCTGTTGGCTTAGGAACCCCAAACCTGGTGACAGGTTATGTGTAATAATTGGTGCCATAAGCTATTGCATTTCTCTAGTTCTTATTGTTATTATAATAAACTTTCTGGGAAGTAGGAAATTTCTACTTACTTTGTACTGTCAAGTGTAAATGACACATCCGTTTTCCAGCTTTATTGGATACAGTGCAGCTGTATGAACCATTGTCTGCTGTACTGACATTTTGCAATAACAGTTTCTGAGTAAATTCTATGGTACAAGGAAAGGGAAATGTACATGAAGCATTATGAAATTAGGCTTAGCAATATGCACATGGTAATTGTGCAAGACATCATCTATATGTTACTAGTGTCAAGCTGACTCAGGGGTAGGGAACCTTCGGCTCTCCAGCTGCTGTGAAACTACAACTCCCAGCATGCTCCATTCACTTCCATGGGAGTTCCAAGAACAGCAGAGCCAGTATGCATGCTGGGAGTTGTAGTTTTGCAACAGCTGGAGAGCCGTACGTTCCCTACCCCTGAACTGACTATACACATTAGACATTTTGATGAAATAGCCAATTTTGGCCATGAACATGCCATGACCATCGATTGGTGGCGGCCAAAAACAGAGCTTTGTATGCCAAAAGAAGTCTAGCCATGCTGAATATTTCTTATACTTATAATTATCTTATAATATTACTTTTCAGGCAGTTACTTTCTCTATATTAGTCGATGAAGAGAGGAAGGGAATAGAAAAGATACTCAAATAATTGCTGTTGTTAAATTCTGCTATATCTTTCTTTTTAACGCTGCTACATTGCAGATAAGAAGCTGATAATACACAGAATGAGGCAAAAAAATCAATTATCCAGCCCTGCGAATTCTGCTCAGCCTCTTTCTGCTCCATAGAGTTGTGTGTGAGGCCAAATACAGAGATGAATATAATATAAACAAGCAGTCAGATTGAAGATAAGGATCAGGAGGAAAGCTTAATAAGTGGAGAAGGAAACATCTGCTTAGTAAGATATATTGCAAAGCGTCTTATACTTAAACGCACTATTCATTTGAAAAGTTGCCTGTAACTGGAGGAACTTAGTACCATAGAAACGTCTAGGATCAATTGTTTATTCAACGGGTAAAAGCAAATGAAACCCTGATCCAAAGCTTGTAGACATCCACACAAAAAAGGTTGCAGCAATCCAGCAGTTTTAGTAAAAAAGGGTTTATTTTCCCATATTCAGCGATCCTTTAGTCCACCATTAGGTCTAAAAAAAAGTCCTAAATGTGGACTGCAAAATCACTGAATATATTCAAGTTTTTCCTTCGTCATAGCTGCTGGACGGCTTCAACTTTTTTTGTTTGTATGCTTTAAACTAATTAAAATTCTTTTTATTGCAGTTTGTGTTGATAAATATTTTGTTATTGTTTGAGAATACATGCTAATGTATATTACATAAATGTGTAATACAATCCAGCCCATATGAATTTGTTGAGGGTAATAAGATGTATTATAGGAACTGTGCAGAACAAATTTAAAGGGGTTCTCTAGTTTTTTGGCCAAATAACAGGATGCATCAATACAAAACACTTCCTAATATATATCCTGTTTAAATTCAGTGCCTTGTATCTGATTTATTTTATTAAGTTATTGACCTCAGCTGTGATGTTTAGTTTGCAGGCCCACTTAACCCTCCCTGTGAGCAGTTCAGCCAGCAAATGAAATGTTACAGCAGCACATGACCTAAAATGTGGGAATGATTGATTCAAGGGACGTGTACATAGAGAGTGAGAGCAGGCAGATGAATCATAGGAGATGTAGTTTTTTTCAGTTTCACTACATGTAAATAACAGTGATATAAGGAGCAGCAAGTAGTATAAAGCTAAGCAAAGCAAGCGCAGGGGAACAGTGAGTATTTAGCACTGCAATGGATGTATTTGCAGATAATTTTTAGAAGCTGGATAACCCCTTTAACATGAGAAATAAAAGTAAAGCTGTCACAAGTGAAAATCGTAAGGCCGGGTTCACACGATTTTGGTTCGTAATGTGGAACGTAGACGCCGCGGGAGCTTTTGCGGGCCGTATACGCTCCCATTGTTTTCAATGGGAGCCGGGACCGTATACGCAGCGCTATTTTGCCCCGCTGCAAAATCACGGCCGCAAAATAGCGCCGCATATACGGTACTGGCTCCCATTGAAAACAATGGGAGCGTATACGGCCCGCAAAAGCTCCCGCGGTGTCTACGTTCCACATTACGAACCAAAATACATAATGCTGCTAGGAGATCAATAATAGTTTTCCATCCTTCTCACCACCTCCATGTTTCAATAGTCACCGCTCCACTGATTCTGACACAGTTTAATTTTTTTCTAGCTCCCACTCTTCCTGAGCAATCACTTTAGTTAGATTTAACACCCAGTATGCTAAGTAGGCGTTCTACTATCAGGTGGGTGATCCCAGGCTAGAACTGACTAGTCAATATGTTGACCCATTATATACAAATGCAAAGATTTTCTTTCCTTTTTCCCTAAAACAGACATAACATTTTTTGAGGTGGATAAATGACGCTAACAGTCCAGGTATGGTCATGAATCACATTTTTCATACCTCCACACAATATTCACATACAAGTAATGTTACAGTAGAAACACAAAATATGTAACATCCTCACCGTTCCGCATAGGTGAATATCCTGAGTGTTCCTGATGTTTTATACGCTGCCACTGGTATTCTATGGGCTGTGAACCAATGTCTGACTTGCAGTGCAGTGTGACATTTCTTCCCGCTATTTGTTCTCCTTCTATCCAACAATTAGGCTCTGAAGGCTTCACTGCAAGAAAATGTAACAAAATTTATCTGCATGCTGACTAATAATGTATTTTGTATCATATTTTAAGGGGTTTCCTATCTTCCACTCTCAGCAGTTTGCCTGCTGTCTCTTCTTCTCACTTCCTATATTCTTCAACAAGCAGGTACGTAGGATTTGACTGTTTGATGGACAGGACACTATTAAGTACCTAATTTATTATGATTACTGTAAATTTAATATAAATGCAGATCAAATAATATGTACAGTAAATGTATATTACATTACACAGGGTTGGAGAACATTTACATGTTATCTTTGTGTTTACATAGAGAGATAACAGATACTGTCCAAGAATGTATTAGCAAACTGCAATTAGCTGACCTGGACAGAAGAGCAGTAAATAACAGCTTCAGGGTGCTTTCACACAGAGTTTACGCTCCGCTCATTCAGGCACGTAAACACGTGTCAAAGTCACCGCTGTAAAACAGAATGCCATAGACTTCAATGTGTGCCGGTCTCATGTGCGCTACACATTGAAATCAATGGGAGGCTTTTAAACCCATTGATTTCAATGTGTAGCGTGCGTAAGACCGGCACGCATTGAAATCTATGGGATTGTGTTTTAAGCAGTCACTTTGACACGTGTTTATGTGTCTGAATGAGAGGAGCGTAAACTCCGTGTGAAAGCACCCGTCAGGGAGCAGTGAGTGAGACACGTCATCCAACCTAAGATCAGATACAGGCCGGGAACCTTGACAACAAAGTGTAAACAATGGGAGGAATAATTTCATTTAGCAGGCAAACAAAGTAGCATTGCTAAAGCAATGTTTTTAGGAAAACTATTGAATTTACATAAGCTAGCAGCATACAGAGGATCCTTGAGATGGGAGTACGCCTTTGAGAGTCAGATAGAACAGACAGAAAACAATACTGTAATGAATTTCCCAAAATGTGTATACTGGCCAGGAAAATTTTAATTTTTTAATATGTGTATATGTGGTAAATTTGTTTCTGTATGAGAACTGCCCAGGGGATAGTTTATGGCAGCATGGTGAATGGAATCAGTAGAGAGTGTAAGTTTTGACTCCCGAGTCTGGCTTATACCAAGTTTCAAAGAATAGCCAGATAAATATTGCAGAGCTGAACAACCCCCATCCTATACAGGGGGAATGAAATAAAAAAGAGGCACAGACTAATTTTCTTGGGACTTGCCCCATTATTAATCTACTGTCCAGTCAAAGGACAAAAGATTAGTATAATAAACTATAAGGGCAGCTCTGACACCCGATCACCTCAGTGTCACACGGATCAGTCAAATATGAGCTGTGGCATATACCTATAGCAATATATGTTTTCTTCCAAACCCCAGGGGCCCAGAAGCACTGCAGCTTGTAAGGTTATGTTCACATTTACATCAGAGACTCTGTTGGAGAATCCATTACAATGTCCATCTTATATTGGCAGAGGAAAAATTCTTGCATACAAGGTTTTTTATTCACTACTTTCAGTTTAAAAACAATGGGCACCTGATAGACCCCATTATAAACAGGCTCCATATATAACCGCTATTTTAGCTGTCTGACTGTCCGTTGCTCTGGTCCTCCTCTTTTCTCCCTTTTATTTTGTAACTGTTTATGTCATTTTTATTTAATATTTTTGTCTCCTCCCGTAAGCACTGAACCTTTTTGTATTAAAGCATTTACAATCATTTATGGCAACAGTCGGTGAGAGAGTAGGTGTTTTCCATTTATTTGTGTATTAACTATCATTATAATTGTAAAGGGTACTTGTATAGAAGCAGTCCACATATTTCACCCTGAGGCCCGGTTCACATCTGCGATCGGGTTTTGGGTCTCCAAGCGGACTCTCCAAATGGAAACCTATCTGCATAAAAAAGCAGTTACCTAAGGAAACCCGCGGACCTCATAGACTATAAATGGGTCCGTGTGGTTTCTGCAAGAAACATGCAGAGAGAACTTTTCTCTCCACATATTTCATGCGGAGAGTGGAATGGAATGGCCCAAATGCAGAAGTGAACCGGGCCTGAGGTAGGGAATAGACAATATAGTGACTGTGTAAAATGTAAATGCTTGGACGGTGTCTGTTATCTCTCAATGTAAATGGTACAGATGATTCGTGCAACTTCTTTGATGCCATGATCCAGGCGCAAGTAAAGGTCTGGTTTGTAACATCTATAAATATCCTAATTAGGCACAAAGAAGTAATTAGATGAGCAAATCCTCATCAACTCCTTGGTTTTTTGAAAAAAAAACCCAACAGATTACCATAGGTTACAATTAAGGAGGAAGAACACTGTCTGATTTATGGAGAAGGGGGTTGATAGCAAAACTAAAGTTCTGTTCCGCTATCTCTGCAGTCTGTCCCATTTAACTTCTCGTCAGAGGGGTCTAAAGGAAAGGACTTTCTCCCACAGGACTGTAATCCTAATGGTAATTATTAAATAATATAAAAATAAAGGCTTGTTCAGGGAAGAGGATGGAAGGTCCATTCCAGTCTTTGTTCATGGTCTCATCTGGTCATGCAGAAAATGCCTGCTCAGCCGCTGACTGAGATGGGACACCACTGCAGCCACTTATTGACTGAATAGACATTTCCTGCCGCCAGGACCATATAGTAGGGATAAATGGGGAGCAGCGGGGGATCCGTGAGGTTAGTTCTGATTCTTTTATGTTTTTTTTTTCTGTTCAAATGTACGGTAATTTTCCTGCTGGATACCCTTTAAATGCTCGAGAACAATCTTACAGTACAGGTACACAACTATAATATGTATACTGCTGGTGTGAATGCACTGCACCTGAACTAGGATTTCAAGCTTATATTATATCACACAATATCACATACAGTCCTATGAAAAAGTTTGGGCACCCCTATTAATCTTAATCATTTTTAGTTCTAAATATTTTGGTGTTTGCAACAGCTATTTCAGTTTGATATATCTAATAACTGATGGACACAGTAATATTTCAGGATTGAAATGAGGTTTATTGTACTAAGAAAATGTGCAATATGCGTTAAACCATAATTTGACCTGTGCAAAATTATGGGCACCTCAACAGAAAAGTGACATTAATATTTAGTAGATCCTCCTTTTGCCTCTATGGAAGAACAAAAGGACGGCGCTCTCAGGTCCAAAGGAATTTATTCAAAAAGAAGATTGCACAACGCAAAAACAGTTGCCGCGTTTCGGGTCGGAACCCTTTATCAAGTGCGTAACAGTTTGCCCTGGTTTATACACAGCTTTATCAGTCTGGACTAGAATTTTGGATGCCTTCTTCTTTACGAGAACTTTAGTAGTGTTGGTTACTGATACTCCTGAACTTTCGATAGTGAGCGTTAGCACGCCGATGGCTTCATCTTTCTCAGGAATGGGAACCTGGACACTGAGGCAGGTGAATATATCGAGTTGCTGGACGTTCTTGTCTATGAGCGTGGTGTTCTTGTCATCTAGATTTAGAAATATTCTGACTTTGCTCTCTCCTTCCGCTCCCTCTAATTGTAAGCAGATTTTTTCGTGATTCCTGACACGTAATTCTGATGGGACAATGGTGGCGTAGTGCCTAGTATAGGCCAACCGTGTATCTCCAAATACAGCAAAAACACCATCCACTTCAGGGCTGCTCTCACTCCATTAGGCTGCAAACCTGTCAAAACTGTTACGCACTTGATAAAGGGTTCCGACCCGAAACGCGGCAACTGTTTTTGCGTTGTGCAATCTTCTTTTTGAATAAATTCCTTTGGACCTGAGAGCGCCGTCCTTTTGTTCTTCCATTGGTGCATCCTCCTGGTTTTTGACCAGTGTTATAGAGACGTGCTGCCACTCTCACTCTGACGAAGCCTAATATTGCTGAAAACAGAGTTGTGAACGGAGTCACAACCCGATCAGGTGAGAGGCCACCAGGTCCTGAGTTCTTTTCATAAACACCAGATAATTCATCTATATATTTATAATAGACCATCTACACTATAAGTGTGCTCGGTGTCTCTCTATTCTCCTTTTGCCTCTAGTCGCTTCCTGTAGCTTTTAATCAGTTCCTGGATGAAGGTATTTTGGACCATTCCTCTTTACAAAACAATTCAAGTTCAGTTAAGTTTGATGGTCGCCGAGCATGAACAGCCCGCTGCTGGCTTCTGCCGCTGCTGGCTTCATGCAGGGCAGAAGCATAGCGATGTTGCTGGCTTCACCTGTGCCAGCGTCTAACTGTCCCCAGCATGCGCTGTAATAGAGAGGTGGACGCCGGGGACAGTTAGACGCCGGCACAGGTGAAGCCAGCAACATCGCTATGCTTCTGCCCTGCATGAAGCAAGCAGCGGCAGAAGAGATGCTGTTATTCCGCTCCGGGGTCACATATGCAAAGCCAAGCGGCGAGATGCCGCTGGCCCTGCGTGCACTCTCATAGACCAGTCTAGCCTTCACAATGCGAATACAGACCCGGCACCCTGTCGGGTCTGTATTTGCATTGTGAAGGCTAGACTGGTCTATGAGCTCGCACGCAGGGCCGGCGGCATCTCGCCGCTTGGCTTTGCATATGTGGCCCTGCCCACCAATGACGAAACAAAGCCAGAAGACAGAAGATTTCAAAGAAACGAAGACTGGTGAGTATGCGACGTGGGACAACCCCTTTAAGATTAATAGGGGTGCCCAAACTTTTTCATAGGACTGTATATGTTTCTACTGCTAACTATACCATTTTAAGGACAGTGCATTTGGAATTGATGGAATAGTTTTGTATTTTTGATGTGGCATGACTGTATAAAACTACATACTGAGGATGAAATAGCCATCATGGGCTTTGCATGCTGCTAGTGACTACAATTGTCAGATCAGCTTACCTCCATGTTTACAATGAAACACATTCTATTTCATGTACTAACCTAATATCTTTAAGATGATATAACTCCATTCATATTGGCCAGCATTCTTCACTTTGCAGGTGTACAATCCAGCATCACTGGGCTCCAAAGCTCTGATAAATATGGAAGCATCTCCAGCTAAGAAGTCTGAAATAAAGCTGTACCGGCCTTTAAGTTCTTTATTTTCATAGACTTGACCTCCACTGTAGCTGAGTATCTGGAAGGTCAAAACAAAGTTAAAGGGACACTCTGGCGATTATTTTTCACATTATATTGTTTGAAAGACTATTCTCTAAATATTAATATTTGTCTACTAACAATTCATTTCCTCATCCTGCTTTCACCTTCTTCAATAGGACGCATAATCACAGAGTGACCTCTTTTTTTGTGCATGGGTTGTTGTGTAAATCTGCTGCTGCAGAGTCTATTCAGATCTACTATGTGACCTCAGATTCATTAGAGTCCTGCCCCTTATTCTGTGATATTACAATACCTCCTTGCTCCTCCTCTACTTCTCACATAGTCTACTCCTTATAGCTCCCTCTATCATATATTGTCCATATTTCTCTGACCGTCACTACACCCTTGTAGCCATCCCCATTAGCAGTTTGCGGTGCATGTAATGTCATGTAAGGTACATAGCATTAGCTCTGCAGTGTTTTGGAGAAACAGAAAATAGACATGGGTGACAGCTGCTAGACTTGGGTACAGGGAAAAGACATGGGTGACAGCACCAGCAATAGTAAATTTTGAATGTGCGTCAATGACTGTCACAGTATCGCTTTGATATAAACCATTTATGAATAATAACATCTTCCCAGATTCCTGTTCCCAGAAGCCACAGTAAATAGACTTTTCACTATCTGGGATGATATATTGTTGGGCATCAGACAGTATAGTGCTACTATTTTCCTACAATTCTGAAACAAATAATATATATGGTAAAACCTCACCACTTTCTGTCCGTGATTTGAATAATTTGAAAGCCATTCAATGTCCAGATTGTTTCCCAACAGCCCCAGCCTGTGCTGACAGGGCAGTGTCGCATTCTCCTCTGATATGCTTTCGATCACTGTCTGTGCAAGTATTCCAAAAAGACAACAGAGACCTGAGCAGAAAACAAAACAAAACACGTAAATCATATCTGAAAGCCATGTATAACCATAAGCTTACATAACAATGTGCAATACATTTTAAAGTGTCAGTCTCATTCTTTTTTTGTTTGCTTTTTTTGCTATTGTATTGAGGGGTTGTAATGTCGAGTTCAGTCTGATTCTTTGCTTGTTTCCCTATGTTCATCAAATAGTTAATTCTAGCCTTGCCTGTGTGATTGACAGCCTGTCTTCCAAGCAAGCCTAGTGCGAGTCTTTGGCTTGCTAGCTATTGTCACTCTGCCCTTAGACTCTGTCCGTGTTAAGCTCCTCTTTCTGCTTCTATTGTATTACTGATATCTGACCCTTAGCTTTCCTTGTGACTACTCTCTTTGATTACAATTTTGTACTGCATTGCTTGACTGTTACCGAACCTTTGGCTAGCTGACCTCCCTTTGTTGTTGTTCGTCTTGTCTGCGTTCTGTGTTGTCACTTATATAGGAAAGGCTTGTCGACCAGTTGTCCTCTGCCACCTAGGGCAGTGAGGCAAGCAGGTAGGGGCAGTGGTGGGTTCATCTTAGGGCTGTCTTGTTGTGCCCCTTCTCCCAGGGTTCAGCAGTAGCATTTGGGGAATTGCTCCTATTGCAATTCCCTTACAGGGGTATTTGGTCAACATTTTTGTAACATACATAATTCTAACTTTCTTGTAATAGAAAACAGACTCTAAAACTCTCCCTAACCACCCTCTAACCGAGCTGTAACATTTGTAAAACAGGGGATGGTCACTTCACATTGCTTTATCTCCAGTTTTATACTGCTATCACTAGCTATAAAACAACCAGAGATATGACTAGTTAAAACATAGGAGATAATTTGAGCTTTCTAAGCTGTAGTTCATGCTACATATAAAAATTATTACCCTACATAATTCATTCAAACACACAGACCCTCTCTGGAAGCCATGGCTAATGTGTACTATTATACACAGGGCTGAGAAAGGATCTTCATCATGATTTAATGCAACTTAATTGTCCTTATAAATATAGATGATAAAAGGGTTTGCATTTATGGTGCTTTTTCATTGAATAAATGTCACACACGGGCGTAACTAAAGGCTTATGGGCTCTGGTACTAAAGCTAATTTTGGGACCCCCTGCACTCCTCCCAACCATCAGCATTTATGTTTCCCTTTCCTCCTCTATTTTGGCCCAGATTTGCCTGCTTTTGTGCTTAGCCCACATAATTGATGTTTGACTTGCTGCTGACCAACTGGCTGTTGGGAACTCACAAACTTCTAATTTTTTTAACCAATAAAGGGTTAATTTTCACCTTCTGACAATGGAAGGCTGTGTATCATAAATGTCACTCCAGCTCACCAAGGGCAGGGGTCATATTTTTATGAGCACAGACTGTCAGCCATCAAAGGAGATCAGAAAGAAGATTAAAGAAGTCTATTTAGCCCTAGTGTGTTGAGGGTGACCTGTGGTGCCCCCTGGTTGGGACTGCTACCACTCCGACCCCGAAAGTTACACCATTGATGTCACATACACTGGTGAAACATCAACTACAACATTCAACAGTATAAAATCTCCAGCAATGTGATTGGCACACTATGTCAATGGCATGCCATACATATCTGTTTCGAGCATATACAGAATCCTTAAAGGGGTTGTCCCATCACAAGGATCTTATCTATACTGCTAGTTTATGTGGATTTAAGACTTTTCCTAAATACATTACTTTATCAAAACTGCTTTGTTTGGCCGCTATCTTAATTCACTTCATTGTTTACACTCCATTTCTATGGCGCTTGGGATTATCTGCTCATTTGTCAAGTGATGTGGCTGCCTGCTCTCAGGGGGGAGGTAGGGGCTGGGAGAAGCTCTGAGCTGTTTGAGAAGCTCTGCTACTTAAATCACACAGATAGGGGAGGTGAGAGCTCGGGATTTCTGAGCTGTTATCAGTCGGTTTAATTGGATTTGGCTGATAAGGGCTGAGATAGGGAGTCCATTACCTCTGTATGTAATGCAAACTGACTCAAATCCAGGTTTGCTACATCAGCTTCACACTGTGGTAATTCATTTACAACCAATCCCGTGCAAGTGAAACCCCGCCCACCTGTGTGCTGAGAAAAGCAGGAAGTGAAGAGAGCACAACAGCCTGCAGGTTAGTGAACAAGCGTCATGGGAATACCCCTTTAATCATGGTATATCAAACAATATAACATATTAATGTAGATATACCACCTTCAACAACTTAAAGGGGTTGTCCCATTACAAGGATCCTATCTATACTGCTTGTTAATGTGGATGTAAGACTTTTCCTAAATATCCATCATGCCCTGTATGTATTACTGCTTTGTTTGTCCACTATCTTACTTTATTCATTTCTTTGTGGCCACAGCCCTGACTTAGCTGCTCATGAGTCAAGTGATGTATCTGCTGCTCTCAGGGGGGAGGAGGGGCTAAGTGCAGGAGCCAGCCTGTGTATCTAGCTATTCCTGTGTCTGCACCATGTGACCTAGGTTCCTGTTAGCAGATAGGGGAGAGGAGCTGCTTTCATTTCTTCTGTTCTCCCAGTTATCAGGCTAGCTAATTCAATTGTGTTCATTATGGCAGAGACAGGCAGTCTCTGTATGTAACACAGAATGGAGTTGCTGCTGTCTGTACTTCATAGTCCAATATGGGTGGGCGGAGCTACATGAGAATTTGGGGGCGGAGCAAAATGGCAGGTTGCGTGTGAAACCCCGCCTACCAGATGATGCAAGAAACCAGGAAGAAAGAAGATTTTACAGCAGTAAAGACTGATGAGTATGTGAGGTGGGAATACCCCTTTAAATTCCAACACTGGCAACATGTGACAAGCTGAGCTGTCTCCAAAACAGCCTAAAACATTGCTCTATTCTGATTATTGCCATACACGCACCAACTTCTAAATTGGATATTCTTTATCTGAATCTATTACTGCATGTGACATAGAAACTGGATATATAACATCTTTTGGCTGATTATTTTATATGGATCTCTGTATTATTGCACACGCATAAAATAACTAGCAAGCTCATAAAAGAATTTTTGGAGTGCTGTCCCATTCCTTCTCATGTGATACCACTACTTTAACAGTCTGCCGTTGTTCTGGTCTAGAGGGGCGAAGCTAGTGTGAACCTAGTGTCAGAGCTACAGAGTTTGTTACAATGTATCAAAGTAGCTAAGAAATTTTTGGTTTGTTGCAATGTATCATTGTAGATTAGAGCCACCAGCTCCAGTTTATTACAATTGTGCATTGTTCAGCACTCCGTTCTCAGGTTTCCGTCTTCTGCATGCAGAAGACGGAAACCTGTCATGCCGTGTCCGGCCGTGAGGGCCGGTGAGCGTTTTATACTCTCTGCGGCTAAACCGTTTTTTTTAAACCGGACACAGAGAACTGCATGTCCGACTCTGTGTCCGGTGTAAAAAAAAATGGTTTTGCCGCGGAGAGCACAAAACACTCACCGGCGCTCACGGCCGGACACTTTTCAAACCCATTCAAATGAATGGGTTTGAAAAGATGCCGGCAGGTTTCCATCTCCTGCTCAGTTTTGTGCAGGAAACGGAAACCTGCAGAATGGACTCTCGGGCACAGATGTAAACGAGCCCTTACTGGTTTTGTTTTCATGACATTCGCCATCCACGAAAAAAGACACATTCACTATATTCTGTGGGTCAGTACAATCATGGTGATACCAACTTTATATAGTATATTTCATAAAGAAGTACACTATGAGGCTAAGGCTGTGTTCACATCTGTGTTTGGCTCTCTGTGCGAAATCAGTTTTTGAAACAGTCTCAAAATCCTCAAAAGTTGATTTCAAACTGTTCATTTTAAAACCCATTGATTTCATTTGGTTGTAAAAACCATCCCCTGGTCTGCGTTTAGAGCATTTCCATCTGGCATCCGCTCTTTAGGGTGGAGAAAAAGTCAGACTTTTTCTCTGTTCAAAATAAGGATACCAGACGGACAGGAACCAATCCGGTTTGGTTTAACATTGAGGTCTAGCGAAAGCGGATTACAAATGGATCGTAATCAGTTTGTGTCCTTTTTGCAATCTGGAACAAAAATTATAGATTGGTCAAAACTTGACACGAACTAACAGAAATGGTTTGTTTTTTTTGAATGGATACCCATTGACTAATCTGTCTAAAAAGATGGATTCGGGTATCAGCTGTGTAACCATTTTGAATCCTTATTGTACCAAACCATTTTTTAAATACCAGTCGAATATGTGAAGATGTGAATCTAGTGTAAGGCCCCACATTGTGCAAAGGCAAGGTTTTGGGCTGTTGCGGAAATGCAGCAGAAAAAAAATGCTGCGTTTTATAGTATAAGCACAGTGAATGAGATTTCATCAATCTCATCCACACATTGGGATATAAACGAACTGCGGAAAAACTGTTTTTTTTTTTTTTTTTCAGTTTTCTTATTTTAATGGGGAATTGCAACAAAAGAACAGGTAAGAAATGTACAGAGAACTGCTGCATTTTGTTCAAACAAGATTTTTACTATATTCAAATCCACTTTATTACACTGTAATGTCTTATTAATGTGGACAAGTAAAGACTAAATTTCCCATAAACTAAAAAGTCGTGGATCTGTGCAAATTCACACTCTTTGGTGACATCAGTGTTCAACCACTAGAGAGTGCTACTGAGCTGCTCAGCCTACCTAGTTGTCAGTCTATCCGGCTGAATTCCTCAAAGGTTTCCTCTTATCCATTGCGTCTCATAACTAATGTTATAGAGTAACACAGAATTTTTATTGTACTCTTACACTCATTATTGGGGTGTTAGTTATTAACATGAGAATATTCTACGAGGTGAAACTAAATGCCAATATTCTTGAATAACTTTTATTTGGCATTATTATGATCAGTTATCATACATTGTTTTATCAATCTAAGTACACATAAAGGGGGAATTTATCAAGCCCAATTTTCTGGCATCAAGAAAGCTGCAAAATTGGGCTTTGCAACTTTTTGCGATTGTTTGCACATGAGGTCTGTGCCCTTTTATATAGTCACATAACTCACTCATTTTTTATTGTTTTTCCAAAATAATATAATAATAACAAAATCCACAATAGGAAAATAGAAGTTTTAACCCCTTCATTTTCTGCACCATACTATTACATTGCATTGAGTGTATATTTAGCTGTGCTTTCATGTTGCGGATATAGGGAGTCCTGAGACTAGCGGCCATGATCAATAGCAATCACAGCATCAGGGTGATTGGGGGGGGAGATCCCCTCTCCTTTCATCCCCTTGTATTTCTTGTGATGATATCATAGCTGCCTTTTCCTGTTCCACATGGGGAGTCCATGTGTGATGTACATTGTACTGGGTATCAGAAGATCCCAGGTTGAAGTCTCCTTGTCAAACAGTAAAAATCTGAAAATATTTTTTTTATTTAAAGAAAAAAAAAACTAAGCGTAAAATAAAGTGATACAAATAAATAAATAAATAATAAATGACATAAACAAATAAAGTAAATATACTAGTTATCCCTATATGAGTACAGGTCTGCCTTATCCAATAGCATTATTTATCTTATATGGTGAATGCCATAAAAGAATATATTGCGGTGTACGTATTAGCGCGTTTTGGTCACCTTGCATCCTCCAAAAATATACTTATATAGTGATCAAATAATTGTACATAACAAAACTTAGTACCAATAAAAACTACAACTTGCCCCACTAAAAAAAACCCCATACCCTGCAATAGCTCTGTCAATAACGGTAAAAAATGATTTCGGCAAATAATGTTATGTCAAAGTATTATATCAAAATACGCTGCTCCCCGTCATTTTATTTAGTAAAAGCAGTAAAACATAATAAAACCAATAAAATGTGTCAAAATGACATTTATTATTTAATATTATGATCCAGTAGTTAGTGACAAGAGATAAGGTACAGCACATGATATACCTTTCAAAGCAAAAAAAAAAGTTAACCCCCCCCCCCCATCAAGGGCAAATACCATGGATGGGTTGCTTAGTTACTGAACCCTTGTGACATCACCGCTAATGACTGTTCCTTTGTTCAGTATTAATAGAAACATCAGAAGCTGATACTGTATCTTTAAGACATAGTGTGCAAATAATGTGTAAATATAGTGTATACAACAACAACCAAAACCAGAATATGATAATAGAAGTGTACACCATACATTTTATATTATTGATATTTATGCAGATATTTTAGGAGGACTGCATTATTCACGATCTTACAAGAAAATGTATCCAGGTGTGTACCAAGACAAAATAATACAGTACGCTGTAGGATTTTGTTCAGTAAAATGACAGGCAATATACCTGAACCTCTGTTTGGTGTCCATTCTGTAACAGATTCTTCCATGGTTTGTTTTTGAAAAAGAGATATGAGCCAAGCCAAAAAAAGACACAAGCAGGGCCCTCCACATGTACGTATGAACAGGGGTGTAACTACCGGGGCCCGGAACATTAGGGGGCCTGACGGCAGACACTACCACTGCAGATTTTTTAATAGGCCTTTACCTGCTGGAGTAACTTCTGCAGGTAATGGGCCCTATTTCCTTACCGATCCTGGCTCTTACTTAAGGCTGCCGACACTTACCCTTCTGCGGTGGCAGCTGTGAGAAGTATCCAGGATTGGTAAGTGAGGCAGCAGGCCTGCAAAACCTACAAACACCACTATCTTTATACTTGGGGGGGGGGGTCCCGACTATAGTGATCAGAGGGCTAGGAGAGGTTAGGGAACATAAAAACACTGTTACTTACCACTCCTATGCTTTGGAAGGCTTCAGGGCCTATTTGGTGACATCTCATATGTCACGTGGACCAGGGCTTGCGTCCTTATGCGTTGTGACGCAAATCCAGTTCATGTGACGTCTCCTCCGTCATTGAAGGTGGCTGACATCAGCGGAGAGTGTGCCGGAGCCCAGGAGAGGTAAGTAACAGTGTTTTTTATGTTTGTATCTTACCCTGGCTCTCCAATTATTATACTCTGGGGTCTGAAAAAATGTTTGCCTCGGGGCCCTGCCATTCCTAGTTACACCACTGCGTATGAACCTTAAAATATTACAGTACATTATACATTTTGAATATATTATATAAACATATAAGTCGACTGTGTTAGGCAAGTGAACAAATCCCAAGGAGAGATTCACTAGCTTCATATTTTTCTGTTCAGGATTTGTCTAGAGATGAGCGAACACTGTTCAGATCAGCCGATCCGAACAGCACGCACCCATAGAAATGAATGGAAGCACCTGTGACACTGGCCGGCCGCCGGCAAAGTCAGCATCACAGGTGCTTCCATTCATTTCTATGGGTGCGTGCTGTTCGGATCGGCTGATCCGAACAGTGTTCGCTCATCTCTAGATTTGTCCATAGTAACCCTCTCCTGCAAAATCGCCATGTGCTAAATGAAAATTCACCCTGGACCTGTTATGTATTTCATCAATTGCAATGCAAAGAGTAAAATCTGCTGCAATTCTACATCTAAATTCCCATTTAACACAAGCAAAGTTTTAGGTGCATTTGTTGCAGCAGAGACATACGGCATGTTCCCTTCACTGCAACAGACACCTAAAAAGAAAATACTTACATTAGCAACAGGGACCTCCAATGATGGCTAGTTAGTATCGACAGTATATAATATCACTATTTCTCTGCATTCTCTAATATCTAAACTCGTTCTGGAAGACTTGCTGTGGTACAGGAAGGTCAAGGGCCTACTTGATTGTAAAGGCATATGTGATTTAGTTGGTTGACAGCCTCACTGTAAGAGAGACATGATTTAATGGCAGACAAGCTGCTGTATGCTTAGATTTACTGACATATGTGTGTGCCACAAGAGGAACCTGCTGCAACACATGGAGCAAAAACACCCCCCCCCCAAACAGCAGAAATTAATGTAGCAAAATACTGCATCTATTAAATAATATATCTAGCTAAAAACAGAATTTTACAACCAGCATTATAGTCTAATAAATTTTAGATTAACAACAAGATTCTAGATCTTTTAATATCTTACAACCGGCAGACAGCAATTACCGTACATTTTTTTTTTTTCTTCATTTTTTTATAGTTGGGCTAATCAAGTTACCTATAAAATGATGATTCCTATTGCAAGATAAATAACATTAAAAAAAATGTCTATCTATCTATCTATCTATCTATCTATCTATCTATCTATCTATCTATCTATCTATCATCTATATATCATAAGCATGACCCCTACACTTCTTATGGCTGCACAATACATGGATATTTATATCTCACCTGGGTGACTTCATACACATCTAACTTAAAGAGGGCCTTTCACCTCCTGGGGCACATGCAGTGTATTACAACGCTAGAAAGCCGACAGTGCACTGAATTCAGCGCACTATCGGCTTTCCCTTTCTGTGCCCCCGGTGAAAAGCTATCAGTGCAGGACAGTCAGTCAGGAATGCCCTTCCTCACAGTGGCGTCCATTGCGCTGTACTGTGAGGAGGGGCATTCCTTACTTCCCAGCCGTGACACTGAGTGCTGAGGAATGCTGCCCAGTACTCATCTATGGACAAGTACTATCACTACTCACCACTCTCACAGTACAGCACAATAGACACTACTGTGAGGAAGGGCGTTCCTGACTGACAGTAAGAAACGCCCTCCTGACAGTGAAGAGCTACGGTACCGGCACAGATAGCTCTTCACTGGGACACATAACGTAAAAGCCAATTTCAGCGCACTGTCGGCTTTCTAACGGTATATAAAACTGCATGTGCCCCAGGAGGTGATAGGTCCTCTTTAAAAAGAAGACCCAGATCAGGTGATTTTAAAAGTGATTTTTTTTTTTTTATGGCCATTCCTCAGGATTACTATACCAAATTACTATACAGTGTACAGAGCTGGATACAGGGATCTATGTACATTGCATAATGGCCGTATGCAATGCAATATTTCTGCAACTTAGCTCCATTCAAGCAGAGCAAAGCTGCAGTAACATTGTCCCTGCACCGAGAGAGATATTAATGACTTGCCCCAATGATCGAGCGTTAAAAAACCCAGAAAATCCCGTTAACGTTGAGGCCCCATGTGTGCAGAAACCAGCTTTTTTGTTGCAGATTTTGTTGCGTTTTTTTGAGCCATAGCTAAGTATGGATACAAAAGGAATGGGAAATACATAGGAAACTCTCATACTTCTCCCTTCTGCTCATCCGATTCCTGGCTTTGGTTCAAAAAACCGCAGCAAAATCTGCAACAAAAAAGCTGCATTTCTTCAATGTGGGGCCTCAGCCTTAGGCCCCACGTAGCAAACCGCAGCTAAAAAAAACGCAGCGAAAACACATTGCCTGAAGTTGACCTTTTATTTCTCACAATATTTCTTCCAAGACATTAATCAAGTATTAATATACATTTGTAGACAAATATTCCTATTGCCCATGAGTCTTGTGCATTGATCTGGTAAATCTTAATTTGCCTTTAGTAGTTGCTGTCGCTTTTCAAAAGGAAAAATAATGATCACAAACTATAAATGTCATTTCACACGCTAAATATGGAAAGAAAGGGGGTGACTGCGAAAGAATCATAAAAGGTGAAATATAAGGTTATGTATATTTCAGAAGCTATGTAGCAAGCGGGTAATAGCTTCAGGCTAGGGCTATTGATAGCATCAAGCAAAATATACACATAATTGGGGGAATTTTGTAAGACTACATCAACACTATGCTTTTTTGTTTTGTTAGTTAAGAAGTTCATACTTTTTTTTGAAAGTAATAGTAATTTAAATAAAATAAATTTAAATAAATGTGTAAGGGAAATGTTACGAAAGATTCTTCAAATAAAATGTATTAATGGGAGTGATCTTATTTATTTATTTATTTATTTTATTTTATGTAGATTGTGAGCCCCGTATAGGGGGTCAAACTCCTTGCAGATGTTGTTCCTGGCGGGATATGGGAGTGAGCTTATTGTATGAAAAAACGCCTATAAAATTGTTCCCTAAGCTACATACCTGCACCTGGGCTTCCATTCTTTGGGTCCGCTTGGGGACCTGAAGAACAGAAACTTAGTCCACTTAAAAAGTGGTTACTTACGGAAACCTGCAGAGCCCATAGACTATAATGGGGTACACTGGGTTTCCACCAGAAAAATGTGGAAATTCTCTCCGTATTTTTTAAGCAGGGTTGGGGACAGAAACCCCAAACATAATATGGGTGCAGGAGTGAACCTAGCCTTAGCAGCTCTCTAAGGAGAACCTATACACACATTGGAGTACAACAATAGTTAGCAGACATTGTTTCTTGCCTCTGCTATCTCCAGTATGCAGTTTATTAAATATTTTTTACAAACTTTATAAACTTTATTTTACTATCCCTCTCTGTCCCTGTAAGTTGTTAAGATGCACTTTTACTGTGGGGTCATTTAGGGACAGCTGCATAGTAGGGATAGTAGAAGCAGGAGAAAATTCACCCTAACTGCAGCATAGTAGGGATAGTAGAAGCAGGAGAGCATTCACCCTAATTGTAGCATAATAGGGATAGTAGAAGCAGGAGAGCATTCACCCTAACTGTAGCATAGTAGGGATAGTAGAAGCAGGAGAATATTCACCCTAACTGTAGCATAGCAGGGATAGTAGAAGCAGGAGAGTATTTACCCTAACTGCAGCATAGTAGGGATAGTAGAAGCAGGAGAGCATTCACCCTAACTGTAGCATAGTAGGGATAGTAGGAGCAGGAGAATATTCACCCTAACTGTAGCATAGCAGGGATAGTAGAAGCAGGAGAGTATTTACCCTAACTGCAGCATAGTAGGGATAGTAGAAGCAGGAGAGCATTCACCCTAACTGTAGCATAGTAGGGATAGTAGGAGCAGGAGAGCATTTACCCTAACTGTAGCATAGTAGGGATTGCAGAAGCAGAGCAGGAGAGCATTCACCCTAACTGTAGCATAGTAGGGATAGTAGAAGCAGGAGAACATTCACCCTAACTGTAGCATAGTAGGGATAGTAGAAGCAGGAGAACATTCACCCTAACTGCAGCATAGTAGGGATAGTAGAAGCAGGAGAGCATTCACCCTAACTGCAGCATAGTAGGGATAGTAGAAGCAGGAGAGCATTCACCCTAACTGTAGCATAGCAGGGATAGTAGAAGCAGGAGAGTATTTACCCTAACTGCAGCATAGTAGGGATAGTAGAAGCAGGAGAACATTCACCCTAACTGTAGCATAGTAGGGATAGTAGAAGCAGGAGATCATTTACCCTAACTGCAGCATAGTAGGGATAGTAGAAGCAGGAGAGCATTTACCTAACTTCAGCCGTACTCAATTGGGAAAATTTTCCTATGCCAGTCTTAACTCCTCTGCTGGAGTGAAATGTACTAGAATTATTAAGAGGCTCTCATATTAATACTGTTGCATCTCAAGGACCCCTGGGCATTAGTATTCAAATCTATGTCAGTCAGGGAATGGAATAGAATTGAGTGTAACTTGCAGAGTTTCCAAAGTTTCATCACATTGCTTATAGTTCCTGGTATGTGCGATAGTAAAAATTCAAGTACATGATACCAAAGTTGTAACTTCCAGCAAGCAGATATTGCCTTTGTTCAGGGCTGTATGTACTCCAGAAGCTAGGCAAATAATGTGCCGCCAATGTTATTACCAGCTTGTAGATGTTCCACAGTGAATATAAATCCACAGACTGCAGGCAGTTACATAACTTAGATGTAGAGCTTGTCAGTGACTACAGCAGCTGAATGTGATGGTTTATGAGTACAGATACAGCACTAGAATATATAAGACTAGGCCTTGTGGTGATCCCAATATAATTTACAGTATTCATTGTGGCAATAACATGCTCTAATGCTTCAGGTCAGAAAGACAAATCTTCCTCATATTGCATTGCTTGCCCTTTGACTGGGGGAAAGCTTAAGAAAAAGTTTTCTTCTTTGGCAGGTGAGATTCCAGTAGGTTACCTGACAGTGAAAATGATTTAAGTATCTATATTATATATAGATGATAGATGTCTAAGCTTGGCCTATATAAAAAACATCCCTATTGATTTTGGCGGCTGTGCATGCTACCCTGCATATTTTGTAAATGTGATACAGGGCTCACAACCAACATTTCCCTATCAGTATGTCTTTCGGGTGTGGAAGGAAATCAGAGTACCTGGAGAAAACCCATGCAAACATACAAACTCCTTGCAGATGTTGTTCTTAGTTGGAGTCAAACCCAAGCCTCCAGCATTGCAAGGCTGTAGTGCTAACCACTGAGCCACCATGCTGCCCTATAAGCACTTCCTATACATGCCCCATTCCTATCATAACCATTCTTGGCTTTGAGTAAATCTTCCACAAAGATGAAGGTGGGGCAAAATGTGCTAATTTGATTAATTGGGTCTAACGTTGACTATACACATATGATAGATGTTTGCTAAACAATAAGTCTCCCTAAAGATTTTATACCTGACCTGATAGATGGTTGGTCAGTTCTATCGACAACAATATGTTCAGCCTACCAAAAACATATATCATATCCACAGGAATATCTATACCTTATACTGTAAAATGTTGTTATTGTATTTTTCCACTGTAACTGGGACAGAAAGCCCCAGTTACAGGAGAAAACATCCTTCATTAGTGTCAATAGTTACTGGCTGATGTGGGTTGGATCCAGTAAGAAACAGGTGCTCTGCTGCTTCATCTATTCAGCTCATTAAGTTACAGTGTGTAAAGGAGAAGACAAGTGATAATAAACCACTTCCGTCTTATCCCAAGAGCTTCTAGCTGTCTCTGACAGTCGGAGACCTGACCTGCTCCTGCTGGTTTGCAGGAGAGTGAAGTGCAATGACACCAAAAGGCAGCAGTGAATGTTACAATCCCAAATCACAGGGCAAGGTTAGATGCTGTATAGAATCATGGTAGTTATAATGGTAGTTATTATACCTATCCCTCCTTTATTAACATTCCCCGCTGTAAGTCCAGCACTAGATGCATCAAGGAGAAACCAAGGGGAAATAGGCATGTTAACAGCCACAACTCTGTGATTCTGCACAGCACCGCATGGCCCCGTAACTCCACTATGCACTGCTATTAAACTCTATTACCCTTTTTTTTTTTTTGCAACTGTGTAACTGAAGATTTTAAAGGGGTTATACCATGAAAATTATATAACTGACTAGCTATACCCGCGACTTTGTCCGCGAACCCTCCTTCCTTGCGCGAACCATGTGCAGCGTGGCCCGTTGGCCCCCCACGGCCCTTTTCTTGTGCCACCACGGTCCCCTCCCACACCCTCGTGTGGCGGGACCCCACAGCCCTGCTGCTCTGGCCCCGGCTACCCCCCTAGCACCCACCCACGCCCCCTGCTCTCCCCTTATCTCCCACCCACGCCCCCTCCCCCCTTCAGAGCCTACAGTCACCTTCCACATCTCCCCCCCTGCCCCCACCACCACCAACCACCCGTGAACCCAGTCACCCGCCCACCTCCCCCTTTAACCTGTGCAATCGGCCTCCCTCCTACTCACCCTCGGCCCTCTGGTCCCAACCCCCCCACCAAAAAACCCCTCCAGGCCCCCTCCCTAACTCCCAGCAGCTCCTCTAAACCACCAACCCCAACCCCCCTCTTTCTCCTACCCAGCGCCTCTTTCCCCCCCCCCAGCCCCCTACACACCAACTCTTGTAAACCCCACCACCACCACCACTAAGGAAGCTGGTGATCACGGAACCTCCAGCACTCACCGTGCATATGCTGGGGATGTCTGTATGTAGTGACCGTGACATGAGAGTGAGTGCTGTCTGTGCTGTCTATTCCTGGCCACACAGTATGTGGGTACGGGCGGCTGTGGGCTTGAGGCCTGGTCCCACCACCACTAAGGAAACTGGCGATCACGGAACCTCCAGGACTCACCTTGCATATGCTGGGGATGTCTGTATGTAGTGACCGTGACATGAGAGTGAGTGCTGTCTGTTCCCGGCCACACAGTACGCGGGTACGGGCGGCTGTGGGCTTGAGGCCTAGTCGTGTTGCTGTATGTAATGCCAGCATTAGGCGATATGTGGCTGGCCGGCATGTGAGCAGCGTTGGGAACATGCAGGCAGCCGCCATGTTCAGGCAAGTGTCCTCGCGCGCTGGCCACGCCCACATTTCGGCGCTAACCTATGGGGCCACTGTGCTGTCTCCCTATCCCGCCCCCGCACCGCCATGCACCAATCGGAGCTGCGTGTCACTACCTGTGCTGACCTCAGGGCCGACAGTGGAGCCGGAGCCAACTTTTGAGGGTCGCGGTGGCGATTTGGGGTGAGTGAGACATGTTTAAAGTAGCCTATGTATCCTTCGTGGCCAATATGTAGATGTGTGTGAAATTTCAAAGCAATCCATTCAGCCGTTTGGGTGTGATTGAGGAACAAACATCCAAACATCCAAACATCCATATTAAGTAGGATAGCGGATGAATATTTTTTGGTGTAACCATCTTTAACATTGGAAGGGGGCAACACGGTGGCTCAGTGGTTAGCACTGCAGCCTTGCAGTGCTGGAGTCCTGGGCCTGAATCCCACCAGGAACAACACCTGCAAGGAGTTTGTATGTTCTCCCCATGTTTGCGTTGATTTCCTCCCATAATACAAAGACATACTGATTGGAAAAAAAAATAATTACATTGTGATTCCTATGTGGGGGCTCACAATCTACATAAAAAAAAAATAAAATAAAAACATTGGAAGGAACAAATACTGTTTTAAGCCCATGCCCTACGTTGCGAACACACAGTTAATTTCCCCATGTGGCGAACCGTGGCATTTTACAGTATCTGCAAAGTGGATTGGATTTTGGCTAATTCCATCCACACATTGCAGAAAAAAATCTGCAGCAGAAATGCTGCAATTTAAAAAATCGCAACATGTCAAATATACTTATGAAAACACTGGCGTTTTCCATAAAGGTATAACAGAAGTAGAAAGTCTGCAGGGGATAACTCTGTGGACGTTCTGTGAAAAGCGATGTGGAGAAAAAACGCCATGTGTTTCTGCCGTGGTCTCTCCTGCAGTGTGTTTTAGCTGCAGATCACTACGTGGGGCCTTAGTCTAAGTTATATGTGCCCATGCCTTTAGTTAAAACACAGAAATCTAATGACAGGATCCCTTTAAGATAAACACTATTCCTGATATATGCCAGCATTGTTTTTGCGGTTTCTTCACCAGCTCAATCGCTTGTGTAAAATCTTGCTGCCAAGTTTATTAATGGAAACCCACATCCTTCTAGACGGGTGGCAGCGAGCTGTTTTCTTGTTTACCTATGTGAGCTAATAAGTAAGCTGTAAACTCTCCCAGCTGCAAAATAATATTATTAGATTAGATCTAAACCATCTACTTGTTTGGAGCCATACATTTCTTATGGATGATTTTTAATTCAGTTCTATAGTATAGAGAAGAATGGTTTGGTTTGGTAGAGTGTTAGCCAGAGAAAAAGTTATGCGACAAAGCAAAAACTGCAGACCAGGATGAATTTACACACACACACTATAAGGGTGCGTCACACGTAGTAAAGTGGAGCGCAATCTGGCATGTATACACGTGTCAGCAGATTGCGCACTCAAAAAAATCCCATTCATTTCAATGGGAGTTACGAGTGTATACGCCACGTTATTTTGTGCCTGTGATTTTGCGGCCGCCTCCCATTGACTGCAATGGGCTCCTTTTTCCGCAAGCGGTTTCTTCCCGCTCCTTCTCCTCCTTACCACCATAACCTCAGAATTATTACCCTGACTCATCTCGCCATCATGTCACCTCATGAACTAATGGACTTGCAACTATTGTGCTGGGCTCTCAGTCATTCATTTGTAAATGCCCCAAAAAGGAGCCCTTGTGGTTAGAAAGCTTGCAAATGTATCTTTTATTTAGCTGGTAAAGGATGTCTTTTGTCTTTTTGACACAAAAGTATCAAATGTTGCACAATTCAATTCTCTGAAATGTATCCAGCCTATTTGAGTGTATTCTCTGGAATTGTTGAAGGTCATCTTATTTAATCACATATATCTGTAGCGCATTATTTATACAGCTATATTTTTATCCGACGCGACATCCAAGGCTGTGGAGTCTGAGTCATGAAGTTGGAGTCAGGATAAAAAAGTTAACTCCGACTTCAAAATAAAATACCTAAGTATTAAAATAAACAATTAACAATATTGTATAATTCATTTGATGCATATCATGTTGATTTTTTTTTTCCATAAGAATACAGAAAAGTTTAGAAAAGATATCATATAAATATCTGTTATGTTCTATCAATCTAAGATGCTTGTATAAAACTGAGGAACATTTCTTCCAGAGCTTTGTTCCTTCTCTGGGCCAGTTGTTGAAGGTTCTTATAAGAACCTTCAACCCTTTCCTGCTCTGATTTTATGTGATTTTATGTGATGTCATCAGAGGGTCATGACTCTTATGTCTCAAGGGGCATTGAAGTATCTTTATGAGGTCTGTTCCTCTCTCTTAAGAGGACCTTTCATATCCTCGGGCACATGCGGTTTTATATTCCGCTAGAAAGCAGACAGTGCACTGAATACAGTGCACTGTCAGCATTCACGTTATGTGCCCCTGGGCAAGAGATATCGGTGCTGTTACCGATAGCTCTTCACTGTTAGAAGGGCGTTCCTGACAGTCTAACTCGGAACGCCCCTCCTGACAGTACTGTGTGTAGTGCTATACTGTCAGAGGGGGTGTTCCTTACTGCCCAGCAATGAGGAATGCCCCACCAGTACTAGTCTATGGACGAGTACTGTCAGGAGGGGGGGGAGTCATCGCTGGGCGGTAAGGAACGCCCCCTCACAGTATAGTGCTACACACAGTACTGTCAGGAGGGATGTTCCCAGTTAGACTGTCAAGAGTGCCCATCTGACAGTGAAGAGTTATCGGTAAATGCACTGATAGCTCTTCCACCGGGGTCCTCTTTAAGCCCCTTGCAGACAACCATATAAACGGTTAGTCTGCTATCTGGGTTTTTCCACACAGTCCCATGTGTGGACCGACAGTCCGGGCCACAAAATATAGAATAGGTCCTATTCCTGTCCTATTTGGTGTCTGTGCTTCTGCGGCTTCTATCAGGCTTATTGTCATCTCATTGACTGACTTTCTTCCTTTGCCTGTTTCTGTCTGACCATGGCTGTCAGCCATTTATTAAGGTGCCAGAGCAAGAGTTGGAGTTGTGCTGTTGAAAAATAGGGGAGTGGGAGTTGGGGTTTGATCTACTGATTCCACGGCCCTGGTAATATCAACACATATGTAGCTGAGAAGGGAAGAAGATTCCATCAGAAGTGAGTATGTGGAGGAGTAAGCGGTATGTAATATACAGTATGTATGTATACTGATATGTGTACTGTCCATTGCCTCATGTTGCCTTGTGATAGGAGAGCAGCCCTATTTTTGCATACAACACTCACAGCTCACCCTATAATCTGAGGCAGCGGTCCAAGATACCAGTTGCCAAGCACACTACTTTAATATTACGCCTAAGAATGTGACACATCCCTTTATATTCAGCTATGACTATCTCAATGCTAAGCCTGTAGTTACTTACTGATAAGGAGCTCTCTTTAGTACATGAATAATTCTCCCCCGTTTTCCTAACACCACATCAGTAAATTCCTCCTGTAGCTTCCACCAGATATGAATGAAAGAAATAATATGAATAAATAACAGGAAGGAGACATATTGGGTTCATGGCCACTGAACTCTATAAATCTCAGCTCAGCTCTTCACATCCCACTGTCTTAAAGCCTGTACTCCCAGGTGGCGTTCAGCCTTTATTGCACCTCCATAAATTGCAGGTTACTGTAATGCTCTATTTCCAGCCTGTACAAATGGAAGGTTTGTGAGCATCCTCCGCCGGTGACTGGCAGTGCTCCAGCTCAGCACATTGTGAGGCGAATCCTTTCTTATCTATGTCTTGTGAAAATAGGAAATTATTTTTTCTTAATATAACTGTGCACGGTAGGTGTCCATATAATATATTAATATATTTCCTAACTGTAGCCCAGCTGGGTTAGTCTGTATTATTTGAAGCCTTAACGTAATTGATAGTCACATATTTCTACTTTTTGACAGATTTTTCCATAATCTGTATAAACATATGGAATAGTAGTAAGTATCCAGTTTGCATTTTCAATGTGAGAGTTCAATCTTAATTTTTACCGTATATACTCGAGTATAAGCCGAGTTTTTCAGCACAGTTTTTGTGCTGAAAAAGCCCCCCTCGGCTTATACTCGCGTCAAGCAAAAAAAGAAGCCTTAAAAAGCTTTAAAAAATATAATAAAAAAATAAAGTAAATAAAAGTTCTAAATTACTCCTTTCCCTAAAATACATATAAAAGTAGAAAATGACTGTGAAACACATTAGGTATCCCTGTGTCTGACAGTGCCCGGTCTACTGAATATAGGGTATCTGCAGTGCTCCTGTTCCATCGGGAAGGGGTTAATAGGAGCAATGCAGATACCCTATAAACCCTATAAACCCTATATTCAGCCAGGCTGAATTACAAGTGGGGGAAAAAAACCCAGTCCTCAAGCTCAGGGAAGGGGAAGACAGACAACCAAAATACCCCCTCCCCTTCCCCAGCAACTACTGCACCCAAAAACTCCGACCATTTTAATTTTTCTTTAGGCTATGTTCACACTAACATTGTGATCTCCGTCATTCAGGTCTCCAATGCAGATGTGAACCTAGCCTTTATTTTAGATTTTTTCCACTGCACCTACCTGGTCATACGTCATTCCTTGCCCCTCCGATTGTCACATATATGTCCATAAATAATAATTTCTTAGGAGATGTTGTGGTGTTAGCAATGGACGTTTCTTCGGGGAAAAACCTCAAGGATCCATTTAACCCCTTCCCGCTCTGGACCATACTGTTCCATCACGCTGAGTGTATGATTAACCCTCAGTCCTGTAACAGTACGGTGAATTGACTTAGCAGTATAGGAGCCAAAAATATATTCTGGTAGATTAACCCCTCAGATGCCGAAATCAATAACAATTTCAGCATATAGCTAGTTAGAGGGGGAAGCCTTCCCTGCAGTGAGATTGCGGGTACCAAGGGGTTGCCATGACAGCCAGGAGGCCAATCAATTACTTCCTAGCTGCCATGTACAAATGTGAAATAGGCCTTGACCTAATACACATAGGAACTAATGTACCATATATTGTAATACAGAAGCATCAACAGTATAAAAAATTTATAAAAAAAAATAAAAAATAAATACATTTCAAAACCCCTTTTCACATTTTATAATTAAACAAATAATCAAATATATTAAGTATTGCCATGTTCATACAAGTCTGAACTATCCTGTATGGTGAACAACCATGCAAATAATATACTGCAGTGGGCAAATTAATGTGTTATATATAAATAAAATTTATTAATTATTATTATTATTATTATTATTATTATTCTGTGTTTTAGGCATCTCGCCTCCCACAAAAAGTTGCCATATAATTTTTAATGTCATAAAAAAACAGCAAAAAATTTGACAAAATTGTAGGTCTGTTTCAGGCGGACTCCCCTTAAACATTACAAAAGCTAATCAAAACATATGGACCCCAAAATTATTCCTACTAAAAATATAACTTGTCCACAGAAAAATAAAAAAGTTATGAATTTCGGAAGGTGGAGATAGAAAATATTGAAATAAAGTCACTGAAAAATGAAAACAAAAATTTGGCCAGATTTTCCTCTCCTTTTTGAATAATTATTGATTTTGCACAAAAAAAAAAGAATCTTTTTTTAATCTTAATTTACTATAGTGTGACCTAATATTTTATAGCCATTATTAGAAAACATTCATATTAGATGTTCATTCATGAGAACGGGTCTTGTAATCTATTATGTAAATGTAGGCGCTCTCTCTATAGGGGCAGCTTAATGATGTGTGGAAAGAAACTCCATGTAAGTTTAGTGAAGGCCTACAAACAGATGGTGGAATAATTGAAATTGAAACTATTGTTCTGGCGCTGAAAGACATCATGCCGTATGTGCTTCACTGTCTACATAGGCAGTTTAGAGATTGTGTTTGAATGTTACCAGAAGCATAACTTGAGGTGGTGAAGAGGGTACTGTTGTACCCAGGCCTAGGAGTCTTAGGGGGTCCAAAAAGTATCTATTTCCCATATGAGGAGACAGTACTATAAAACATACAGTATAGCTAGGGAGCCTGACAGATGTTGCATTAGGACCCAGTAGCTTCATATTACACCTCTGAATGTTACCCTTAATTTGAAGGAAAGCCGTTGGTGTTATGTGGTATTAAAAAGCATCACTAGTGAATATGGACTAGAGAGTTATCAAAATTCTAACATTTTTATTTTGTGAATCTGCCTCTTCAAAAGATCAAAGATCCTTCCTCCCAACCGCGGTCAGGCTGTATAATCAACATCAGGCTAAGCGATGATCACTCCGCACAGAGAACTAAATGATCCTGAAGTTTTTCTTTTTAGTTGCTATGACATCTAGTATCTTTTTTATCTTCTAGCTTTGTATGTGTTTTTCTATTACTGTATTATCTATGCTGCTGTACACACTGAATTTCCCCATGGTGGGACTATTAAAGGATTATCTTATCTTCTCCTGTCTGTAAAGAATCAGTAATGTGGATGTTAACCGCTCAACAAAAAGCTAGAGGGAATTTCAATGTCTAATGGTCATCCAGCTATATCACATTTTGGCTATACATTGGTATGATACCACAGACATTTGCCATTGCATTGGCTCAAAATCTGCAACAACGTGGGGCCTTATATTGACACAACAGAGAATAATGAACATTTCGCGGCAGAATTAATTGTAATGTCTGTGAAGGGGGACTTTTCATATGACTGTTATTATAATGACAAATCATGTCCAATTTTTGTCCCCTTTGTACACTCAAATATACAGGATATCCGTGAAAATGTCTGTTCCTAGGGTGAAAGACGGCCATGGTAAAAAGGAACGTTTTTCATGGCCGTTTTGCACTAGTGTTGCAGTTCCTTCATTGTCAGGATCGTTCCGAAAATCAGACTCTCGCAATCCCAAAGTGATGACATGGTGATATAACTTTGTGAGATGGAAATAACACTTTGCATTAGTGAACTTCAGTTCTTGCCGTTGTCTAGTCTATTAAAATACTCTCATCAAAGGTGACATAACAATAGCTATCTAGGTCCTTGCTTGCAAATGACCGCTTCCATAATGTATTTAGATTTAACAAATGAATATTAATTAGAATATTTGTTAAACGGAGCCGACAGCGCAGTTTCTGTAGATAATTACTTTGTCTCCCTGAGGAATCTTAGCTTGCTGCAACTTAAACAAAGCTACATTTCTAGGACGGCTGCTTCTCATCAGTCTTCTATGAAATTCAGGGTCAAAAGATGAAAGGTCACCTGCTCCCATGAGCCATTCCAGTCCCCAATGCGTGCAGCCTGGCTCGTGAATTGGCCTCTCAAGAGATTACTATCTTTATATTAAAAACAATAATCTCTCCAAAGAGCTGCTGCGTTTCCTCATATGTGCCTCTCCGGAAGAAATGTGTAAACAGGCATGGTTCATCCCAAGCTCCACCAGACAGGAATTTTTATCTCCCTCCAGTAGCCCCTACACCTCCTTAGAGGATCAGCTCATACCAAAGGACAGATTTGTAATTGCTGCCAAATGTAAGAATTTTTCTTAGACCTTCAGGGAATTCAGATTGCAACACAGACAGTTTTAGCTCCAGGGAGGTTATTATTATTTTACGAAGAGTCTGTAATTATTTTTTGGCATAATACTGAGATGCAAAGTATATATTACATGTATATATATATTCATGGTTGTAAAGAAGCCCGGCCACTGCAGAGAATTTTCTTAGTATTGTAAAGCATCATTGAGTTTGTTTACATGCTATACACGTACAGTTCATGAGTAAGAGCCGGACTCATTAAAGGAGTTTTCTATTTTTTACTTAATGATGTTTAATAGTCAGCAATCATAAAGATTAAAGCTTACTAATGTGAATTGTGTTCCAGATCTGCAGTGTTAACTCACTGTAGCGGCTTCAGAGAATGAAAATCATATCCTCAAGTGCAAAAAACTGCTCCTGTCCCCACCTATGTGTCTCCATGGCTACAGACAACAGCAGATTCTTACACAGGCAGTTAAAGGGGGTGTTCAGCCCCAAATCGAATTTTGATACACACTCGAACACTGCACAGATCATCTGTCCTAGCAGCCTCTGGATGCCAGAAACTGGTAGTGGACAAGTGGTGTATGTATCGCCTCTCCTATACAAGTAATAGGAATGGTGCTGCAATTCACTTGAGGCACCAATATGCAGTGGATGAGGCTGCTGCATCGCTCCTATTACTTGAATAAGAACAATGCGCTGCCTATTCACTAGCACATCCAGCACCCGGAGGCTACTAGAACAGATGATCTGTGCGTGGCCGTGGTGTCAGTGTGGTATGAAAATTCAATTTGCAGTAAGACAACCCCTTTAAGACTAAGGCCCCATAGGACGTCCCGCAGCAAAAAAGCGCTGCGGGAAAAACTGTGGCGGCAATGCATCATGGTTCTTCAAGCAGCAAAAAAGCGCTGCGGGAAAAACTGTGGCGGCAATGCATCATGGTTCTTCAAGCAGCAAAAAAGCGCTGCAGGAAAAACTGTGGCGGCAACGCATCGTGGTTCTTTAAACAGAGGAGTTTTCCTCTGTGGACTTTCCTTTACAATTATACCTATGGGAAAACCTCCGGCGTTTCTGTAGATATAATTGACATGTTGCGATTTCCAAAACTGCACCAGTTTTGGAAATCACGACATGGTGGTTTTTACCACAAAGTAAGCATAAGATTCCCTAGAATCCCATCCACTTTGCCCGTACTGTAAAACACCAGGATTGTTCCTGCAGTGTTTCTGCCGCGGGCAGATTGTAGTGTTTTCACCCCGTGGGGCCCTTGCCTAAGGCAACCACCCATTACTTGCATCCACACTGATAGCTGATTTCTGACTTGACCTGAACCATTATGATTTCCTTTTACTGGAGCTAAGGGTCAGTTCACACGTGAAAACCGCCTAGCTTATTTGTGCGAGGTAAAAAACCTCGAGGAGTTTTTTTGACGCTGTTTTTTGCATTCCACGCGGTTTTTGACGAGGTTTTTGACGCGGTTTTCGCTAGCGGTTTTCGCTAGGGTTTTTTTTTCCTATATGTGCTATAGAAACTGCAGGCGAAAACCGCGCGGTTTTTTGCAAAAAACCGCGCGTTTTTTTACCGCGCGGTTTTCGCCTCCCATTCACTTCTATGCAATTCTTCAGGCGTTTTCCGCCTGAAGAAAGGTCATGTCGCTTCTTCAGGCGGAAAACGCTAGGAGGAAAAAAAAAGCTAGTGGTCTACATAGACCACCATGTTAAAGGAGAGGTTTTTGAAGCGAATTCCGCTGTCAAAAACCTCCCCTTTGCCCACGTGTGAACTAGCCCTAAGGGTTCTAGGCCATCCTACGAAACATCCTCATAATGTTGTCCCACGTCCACCAAACTAGTTGGCACAACAAAGTCAAACATGAAATGTTTTTCTGGTATTTGTCAAACACAGACGCATCTGATAGACCGCCAGATAGAAAACCATGATATGTCACCAATACAAAACGTTACCAATTCTCCGGAATTTATCACTTCTAAAACATAGGAATAATTTTTGGGGTCTGTTCACCTGGTATGGTTAAATAGTGGTTTATTGCCATGATTACTTTGAAGTCTCAGCAAAATGCAGCAGTTTGTGACCAAATTTCTCAAAATCCTCTGCATTTTGCCAATATTTTGCAGTACTCACAGCAAAAAACATACTTTCAGTGCACTGGGTGAAAAAGCTATTTGTGGGGGGTGGGGGCTAAAACCAAAAAAGTGGTGGCTTAGAAACCCTTTGTGTGGCTTGATTCCAGTTATCTTACTCCAATTCTTCTGCCTTCTCTTCTGCTGTCATTTTGGGGTCATGGAGGGGCAATCAAACTTGGAAGCCACATTGAGTACACAGTTACACCATCTAATACCTTTGCCCTGAAGCTTTTACTGCTGGCAGCCATATACCAATAATCCGTTGATTAGCAGGGAAACCACTTTAGTAAAGTGGCTTGTCCTGTCTTCGTAAGGGTGCCGCCACATGGGGTGCCAACAACAGCACAGATGCAATCCATACTGTCACAACTGTGATTCCATAATTCCTAAAACTGTGCTGTTTGCTTTGTGATTTGATATGACAGTTTGGCATGGACATATCCATCAGCTTTTATATCTAGACTACACCTTGCCAGAAGAGTATTCCTTGCCATTATAATATAATATGATATGCTGAAATTCTTCCTAGAGTTAAACACCCAGAATCTCCTTTTGCTTCCACTATGAATTAGCATTTTTTCGATAATATATTGTTACAGGGTCGGATCAGGACAGAACACCAATGTACTTCAAGTTCTCCTTGTTGCAGATTTTATGTTCAACTGCAATTACTTCCCAGCGGACTGAAGTGTTCACAAAATATGAATCGGCTTCATTCGCCATCTCAATGATCGACAGTCTGTTGCTTGGCAACTTTGAAACTCAATAAAGTATAGTGACTAAATTCCTAGCGCTGCCAAAGTTGAAGAACAAGTAAATCTAAAAAGCCCAATTTTCATTTACGAAGGAGTTTAACTCTCTTCCAGAGGAACTCAGCTTGTCATGGTAAACATTTCTTGAAAGTAAAGTATAATTGGCAATGGCGGCTGAACAAGAACGCACTGAAATTATCTTTAGGTCGGTCTTTTAGAAAAAGCTCAACCCATGAATCCAAGTTAAAAGAAACCAGTTTCACTGAGACTTGAAGCCATAAAGGTAATGGGGCAGATTTATTCAGACTGGTGCCATACGCCAATCTTAATGAAGGTCCTGACTGGCACAGGAAACTAGAGATTTATGAAAAGGCTATGGAGGTCCCTGTGCCAGAATGAAAATTTACACCAACTAGAAACTGGTGTAGACTTCCACTATAACTCACTCCAGAAAACTGGAAAGAGTTATAATGAATCTATCAGCCGAGGTGTCCTCACCCCACCCCAGCCTGCTGTGCAAAGCGCAGATCGGGGCTTGCACCAAATTTGTGCCACAATACTATCCATATACACCAAAAGACTGGCATAAAGAGATTGATGAATTTCCCCGAATGTGTATAAAATATGTAATATTTTGCTGTACTATATATAGAGTAATATTTTACAGTTAGGTTTCCACTATTTCTGGATATGGTACAGACATATAGAATCTAATGTTAGCTTTAACTGCTTTTTAACCTTTGTAGCTAGAGCCTAGAAGAAGCCATCCATGAATATTCCAGTCCTTCATATTAATATGATATGTTGGATCTGCTTTACACAAAATTTAGATCTGGTGCTGGCACGCATGGCCTGCGTCTTGAATATATTCTAATGCTTCTGAAATTTTTGTATAACTGTAAGGGTAAGTTACCTAGCTTTGTAATTACTTATTTTAATTGTTACTTATTTTATATAAAGACTAAATCGTGGCCAGATTAGATAAAAAGTCGTGGTCTACTGGGATATTTTTAAAGCGACTAAGTTGACCGACAAACATGTCCCTATTGGCATAGCCGAGTTCCTGCAGGAGGTGGTTTGTTTCACCTACATTAGCTTACTATACAACTACACAATATCTAATGTTACAGAATGCAAATAATCAAAGCAAGCTCTTTATGGACAATAAGCAAGAATGCTGGGAGATTTCAGCTCTGCAGCCTATGAAATCGTGAATGAAGCTGTGGGCTATCACAAAGGATATATTTTAGAATCAGTTTATATAGTTTATACATTTTCTGCTTTATTTAGTTTTTTTTACTTGTTCTAAAATAATTCTAGATCTTGTGGGAAAAGTAGCTCGATAGAAGCAGTAGTGCAGACCCAACCAGTCAGAGACAGGTACACAAATCTTGCAGCAAAGCGGTTTATTTAAGTAAAACAGCAAAATAAATAAACCTTTACGTCAGGCACAAAAACGAGCAAAATAAAATGCAGCCTTAACTTCAGGCAAAATAACGTCAAACAAAATCCTGCTTGTCTGAGCGCTAACTAAATAGAAAATACTAACTACATGTGGCTTACTACCAGCAACACAAAATCAACCAAATAAAAAAAACCACTGTACCGTATCACAAGGCTCTCAGTGTTAGGACAGACCCAGACACTTCCTCTCCTCCCAGGATCTGTCCTGAATTTCAGGCTCTGCAGCTGGGCCAGAAACCAGCCTAGGATCCACACCTGGGTTTGAAACCTATTCCAGATCCGTATTGGATCACACATAAGTCAGGCTGATATAGCAGGACTCCAGCACTTTGCCTGTCACCTTCTCACAATGTTTGTAACAAACTTTTAAACAGGATGTCCAGTTCTTTGTTATTGATGATCTGTCCCCAGATTCCAAAAACTTAGTGGGGGTTCCACACCTGATAACCCTGCTGATCAACTGTTTGAAGTGGCTGTGGGGCTTGTGTGAGCACCAGGACCCCTTCACTGTTTACATTGCATGCCGTATGATTTATAGATGCTGTGTGATGCAATGGGACAAGACTGCAATTACATTGCATGGCTGCTATGAAATAAATGGTGTGCAATGTAAACAGTGAAGGGGTCACATCTCTTGCATGAGCACTGCAGCCCCTTCAGACAACTGATCAGCTTTGGTCCTAGGTGTCAGAACCCCACTGTTCTTTTATTGATGGCCGATCCTGTGCAGATCCTGTCATCAATATAAAAGAACTGGACAATCCCTTTAAGCTAAATCTTGCCATGGTAGATATATTTTATTTGCGGATTTTGCAGTATAACCTCCTTAGTATGTTCTGATTTTTCCACTACATGTGTATGGAGTTTTGATAACCTGTACTGTACTGCAAACTGCAGTGGATTCGCGGTAATCTGTAACAGAATCTGTGACAATTCTGCAATGTATAAACATGGTCTTGCTTGCCATGTCTTCTTTCCCACTCATTGCCTCACTGAAGGGTGTGTGACAATGCACCGCAATGTATAAAGAAGGCTTGCTTCCAACTGAACTGACGCTTCATCCACTCCCTGTAACACATAAATCCAGGAAAACAGCTGCTTTCCATAAAAATGAGTTTTAATTGGCAAATTCCCAATTGGAGTGAAACTTACTGCAACAAACAAATAAATATGGACAGCCCTTGCATAATTCAATGATTCCAGGCTGAAAACAGCATTTATGCATTTAATAGGTAAAAAAATAATGCCAGGGAATGTACAGCAGGAATTAATGGTCTAGAGAACGGCGATTTGTCAAAGTGAATGTGCATTGCAGCCGTGAGTAACCCTTTCCGAGTCGGATTGGAACTGAAAATAATGTAAAGTACATGTATTTGATGCCCCAGTTCTTACTTGCTCAAAATAATCTTTCTCCAACAGACGGAGATTAAGTTAGTTAAATTAGCATGGGCCTAAAAATAGCATCTGTGGTGACATGATTAGATATTTTACTGGATGACAAAATAGCATTCTGCCCTGTTTGTGAATAGCGCAGTAATGAGATTTTAGGGAAAATCCAAATGAAGATTGGAGTTTGTGAATGATTCCTTCTTCCAGTGATTGATGTAAGGATGACATTGGAACTGGATATCTCCAGGATGCAATGGCAATGTAAAAATAAGAAAAGCAGTTAGACAAAGATATGTTCATCTATATATTGAGTATGAACTGCCGGTCTTGATAAATTCCCACCATTGTCTATTGAATTCCGAGATAGCTTGAAATTCTCCTTTGCCCTTATTAGAGCCTCTGGTTGTTGCTCAATGTTTCTCCCTGGCTTTAATGAAATTAGATATTGTTGACCTATCCTTTCCAATCAGCAGACAGCAGGTACTCAGTATACGGAGCAGAAGTATATGGCTCCATTGACTGTGTAGTGGTCGTGCCAAATTATTGCAGCTCAGCTCCTATTGATTTGATTATCTGGTACATTATATCACATTGTAGCTATATAAACCTGCCAACAAGCTTGCACTTTGTGACAAGAATGGCGGGGGCTACAGGAAGAAAATCCCAAGTGTGGCACCTATTGATGGATTCAATAGTTTGGGTTTGTGTATGTAGTAAAAGGTCCACTTTGTAGACTTTATTTCTTTTTAAATTCATTATACAGTATATGTAACAATCTACAACCATGTATAAGCCTGACATTAGGACTAGAGATGAGCAAGGAGTATTCGATCGAATACCTCGCCGCCATAGGAATGAGTGTAAGCGGCTGAACACCAAGGGGTTAAGTGCATCGAATATTCATGATTTATCCAGTGCGACTGTGTATTCTTGTTTTTAGCTCCAATGGTTATGGTTGGATAGTAACTATACATACAAGTTGACAGAAGTCATCATAACCACACTTAGGTATTTTACCAGACCAAATGCCAAATATAAATTGGTTAAAGACATTAAACCCCCAGCAGATTATACTGGTTTCAAAGAGAGTCGCAACATCTTATGTTTAAGGGCCTGTTTACAACTGTGTCTGGAGTCTCTCTTGCTGATCTGTTATTTTTACATGAAAAATAATGCTGCATGGAAAGTGATTTCCCAACAGAGAGGTGGGCACTTTGATGGAGCCTGATGGACCCTATTATTAATGGGGTCAGTGTAGTGCCACTGCATGTTGTTTTATTGATCTGGCAAGCATTGTAGTTTTCACCATAAATGGAAGTCGCATTGCTGATGTGAGCAGAGTTTATAATGTTATCATTATCGAATAGTGCTGCTTATTAGTCAACAGTCATCTAAGCATTGTGATCAGCCTCAGAAAGGGTTTCCCTTCATTGTAAGGATATGTTCACATGGCAGAAGTTGAAGAGGAATTCCTTTTCATTTTCCGCTGCTGGCACTTTCGCCACGGTCTGGCTGCGAGAAAATACTGATGCAGTGCATCAGCATTCTATCGCGGCAACCTGCTATTGATTAGGCCTGGATGAATGGGCCTAATCTACAGGGGGTCACGAGCTGCGGACTCCGCGGCTGCATCAGCCGTGGTGTCCAATGCAGGATCGAGCAGGACGCTTCTTTTTTCTGAGTCCGGCTGCGGTCTCTGTCTCCCTTTGAAAACAATGGGAGATGGAATCTGGGAGGAATCTTCCCTGGATTCAAGGGCGAAATCCGCCCCCAAATCCGTGGCAAATTCTTCCATGTGAACACAGCCTAAGTGATGACATATTGCTACAATATGTGATCACTGATTGTGGAGATCTGCCTATTCTAGTATCTCTCCTATCTGTGCTTTTGAGAGTCAGATCTAACTATTAATAGGGTTGTGCACATCTTTTTTTTTTATTGATGACCTACCTCCAGGATCTGATATATGGGACCCCCACTGATCAGCTGATTAAAGATGCTATGGAATTCCTGACAGCACTGTGACCTCTTCACTGTTTACGCCACACATTTGTTTCATGGTAGCTGTGTGATGTAACTATAGTCTCATCCCATAGAAAATAATGAGACAAGGCTCTAATTTTATTACACAACCACTATGAAATAAACAACATGGAATATAAAAAGCTAAGGGGATCATGAAGCGTGAACAAATGCCACAGCCCCTTTAAGCATATGATAAGCAAGGGTTTGGGTGTTGGACCCCACTGATCTTCTACTGATGGCCTATCTTAAGGATAGGTTGCCAATAACAAAGAAATGGACAACCCATATAAAAGAGTTGTCCAGTTTCAGCACAAAATGTTATTGTTTGTGTAACGAAGTTATACGATTTTCCAATATACTTTGTGTATCAATTCCTCATGATTCTAGATCTCTGCTTGCTGTTATTCATTTTGCTTACATCTAGTGTATAAAAAGCAGTCCCTGGTCATGTGATGAACACACAGGTGGACAGCTCATTACAGTCACAGCACAGTAATCAGACATCTGCTTGGTAACGAGCTGTGCACCTGTGTGTTCATCACATGACCATGGACCGTATTTCACATGACTATGGACTGTACATCACATGACCATGGACTGTTTTTATCCACTGAAAGTTAGCAGAATAAATGACAACAAGAAGAGATCTAGAAAACTGAGGAATTGACACACAAAGTATATTGGAAAATTGTACAACTTTTCAATATACAAACAATAACATTTTGTGCTGAAACTGGACAACCCAACTGTAGGCTATGTTCACATTTGCGTTGGAGTCTCTATTTGGATACTCAGTTGCAATGTTTCACTAAAATTTGCAGAAGAAAAACTCCTGCTGCACAACCTTTTAGTCTGATACTTTCAATTAAAAAATGGACATCCACCAATGGTGGGCTCAATACTGAGAAATACAGGAAGATACATATCCTTCATGCAATACCACCAGGGAGGCGTCTAATTGACTCTAAATTATTCCCCAGCAGAACAGGACAAACACCCCAAACTTAAAGCTAATAACATTTCAGACTATCTACAACATAAAGAAAATTGAGTCCTGGTAGTGATGATATGGCCACGGCCCCACAGATTCCAAATCTGAACAACATCAAGTATGTCTGGGACTACATAAACAGACAGGACAATATTTCTTAGAAGATCTAAGAAAGAAGATCTTTTAGAAGATCTGAGGTTAGTTCTCCAAGATATTTGGAAAGCAAATAGTGATGGGATTAATAAACCTTCTTTTTTCTATACTTTGTGGATGCTCCTTCTTATTGTAAAAGTTCTGGATACAAACAGACCATGGGGGAGATGTATGTATTGTACTTTGATGTATTAATACATTGTTATTTGGTCATCCTTCACATTAGTCCACCTATTCAATTTACGACTTAGGTTGATCACCTTAGAGGCCACTCAAATCTGCTATGTCTTTTTTTGTGCACTGGTGTCCCAAACTGTACACTAGCAGACCACTACTATATTCACTCGGGGTACTGAAGTGGCACTTGTGGACCCTCATTCTCCTAATTGCTATGTATCTCAGGAGTCAGATCCCTAGCATTTGGACGTTTATTCCCTCTTCTTCAGACATGAACAGTATTTTGCCTTCCATGTGAATAACTGAAATGCAGCAGCTGTGGACCCACTGCATCAATGGACGGATTTGACTTGTGGTTACTCCTGAGGGCAATATCTAAGTGGTTCTTTAATATTCGCCCATTAACCTTCATCAGGGGATCTGGACTTCACTGTAGGAGAACCACCAGGTTGTTACATTGGCGTAGTCTCTGTTCAGTTAGAGCTGGCCTAAATGGCTTGAGAAACTCTTGTGCACAGCATCAAAGGAAAAGGCAAAAACATGATCAGGTAACAGGCTTAGATCAGGAGTCTCAGGACAGCCAGAGTCAAAAACTGCCAGGAGGGGTGGAACAGTTCGGAGTCAGGTAATACAAGCAGAGGTCAAGCATGGGTAATATGGACAAACACCTTTGGTATATGGTGCTTTATATAACCTGGGGTGTTTGATGATGGTGTTTGCAATGTCCAGGTCATGTAGTGGCCCTTTAAGTCAGAAAGATTTACTATTAGGACCAAGTGGCCATTACAATTACCTTACATTGTGTTAAACCTCATTTATGCCTCCAGCCTATCTGGACGTATTTGTAGCAGTATGCCTTCCTAATTTGTGTTAATCACTTTACACAGTTAGCAACAGCTGTTTAAAATGTATATTTTACTGTGCAATGTCTCTACAATGTCACTTATTGCATTATATTTAAGAAAATAAGGCACAGTACAGACCCTGTAGTACCTCACTGGTAATGGGAACGCAATCTTAGCATGTGCTGTTAAAACCTAATTGATGATAGTTAGCAATTCTCATATAGTCTGGCAACAGTTGGACATCCTTTTGATGTAGTAGGAGGTATAAATTATGTAATATCTCCAGACATCGCTCATAAAAATGGCCAGTCCATGCAGAAATGGCAGGAGATGAAATATGACTTCTTGTTTTATCATCACAGAACCCTGTATTGTTTCCTGTCCCTTTTATGTTTTCAGTATGCATCTCCGAGTTGTGTCAAGGCCCTGACCTCTGGATGAGGCATAGCTCGCGGGATACGTATTATGTCTGTGATTACATATTTCCTTCTGAGAATTATAAAGGTAATTGGAAGTGTCATGGTATTGTGTGACTATAGAATAATACAAGCATCAACTTCATATCCATATTTCCTCATGTAAACAGAATTTTGGAGGGATCACTTATGATATAATCTAGTCTTCACAATTATGTGGAAACATATAATATATAGACAATGGTCGTTAAACTGAATGAGAGCAATAGACATTCTAAGTAAAGGGCAGAGATGGAACTATAGCTACTATAAATGCAAAAACAACAAAACTGTACACCAGAGGCTTCAACAATGAAGGGATCCAAAGGGAGCACTCAATGTAGCAAGGATGAAAGACCTTGAAAAGAACTTTAGAAGTAATGCTGTACCTTGGAAATCAAAGGTCAGCGTACTATGATGCAATTATTTCTGTGATTCTCTATGGTAGTAATAGCAGGGCAACACAAAGACTGGATAGGTCATAGCATGGATGAGTTTTAAAAGGGTTTTCCTACAAACATAGCCATATTTCAATTTATAGACAATTACATGTTGAACATTGTTCATCAGACTGTCAGCAAGAGGGGTAACATGGGTGTGCAGGCTGTGTGTGAGAAAGGAAGGAATGGGGGTGCAGACTTTCTCACACACAGCCTGCATACCCATGTGCCCCTCTTGATGAAAGTCTGCAACCCCATTCCCTCCTCTTGCTCACAGCCTGCACACCCATGTACCCCTCTTCCTCATAGCCTACAACCCATTAAAACACATTAAACCCCCTACAACACATTAAAAAGCAGTGAGCAAAGAAAGCACTTGGGCCCCCATGTTTTCCGCATGATGTCCTCACGAATGATATGGAGAGAAAAGTAGTTCTTGCAGCCCTTTTCTCTCCACATGACTCGTGTGGACACCGCGTGGAAAACACATGGACCCCATTATAGTCTATCGGGTCTGTGTGATTTCATAAGCTCACCGCTTGTCAATGCGTTCGGTATTCCGCTCAGGGGGGGGCCCCAAGTGGACCTCCTGAACGGAATACCGAACGCAGATGTGAGCCAGGTCTAAGATGGTTAGAAAAAAATCATTAAAACTCTACTAAATTTTTAATTATTTATATTTGCAAAAAAACCTTCTGTCTACAAATTGAAATATGTTCATGATCGTGGGAAAAGCCCTTTGTAAAATTAGAAAAGAATCTTTGACCACCATATAGTAGAATTCTGGCTTACAGTCATGTGGCATATGATGAAACATCTTATGTAACCTTTCTTATAATATATTCTACACTGATTGTATTTTCTATTGATAGATGTAAACCCTAAAAGGACAGATATGTATTTTATCAATGTATTGCACCCTCCTGAAAATAATAAGTAAAACATATTTGGATGATACAATATACTATATATCAATACTATATATCACATTGTAATCCCATCACCACACTGTAAAATATTACATTGAAGCGGAAATCTTCTCCCTATTATGCCAACTGTTTTCTGACCCAGGTCATTCTCATCCTATAAAACATAATTGTCACTGTTTGGTCATTCTTTTCCATCACTGTAGCATGGACGCAAATTGCTTTTGCCTGAAAAGCTTGAATGGGTTTTTTAAGTGCTTTCCTCAAAGGATATGAGATGAAACCAGTGCAAGTTTCTGTAAAGCGTAGTTGTGTCATTACACACAAACACACACAACTACCTGCTTGGCCTTTGACTCACTTTAGGGCAATTGAGGTTGGCATTGTTGCAGCTGAAACCAGTAAAAGTCTTTCACATCAGCAGGAAATGTCGAGTTTGAAAAAAGAGAGAGGATAATAGTAATGGCAGCACAATCTATCATTTCTTGTTATCAATCTTTTATTATTTTATTTCGGTGCTGTGTTTATCTGTCACCTGCCTTAGGAACCATTCTGCGGTATTATTTCCTTGCTCCTTTCTCCATATGCAGCTGGATTTCTATGACAGTATTTCAGTGTTGGTCTTTACTGCAGATGTTTTTTTTTTAATTCATTAAGGCTTTAATGGTAACTATAGTCTTGTCTTGTAGCATTGTCTTAAATAAATATATATACACTCACCGGCCACTTTATTAGGTACACCTGTCCAACTGCTCGTTAACACTTAATTTCTAATCAGCCAATCACATGGCGGCAACTCAGTGCATTTAGGCATGTAGACATGGTCAAGACAATCTCCTGCAGTTCAAACCGAGCATCAGTATGGGGAAGAAAGGTGATTTGAGTGCCTTTGAACGTGGCATGGTTGTTGGTGCCAGAAGGGCTGGTCTGAGTATTTCAGAAACTGCTGATCTACTGGGATTTTCACGCACAACCATCTCTAGGGTTTACAGAGAATGGTCCGAAAAAGAAAAAACATCCAGTGAGCGGCAGTTCTGTGGGCGGAAATGCGTTGTTGATGCCAGAGGTCAGAGGAGAATGGCCAGACTGGTTCGAGCTGATAGAAAGGCAACAGTGACTTAAATAGCCACCCGTTACAACCAAGGTAGCCAGAAGAGCATCTCTGAACGCACAGTACGTCGAACTTTGAGGCAGATGGGCTACAGCAGCAGAAGACCACACCGGGTGCCACTCCTTTCAGCTAAGAACAGGAAACTGAGGCTACAATTTGCACAAGCTCATCGAAATTGGACAATTGAAGATTGGAAAAACGTTGCCTGGTCTGATGAGTCTCGATTTCTGCTGCGACATTCGGATGGTAGGGTCAGAATTTGGCGTCAACAACATGAAAGCATGGATCCATCCTGCCTTGTATCAACGGTTCAGGCTGGTGGTGGTGGTGGTGTCATGGTGTGGGGAATATTTTCTTGGCACTCTTTGGGCCCCTTGGTACCAATTGAGCATCGTTGCAACGCCAAAGCCTACCTGAGTATTGTTGCTGACCATGTCCATCCCTTTATGACCACAATGTACCCAACATCTGATGGCTACTTTCAGCAGGATAATGCGCCATGTCATAAAGCTGGAATCATCTCAGACTGGTTTCTTGAACATGACAATGAGTTCACTGTACTCCAATGGCCTCCACAGTCACCAGATCTCAATCCAATAGAGCATCTTTGGGATGTGGTGGAACGGGAGATTCGCATCATGGATGTGCAGCCGACAAATCTGCGGCAACTGTGTGATGCCATCATGTCAATATGGACCAAAATCTCTGAGGAATGCTTCCAGCACCTTGTTGAATCTATGCCACGAAGAATTGAGGCAGTTCTGAAGGCAAAAGGGGGTCCAACCCGTTACTAGCATGGTGTACCTAATAAAGTGGCCGGTGAGTGTATATTATAATATATAAGTATTTTTTATCTATCTATATCTGCAGACAATAACTAAAAGTCCATATCTCCCCCTGAACGTCAAACAACTGAGAAAATATTTCCATAAATAAAATTCTCTTGGGTCACTGATTCTTAATGGGGCTGTGCCACTAATAAATATAGCAAGAAATAAACCAAATAGCATTTTACTATATCTTTCTTAAGTATTGTTAGTAAGGTTAAGGCCCCACACAGTGAATCACTGCCAAACAAACATGAAAATTTCAGCTGTGAATGTTTTTTTGGTACTATTCCGTTATCGGGCCAGCAGCAGCGCAGTTCAGCAGCAGCTTTCGGGACAGCAGTTCAGCAGCGGGAATTACAATGACATCCGAGGACTGCTGGCCCGATGCTTGTGCCCAGTAACCAGTACATCGATGACCCCCCTCCCCCATCCTTCTCCTCCTGCCAGTGCTGCCCCCCAGCTCTCCTTACATCTTCCCCGTACCCTCTCCCCGCCACACGACTAGGCCTCACCTCAGCGCTAGTACCGAGACCGAAAGGAAAGACACCGGGGCTCAATCCAGGCCCTGACAAGAAACACGCCGACTATAGGAACGGTGAGCTACAGCGAGCCGGAGGGACAAACTTTCTGCAGCGTCCGGCGGCTATCTAGTAGCATTCATTGCTCAAGATTTACGGTGAGGCCTATTACAGGGAGAGGGTACGGGGCAGATGTAAGAAGAGCTGGGGGGCAGCACTGGAAGGAAGAGGAGGATGAGGGCATCGATCGATGTACTGCCTACTACACACAAGCACGGCCTCTATCATCGGGCCAGCATCGGCTTAGTCATGTGGCGGGGAGAGGGTACGGGGTAGATGTAAGGAGAGCTGGGGGGCAGCACTGGAAGGAGGAGGAGATGGAGGGGGGGTCATTGATGTACTGGCTACTGGGCACAAGCATCGGGCCAGCAGTCCTCGGATGTCATTGTAATTCCCGCTGCTGAACTGAACTGCTGTCCCGAAAGCTGGTGCTGAAATGCGCTGCTGCTGGCCCGATAACGGAATAGTACCGTTTTTTTTTTGCAATGAGTGGCTGGGATTAGCCTGAATCCCATCCACTTTGCAGTTAATGTAAAACACAACATGGTGCCCCGACCTCAAGAGGTTTTCTGGGGAATCTTAGCTACTTACTTACTGCCCAAGTTGAACTTAAGGCATCTCCAGGCTGTTTTTGAGACCTGTGTTCAGTGGTATTACATGAAAATGGGAACTGTCCTTAATGCTGGCCCTCTTATACATGTAATACACTGCGGACTTTCTGTCCCTATTATACATACCAAATATACTTGAGTATAAGCTGACCTGAATATAAGCCGAGGCCCCTAATTTTACCACAAAAAACTGGGAAAACGTATTGACTCGAGTATAAGCCGAGGGGGGGAGGGAAATGTAGCAGCTACTGGAAAATTTCAAAAATTAAAATGGTCGGAGTTTTTGGGTGCAGTAGTTGCTGGGTGCTGGGAAAGGGAGGGGGTGTTTTGGTTGTCTGTCTGCCCCTTCCATGAGCTTGAGGACTGCTTTATTTCCCCCCACTTGGAATTCAGCCTGGCTGAATATAGGATATCTGCAATGCTCCTAGTAACCCCTTCCCGTATATATGGTATATGGAAGATGCCAGCCTCAGCCTAAGGCTGAGGCCCTACATTGCAGAAACACGGCTTTTATTGTGTCAGATTTTGCGGCGTTTAAATGAGCTGAAGAGAATTGAGCAGAAGATAGAAGTACAAATTCTATATATTTCCAATTCCTTTTGTAGCCATTCTTGGCTTTGGTTAAAAAAATGCAGGACTGACTACTAAAAGAAATTGGTATGGGGCCATGTTTTGATGACCATCACATGACTGTATTATATTCACTGTATGTGAATGGGGGCTATTCACATGAATGATTTTTTGATGGTCTGTTTTCGCATAGTATCAAAAATAGAACATTTCCTATTTTTATCCATTTCCACGGATCCCTCAATGGACTCTCAAATATATGAGGGATCTAGAAAATCGGAAATCCCTCATTTGCAAATCAGCCATGAAAAGACAATATTTTCTAAAATTACTATAACACGCTTATTCAATTTACTTATTACTATTTCAAATAAAAGCAATACCATAGTAAGCATCATGTTGTCTCACCATTCAGGGAAAAGCTCCACATAGGGGGATGAGTGTATCTGTACAGGTATATTCAGAGATTCTCTGTAGCAGATAAGTGACAGACATTTCTGTGACAGTCCCATTCATCTGAAATCACTGCACATGTGACCATAACAACCCCATTGAGATATATAAGACAATCTTTCATCTGCGCACATTTTTGGAACTGATTTGCAGTGTGATACCTCTTTACTGTGGGATTTTATTGTTGCAATGATCAAGCTATGAATATCTGACAACTTTGCTGTGACCTATCTACAAACCAAGTGTCACATCAGGCTTGATAGGATCTCCACAGTTTGGTTACATACTGGTATAAGTAGATCAACTTTTGCAATGGATAAAGAATTTCTTGGACTGAATCTGGTTTGGAGATCTGAACTCCCTGCATCACAATTATGTATGATGGTAGGAGTCAGGGGCGTAATTTTAGAGGGTGCAGAGGGTGCAGTTGCACCGGGCCCAGGAGCCTTAGGGGGCCCATAAGCACTGGCATCAGTATTGAGATTGCAGCTTCCATCTGGCCCATAAGCCAAGGAGAGCCACAACCCTAACCACACTAAGGTGGTTTAAACTCCTTAGTACCCGTAACCATCACTATCAGGAATTCACTATAGGGACAAGGTAGGGGGGCCCGGACAAAAGATTGCAGCGGGGCCCACAAGACTTTAGTTATGCCACTGGTAGTAGTCCCTTTCTCCCCCCGGCTTTACAATCCAATACTGTTTGATAGTAGAACCACAGATAGTCATGGACTACTAGTTTCATAGATTATCATGATAGAAGGAGTTACAGTCTATGAATCAGATTAAGTGTAGAACATGTGGGTAATATATGGGCTGTTTTTTCCGGACTGTATATGCCTCTGTCCAAACAACCTATGGCTATTGCACAGGCAGCTAAATTATCCAGTGCATGAGAACTAAACATCCACACCAAGATTTATCCGTAAAATATCCACACGTGTTACATGCATGTAGATTTTCCTTGTTTTGATGTGAAACTGAGTTGTGGATTTCACTTAATGCTTTGCTACACACAAAATCTATGCTGAACATCTACTGCGTTTCCTAGAATCCACAATATCTATATTTGCAAACCTGTGTGTGTGTATATAATATATTATATAATATTTATTACACATTGATGATTAAGATTCTATAATGTCAGTAAAATACTGTAATTACACAGTTGTGGGGTTTACATGAGCCCTTCATCCTTTGATCACATACTGTAAATCTCCTTCCTTCCCATAATGCTTCAGTGCAAGCCTTCAGTTAAAATCATATCTGTTTATTTTTTCTGACCCTCAACCCATTGATATTCTTCCATCTTGTTAAATTTCCAGTGCCTTGGAATAAAGCAGCAATCCCTGGTGGCCCTTAACAAGGCCACCTGTCACGTGACGAAATCTATAAGATCTGCATTCCTAGGGCTCCTGGAAGAAGAATGGACAACTACCCCGGTGCCTCATTTTCCCTTGATATTTCATTGCTTGTCTTGTTTATCCATATGTTTCACCTCCTTATACTCTTTTGTCTCCTTTTCCCCCCCTTGCAAAATGAAATGTTATGTAAGAATGAAAACTAGCAGAAATAAATGTCGAGGATGGCTGAGATTTGCAGCCTGGAGTCGGCCTTCTGGTTCCTAACTGCATAATCCATCACATACAAAGTCATTTTAATGTCACAACATTTTAATGTCACTGCTTTGCTAATGTCAGTGCCTCTGATTCACTTTTTAGTGCACAGATTCTCAGCGTTCATCTCCCAAAGGACATTTTAGGGACTTTAAAAAGATATTTGATGCAAAAAGTATGAGATTTCTCTCTAGAATAGCCGAAACTCCTTAGGGATAGAAGACTGTTTCCGAGCGTTCTACAGAACAAACATTTTATAATTTATCTAAGTTTCTGTCCTTTTTAGCCTTAAAAAAACATGGAGGCCCCATTGTATGCAATATGTGTTCTGGCTGCTGCAAGGTTTGTTTTCCTAGTGGGTTCTAGGCTTGTCCTACCCCTGGTGGTTATTTATTTTTTCTCCCAACTTCCGTGAGCACAAACATGGTTGGGCAAATTTATTAAGACTGACGTATCATACGCTAGTCTTAATAAATGGCCTGATTGGCTCAGACTGAGAGATTTATTTATTTATTTATTTTTTTATGTAGATTGTGAGCCCCACACAGAGCTCACAATGTACATTTTTCCCTATCAGTATGTCTTTTTTGGAATATGGGATGGAAATCCATGCAAACATGGGGAGAACATACAAACTCCTTGCAGATGGTTTTTTTTACCCTTGGTGGGATTTGAACACCAGGACTCCAGCGCTGCAAGGCTGCAGTGCTAACCACTGAGCCACCGTGTGGCCCCAGACTGAGAGATTTATAAGAATGTAACCTCTATATAAATCTGTTGAAGACCCCGGAACAAGAATGGAAATCTATGTCGGTTCCTACCTGGCGTCTATTTCCATTCTAACGCATATTAGGAAAACTTTTAATAAATCAGCCAGGCTGAAGCGACTCAACCCAAAATTTTCAGAGTTTCAGATCTGGGTTTGGGGCACAAGTTTGGCCTCAAACATGCGCCTCAATAAAATCCCTCTCTGCAAGTTTTTGGCCACACTTTTCAAAAATTTAGCAGATAGAAACCACCGTGATTTAGGCTAAGGCCCCATGTAGTGTCCCATACCAAAAAAAGCGCTGTGGGAAAAACCATGGTAGCAACACATTGTGGCTTTTCACATTATACCTATGGGGGATCACCGCCGTTTCCGTAAGTATATTTGACATGCTCCGATTTCCAAAAGTGTGCCGGTTTTAGAAATTGCAGCATGTCCGCCGTGTATATTTTTCTGCTAAGTAGGAATTGGATTTTCTAGGTTTCTGCCACAGGCAAACGTTGGCGTTTGTCACCACGTGCGGCACCGGCCTTACAGTACCATCACAGTGAATGATATTGTGTTTTATTTGTGTAATGTCGTCCAAAAAGAAAAAAATCTGAAAGTTGTGTTTTCAAAAACTAGCACGTAATGTTCCATTCATACGGAGTAAACGCACGCTCATTTTGGCAAAATACACGTGTAAAGAATACACGTGTAAAAATAAGACTCCCATTGACTTCAATTACATTTTTTACATGTGTAAAAAATTTCATTGAAGTCAAAGGGAGTCTTATTTTTACACGTGTATTCTTTACACATGTATTTTGCCAAAATGAGCGCGCGTTTACTCTGTGTGAATGGACCCTAACACAAAATATTAATTTTACCGTCAGAAGGCAGCATTTTTCCCATACGCTTATATAGGGTAGGGAAGGTAGAAACGAAAAGGCAGTGGAAAACAAAGAGTTTTTGTTACGTGTGACCTTGGTCTCAGGCTGGTTTCATGAAGCATTTACCCATGATATCACAGGTGTTTTATGCATTTTGCTTTTAAACTTTTCTTTTTAATTAAAATCATCCGGTTAGATATTTGTCATCTCTGCTTGACTTATCCTTGGATCACTTCTCTGCAGCAATCCTTTGAATATTCATGTATTATCTACCTCTCCTTCATCTTTTGCAATCGCCCAAGTCAAGCCATCCTAATGTATCTGCACAATATAGCCACATTATTTATTATTTTATATAGCGCCCACATATTCTTCGGTGCTTTACAGATATTGTTCTCAGTAGGCCTCACAATCTAACTTCCCTATCAGTATGTATTCAGGGTGTGGGAGGAAACCCATGCAAAACTACAAACTCCACGCAAATATCGTCCTTGGTTTAATTTAAACCTAGGATCCCAGAGCTGCAACAGCACTAAACCCTGAGCCATACTTGCATAAATTTAAAGGGGTTGTCAAATATCCCATTTGTTTTGAATACTCTGAATGGGTTATCAGTATCTGATCGGAGGGCGTCTCATATCTGGACCCCACACTGATCAGTTGATACAGTAGCCGGAAGCTGTATACAGTGTATATGGCCGGAAGCAGCTCTGCGCCTATTCAAGCTGCGGTTACCCAATGCCATTGTTACGGTGTATGCTCTACAGCTGCAGCTCTGCTACCAGTCACTTGAATAGGAGAAGATCTGCTTTCATCCAAATGCACAGTTTATGACTTCCAGTAGCCAGATTAGAAACCAATGACCTATCCTGTGAATCAGTATGCAAAACACATAGACAACCTTGGACAACCCCTTTAATAACTCTAATGCTAAGGCACCAGTGTGCTGGGAAGATTACTATTGGGTTTGTAAGTAAATTACAAATTGAATAAAATGTATCTACCAAATGAGAGGGATTGTCTACCAAAACATAAGGCAATGAGGAGCTGTATTAAATTAGATATAGTAATAATGTTGTACTCTGCCTGGGCCACAAAAGGTCAGGGCTGTCTACATAAAATAGGAACAAAGGTCATGACTTTAACTCAGATGGATTACATGTTACCAATTTAGCCCTTTTTTTCTTTTAATGTATAACTAGAACACAAAATGGAAACTATTTGTGTGTCTCAGAGAAGGCGTCACTGTTACGTCCTGAATTTTGGTCAACATATGAACAGTATAATAATAGGTTAAACTGGACATTTGTGCAATAAATTGGAAATTCTGCTTGGTCACACTGTTATGTGGGTTGTATATTCTAGAAACCAAGGGTTCTATGTTTGCATACATTCTCATGGGATCCTGAATACAAAGCGACCTCTTTCCATTCTGCACCTACATTGACTTGAGTGTTTATGGTTCACAAAGTATAATGAGACATCACAGACCTCTAGTCATGTGAGATATTGTTTTTCCACCATTGCGCTGTTTACATGTGACGTTAATGAAGCAGTATTTCTAGATGGCCTTCATTTTGTAAAAATACACAGACCCCTGTCATTTTCTAAATTAATATCTACTATTACGTAGTCCTGCTAAATGAAGCAGATTGTTTTCTTCTACCGGAGGGGAGCTAGGGCTGCCTCCATATGTTTTTACCTGTAGAAGTGATTAAGTGTTTTTTTTCCCATTATTTAAAGGGGTTTAAACATTTTTCTAAATAAAAATAAAAGAAAAACAGCATTACAAGCAATAGTCTTGTGAACGATTTTCACTTAGGTTGGCGTTACTATATCCAATGTCATGTATATATGTTCATAGACATACAATTACAAATAACCTTTCTACTCTGTATTGTATACATAGTCAAAACTCTAGAAAAGACGACATGTGTAAGAAGAAAACCTTTTTTATTAGACCAAATTTTTTGTGATAAATTTACAGCTTAGCCATACTTTACATTATGCTTATTGGCAATTAGCTTTGAGCAGACTAACCTTCTACAAAACCACAGTGGTCGTCTCTAAGAGTTTTCACTGTACTAATGTTCAAAGTTCAGATTCACTAATACTGTCTAAGGCAATGGCCCTGCAGTTTTTTTGAGCCAAAGTCAGGAGTGACCTGAAAAAGAATAGAAAATATAAAGTAGGCTCTTAAATGTTTTCCTTCTGTTTAATCCATTTCTGACTTTGGCTCAATAAAATCACAGCAAAATCTGCAACAAAAAAAGCTGTTTCCACAACATGGACTCTAACCCCCCCTCCCCCCACAGTCCATGCCCTCTTGATTTTTTTTATGTTACCATAAAGTATTAAGGGGATTGTCCGATCTCAAGTATCCTATCTATACTGGTAGCTTATGTAAATTGAAGATGTTTCCTAAATATATTGCTGTAGAAATGCTGCTTTGTTTGCCTGCTATGTGACCTTATTCCTCCCATTGTTTACACAGCTATAACCACAGACCTCTGAGATAGGACAAGTGACATCACTCACTCACTGCTCTTGCCAGCTGGACAATTGTTCAGCTAATTGCAGTTTGCTGATAAAGCTGAGTCTGTTATCTCTCACATGTAAACACATAGATAACACTGAGTTCATTCTGTACAAGCATCTGCATATTATCTGATCTGCATAAGTGTTCTATGTCTCGTTCAGCAAGAGAGAGGAGGGGGGAGAGAAATACAGGAAGTAAGAAGACTGCAGGCAAAGCTGCTGAAACACTGAGTTGGGAAAACCCCATTAATAACTGCTTCTGTGTAACAGTGATAAAGCCTCCTTGGCTTTTTCCACAGATTGTTTTGGCCCCTTAACTTCCCCAACACAGTATAATATCCCCTTGATGGCCTTCAATTGGTATAATATCCTATCGGTGCCCCCACACAGCCTGACACCACATTAGTGGCCCCAAACAGTATATTGTCCCCATTGTGCCATCATGTCCTTACACAGAATAATGGCCCCTTTATAGTCTTCATATAGTATAATGCCCCATTGGTACTTTAACACAGAATAATACTCCCTTAGTTCTCACACACATACACAGTATAATGACCCATTAGGACAATAACACACAATAATGCGCACACACAGTACAGTGTGTCCATAATGCCCACTCTGCCAACCATGTGCCCACTGTGAAGGTCTAGAGGGCCTGCAGTAAATGCTCCATACCTGATCACTGTCATTATACAGGAGCAAGGAGGGAGAGGTCCACAGTCCAGGTACAGACCACAGTCCGTTAGTTGAGTATCCCTGTTCTAGTCATTTAGTCAGTGCAAATGATCCTATACTATATAGTATAGTATAGTACTTATATGCATACTATACATAGCAGATACTATATAGCAATTAGATATTTCTTTGGAAACATCTGTAACGCTCCTTACATGATTGATCATCTACAGTGGTCCAGCAAGTTACAGTGGTCACAGGTTAAAATATTTTCAGATTCTGCTAATAAGCCTGGTATTTTCATTGGTAACACCCTGTTTAAGGGCTAGTTCACACGTGAACTGCCCGCGCGGGTTTTGACACAGAGAGAGACGCGTCGAGCCGTGTCTCTCTCTTGTCAAAACCCGCCCGCCGCGACCATCGCTGTCGCGGCTTAACCCTCTGCTGTCAGCTCAAATGAATGAGCCGACATGGGAGGGAGCTGCCGGGGGCGGACTTGTCCTTTCTTTTCTCCGCTAGCAGCAGCCCGCCGCTAGCGGAGAACAGAAGCCTGGCGGTCTCCATAGACCACCATTATAAGGGGAGGTTTTGGACGCGAAATCCGCTGTCAAAAACCTCCCCTTATACTCACGTGTGAACTAGCCCTAAAGGGGCTCTATCACTAGGAAAAGTCATTTGAACTAATCACACCTTTGCATAGCTTTTAGAAAGTCTATTCCACACCTACCTTTAGTATGTAGATTGCCTCAGTGGTTTCTGAATAAGTCAATTTTTTTTCATATGCTAATTAGACTGTTGCACGATACATCGTGCACTCCTCTCCTGTTGTTTCCTATGGAGGCTGCTGCTGATGACTCAGCTTCCTGTTTGCCTCACACACACATAGGAGATAATAGCAGAGAGGAGGCTGCTGGGAACTTCCTGAGCTGGCTGAAAGCTCATTAGCATATGAATAAAAACGGACTTATTCAGAGACCACTGAGGCAATCTACATACTAAAGGTAGGTGTGAAGTAGCATTTCTAAAGCCTATGTAAGCATGTGATTAGTTAAAAATGACTTTTCCCAGTGATAGAGCCCCTTTAAGTGAAGTGCTTGCACTCACAGGCTGTCTAGTAGAGCCTCGGTACAGTACAGTACAGTACATACTGTATTGCTCTAACCTAGATATTAATTGATGGAGGCTCCATTTCATTTGTCTGGTACACTGCGCATACTGTACTGACCCTGAAGATGCTCTTCTCCTTAGTATGGAAGCGATTTATAGTTTCCAGCAATTCTGACATTTTATAGGTTCCGGATTTGCTTTGTCTTTATTAGTTATCTGTCTATTTGTCTTTGCGCCAGCCAAATTTATTATGCCCTCGACCTGTAGCATGGGGCAAACAACTACAAAGTTAGTGCTCACTGAACAAGTGCATGGTTCTCTTTTTTCTGCTTCCGAACGGTGACATGGTTGTCAAGTGATCGATAGAATGACCAGCCGGAAGTCTCTGGTTTCTATGTAAGTCTATGAGAGTGTAACTAGTCGTAAGTATTGCTAAAATCTGTAGCAGCTATCTCTCCTAGGGCCTTGTTGGAAGCCCGGAGCTATTATTTGGTCGAGGAGCAAAAGGGGGCCCTTAAATTGTGCATGGGGCAAAAGGAGGATATTATGCAATGTGTGAGTGAAAAGACTGCGGGTGAAAAGGCATTATACTGTGTATGGCGCAATAGGTGGCCATTTTACTGTGTGTTTGGGCAATAAGAGGCCATCATACTAGGTGAGGAGTATAGGGGGGGGCGTTATACTGTGTACGGGGGGGCGCGTTATACTGCTGTGTACGGGGGGGGGGGGGCATTTAAGGGGCCATTATTTTGTTATGCTGCAGTCTTACCACCAACTAAGCCACTGCCATTAGAGATAGGCGATCCTCTGAAGATTTGTTTCATTTTCGGGTTCGGGTGGTTCGGTCCAAACTTGCTTTGGGTCAGATAAGTTCAGTACATACCAGAGCTTAAATTGGCTTAAAACATAGTGTATGACACTGTCAGGGTTCCTAGGAATCCAATTTCTAGCTCTTTAAGGCAAACAAAGCTGAAGTTATATCAGAGTGAAAGTGACTTGTATGTCTGTGGAACATATTTGTGGCTGTGAGTATAGTGGTAAAGTCATGAAAAAGAAATGGATTTCCAAACAAAAAGCCATCAAAAAGGATTCCTTCAGGAGAGAAGATATAAATTCAAAATGGTGTTGGCATTGAAAGTTGCAATGACGTGGGTTTTTTTAATGTGGGGACGTTTTTCAATATAACTTTTTTCTTTTTAACACTAACACTGTGCCACTAACATTGTGGTATAGTGAAATGTAGTGAACCAGGCCACAGGGCATGTCTGGCTGAGTGGTGGCAGTGGTCGTAGCTGTGACAACATGAGTGGCGGTACAGCATGGAATAATATGATGGAGGACCGGGCCGCAGGACTACATGCCAATAATTTATTCTATCTGCCTGTAATTCATTAAATGTAACTAAACTTCGTTCTACTTCTTCTCTTCCTATTATTCTGTAGATCTATTGTCACTGCGGCTCCTGTTTTTCAGTAAAAATAGAGCATTTGCTTTGGTTCATGCAGTGATGATAATAACATGTCTGTCCTCTAGTTTGAGTATCACTTAAATGGTTCTTCTCTGTCTGCAAAGAGTATTATATTCTGTCCGTGACATCGGCACTGTAAGGTCTCCACCTACCACTTATTAGAAGAAGGTGATATCAGGACGCCACACACATATCTCCTCTGTATTTTTATTATGCAAGGCATCTCACACGGCGGCCATTTTAGTTCACATGAGAAATGACGAACAAATAAAAACACAGTGGATGCCAGTATTAAACGTGGCCAAACTCTGATATCGGGATGTAGAATACTGCTGAAATATATGTATCTCCTGCATGTCTACATTGTGCAATCGTATTACACAATTATGCAGTTTTGAAGGTTTTTTTCCCACAATTTTTAACTATATTTCAATGCATGATCTAGAATATCTGTGTGATAAATCAATATCATTTTATCATCTATTTATTTTGCATGTGGCTTCCTATGTGTGATACCAGAATAACCACCACATCTAAAGAGTATCTCATCCCTTAGTGCACTACTATCACTACTGGAGGACTGGACACTGTGCCACTACAGGATATTTCACATTGAAAGAGCATGTTTAGTTAGTTTGTCCAAAAGTGGCTCATGGGTTTTGGTATGGCTTCCATATTCAAAATCTACAAGACATTGCAGTATAATGCATTCTAATGTTTAACCCATTGTGTGCATTTTTTTGCAGAATTGCTACCAACTTGCCACATTTTTTTGTGCCACATCTGTATGTGGTGTTTGAGTTACGGCGCTTGAGTTGTTATAACTGTTGCTCTTAGATCTTGCTGACACTTTTAGTTAGTGTGTTGCACAGTATTATATAGTGTGTATATAGCACAGTTAGGCATTGTAAAGAACAGAGAAAATCCACCATAACCTAACGTGTATTATATTAATATGCTACATTATAGTGATGGAATATGAAGTATTTAAAAGGGTGCTCCAGGAGTTTTAGATTCATGATCCATCCTTAGGATAAGTCATACATGTCACAGCAGTACTGGTTCAACTCCACTGATCAACCAAACGAACAGGCCAAGTCAGTCTGGACACCCACTGATGTATTATTGATGATTTGGAAAATCACACTTACAGAATGAAACACCGTTTTTCACTTGTTGATTGGTGCCTCTGTTGTTGAGATGTCACCATTTTTGTCACTAAATGAGCTAATTGGAGCAACAAGGACACTGCCATTGCTCCATAAGGAAGCCTTCACACGGAGTATACGCTCCGCTCATTCTGAACGTAAAAGTCGTTCAGAATGAGCGTGTAAAAAACAGCTCTCATTGACTTGAATGGGCGCCGGCATACGAGCGCTACTCATTGAAATGAGTCAGTGGGAGCTGGTTTTTACCCGCTCAATTTGAACAACTTTTACGTTCAGAATGAGCGGAGCGCATACTCCATGTGAAGGCTCCCTATGGGTAAGCTGCAACATTCTTGTTGCTCCAAAATAGCTAATTTGCAGTGACAAAACCAGCGATATTTCAACAATGGAGGCATGGATTCACAATGGGAAAACACTGTATGATTTAGGTGACTCTATCCAATCAATCTACGGGGCTGAAGCAGACTCTCTTGAAGATTTTTTGGCTAGGACTGTACAACAAGTTTTGGTTGTCATGGCTAAAGTAAAGTCATTGGTTGCAACAATTGTCACATAACATCAGTGTTTCCCATTGGGAAAAAAAGTTGCAGGCAATATACTATAATATCCACAGTTAATCTGCAATATTGCTTTGACCATGATGCGCTAAGGAGCAAGTAAAAAGGTTGCAATTGTTAGTAAATATTGTATGAATTAGTAAAATAGTCACATGTACAGAAAATAATTTACTCACATTACAAATTACAATCTGTTCTAAGGGGAAACAAGTACTTAGCTATTCAGGTTTCTAGCAAGAATTCATAGTAAGTCACATTTAGAATGTGCACGAGTGTGTGATGTAGATATCAGGATAGAGGGAGATTTTTGAAGAGTTGACACTTTTATGATTTTTACAGTCTAGTTCCCTGATAATATGAAATGCGTGACTTGCAGAATTCTTTTTGTCGAACATGCAGAGCAAACAGTTTAGATTTTGTAGGCAGTGCTAAGGAGGACAGCGCTGAGAAGCGTTCCTATAAATGGTAATTAAGAAAGCTATAAACAAGAGGAGAGAGACACCGTCCAGCTATTCTCTAAATAATGACGTGGACTGTCAAGCACATTCCTACTTGTGCAGCCTGCTGTGTATACACAAGTTTAACATGAATTCATCTTTAAAGTCCGATTCAGAGAGCAGTAAGCTCCTGAGAGATGATGGCATATTCTGCATTAAATAATGGAAAATCACCATGTACGGCTAAGGAGGTAGCTACCATCACATATGCAATGGATATTCTGACAAAGTACAGCACGACCTATGCTCTGTAGTGACGTAATTAGTCTATACCAAGAATAAATGCTGCGGAACACAAATGGTTCCCAAAGAAGAAGTAATAGAGCAGAGGTTTAGACAGTACGCTCCTAAGTCACTTGTCAGATAACCCCAGCAGGCTGGCTTTAATGTATGGTATATACTGTATAACCTGAATATAAAGCTATATTTAGTGTCTGTACAGATGTGCTCAAGTAGCAACAATAACTGATTTTAGCAGATCTAATTTATGTTCTTAAACTTCTCATTTGCATAAAGTCTCAAAACCTTAGACCTGTCTAAAGTAAAAAAATAGAATGGTAAAATATCCTTTTTTTTTAAAAAAAAAACTTAGGCAAGGTTCACATCGCGGCTCTCCACAATGTTTTACCAGTTCAGCTCACCATCATTCGGATTCCCAAGCAGACCCAAATAACAGTAAGCTGGACCACTAAGACAGTAGTTACCCGTGGACACCGGCGGATCCCATAGACCATATTGGGGTCCATCAAATGTTTGACATTGTAAGGGTGCATTCACATGATGTAAAATGGAGCGCAAGCTGGCACGTATACGTGTGTCAGCATTTTGCGCGCTCAAACAGATCCCATTGATTTCAATGGGAGTTACGAGCGTATACGCTGCGTTATTTTGCGCCCGTAATTTTGCTTGCGCTCCATTTTACATTGTGTGAACGCACCCTTATACTGAAATCAGCGGAGGGAAAAGTCCTCTGTGTAGGACAGTTCTCTCCTGTGATTTCTGCAGTGGAGGCTCTGGTGCAGATGTTCATTTTTTTGTTTTCAGTAAAAAGTTTTGAAGCTAAGTGAATGTTCACACTACTGTTACTAGAGTCAGTTGCTCTCATCCTATGATTGACAGTAACAGTAGTAGACTGACGAAAGCAGATGGAGCCCAATCCATCTGCGTCTGTTCCCATTGACTATAATGTAAAAAAAACATGATGGACACTTTCTTCTGTCATGTTTTTTTTCCTTTTGTAACAGAAGAAGAAGTCCTGCATGAATGACTTTCTTCTATCAGAAAAGTAATAAGAAAACTGTCAAGTTTTTACATGGGGTGAACGCAATGTATACATCTGTGGTTTAATGTCCGCTGCTCTCATTCTGCTCTAATTATTCTGTTCACTGTATATTGGTTGTTACAGCAATGCTAAGTATGTTTTGTGACAATAAAAGTATTACTAAAATGTCTACATACACATACATATATATATATATATATATATATATATATATATATATATATATATATATATACACACACACACACATGCTATTTTTTTTATTTAATAACCTACAATGTACTGGCATATAGAGAGATCTCTTTATATCAGTACATTTTGCAAAATCCTGTTAAGGGATTTAGTCAGGTATTTAGAAAAATCCTCCCATTTACAATTGCTGAGTAATAGCTCAGATTGGCGAGTATCTGCCTACGATACAGAGGGTTGTACAAGAGAATAGCAGTTTGAATGGGAGACAAGGAGAGGGGTGAGGGAACAGGGCTGATCTTCTCTGTAGGAGTCCTGCTATGATGTAAGGGTCCATTCATATGGAGGAAAATGGTGAGGAATTTGGTGTGGAATTTCAGTGCTGAAAAAAAGCCTACCATTGACTTCAATGTCTTCCTTTTTCTGCTAGCAGAAGAACATATCACGTCTTAATGATCATTATCAGTTCCAGGATCGGTAAACACAATTCTTGGCACTAATTTGTGCATTCTTATTATTAATAGGACAACAAAAGATGCTTAAAAAGTCTTGTATATCTTTTATATGTTAAGTCCTGTCTTTTTGATAATGGTTTTTGGTTTTATTGGAGTCGTAATCGATGACCCATCTCAAGGAGACAATGCACCCCACCACGCCATGTTTGAAGACGCAGCAGTGTTTGCTCTTCACTTACATTCATGAGCACTTGGCCTGTTTCCTGCTCAGTCCCATACCAGGCACGGTTGTTAGCGCATACTGCTGTTCTTAAGCCTAAGTTGTGTCTGTTATTAATGACATATCATAATGCTGGATGTTAAATCTGGTCTATCTTTAGACAGTCTCGTCTACGTTTATACCACCTTTTCGTTGGCTTACTTTGAGCCGAATGTTATGACACACTTTGGCACATCGCGCTGAACACTTGCATGTCTAACAAGTAGAAACATTTTAGTAAAAACTAGATGATACAGTTGCGCCAAAGATTCGCCATGTTTATGCCATTGTCTAGTCATAACCGAAATAGTAGATCTGGACCATTGCAAACAGTTGTTGAGTTATATGCTAAGAGTGGCTTACGATCAGGGCTGTTTTTTGTGATACTTCTACCAAGGACTTGATGCCAAACATGGCACTGGCAAACAACCCATCAAACTCTGATATACTGTAGTGTGCGCCCTTGTCAATAGCTTTGCGGAGGATGCTTATAGAGAAGAGCTGTGCTTGATATTGTGCCTCCAAAGGGTTTCCCAGTTTCTTACGACCCTGAGGCCTACTGCATGACAAGATATAACTAAGTTTATATGGAAGCAAAACTGAAAAAAAAATTCACTTTGCTAAAACTGTTGGAATAAGTGCAGAAATACTGTATTCCAGCAAGGAGAGAAGTTGAGTCATCAGCTGGGCATGTATACTGCATTTAATCCATGGTCAAGCCCATTATATTAACCCTAAATTTACATAGAATTAGAAGGAAGTTCTATAACAACACAGCAGAGGGGTTACTGAATAGCCTGTTTTCTACAAGGACCCAATACTTCCATAATCCACAGTGCATATCACTAGGCTCCTCGCCATCCTGTCACTTTCTTTTGCCTCTAACCACATCACATTTTATCTGTAGTTTTTTCTTTAGCATACTGTACATAGAACATCTTCCTATGACGCATGTCTAAAAGGCCATAACAATTCAGTGTAGAAAAGGAAAGCAATATTGATTTGCCTCTGAGATTTCCGTTATTTCTAGATTGGTTTATTCTTGTCACATTATATAAAGCTTTTCAGTTTGTTCAACCTGGAAAACTGACAACGGAGGAAATCTTTTGTCAACACAATATATGTCGCTATTGTTTTGTATATGTATTCAAAGCTGTTTCAGCTGAAAATTTGTTTTGTTACTTTATAACAAGCAAAAAATTGCCACATTTTTCCCCCATTATAAAATATAAAGCCTTTATCCATCTTTTTATAACATGTAAAATCAGTTGCAGTTTCGTTAAAGGGGTTATTCAACTCTATAAGCTTCGTAGCGTTTTCGTAGGTATAATTGACATGCTGTGAATTGGAAAAGACACAACGGTTTTTGAAAACGTAGCATTTCTGCAACATTTTTTTATGCAATGTGTGGATGGGCTTAGCCAGAATCCCATCCACTTTGCAGTTAAAGGGATCCTATCTTTCAAACCCTATTTTTTCTAACACGTTGGAGTAGCCTTAAGAAAGGCTATTCGTCTCTTACCTTTCGTTGTCTTCTCCACGCCGCCGTTCGCCTAAAATCCCGTTTTTTGTCTATATGTAAATGAGTTCTCTTTCAGCACTGGGGACAGGCCCCAGCGCTCAAACAGCACTGGGGGCGGCCCCAATGCTGCCAGAGAACTCTCCAGCGCCGCCTCCATCTTCATCAGGAACAAGGTCTTCACCGCATCTTCTTCCGGTGGTGTGTCTTCTAACTTCTACGCCTCGGGCCTAGGGCAAGCCGACTGCACATGCCCGCCGGCCACAAGAAAATGGCCGCTTACAATACTGTGCAAGCGGCCATTTTTCTTGTGGCCACGAGCATGCGCAGTCAGCTTTGCCCTGGGCCCGAGGCCTAGAAGTTAGAAGACACTGCCAGAAGAAGACGCGGTGAAGACCTCGTTCCTGACGAAGATGGAGGCGGCGCTGGAGAGTTCCCACCCCCCAGTGCTGCGAAAGAACTCATTTACATACCGACAAAAACTGGGATTTTAGGCAAACGGCAGCGCGGAGAAGACAACGAAAGGTAAGAGATGAATAGCTTATCTTAAGGCTATTTCGATGTGTTAGTTAGAAAAAAAGGGTTTGAAAGATAGGATCCCTTTAGGCTCCATTCACACAGAGTAACGCCAGGCGTCATTTGTGTGTAATTTGTGTGTCTTTTACGGCCGTCATAAAACGTTTACATAGAGTTCTATAGGAAAAGACTTCCGTAATTTACGGCCGTCATTTACACACAAATGACGCCTGGCGTTACTCTGTGTGAATAGAGCCTTAATGTAAAACGCTGTGGTTTTTTTGCCATGGTGTCTCTGCAGTTCGCAAAGTGGGGCCCCAGCTTTGCTCTGGAAGGCTGCAGTATTTTGGAGAAAACCCTTAGAGCAGGTCACTAGAAGAAGTGTCTGCTGGGCTGCTTTCCTCCATCTTGGCTGATTGACAGCCTTCTCTTTATTTTTATAGAAAGAGATCTGTCACTCAAGCTGAACCGATCCAGGAGTAGCTGGAGGGGACCTCCCAGGGGACACATCTTCCTATAGCTGCCTCATTTTAAAGCTATGTTTTTTTTCAAAAACACGTCACAAATTTCAGAGTAGGCCTTTGTAATGATGAAACCTGCCTAAACCCAGAGTATGCCGCTATCGGTTTAGGTGGCATAAAACTGCAGTGAGGTTTCCTTTAAAGAGTAAAAAGGCTTTTTATAGTACATTGAAGGAAGAAAAATTAAAGGTTAAAGGCAAACAGAGAGCATATTTTGATTTGCGAATAGACCTAAATGTTTTGCATAGAAATTGTGGTGCAGATTTTGCCACAAATTTTCAGTGTGGATTCTGTAGGGTCCACATATTGTGATATACTAGCAGAGTTGGAAAGAACACAAGCTCACACTCATTTTCCAAAGGACTCAGGTACAAATGTTTGCATGTTTTTCATCTCACATGTTGTCACCAACATGTTACAAATCAGAAAAGCACACGTGACAGTCAGAAAACTATTGAGTACGTGTTGGAGAGTTTTGCAGCCTGCTACTACATATCACGTACATCTGTGAGACACATTTCAAAAATTGTTGGGCAATGTATGCAAAATCAGACCAGGCACACATTGTGCATCACAAATTTTAGTTATCTTCAGATATCTGCATGACATACTGACCTACGTGTGTAGCAGTTTCATATGTGTAGGGCATATTTTTACACCCCAGAAATAGTCAGTCAAATTACCCTAAAACCAGTGAACCATTAACAAAATAACCATTAACAAAATAAACCATTAACAAAATATATATATATATATATATAGATATATATATATACAGACCCTTTAAGTGGAGCTCTTGATCTGTGACAAAGTAGAGTATGATTTATTTTTGATAAATCAGAAACACGGCTCAATGTTAACGGACCAGACCTTCTCATTGGAAGTCAATGTGTCTGTGTGAATAGGATGGTCCTAACTAGATCATGAAAACACACAGTGCGGTTGTATGAATATAGCCTTACTGCATCTACCATAAATATCCCTTTGACCTTATTTAACCTTATTTGAGCGCATTAGGAAATGTCATATTTATATGAACACTACACATCTCTTCACTAGTATCACAAATCCCTGAGTTTGTTATTATAAGGCTATGCCCCTTCTTTTCTCTGCTGTATAAGAAACGCTATATCTACACTATTTTCTTCATCTAACACCAATTCCCCATCTTTGCTAACGTCTTTCCAATTTCCAGTCACCTTGCTGTTTGGCCCCCAGAGGCAAACTAGAGTCTGACTGTGATCACAACATTTTAACATGTGCTTCAGCTGTTTTAATCCCTTTATGAGTGCTATTAACCCTTGACCTTTCTTCTCTCAACTGTTATCTACATATGTGTTATAGACCCTATTAGCTGGGCCGAAATTCAAGAAAAAAAAGCCTCCCATTGACTTCAATGGGTTCCTTTTTCTGCTGAAAAGGGAACCCATTAAAGTCAATGGGAGGTTTTTTTCCAGCGCTGAATCTGACGCGGATTCCACACTAAATTCAGCACCATTTTCCTTTCCTATGAATGCACCCTAACAGTAAAGCTGGCCATACACATAACATTTAGATTGGCCAGCTTGTGGCTGATCTATTGTACATCCAATAGTTCAATTATTATTTTCAGATCGGTGGCAAATTGTAAAACAAAATGTTGGAAAACAAAATGCATTTATGCAAAGTGGTGAACAAGTAGCTGGGATTCAGTAATCATGCAGCACACAGATAGTTCACCTAAACTTCTGCAATTGGTTAAACTGCTGTAGTGTGATATCCTATCATAGAGGACAACAAAAAACAATGAAAAGTCATTGAGAAGTGTTTTTCCAATGGCATTTTGGCCGTGGCCCCACGATGCGGAAACACTGCAGAAAAAATTGCGGCTTTATACAGTCAGAGCAAAGTGGTTGGGATTCTAGCTAATCCCATGCCCACTTTGCAGTAAAAACCACGCTGCAGATAAGCCACAATTTCCATAAACCAGTGCATTTTTGGAAATCACAGCATGTCAATTACACCTACGGAAATGCTGGCAGTTTCCCCATAGGTGTAATTGAAACAGAAAGTCCACAGAGGAAACCTCTGCAAACTTTGTCTAAAACGCTGCGGGAAGATCCACGTTGACTTGCCACCATGGTTTTTCCCTCAGTGATTATTTTGCTGTGAGATGTCCTGTGGGGCCTTGGCCTTCATTGGGATTTGTTGTTTTCTGTGATAAGATATCGCATTGCAGCAGTTTAACCAGTTGCAGACGTTTGGGTTAACTCTTCTACATCTGAAGTTTCATCTAAATACTAACTGAAAATATCCAACATGATATTGTGCATGTTATTCATATATAATTTACAAACAGACAGTTTCACTGTAATGTGTATAAAACTTAAAATTCATCTCAGTCATATCTACTATAGGAGGACTAGGCAATGAAAGCACCAACTTTTTCCCCCCAGGCTTATGCATCTTACAAGTAGGCTGAGGAAGGTCCCGGGAACCAATACGTCCAGCTCTATATACCATGGGCCTTTTTTTCCCCTCAATATTCTATATGAATATACTTTATTGCCTGGTTTTCTTTGATGTCATAACAATAAAGATGTATTAGGGCTAGTTCACACGGGGAAAAATGGTCAGGATTTTGATGCAGAATCTGCGTCAATACCCTGCTGCCTCCATTTGAAATCAATGAGAGCCGGTTATTTCCTTTTTCTGTGAACGGTTTGTTCCCACTTGCGGAAAAAAGAAGCGAGCTGCCCTTTCTTCAGGTGGATTCCGCGACTGACTCAGCCGCGGCGACCGCCTTGCAACACCATCCTCCGGACTAGGACTATTCATTTGGGTCTAATGTGGAGCAGAAAGCCGCAACGGAATGTGTTCATGCGGAACCCCTTGTGAACTAGCCCTTAATTTGCAGAGGAGAGTGTTTGACTTTGTTACACATACGTGTAACTATGGTCTCATTTGGAAGGTAGAAGAAATGCAATACTATGTAAAAACTTATGTTATATTCATTGCAGAAAAGCCATAGGGTAAGCTTCAGCATACCATTTGTAAAATGAAAGACAGGAGAAAAAAAAAAGTAGCAGATTTGGTGTCCAGACAGCATGAAATGTTATTCACTCTTTGTTGCAATACTTAAAGAGGACCTTTCACCATATCCGGGCACAGGCAGTGTTATATACTGCCAGAAAGCTGACAGTGCGCTGAATTCAGCGCACTGTCGGCTTTCCCGATCTGTGCCCGGTGTGAAGAGCTTACGGCCCGGTACCGTAGCTCTTCTATGGTCAGAAGGGCGTTTCTGACCATTAGCCAGAGACGTCCTTCTGCCTCACGGCGCCTATCACGCTGTGCTGTGGAGCGGGGAGGAACGCCCCCCTCCCTCTGCTCACACAGCTTGTCTGTAAACTAGCATTATCAGGAGAGGGAGGGGGAGTTCCTCCCGGCTCCACAGCACAGCGCGATTGGCGCCGCGAGGCAGAAGGACGTCTCTGGCTAATGGTCAGAAACGCCCTTCTGACTGTAAAGCGCTACGTACCGGGACCGATAGCGCTTTACACCGGGCACAGATCGAGAAAGCCGACAGTGCGCTGAATTCAGCGCACTGTCAGCTTTCTGGCAGTATATAACACTGCCTGTGCCCAGATATGGTGAAAGGTCCTCTTTAAATCTCCACTAAGATGTTGCAATAGTGAAGAGTGTAAGAGTGAAACTGCTGGAATACTTCTGGATTGCTGCTACTCATCCTTTACCTTTGAGACTTAGGGCTAGTTCACACGGGCACAGAAGGGGCGGATTATGGCGAGGAATCCACATCATAATCCGCCCCCTCACAATGGTGGTCTATGGAGACTGTTAGTGATCTTTTTTTGCTAACAAAAGAAAAAAAAAAAGAAGCGAGCTCAGGCAGATTCCGTGGCTCATTCATCCTGGGCCTACTCTGGAGCAGGAAGCCGTGACTGACAGTCGTGGTAAGCATATTTTGGTCCCGATTTCAAAATCAGGACCAAAATACGCTATTCCGTCCCTGTGTGAACTAGGCCTTAAGAGTCTAAGGATATGTTCACACAGCAAAATTGGGCATTGATTTTGAGGAGAATTCCATTGTTTTCAGTTGGTGGAGGAGGTTGAAATAGGATGCTGAAAAAATAAATGTCCTTCTTCATCTTGCTGCAGATTCCACAGCTGATTCAGACATGGACCATATGACGTGAGACACCTCACTGCTTAGGCCCATTCATCTGATTCATCGGCGGACCCTGTGGCATGAGACACCTCACTGCTTAGGCCCATTCATCTGATTCAGCCATGGTCCCTGCATTGGGAGGCACCTCACTGCTTAAGCCCATTCATCTGAGTATAATCAGCAAGTGAGAGTTGCGGCAGAAAGCTGGAGAGGTGGAAAGTAGAGAGGAATTTGAGGCGGAAGACTCCCCAAGTTCCTCTGCTTTCCTACTGTATGAAAGTACCCTTGGACATGGTGTGAAATTACCATACAATAAAGCATTCACCACTTGATGGTGAAACTGAAAAAAAAAAAAAAACATGCCAGTGATGCTTAAGAATGATATTTGTTACTCACAAAAGATATTTAACACATATCCACAGGATAACCCATAAATGTCTGATAGCCCAAGTCTGTCTCTAAGGTGAAACCTCTGAGACCTCGTCCTGTGGCCCACCCTTATTCTGGTCACTGAAGACATCTAATCGACACCGGAACACTAAGCTGCACCGTTTCCCTAACTTATGAAATGTTGAAACAGTGTAGCTCAGAGAATTTGACAATTTGCGTATAACTTGACCCCCGCTGACAGTGTGGATGGGATTGAGCCATTGGGCAGAGTCTGTGGAGGGGGGGGGGGGGGGGGGTGCATTTTACAGATAGGTGCAGGTCCCAGAGGTAGGCACACATTTAAAAGACATTCATGACATATGCTATGGATAAGTTATAACAGGTGCAACATTACCTACAGGGGCCCAGTAGGTAAGGGGCCCTATCATTTTAGCAGCAGCTTTCTATTGTCTATTAGATTGTGGATAAATGCCCGATCTAATAAACTTCATGACTAATGGTTACTGGTGGATTGTTACAGAGGTGTAAATGGGGCGCTCTAGGATGAGATAACAAGTGGCCTGGTCTGTCCCTGCCCCTGTGCCATAAATGTCTTTAGTGGTTAAACCCTATAAGCTGTTCATACACATTACATACCGCTATTCATTGAGGATTCTGGCAATTATAACAGGATCTTCTCACTTTTTAATATGTATTTTGCCCAGCTATACCACCATGTTGGGGTTAACAAGGATTGGACAAGCTTAATTTTCTTATTTTCAATTAAGAGATAGACAGCATCAGATTAAAGCAAGAGAAAGTAATGTACCGTAAATGGGCAGGTAGATATAGGGATGTGTTGTATGATAAATATCTACCAAACAATCATTCCATATGCAAAAAAAATAGGAATCTCCGCTGTGATCGCTGTGAGACACATTTCCTGAACTTTTCAACCTCTCATAAAGATTAAGCCCAATGAATCTGTAGGGAAGCCTAATTTCCAGCTCTGGTTACCATGACATTCTTCATTCAGTCATTACCAGTAGCTCAAGACCATAGGTGAGGAAAGGAGTAGATCATGTCTGGTAAAACAATAGCTACACATAAATCCCTTGCTTTGTCTCCAGACATTTTCCAAGACTTAGGATACATCATCAATATCAGATCGACAGAGCGCCAACTCCCTTTACCGTGGCCATACAGATTTTATAGAAGCCGTTAAAGGGGTTACCCAGTCACATCAAATTATGCCTGTTCATGGGATGGAAGTGATTTACTGATCAGTAGTAACACCGATCCCACAGATCATGAGAAGTGGGGTATTTTCAGATTAGACAGTATTTCAGTGGGGATTGACAGATTATTCCATTCATTTCAGTGGGGATTGACGGAGATACCTGAGCGCTTACTGTGCAATCCTTATTGAATATAGCGGTCCATTTTTCTCAACTGCTGTTCAGTTCCAGACTGTGCTGCAAACACCCCTGTTCTCATGATCGAAAGGGGTCCCAGTAGTGGATCCCACACCGAACTGCAAGTTATCACCCTATCATCCAATAGGAGGTAGCTTGCTGTTACTGGACAACTCCACCAAATTGATGTTATTTTTTGTATAATGGAAAGTTACACAGTTTTCCCAAAATAATTTATGTATCAATTCCTCTGCTTGCTGCTATCCATAGTTTATTTCCAATTAATAAAGATCAGTAACTGGTCATGTGATAGACACAGAGGTGCATGGCTTGTTACAGTCAAAGCTCAGTACCAGACATCTCTCCTATGACAAGCTGTGCCCCTGTGTGTCCATCACATGACCATGGACTTATTTTATCCACTGGAAGTACCCAATGATTCACAGAATTATATGGATTTTGAGAATACCAACCATAACGTTTATTTGCCAAAACAGGGCCACCCCTTCAATGACTCAGCTGTTGATGAATGATTGGTGAAGGATGGTTTTGGAGATACAGCTGCACATATTTTAGTACATTCGGCCATTACCATTGTTCAGCCTGGCCATACATTTTCAATGACACCAGGTCAAGGGCAAACAATATTTCTGGGAATGTTCTTTTCAGAATAATCATTCATAGACAAAAGATCCTTTCTAAAAACAAGGACGTTTCATCTATTATACAAAAAAATTCAAGCACGACCGGCTTCTTTCTAGGCGATGAAACCATGTATTTATCAGTTGCGTAGATTATTATTTCTTTAGTGGTAAATTTAATCTGTTAAACATTCATTGCAGCTAAAATGATCTTTTTCTTCACCTTTATTCTAATTTATATGAACATCTATAAATGAGAAAGTAGCAAAGCAACATGTCTAGGGATCTCCTGAAATCTACTGCATATGCAGTGTGAAGGTCTCAGTTTTCTTTATAATGATATCAAGGTCTGTATTTCCTAATGTATTCTTTTGGTTCATATAGTGATTGATGGTACCAATTGACATACTAATGGGGTCCTCATTATGATCTATTGATTACAATCTTGAGGTCAAAATGTCTATGAGAACCATGAGTATGCTCCTAGTATACATTCATTGTAATGACATCTAGTTCTCACAGAAATCATCTTTGGTGACCTTCCTTGGAAAGCAAGTTGTATAAAGACAAGACTTTAAGGCTAGGTTCACACTATTTGACACTTGTTTCACACTTGTTTTCTATAGGAGACAGAGATTACAGCAGGATGTGGAAAAAAATCAGTGTCCTGCTCCATCTTGCCACGGATTCGGGGCCTAATCAGTAGAGGAAAATTGCAATACAATGCTGATGGTGTTTTCCGCTGCATTTTACAGTCACTACAAAGTGGATTCTGGTGAATCCCATCCCTATTGTGCGTGAAAATACACATAGCGGACATGCTGTGATTTCTAAAACAGTTGCAGTTTTGGAAATCGCAGCAAGTCAATTATACCTACGTAAATGCTGGCGCAGCAGGAAAAACTGCCGTGTGGGGTCCTAAATCCCATCCACACCACGTTGCGGTTTTGGAAATCGCAGCATGTTATCTATACCAACTGAAAAGTGGTGGTTTCCCTACAGGTATAATGGAAACCTTTGTGGCCTTTCTGTGAAAAGCCCTGGGGGAAAAACTGCGATGTGTTACAGCCACGGTTTTTCCCATAGCGCTTTTTTGCTGCGACCCGCTACGTCGGGCCTTAGCCTGAAGAACGAGCAGGACGCTTCTTTTTTACTCAACCTAAAAACAACTCAGCTACTGCCTCAAAATTGAATAAAGGAGAGGCAGATTTCAGGCTGTGGATGTAAAGCCATATGAATTAATATCACTTGAGTCTCAAATCTCATCTATATAATAAAGATGAACTAATAAGTGACAAGCAATATTTCTAAAATAGAGCATAAGTACCAAGTGGAGTTTGAGGAAGTCATTTGCAAACAAAATGCAGACATGGTGGAGTCCATTTTTCATACGCATGTTGCCTCTTCTTGAATGATCTGAAGACAAGGCTGTAAATACAGTATTTTTTATCATGTACAGTGTTACTTTTTACATCAATAGAATCTCAGGGTATCAGATTTTGTTACTTTAGGGTCAAAGCTGTGGGTTCTGTATACAGTTGCTTCCACAAATGCTGACATATTCCCTGAGTTTCCGTCCATAGAACCAAAGTCTGCAGTTTTTTTGGCTGCACAAAGAAACGTTAGGAATAAAAGTACGTGGGCCAAAACCACAGCCCAAAAAGAACACAGACTTCACAGCTGAAAATAACATCTGAGCCTTTCAATGAGGTCAAAAGGAAAAACGTAACTTTCTGCAAACTATAATAAGGCATACCTTTCTCTTGAATCAAGCCAGAACAAACTAAAAGCATCTTGAGGATTTACTGTGTTTCCAGAATGAAAAGGCAAAATCCTCTATTAACCCTTGCTCTTCAACAGACCCACAGAAGATTGTGAATCCTTCAATACAGGCCCAAGAAAAAATAAGCAGGAGAAGCTAAATTGATTTAAGATGGTTATCTGCAAGCTCAAGATTACAATTCGTATTGCGTTTTTTTTTTTCTGGCTTTGCAAAGGATCTTAAATGCATGTTTTAGAATATTATGAAATACATTTATTATTGCATCTTAAAGGTCTGGAAAAATAAGAATTCACTGTCCCCTATGTTCTACTTTAATGCCATAATCGCAGCGCTAAAGCGCTGCGGAAAGAACCGCTGCGTGAACGCATTGCGGTTCTTTCCGCAGCGCTTTTAAGAGAAAGTTCACAGAGTTTTCCTCTGCGGACTTTCTCTTAACATTATATCTATGGAAAAGCCACCGGCGTTTCCTTAGATATAATTGACATGCTGCGATTTGCAAAACCGCAACGGCTTTGCAAATCGCAGCGTGTCCACACTTCGTTTTTTTCCGCAAAGTGGGCATGGGATTCGCATGAATCCCATCCCCTTTGCTTGTACTGTACAACATCTGCCTCCGCTGCAGGCAAATCGTGGCGTTTACATCCCGTAGGGCCGACTTTGCAGATTTTGTTGCGTTTTTTTTGAGCCAAAACCAAGAATGTCTATAAATGGAATCAGAAATATATAGAAAGCTCTTATACTTCCAACTTCTACTGAATCAAGTCCTGGCTTTGGCTAAAAAAAAAAACGCAATAAAATCTGCAAAACAAAAAGCTGCGTTTCCGCATTGTGGGTCCTTAGCCTTAAGAAAATCTATGTCACTTCTCCACTTGTACTTATGATATCTGCCATTTTTTATTTTCAAGGTGCAAGAAGACTGGTAGATAGTCTTAGTAGATAGTCACACACCTGCTGCTATTTTTCTGTGTCCATTCAGGGTGATCATTCGGGAAAACAACTGCAAGCTATAAAGACTATAAGAAATTGCTGTAGTAGGTTCTTTGGAGGTCAACATTATTAGGGCTCGTTCACATCTGCGTCGCCCTCTCCGTAGTTCAGGTTTCCGTTTCCTGCCTAAAACAGAGGCAGGAGACGGAAACCTGCAGGAGTCTCTCTCACCCATTCATTTGAATGGGTGAGAGAGATGTCCGGCCGTGTGCGGCGGTGAGCGTTTTGCGCTCTCCGCCGCGAAACCGGGTTTTATAATCCGGACACAGAGTCGGACATGCACTGCTCTGTGTCCGGATAAAAAAATCCGGTTTCGCGGCGGAGAGCCTAAAACACTCACCGCCGCGCACGGCCGGACCCGGTCTATGGTTTCCGTCTTCTGCCATGCAGAAGACAGAAACCATAAAACGGAGACATGAACGCAGGTGTGAACCTAGCGTTATACCAATATGAGCTGGACATACAGTATATAGGTGACTAATGATAGTGATTTTACCCAGACTCATTGGGGGAGAATTGCTTTGGAAAACCGTAACATTAGCATAATATTGTTGTTACCAGACTTGCCTTTATACAAAGCTATCATTAAGTAGTTATACAGGCTGTATAAGGCAAGAAGTATCATTGGCGCTGTGTAGTAAATGTAAGCTGGTGTTTATCACAGGGGGCATTGTAGGCAGTAAATAATCTGATTCTTCCAGCATATCAATGTGTATAGTTACATTGTAAAATCAGGCATTTCTTATGGCCAACACCAGGGCACATGGGGAGCATACACTGCTATAGCTGCATAGAAATGAGTGTAAAATGATAAAAGAAAGCAGCCCTAAGGGTTACAGCTGAACAGCCCTGAGATGCATCCACCCTTATAACAGTCATTACAAGTAATTGGCACTGTTATTACAAGTAACGTAGACTGACAGCCACACTAAGCTATTGCTTTGACATCTTGTTTGATAGGCAATGAAAAGAAAGTTTCGCCGAACACCCAGGATTATTTTTTTCTGCCCGAAAAAGCTCATTCTTGGATTTCTCTGGGAACCGCAAGACTTTCTGCTGTTTCATCCCTTTCTGACCTCAAACTTCATTACTGTTCTAAAAACACACAGTAGACTTTAAATTTTTATTAGACCCTCGTCCATTAAACTGAGCTTAGATTTTTCTCGAGCCCATCTCATAAATATTGTGAATGATGTCTGAACCATCCCCCTCCACACTACTGACTGGCACATGCATAGAGATGTGGGTACACAAAGAATTCCTTCAAGACATATAAACGGACTCCACGGTGACAAGAGACAATGTGACATGTGCATCTCCATTCATGTTATATGGAAAAGCGACTAGGGTAAAGCAAAGGTATACAGATTTATTCAATAAAATGCTATGCACGGCAGGAATGACATCATTTGTGACAAACTTATTTGTGAATGAAAGCGACAACCCCATACGCCCGGTGTGACACATCCTGAATTAAGAGGCTTTGTTTCAGTAAAGGTCTGTAGCACTGAAACCCCACAGTGACTCTATCCTGGGGCTCCTGTCTGATCATATAGTGTAAGCCATGTCTTGTGCTGGAGAATGCCATATATGGGGGGGAGTAAAAGCCAACCAGGGACCCCAGGCTACAATGATATTAAAATCCTTTAATTCTTATGCTGTAATATAAGAAGCCATACACTGATTCCAAAATAATGTATTTAACATGTGGATATCAATGAGCATGAGAGCCCTGTGTTCTGTGTCCATTGTGCTCGCGGATTCCTTGGTTAGCTCACTTTCATTGTCCTTCCTTGTGTACACTTTTATTCTCTCCATCTCTCCCTCCTTCCTTCTGCAGCCTCCCCTCCAGCACATCTGTTTCCAATATGTGCTGTTGCAGGCGCCTGTTCCAGGCAAACAATAGCCTTTTCTATTAACCTGAAGAATACTTATACCGAGACACCTTCCTGCAGAACCGCTGCAACCTCAATCTTTTTTGGAAACGCTCGCACACAAATAGCATTTCTCTCAAATTCTATTCAATGCTCCATTTTTTTTCATTGTATTGTTCCTTTCACAATCAGTGACCTTTCCAAAACAGGCATTTAGATTCTGCATAGAAATATCTAAAATAACAAAGGCAGCGTTGGATACCAGCACTTGTTATAGTAGACCTGGTTAGGTGTTCCATTAAAATTCCAACAGGTAACCCCCCCTCCCGTCCCTGCTTTGGAGAATAAGGTTATTTACTGTCAGTCACACCTTTAATACAATATTGATAGTCAGGAAGAAATGAAGAAAAGTAACTCACCTAGGAAGGAGCAAAACAGTGTTTGCATCTTTGTTCATAAGTCCAAAGGAATTTGTGGGCTGCTGAGTTGGGGCAGAGTTGGCGGCACAGTGCAGTGCATTGGCTCTTTACAGGAATGGCAGACAGCCCTGCATGGGGGAAGCATCACAGCGAGTGGAATGCAAGCAACATAATTACCTCCATGTGTCAGCTCAAGAACCAAGTTTCCTCTGCCTTTTGTGTCAGTACTTGTCACTTTACTAGTCCTTCTCCGCAGACAATGGCAGAACAGGGATCTTGCTATAGTGCTTTCTAAAAGGGAAGAAAGTCCTGAATTGAAAAATGAGTATGAATGTAATAGCAGCCACTTATCCGTGTGCAGAAAGAAAGGAGTGCAAGAAAATATACTGTGCAGAACATTCACCACATGGCAGCATCCCAGACCTGCTCCTCCCAGCTATCTGCTGGGATTAGCCAAGGAGAGCAATTACTGGCTAGTCTGAACTCCTGCAGAGTAGGAGGGATGGAGGTGCACACTGTGTCCAAACCTCACACACTGGCTCTGTCAACCCCCTTTATAATGAAAATATTAGCTCAAAATATATTTTAAAGATTTAGAAGATTAATGCCCCCTGTACGTATACCCTAGTCACCTTCCTATATTCTGTGTAAAGCAATATGTCGATGGCATATAAATATAGATTGTTATTTTGATGCTTCCAAGCATAGTAACACATGGTAACATTCCATATTCTATATCAGCAGGCGATACTCATTCTTGATGCTTCCCTATTGTTAGTATTGTCAACACTTGTAAAGGTTGCCATAGACACAAATATATATTATTCCTCAATCAGAGGAATTTTGCAATATTTTTACAATAGTCCGATATAATTCTGTAATGAGAGTCATTTTATATGTAGGTCATTATGAATGAATATTGAATTTCCAAACATGTAAAATTTGAGGTTGATCTGACGGGATGATTATCATAAGAGCAAGTAGCATTCAGGCAACACAGCTCGCCTTCTAATGGCCATCTCCTCGGATGTCTGTGGGAACCACAGAGAATAAAAGAAAAATGGATGCAGGTGTGAGTATACTCGGTATGCGTTCCAAGAAAATCTTGGACTGGGCATTGAAACGTGCCATTCTGGTCCAGGAAAATGGACCTGCTCCCAGGATTTTTTAAAATATGTATGGCCCCATTCACTATAATGAGTCCATGTGCGTTGCTTGAGATTCGGACTGCATTACAGACATCAAACTCAGGCGACATTCCCTATATATTTAATTGGGTAGCAAAAAAGGCTGAGAAAAACCAAGCAAAAACGCTGCAGAAAAAAACAAGTTTTTACTGCATTTTTTTCGCAGCATTTTATAGGTGCATACTCCGTGTGAAGGTAGCCCTTTTGTCACCATAGATGCATTTATTATTCACTGAGCCATGGTGGCTCAGTGGTTAGCACTGGAGTCCTAGGTTTGAGTTCGACCAAAGACAACATCTGTAAGAAGTTTTTATGTTCTCCCTGTGTTTGCGTAGGGAATGTAGGTTGTGACCCCTATATAGGACAGCGATTGACATTGTCTGTAAAGTGCTGAGGAATTGCAATAGATAAATAAAAACCAATGAAGTGGAATTATTAGTTTGTGTATAGTCACCTTACACACAGCCCTTACAGTGAGTGACAGCAGAGGCGTAACTTGAAGCTACTGGGCTCCAGTGCACAATTTGTAATGTGGTCCCATTCCTACATTGCCCCATTTATAAAACTGCTATATTTTATGTGGTAGAGGGATTTTTGGGGCCCCTAGGGTCTATTATAGACTGTCACCACTGCATCCTCTATTACTACGTCTCTGGAAATCAGAAAAGAGAGCAAACAAGATTATTCTACCTTGTGTTGTGAGGATAACCTATGGTTATTGACTTACGGGTCATGTGGTAGCTGTAACCTCAGTAGTATGCCAGTGCCAGTGCTTATGGGCCCCCCTAAGGCTCTTGGGCCCGGGTGCGACAGCACCCCCTCAAAATACACATTTGTTCAGAGAACTTTGGATAGGGTAAAACCATTTTGTGATAAGTTGCAGAACCATTGGTTCTACCAATTACATTTTTGTAGCCTACACATTTGAGTCATGAACATAACTAATTTATACAACCCTATTAAAGGGAATGTGACGCATTGTACATGATGCCCTATATGTGGGCAGCATAGCACAGAGCAGGAGGAGCAGATTTATATATACAATACTGAGGAAACGTTTTAGATAGGTGTGGAAACAGGCTGCATTCAGAAATAGAAGTGTTCATAGTTTATTTTTGCCAATTAACAACATCGAAGGGAATGAACAAAAAAAATTACTCAGTGGGGAGAGTGTTCCAAACATCTTGGAGTACTAACCACAGATCTTCTATGGATGCAGGCTTGTTCAAATGATCTCTATTTTTGTAATCCCAGATAGATTTAAAGAAATTGAGATTAGGGGTATATGGGGGCCATACCATCACTACCAGTACTCCTCCTCCAAAGGGTGGTCACAGAAAATATTGATTTCATTTAGATTTCTCTGTTCACTTAATCCACTCATTCACTTAATATTGTTAATGAAAATAAACTATTAACACTTATTTTGTGCAATTTTTCCATGTCTGCCTAAAACTTTTGCACAGTCCTGCAGTTTTATAGGAAAAGATTCAGTGTTCAGTCTGAATGTGACTGTCCACTGGATTCCTAACCATAGAAAGAGTAGAGATTTAAATGAATAAACAATAACTTAGACCAAATCTTTTTCAAGACTGTCCCAGGTAGGGCTCACAATGTACTCACCTCATTGATCCAATGATGCCGTGCTGTTCTGACGCTGACCAGAACCCCACCACTCTTGACTTCCTGCTTGTACAACTTGAAAATATGACTTGTTTTAACCCCTTTAATACTAAAGCTCAGAAATGAAAAGGTAAATTCCAGAATAGTATAGTCTGTATTTAGCAATCTATTTACTAGTCTATGGATGTGGTTGAATTTTTGACATCTGTAGCTAAATGATATATTGCTGATTGAAGGGAACGCAAATTCCTTCTTGGAATGATTAGAAGCATTAGCTGATGCCTCTAAAAGCTCAGATAATTGGGTTACATGTTAAGTGTGGAAATGTTTTCTTAACAAGAAACTCTAAGGTTTAACTGAGCAGTGCTAATTGCTTGAAAGGAAATGTCGGCAGAAGCTTGGAAAAAAAAATATATAGGCTTTAGTACCCATGGAAAAAATACTGAAAACAAAATAAAACTTACAACACCCACCAAACTCAATGTACTCAAAATACACGGTAATACTGGAAGGGTGTGTTCGCATACTGTAAGGGTGCACACCAGCCAGAGGGAAACTCAATGACCTAAGACTTGCATCCTTTATTTTCAGAACCTGCCAAGCTCATATACTTCTCCCGAGCTACACCACTTCTCTGGAATGCTCTATCCCACGTATCACATTGAAAGCAATAGGGAAAAAAGCAGCCCATTCATTTCTATGGGGAGTGCACGTATGCCGGCTCCCATAGAAAGCAATGGGATTTGTTTTAACACCGCTGATTGGGAACGTGTTACACGTTCAGAATCAGTGAGCGTATACTCCGTATGAAGGGGCCCTTATAAGGGAGTATACTGATACTATAGGGACCCATAGCAAAACTTTGTATTTCACCCCCCTACAGATATATATATATATATATGATTATGAATTTCCTGCTTCCTTTTACATAGTAATTGTTTTAAGTGGCTGACTGCAGCCACCACTAGAGGGAGCTAACTCACCACGGGCCCTTAGTAGCTACCTGGTCTGCCTACATGGTCGGTATGCCACTGCCACCCATGCATGAACAAGGACAAGAGGTTATTAGCCTTTATAAGAAGCTGTACTCAACATCTCCCTCCCCTGCTGGTCCGAGCTGGTTCATCACTGAGAAGCCCAGCATAAAATTACATGGACCACATGGAAAATGTTCTGAGCTTTTAGTAACCTTTTAATTGGAATCCCTGGATTGATAGCCATACATGCCCGTCAAAGGATGCCCCAGTGCTGGGTTACTCAAGTTACCCCCTTTCACTCCTCCTTTCTCTTCTCTTACCTTTTTGTTTAGTTTTCCTTTTGGTTGTTTTTTCTTTGATATTTCCTATGGTTTGGTTCTGCAGTTTTATACACGTAATATAAACTTCATCCTTTATTGTAATAGGGTATCTGAAGATTATGTAACACTATTAGTGTTGCTCTTTGTCTTCCCTGAACCCAATAGCCTCATGATACCGAGATGTGACACACATATTTATCACTAGTAACAGAAATAAGAAATAGCTGATAATGAAGTCAAACATTGTGTGATGGAACAGTAGCCCCAGGACCAGGTCACATTATAAAATCTAATGCTGTGCTCCTGAAGGGTAACAGCCATGTCAAGCAATGTGAACACGATTGTCACTTCCATACACAGTATTCTCACACATTATGTGACATCTGCAGTAATGTGAAGCTACAGAAAAAAGCCAGAAAATGTTTCCTTTAAATAATAAGTCAGTCTTTTTTATTTAAATTCGTACTTGATTTATATTTGCCATTTTATCTACAAGGTACTATGTGTTACGGGGAGGACGGGAGCCTCCGCAGCGCTGTGTAGAGGCTGCTAGCCCTCTCCTCACTGTGTTATGGGTCTCAGGAGGCAGGCCAGAACCTCTGTGGTGATTTGCGGGGATTGCCGGTTTTCTCCTGAGCAAGATGGGGGACTTCTGGTTTTGGCCTAGCAGTGGGCCGGAGTTTATTTAAGTAGGGCTCTGGCTCCGGTCCACTGTTGGCTATTCAGTTTTACTTGTCGTCTTGGTAGTAAGCATTTCCTTGTATCTGATTGCCTGTATTCTGATCCCTTGCCTGACCTTTTTTTCTTTTTTTTTTGGTGGTGCCTGACGTCTGACCTTGCATTTGCCTCCTGATTTTGTACTGTGCCTGCTCCTGTTAATGATCTCGGCTTGCCTCTAGACCTCTGCTCCCTGAACTCTGCTTTGTACTTTGCTACCGCTCCTGTTACCGACTCGGCCTGCCTGACGTTCCTTTTGGATTTCCCACTGTACTGCGCTGCCCTCTTGTTGATGACCCATACCATACAACTATGAGTTACTCTCTGCTGCCACCTGCCACAGCCTTCTAGATCCTTGGAACTGCACTGCAACCCGAAACATCTGCTGGTAAGAGATCTCAGTTTCTGGTTTACCGTGATTTGTGGTGTGCTGTGTGTTTGGCATTTCCCGACCTGTGCTGCTCCGCCCAGTAGTGCAGCCAAGTCCATTCCCATCATCTGAGGCTCTGGTGAACATCATTGTTGGGTTGGAGTTGGTGAGGTCCAGGGGGTGTTGGACCATTTTTAATCGGTGTATCTAGTACTCATTCTCAGTTTGACTCTGAACTGCATCTGCTAGCCTAATGCTATGATTATGTTTATAACCAAATTACTGCTGACAGACTCCCTTTAAAGGGGTTTTCCCACTAAAGCGATTATCAGCTTCTCACTGAATTGATAATAAGTTACAGATTGAGGGAGTGCAACTTCTTGGAGAATGTACGGTAAGTGTTTTGTGGTCAGAAGGATGTGTCCAGCTCAGCTCATTTCTGTGGGACTGATAAAGATATCCAATTACTTCTACTTACCTTAAAGAGTTTGTCCAGCCACAGCAAGTTATCCCGTGTTAATAGGATTGGTGGTAACTTGCTGATCAGTGGGTATCCCGCTACTGGAACCCCCACGGATCACAAGAACTGGGGTGTGTTGCACCAGGACACCTGGTCATAGAGCGTGCCCTGCTTCAATCATTTCAATGGAGATTTACCAATTCCTACAGTAAGCATTGGTAAGTCTCTATTGAAATTATTAGAGCAGCGCACGCTCTATGACCAGGTGCCCTGGTGCAACACACCCCAGTTCTCGAGTGTCATGGTTGTGTCAATGCCCAACAACCGTGGTACTGAATGGTGCTTGCACTACTACGGAAACGGGGTAGGAAGCGGTCCCTAGTGCTACGACGGCTGACTAGGCCCTGCCTGAGGGTGTTGGTCAGCTGAACCTGAGCTAAGCTCGGCCCCGATAACTACTGGCTCTCTAAATGCAAAGATTTAACAGACAGGCGGGATGAGAGCTGAAAGAGGCTAGGGACTGGGAAACTAGAGGCGGTCACCCCTTAGCAAAAAGATAAGTGCTGCAGCAAACAGTGTAAACTAGGATGGGACGTGCCGGAGAAATAACAGGTGCAGCACGACCACTAAGCACACAACAGGAATTGAGGAGAGAAGGAGTGGAGTAGTGAGGAAAGGTATCACAGGACAGGGGCAAAACAAACCTGGAACCCAAAACAGAAACTCACAAATACCAAACAGTGACAGGCAGCCAGAAATGCAGGACAGGGGCTGAGAAGGAATGTTGAAGGTAAAACAGACACACAGAACACAACTCACACCACTTCCAATTCAGCTCCTGAAACCGTACAACTCCAACGAAACTCTCCTACTAAACTGGGCCAAGAATCCTAGCTGGTAACCACAAACACCAGCAAGGACTGAAGCCAGCAGTCAGCCTTATACTGACCCGGGAAAAACTTGATAGGTTGACGACAATTACACACACCTGAGCTCGCATCACTGAGACAAAAAGCAAGCTCAAGAAGATACTGAGGCAGAGACCCAGCCGCTATCCCAACAGCTCAGTGGCAAAGAGAATGACCAACGAACCCCAGGACACCGCCTCAAATCCCCAGACCAAAAACAAACAACCATTTTATAAACAACTCAGATCCTGACATCGAGATCTATGAAGGTCCTAGCAGTGATCAGCAAGTTACTCTCAATCCTGTGGATAGAGGGTAACTTGCTGTGGCTGGAGATCCCTTTTAATATTTATTTAACCCCTTCTCAACATCCGCCCTGATATTAGCCACTGCGAAGTCCATGTTGGCACCACTTGTACTTCCTACAGCTGTTGTTGAAAGCTGCTTTTTCTTTACTTAATAATCCTCTGATGAGTACCTGTGATTAGGGTTGGAATACGTCAGAATTGAGTAACATTAGGGCCAATATAGGGTCAGCTTGGTACTGCCCTTGTCAGGGCGGGAGTCATGGATCGGGATTTGGGGGTGTTATCAGGGTAGTCAATTACTTCTACTCCCTGCTGCTATTTTCCTTAATTCTTGGTGAGGACGTCTACTTCCCCCTGATTTTTCACCTATCGTGGTTCTTCTTTTTTTATCTTTAATTAATTAACTTTGTCAAATCTGCTTATTTTTAGATGTCATTTATTAAAAGTTACATTTTAGTAAGATAGGAGTTTCACTTTCAATGTACCTCATATGGCTCTGTAAATGGAAAAATAAAAAAGTTAATTGGTTTGGAAGACGGAGAGTCAAAAATGAAAACTGAAAAATGTCACCGATGGGAAGGGGTTAATATTGAGAATAGTGGAATATTTACTTTCATCGGAATTAATTTACTAGGCTTTTAATAGGATATTTACTGCCTGTGACTGACCATGGCCGTCAGACATTTATGAAGGATTCTGAATTGGAGCAGGAGTTGCAGTAAGTCTTGGAATGGGAATGTGGAAAAGTATGGGCATTTGAATCAGGCTGTGGAAAAATAGAGGAGTCAGAGTCGGGCTGTGGAAAATAAACCACTGGTGCATAAGGACATGCTGGTGGTTTAGTGTCCCTATACCGGCTGACAGGCTCCCTTATATATAAACTCTGCTTTCAGTAAAAATAAATAAATAAAAAAATCGCTGTGGCTGCCGTCCTTCCCTTGGAACGCCGCCTAAGGCCGTTGCCTCACCTCGCCTGATTAGAGGTGCGGCGCTGGGTAAATGGCAGCTTAGATTCATATTGCTACAAATTGGAAATCACCATTTCTTTGGGTGGATCAGATCAAGGCCAAGGTCACCAAGATGATGTCCTATGAAAAGATTTCAGAGATCTGCAGATCCTTATCCACAGCGTGGGAAAACTGGATCATTACTTGCATGTGCCAGATGTTCACACTTCCCTCTTCTATTTTACTGATCAGATTTATGATACTGACTCACTCCCTCTCACCAACCTTTATCCTAAGCATTTACAGATTTTTCAACAATAAAAATTGGTTGACACTAAATTTAAAATCTATATGAAGGGAAGGGGCGCTACAGTTTGAGAAACAATTGGGGAAATGGATTGACTACAAGGGACTTACGTCTAGAGATTTACTATGGAGTAGGCTGTTTAGCTTGGGTGGGATGCTGATGGTGGACCTTGAGTCTTCTCGCTGAGAGGGAAGTGATAGGAATGTGGAAATAACTATCTTGACTTGCCAAATATGATATGGCACCAAGTACATGTGGGAGACAGGACAGTAAGGGCGAGTTGTGCATAGAGGGGAAGGTGGGGAAGGGGTTCTTAGACTATACATGTTGCATTGTACTTGTATTGAGAACCTTTTATACACTTATGATGCTTGTACTGTGAATACTCTAAGAGCCTCAAGAAATGTTGCTGAAATACTATATTTAATTTCTATAGGAATGATATGTAGGTAAGCCCTATAGATCAGCACACAAACGCAACTCATGGACATATACAGTTAACTCCGTAATAACCTTGAGTTATTGTTTGCATAATGGAAATGACTGTGGGTGAGATCTTATTATTAATATGAATGATGTAAAGAATTCTATGCCATTTCAAGGTTTCTTTTACTGCTGCAGTTCCATTCTTTAAATTTATGCAGGTAAGCTTTGGTTTTAAAAAAAATATGTATGTATTGTGTGAACAAGGTCTTGTAAAATATGTTACTGCAAACTACAGTGTCACATCTGAGCGTTGTGACACATTAGCCCACTGTCTATACCACGTAAAAAGATGAAATGGTAAAAATCCCCAGATATGCCATCAAGGTTGAATATGGCAGCACAGTCGTTGTATTTATAGATACTACATTTCCACGTTAATAGACTTTCAAGTACTTAACTTGAAGTTTTCCATGTCTATACAATCTTTTTACTTCAAGGCTACCGCCCACACACAAGATATGTGAATCAGTACTATTCACATGTACTATATTAAATGGATAGTCTATAAATGTAAAATATGTTTTTTCATATTCAATTGTTTTCCATTTTTACTCGTAGGTAGAAAAAGTATCAACTGTCGAGACATTAACTTGTTGGTTAGAAAATAGGATCTTGGGATAAAATTTGGTGAACAAATATCCTAACAAAAGCATATTAGTTTATAGCCTAATACCATTCTGTGTGACCTATTGAAAGATAGTCCTAGTCTATAAAGTGTCTGTTCAGTGTTAATAGAGGAAGGGATAGGGGAAACGCGTTATACAGTAGTACTATTGGCATTCAGGCAATGTCTACATCTTGACAATTAGAAGAAATGTATAAAGGCCCTATATTCTACATTAAGGCTGAGGCCACAAGTTGCAGAAACGCAGTGCTTTGTTGCAGATTTTGCTGCAATTTTCGAACCAAAGTCAGGAGTGGATTTAACAGAAGAGAAATGTCTAAGAACTTCCTTTATATTTTCCATTCCTTTTCAAGCCACTTTCGATTTTGGCTCAAAAAGCGGTAGCAAAATCTCCAATAAAAAATGTTGCGTTTCCACAATGTGGACCTCAGCCTAAGGACCCTTGCAGATGGCTGTGGCAGTCCTATTCCTGCATTATTTGTGGCACTTGCTTCCGTGGCTCCTATTCATTTAATATAAGAGGCTGCGGAAATATGGCTAGTGCACGGGCGGCACACGCGTGACATCCGCATGACCCCCACCTGTGCCTTTAATTTATGGCCAGAAATGAATTGCGGTTTTTCCTGTAGCGCTTTTCCTAGAAAGTCCATAAATTTTTCCTCTGTAGACTTTCTCCTTCAATTATATCTATAGGGAAACCGCCGGTGTTTCTATAGGTATAATAGACATTCTTCGAATGTAAATGAAAACATCGTCAGCCAGCCCAGAATGTGGCCAACACAACAGCTTCACCCTAAGAATTGAGGAAGAAAATAGAAGCCACTGGAAAAAAAAAAGAACCCGTGCTATCTGGGACTGAAAGCAAAAGTTATACAGTGAGCGTTCTATATTGGGGGAACAAAAAAATAAGCTCCCCAGCTCACCAGACTTGGCAATGAATCCTTTTCAGCGGCTGGAGTCACCTAGGAGCAGTGTCCACAGTCAGGAAACAACAAATCTTCCAGCACAATAACTAAATAATAGAAAACTCCTTTCATCTGATATTGTAAAAAATACATTTAGCTAGAGAATGAATTTAGACTAAGGGCCATAATGCAGTATTTTGTGGCAGATTTTGCTGCATTTTTTTGAGCCAAAGTCAGGAGTGGCTTGAAAAGGAAAGGTAAATATATAGGAAACAGTGGCGTAACTAAAGTGTTGTGGGCCTCGGTGCAATCTTTTGTTCGGGGCCCCCTACCTCATCCCTACAGCAAATTCTTGAAAGTGAAGATTACGGGTGCTAAGGAGTTTAATCCACTTTAGTGTGGTTAGGGTAATCTGTGGGTCTCCTTGGTTTATGGGACAGATGGAAGCTGCAATCTTAATACTGATGCCAGTGCTTATAGGCCCTTAAGGCTCCTGGGCCCCAGTGCGACTGCACCCTCTGCACCCCCCCAAGTTACATCCCTGATAGGAAGCGATTATTCATTTCCCTTCTATTAAATGCAATCCTGACTTTGGCTCAGAAAACACTGGAAAATCTGCAGCAAAAATGCTGCATTTTCCGCAACATGGGTCCATAGCCTCACAGAATAGCTTTCAAATCTCTGAACAAGTCTAACGTGTTTGTTCCCCATGAAGTTACAATTCTAAAACTTCTTTATTTCAGAACTCCACTTTGTGCTGTTTATCTGTGATCCTGAAAATGGACAAATAAAATATCAACTATGTGTTACCATTATTCTTGTCCATACAATTCCACACTTTCAGTAATGATTGGACACTGTTAGGCTAGGTTCACACCAGTGCCTGATCTATGTTCAGGGTTTCCGTCCCCTAATCCGCTTAAAAAATTTGCATTTTTTCGCTTTTTACAGGCAGAATCCCAGTGGACACCATTATAGTCTATGGGATTCACGGGATCCCGTGGCTAGCCGCTTAGGTTTCTGAATGCAGGTGTGAACCTAACGTCGGACTGTTTAGGGACACGCTATTGTAGTTTTATAGGGGATGCAAGTATTTAATAAAACACACATCAGTAAAAGTGGCCTTCTCATAGTCTCCTACAGTCCTATGAAAAAGTTTGGGCACCCCTATTAATTTTAATCATTTTTAGTTCTAAATATTTTGGTGTTTGCAGCAGCCATTTCAGTTTGATATATCTAATAACTGATGGACACAGTAATATTTCAGGATTGAAATGAGGTTTATTGTACTAACAGAAAATGTGCACTATGCAATAAACCAAAATTTGACCGGTGCAAAAGTATGGGCACCTCAACAGAAAAGTGACATTAATATTTAGTAGATCTTCCTTTTGCAAAGATAACAGCCTCTAGTCGCTTCCTGTAGCTTTTAATCAGTTCCTGGATCCTGGATGAAGGTATTTTGGACCATTCCTCTTTACAAAACAATTCAAGTTCAGTTAAGTTAGATGGTCGCCGAGCATGGACAGCCCGCTTCAAATCATCCTACAGATGTTCAATGATATTCAGGTCTGGGGACTGGGATGGCCATTCCAGAACATTGTAATTGTTCCTCTGCATGAATGCCTGAGTCGATTTGGAGCGGTGTTTTGGATTATTGTCTTGCTGACATATCCATCTCCGGCGTAACTTCAACTTCATCACTGATTCTTGAACATTATTCTCAAGAATCTGCTGATACTGAGTGGAATCCATGTGACCCTCAACTTTAAAAAGATTCCCGATGCCGGCATTGGCCACACAGCCCCAAAGCATGATGGAACCTCCACCAAATTTTACAGTGGGTAGCAAGTGTTTTTCTTGGAATGCTGTTTCTTTTTGGACGCCATGCATAACGCCTTTTTTTTTATAACCAAACAACTCAATCTTTGTTTCCAAAATGAAGCTGGCTTATCCAAATGTGCTTTTGCATACCTCAGGCGACTCTGTTTGTGGCATGCTTGCAGAAACGGCTTCTTTCTCATCACTCAACCATACAGCTTCTCCTTGTGCAAAGTGTGCTGTATTGTTGACCGATGCACAGTGACACCATCTGCAGCAAGATGATGCTGCAGCTCTTTGGAGGTGGTCTGTGGATTGTCCTTCACTGTTCTCACCATTCTTCTTCTCTGCCTTTCTGATATTTTTCTTGGCCTGCCACTTCTGGGCTTAACAAGAACTGTCCCTGTGGTCTTCCATTTCCTTACTATGTTCCTCACAGTGGAAACTGACAGGTTAAATCTCTGAGACAACTTTTTGTCTCCTTCCCCTGAACAACTATGTTGAACAATCTTTGTTTTCAGATAATTTGAGAGCTGTTTTAAGTAGCCCATGATGCCACTCTTCAGAGGAGATTCAAATAGGAGAACAACTTGCAATTGGCCACCTTAAATACCTTTTCTCATGATTGGATAGATCTGGCTATGAAGTTCAAAGCTCAGTGAGGTTACAAAAACAATTTTGTGCTTCAGTAAGTCAGTAAAAAGTAGTTAGGAGTATTCAAATCAATAAAATGATAAGGGTGCCCATACTTTTGCACCGGTCAAATTTTGGTTTAATGCATGTTGCACATTTTCTGTTAGTACAATAAACCTCATTTCACTCCTGAAATATTACTGTGTCCATCAGTTATTAGATATATCAAACTGAAATGGCTGCTGCAAACACCAAAATATTTAGAACTAAAAATGATTAAGATTAATAGGGGTGCCCAAACTTTTTCATAGGACTGTATGTAAACGATAGGTGATTATTAAATAACCTAAAAAATCTCAAAGCTATAGGAAATAATCAAACTGGTATTAATCCACTACATATAATATACTACCTACAAGGATGAACACCAAAAAGAAATACTAAAAACACAAAGTATAATAGGTGATTATTGCCTGATCACAGGGGTCCTACAACTATGAGCACCACCAAACACTAGAATGAGGGCCCTGGATCCACTGTTCACATCAGTCCCATAGACATTTAATGGATAAGTAGAGTGCCTACATTACATCACTCCATTCAAATATAGGACCCAGGGGTGTAATTTGAGGGGGTGCAAAGGGTGCTTTTACACTGGGGCCCAGGAGCCTTTGGGGGCCCAAAAGCACTGGCATCAGTATTGAGATTGCAGCTCCCATCTGCTTCCATCTGGCCCATAAGCCAAGGAGACCCATAGATTACCCTAACCACACTAAGGTTGATTAAACTCTTTAGCACTCTTAACCATAACAATCAAGGATTCTATGCATGGATGAGGTAGGGGACTCAGGACAAAAGATTGCAGTGGAGCCCACAAGACTTTAGTTATGCCACTGTTAGGACCCCTGTTCTAGTGATCGATGGGGTCCCAGTGCAGCACCCATGGTAAAGAGCTGAGCAATAAGAGCAGTGCTCCAGGGAACCGAAGTCCCGCCTCCAGTGCACCAACTGTCTCATTTGCATTAGACTTCAAAGTTGTTTTTCTCCAAAACTACAGAAGTGACATACATGACTAAGGTATGATGTGTATCACTGCAATGTGCCCTGTAACATGGTGTAGGTAGTTGTATATTCTTGGTGGAGGTAGTAGACTCCCTTAAATCTGAAATGAAATAAAGCTTTGTAAGATCCTTTTATCCCTAAGTCATTGTGGGTCCCAGATCAGTCTTATCTTCTGAGATATCTCCATGTCATGGATCCTTACAATCTGATAATGGTATATTCAGTTGAGTAGTTGCTTTCCATGTTGTATGGCTCAGTTCTATGAAGGTTATTACCTTTGTTTCAGCGGGCTCTGCATACAGCTCACAAGTCTTTTTCATTGCATATTCACTGGTTTTGTTCTATTGTTTGTATGCAGAGCCGATTCCTGGCATGAAAGATGAATGACAGGACGTCAGTTTTGTGACAAGTCAACAAAGCAACACCTTACTCTATAAATGGAGGAAATAGACTATTCTGGGCTGAAATGTCACTGCCAGTTTCACATACTCAATAACATTCTGGATGTCATATGGAAAACATTGCGTTTCTTATCATTTGAATGGGATAGATTTTGTGCAACGATTCAAGCAAAATTGTTCTTAGTAGCCGCCATGTTTAGCTTCTTATTAGCCTTTTCTGTATTCAGACAGTTTCCAAATCCTAAGCCTCCTGATGTGTTCTTGCTCGGTAGGGCGTTGCAAAGAGACAGATTTGAGTACATTCCCTGGCAATTTCTCAGAAATTGTAAAAGTGCATTGTCATGACATATAACTCTGATTCCAGAATTACAACTAATACGGCATAATAATGTAAAATGGTACAAATAAATATCAGGAATGTACATTTACATTTCCTGGATGTTAAAATATTTGCAAGTAATGAAAATGAGCAATCAGTTTCTATGAGGTCACCTCCATGAGTGCAGAGCGATATGGTAAAACCATAGACATGGATCTGAATTTATTAACTACTTTAGTACCAGGAATGATGCGTTCCTTCCGCGCTTTATAGCTGCGGGTTGTCCCTTGGGGACTTAACCTAAAATAATTTTACCTCTCCATTTTTTTCTTTGATATTATGTAATCAGGGGTGGGGCTACAACCTCTGATGTGGGCATGGTATTAGTATATTATTTTTTTTATTTTTTAAATAATTTTACTTTAATTATTATTTTTTAATTTTCTATATATTTCTTTCTTTACATTATGTTCCCATTATGTCAAAATAGACCTTTGGGGCATTTTAACCGTCATTTTTTTTTGGATGGGCTGATTTTCCCTGTAACTGGGCCTAATTCCTATAGCCACAGTTATAGAAGGGATACAGCCTCCAGTACACAACTGCAGAGCTGATATGGGTCATCTAGGATCCAGAAAGTCTAACAGTCTCTAAACCCCCGGCAGATCATTTGACTGCTCGGTCAGAGGGGAGCTGCATCATGTACACAACAAGGTAATACCCAGCAGGTAATAAACAGTTTGTGCCTTCTCTATAGGAGCTCCGGCTAGAGGAAGAGCCGACTCCCCAATTCGGACGCTTCACAATTTTATGCCACTGCTTAATACAATCTTGCAGAATAAGAAGTGGACTGACCGGACTTATATGGTCTATGGGCGGTCCGGAACTGAATAAGGAATGTTTCATTTTTCCAGTTTCTAATATGATAACTTGTTTATCCCACATAAATGATGGATTGGATCAGGCTAATAGAAGTTATTTCATGGTCTCCCTTTAATAAATAAGATTATTCTGCTTAGTATCATGTCAATTAGGTACTGCTTCTGTATTAACAGATGCATGCACATTTATTATTATCTTGGGATAAGTGATTCTTTGAAACTTTTAAGAAATACATTGCTATAAAGCAGGGGTATAGCTTAAGGGGGGTGGGTGGCAACTGGTGCACCAAAAAGCCACTTTTATTAATTTATTAATTCATTAAAGGCAGTGAATATTTGCCCTGGGTGAAGGAAAGCCTAGATACAGTTCTGTTTTAGGCTAAGGCCCCACATAGTGAGCCCTAACAAAAAAAAACCTGGCGGTAATGCATCGTGGTTTTTCCCACAGCACTTTTCACAGAAAAGGCTGGGGCCCCACAGGATGGAAACACAACATTTTACAGTAAGGACAAGGTGGACACTTTGTGGTAAAAACCGCAGAGCGGACACGCTGTGATTTCCAAAACCGGCAGAGTTTTGGAAATCACAGCATGTCAATTATACCTACAAAATGCCGGCAGTTTCTCCATAGGTATAATTGTAACAGAAAGTCTGTGGAGGAAAATTCCGCAAACTTTCTGTCTAAAGCGCTGCAGGAAGAATCACGATGCATTGCGCCATGTTTTTTCCCAAAATGTAATATTATATCACATAATAAATCATAGGATACATGTGTGATTTTCTGGAGAAAACTGTGTTTTGTTGTTGTTTTTTTTTACTTCTGCACATCTCCCTTAAGATTTATGGTAGTCAGTAAGGTTGAGGATTTTTTTTAATCCTCTGGCTACTTAGTCCCCCCTGGTATCCACTTACCTGCAGAGATGGCTGGTCCGGTGCACGGTGTTCTCGTTCTTCTTCGCCTCACTGCCCCCGCCTCCCAGGTTAGGAGAGTGTGGGTGGGTTAGGAGAGTGTGGGCGGGTACTGAGAGGGGAGATGTCACGTCTCCCCGCCCTGTACCCACCCATACTCTCCTAAGTCAGAAGCCCCGCCTTCTTCATAGCTCTTTAACACTAACCTGGGAGGCGGGGGTATCGAGGTGAAGAAGAACGAGAACACCGGGCAACGGACCAGCCATCTCTGCAGGTAAGTAGCTACTAGAGATGTTAGCTAGTCTCCCATTAGAATGAATGGACGCAGCTGGCGCACAGGGGGTTAAGGCTGTGTGCCGGCTGCTTCCATTCATTCCTATGGAACGGCAGCGGAGCCTTCACACTGAGTATACACTCCGCTCAGAATAAGCGGAGCGTTTACTCAGTGTGAAGGCTAACATTGTTAGCTTTTCCCACAGTGCTTGGCCAGTAGCAAAACATTGTGGGAAATAATCACCGATCTCGATCCCACCTAAAAAGATCGTGTTTGGAATTCCGATTGCGAAATTATCTCGATTGACGATCGGAATCCAATCGCTCAACTCTAGTAGTCGGAGCCTCAGGTACCTAGTTGAAGTTTCCTTTGTAACTCCAGACAACTTTTGTGCCATTGTACTAGTCACACTCCCCTAAGGTTGGCCCTGGCAAACACTCTAATGGCAATGACTGAGGCATGACACGTGGAGACATATTTCCAAACTATTTTTCTGGGAAATACCATTTGAAGTAGTCTATTATCATAGAGATTACATGTGAATTCCCAGTAAGATTCCTAAGGTATAAATCCAGTTCTACCTAATAGTATCCTTACGGTGTATGGACAGGTTCAGGATTACAACGGATGGTTTAATATTGCACAGCTTATGTAAATTGAGAATCATGGCGAGGCAGAGGATCAACTATTGTGTATTTTTCTAAACAAGGTTTTAGCTATGAATATAAAGCAGCTCCAGCAGCTACTGCTGTCCAGCAGATATGTTAATAAATGTACATCAATATAAAAAGATATTTTATTTCCACATATAGCTTCTAAGACTTGTGCTTGGATATCTATAGACATAAACATTTGATGTGCTGTTCTTTCTGAGCTGAACACTGAACATATGTCATTAGGGCTGATGTTAGGGCGGGACAGACTGGGCAATTGCCCAGGGCCCCTGTCCCTAAAGGAGCGCCCCAGGATCCTTAGCCTGTAGACTCTGGTCAGGACTGGCTATACCAATAACAGAAAGGGCCCAGAGTCCTGTGCCGCAGAGCCCCTTTTGAGGAAAGGCTTGCCCTGGGGAGGTCTGTAAAAATAACAAAGATTTTTACTCATCTCTCCTGGGTATCCAGCGATCCGATGTCATCTTCTGGCCATTTCTGGCCTGTAGCTAACGTCATACATTCCGGACATCACCACTGGGTCCTGTGATTAGGTCTCAGTGGTTATGAGGTCCTCACTGGCATCATTACGTCGGCATGTCCCACATGATCACTGAGGTCCAATCACAGGCATTAGCGGTGATGCCGGGGATGCATTTGGGGCCCCGCTTTTAATTTTACCCAGGGCCACACTTTGTCTAAAACCAGCCTAAGGCTACTTGCAAAGCTATGAGCACTTTTTGATTTCTTTAACATCATTTATTATGTACTAAAAATTGTAACTGTATCCAATTAACAATTCTGTTTGACTTCTGTAACTTACATTTGTTCTCTTTCATTGCTGGTTGCACATTCTCTCTCATAGTGAAATCCGTCACCCAAGGTGTTTGGTCACTCTACTACTCTGTAGCCTTTATCTCTGCCTCATAAACAATTCTTTAAGCTGACATTGTTACAACTAGGCATTAGCAGTGTTCATCCAAGGTTTTCGTTGGATATACATTTTTTTTTCCACAAAACATTTCTATATGGAATAGGTCAGCCTGCTTCTCCATTCCATGCAGTGAAAACCTCAACATACGCTGCAGAATAGAGGTCGAAAGGACAATCCTTGGTCTACATATATAAGACTAGCCTCTGCCCTCGACTTCGTCTGTGTGTTGTTGGCATCGATGATCCGCCTATATTCTGCAAATTGCTGCCATCAATGGTTCGCCTGCTCCAGCGTTTTGGCAATTCTCAAACTGTCCTGCTGCTGAACTTGTTCCTCACGCCGTGCCTGTGATTGTTCCGACATCTCAGCAGCTGGCTGGGATGCCATATAATGAGCGTGTTTGTTGTAGGCGTTGATGATCCGCCTACTACAGTGTTTTGGCAGCTATGAAGCTGGCCTGCTGCTGAACTTGTTCTTCGCACTGTGCCTGTGATTGTTCCCAGCATCTCAGCAACTTGCTGGGACGCCATATACTGAGTGTGTTGTTGGAAGAGATGATCCGCCTGCCACTGATGTTTCTTCAATAGTGACAGTTGTCCTGTGTCTACATTTTGGCAAATCCAAAACTGAACCAGTTTCACGAAATTTGGCAAGCAGTTTGCTAACTGTTGCATGGGAGATGGGTGGTCTTGTAGGGTGTCTTGCATTGAAATCTGCTGCAATGACCCAGGTACTGCGTTCACCAGACATGAACACAATTTCTATCCTCTCCTCACATGTTAACCTCTGTGACATGTATCTGTCCCTTTTGGAATAGAATTACTGGTTTGGCTAAACCTCCCATCATAGCATTAAGGCTTGTTGAAAAAGTTGTGCATGATGTTTAAGGGGGATGCCCCTAGAGGGCAGCAAGCAGAGGCACTGTTTTCCTACTTACATCTTGGAAAACAGATTTGCATATTTTTGCCATAATCCCCAGTGGAGCAAAAAATGGCTTGTAAGTCTCCATACGCCTGTAAAGGTGCTCTCTCCCTAAGGAGTGTTATTATTCCCTGATCCATGTCAATGGCTGTAAATAAAGAGAAAATTGTTAATAACTCATGAAAGAATAAAGTTATGTTAAAACCAAGCACGCCATTGTTTTTCTTGTGAAATTCTCAATAGGTTTGATGTGTCATAAGACCCTCTTCTCATTCAAAAAACTAATGTTGGATCCAAAATGGCTGAGTTCAAAATGGCTGCCTTGGTCACCACCCATCTTGAAAAGTTTTCCCCCACCCATATGTGAATGAGCCACAAACAGGAAGTTGATATCACCAACATTCCCATTTTATTAAGGTGTATCGCCAGGGTCGGACTGGGATGTCTAGGGCCCACCAGTGGAATTGTTTCTAGGGGCCCACCGCCAGGACCCTGCAGATCAGCGGTACCGAGACAGGGCGGTTAAAGGTAATAACATGTTGGGAGCCATACTACTCACGCACTATACCATGCGCACTACATATACCTACTGCTACAGCCTGTATGGCAAGTGAACAGCATGGCTCCTAGAAATGTTACCATTACCCGTAGCTGAAGTGTCCTGGAAAAGCTGATCTGCAGAGGTCCTGGCTGTTGTATCATCGCAGATGTAATATTGATGGCCTATCCTAAGGACAGACCATCAATATTAGAAAAATGGATAAATCCTTTAAAGTGGTTGTCCAGGAATTGGAGCAACTCATGTGGTAGGAGGGAGGTGTAAAATAAAAAAACAAATAAATAAAAAAAGAATACTCATCTGTCCTTAGCGGTTAAACGGTTTTGCGGCGGAGAGCATAAAACGCACACCGCCGCACCCGATCTGACAGCTTTCTGTCTTCTATATGCAGAAGACGGAAAGCTGAGAACGGACTGCCGAACGCTAGTGTGAACCTAGCGTCAGGCTAAAGCCCCATGTAGCAAGACAAAGCAAAAAGCGCTGCGGGAAAAACCCCGGCGGCAACACATCAGTTTTTCCTGCAGTGCTTATTGCAGAAACTCCGCAGAGGTTTCCTCTGAGGACTTTGTTTCCTTTAGGGTAAGTTCACGCAGGGATTTTTGGTCAGGATTTTGAGGCCGTATCTGCCTCAAAATCCTGACCAAAAAGATGGTTCCCATTGAAATCAATGGGAGCCGGTCAGTTCTTTTTTTTCCGGGAGTCGGTTTGTTCCAGCTCCCAGAAAAAGAAGCGTGGTGCTCATTCTTCAGGTCGTTTCGCCTCGTGATTCAGCCTGAAGACACTCCCTCCTCCCATCTAGGCCCATTTATTGGGCCTAATCTGGAGCAGAGTGCGTGACTGGAGGCCGGTGCATCCAGTCGCGGCTACCCGATTTTTGGTCCGGAACCTGAGGCGGCCTCTGCCTCAGGTTCCGGACCAAAAAACCCCGTGTGAACTTAGCCTTATACCTATAGTGAAACTGCAGGTGTTTCTGTAGATATAAGTGACATGCTGCAATTTCCAAAACCGCAACAGTTTTGGAAATTGCAGTGTGTCCGCCGTGTGTGTTTTTCTGCAATGTGTGGATGGGATTGCACTCACTATATACCTACACACTCAGGCCTGGTTCACATCTGCGTTCAGTAATCCATTCGGGGAGTCCGCATGGGGACCCTCCCAAACAGACTACCGAACGCATTAGCAAGTGGTATGCAGTGAAAGCACACATAGACTATAATGGGGTCCATGTGCTTTCCGTGCGGTGTCTGCATACAACATGCGGACAGAAAAGTACTTTACAATCTACTTTCCTGTCCACATGACTCATGCGGACACCGCGTGGAAAGCACACGGACCCCATTATAGTCTATGCGGTCCGCGTACTTTCACTGCACACCGCTTGCTAATGCGTTTGGTAATCCGTTTGGGGGGAAGGGGGAGGGGGTTCCCATGCAGACTCCCCAAACAGATCACCGAACGCAGATGTGAACCAGGCCTTAAACATATACCATATATACTCACACATATACAATACAATATACACATACAATACTATAGCACATATACATTTATATACATTCATATACCATATAAGTCATATATATATATACTTGTATGAATACTATATATACACACACACACATATATACATACACATTATTATAGCATACAGTATATACTCACACATACCTGTATACAAACATACAGTACTCACACAGTATACAAGACACATACTTTACACAAATGTACATATATACATATTAAACATACAGATTTTACAAAGAGTTTACTCACCTATTCCAGCAGCAGTCGGCTCCCTGTCCTCCCCACACGCTGCGATGTAACAGGACTCAGTGTGAGGAGGAGGAGGGAGGGGGAGGATGTGCGGGCAGCAGGGGAGATCTCACAGGACAGCAGCTGCAGGTAAGTGAAGGGAGAAGCCATTAGCTGATGCTGAAGAAAGACACGTTGTCCTCCGATGTGTACTTCTTCAGCATCAGCTAATGGGGGCCCCTGTGTGTGGAGGCAGATGCATTGGCCAGTTGCCCGGTTGGGGCCCCTGGCCATCCCAATCGGGCCCCGACCAATGCATCTGCATTGGTAAAAATCAAAACTTTAAGTCAGGGCTCGGGGGCCCACCGGGGGATTCCGGTGGGCCAGTCCGAGCCTGTGTATCGCTATAAATGGCCCACCCTGTAGTTTCCATTAGCAGTAATAGCCCTCTTGAAAGTAATAGCTCCCCTTAAAAATAATAGTAATACCTTATAAATAGGCCCCAATTATAAACAATAGTGTCACCATATAAATAATAGTTCCTTCTTCTCAGTAATAGCTCCCACTTCTATCAAATAGCCCCTCCATATAAAGAATAGTTCCCCATTATTTATGAAGAAACTATTATGTGTAATTGATAATTATTTATAGGAGAACTATTATTTATAAAGAGAAAACTAAATAAGTGCCCCCTTATCAATAATGGCTTTCTTTTTTAAAAAACATAATCAATAAATCTTATATTCACGTTACCCCGATGACTACCACAACCAAGTCCTTTCACTGCTACAGCACAGTGAATCAGGAGGTGGCGTGATACAATAGTCATCACGACACCTGTGCTGGGGCGTCCTATGCGTGTCTTATATCACAGAGCAGGGACTTTATTTGAGGACATATAGGCCAAAACTTGCAACTTTTTACCAAGTTTTACTCCACTTTCAGGTATAGAAGTTTTGAGGACTTCTCCCCATGGATTTTTGACAGAAAACCTGTCAAAAATGATCTTTAAAGTGTGGATCTACAGTATGATCGGGACATACAGACAAGACTTTAGCACATGCGCAGCTGCCCATCAGAGACAACTTTCTCAGCAGATTTTTGACTATAGCAGTCATTTGTCTACAGTCACATTTAGGCTTCAAGTTATCCCTTCCAGACTTCATGGTGACAGTTTCTATAAGGGCTCGTTCACATCTGCGCCCGGTCTCCGTTCTGCAGGTTTCCATTTCCTGCACAAAACAGAGCAGGAGACGCAAAGCTGCAGGACTCTTTCATACCCATTCATTTGAATAGGTTTGAAAGCTGTCCGTCCGTGAGCGCCAGTGAGCGTTTTATGCTCTCCGCCGCGAAACCGTTTTTTTTAAACCGGACACAGAGTCGGACAAGCAGTACTTTGCGTCCGGTTTTAAAAAAACGGTTTCGCGGCATAGAGCATAAAACGCTCACCGGCGCTCACAGCTGGACCCGGTCTGACAGCTTTCCGTCTTCTCCATGCAGAAGACAGAAACCTGAAAATGGAGTCCAGGCGCTAGTGTGAACCCAGCGTAACCTGGTGTATCCTCTTTGAAAACAAAATCTCCTGGAGCATTTTTATCAGGCAGCTTTGTAAATGTGATGAGTAATAAGCACTAGAGTGACCCAGATAGAAGCCCAGAGGACCTAATAGTCAGCTCAGATGATACACAGTCTTAAAGCCATACTATTGTATTTAGGGCATATGCATCCCTAGCCAGCTAATGCCATGTCATGAAGACATTTTAGGAGATAGCATCGTGGTGGAAAGTGGTCTCTGAACAGACTGTAATGTGCGTGTCATCGGCATAACTCAGATATGTAAATGTATGTGTGAAGCCAAAGAGAGATAGTAAATATGTCAGAGGACAAACTAGCTAAACTCTGGTGTCATCACTGCCATAATCATATCATGAGCTTACATTATCTAATGTCCACTTATGGCTTTAGAAATAAATTCTGATACTGGTATTTAGGCTATGGTACTATGTAGCGGGCCACAGCAAAAAAGCGTTGCAGGAAAAAACATGGTGGAAATGCATCACGTTTTATCTCATAATGCTCTTCACAGAAAGTCTGCAGAGGTTTCCTCTGTGGATTTTCTGTTTCATTTATGCCTATAGCGAAACTACTCGTGTTTCCGTAGGTATAGTTCACATGCTCCAATTTCCAAAACCACAACGGTTTTAGAAATTGCAGCATTTCCAATGCATGTATTTTTCTGCAATATGTGGTTGGGATTTACTAGAATCCCATCCACTATGCTGAGACTGTAAAATTACACCTTTTTGCCACACTGTTTATGAAACGTGAGTCCCCGATTTTAAAGAGCTTTATTGATGGGCTATCCTTAGGGTAGGCTAATAATCTTAGATCTGCTTGGGTCCCTGGACCTCCCCAGATCACCAGGACTGAGACAGAGAAGCTCTAGGTAATGTTTACATACTGTGAAATGCAATGCTCACTTGCCATAAGGGGTGTAACTTGAGGGGGTTCCTGTCAGGGATGTAACTTGGGGGGGGGGGGGGGACTGCAGTTGCACCAGGGCCCAGGAGCCCATAAGCACTGGCATCAGTACTGGGATTGCAGCTTCCATCTGGCCCATAAACCAAGGAGACCCACAGATTCCCCTAACCACACTAAGGTTGATTGAACTCCTTAGCATTCGTAACCATCACTATGAAGAATTCACTGTAGGGATGAGGTAGGGGGCTGCGAACAAAGGATTGCACACAAGACTTTAGCTACGCCATTGCTTGCCATACAAACACATTGCGCTGCGTATGGCCACTGCCTACTACAACGTTAATATGTTCTTACTGAGCCATTCATTGCCTTCCAGCCAAGGGTTTGGTAGTAGAGATGAGCGAACAGTGTTCTATCGAACACATGTTCGATCGGATATCAGGGTGCCATGTTCGAATCGAATCGAACACCGCGTGGTAAAGTGCGCCAAAATTCGATTCCCCTCCCACCTTCCCTGGCGCCTTTTTTGCACCAATAACAGCGCAGGGGAGGTGGGACAGGAACTACGACACCGGGGGCATTGAAAAAAATTGGAAAAAGTCATTGGCTGCCGAAATCAGGTGACCTCCATTTTAGACGAATAGTGGATTTCAAATCCGGGTCATATGAGAATGTGAACTTTGTGACTATGAGACAGGGATAGCTGTACAGGCAGGGATAGCTAGGGATAACCTTTATTTAGGGGGGAATGTTATTAAAAATAACTTTTTGGGGCTCTATCGGGTGTGTAATTGTGATTTTTGTGAGATAAACTTTTTCCCATAGGGATACATTGGCCAGCGCTGATTGGCCGAATTCCGTACTCTGGCCAATCAGTGCTGGCCAATGCATTCTATTAGCTTGATGAAGCAGAGTGTGCACAAGGGTTCAAGCGCACCCTCGGCTCTGATGTAGCAGAGCTGAGGCTGCACAAGGGTTCAAGCGCACCCTCGGCTCTGATGTAGGAGAGCCGAGGGTGCACTTGAACCCTTGTGCACCCTCGGCTCTGCTACATCAGAGCCGAGGGTGCGCTTGAACCCTTGTGCACACTCTGCTTCATCAAGCTAATAGAATGCATTGGCCAGCGCTGATTGGCCAATGCATTCTATTAGCCCGATGAAGTAGAGCTGAATGTGTGTGCTAAGCACACACATTCAGCTCTACTTCATCGGGCTAATAGAATGCATTGGCCAGCGCTGATTGGCCAGAGTACGGAATTCGGCCAATCAGCGCTGGCTCTGCTGGAGGAGGCGGAGTCTAAGATCGCTCCACACCAGTCTCCATTCAGGTCCGACCTTAGACTCCGCCTCCTCCAGCAGAGCCAGCGCTGATTGGCCGAATTCCGTACTCTGGCCAATCAGCACTGGCTAATGCATTGTATTGGCGTGATGAAGCAGTGCTGAATGTGTGTGCTTAGCACACACATTCAGCTCTACTTCATCGGGCTAATAGAATGCATTGGCCAGCGCTGATTGGCCAGAGTACGGAATTCGGCCAATCAGCGCTGGCTCTGCTGGAGGAGGCGGAGTCTAAGATCGCTCCACACCAGTCTCCATTCAGGTCCGACCTTAGACTCCGCCTCCTCCAGCAGAGCCAGCGCTGATTGGCCGAATTCCGTACTCTGGCCAATCAGCACTGGCTAATGCATTGTATTGGCGTGATGAAGCAGTGCTGAATGTGTGTGCTTAACACACACATTCAGCTCTACTTCATCGGGCTAATAGAATGCATTGGCCAATCAGCGCTGGCCAATGCATTCTATTAGCGTGAACTGAGTTTGCACAGGGGTTCTAGTGCACCCTCGGCTCTGCTACATCAGATTGCTACATCTGATGTAGCAGTGCCGAGTGTGCATCAGATGTGTAGTTGAGCAAAACTGACTCAGCACTGCTAAGTCTCTGCATTCGCATAGGAATGCATTGGCCAGCCTTCGGCCAATCAGCGCTGGCTCTGCCGGAGGAGGCGGAGTCTAAGGTCGGACCTGAATGGAGACTGGTGTGGAGCGATCTTAGACTCCGCCTCCTCCAGCAGAGCCAGCGCTGATTGGTCGAGTTCCGTACTCTGGCCAATCAGCACTGGCCAATGCATTTCTATGGGGAAAAGTTAGCTTGCGAAAATCGCAAACTGACAGGGATTTCCATGAAATAAAGTGACTTTTATGCCCCCAGACATGCTTCCCCTGCTGTCCCAGTGTCATTCCAGGGTGTTGGTATCATTTCCTGGGGTGTCATAGTGGACTTGGTGACCCTCCAGACACGAATTTGGGTTTCCCCCTTAACGAGTTTATGTTCCCCATAGACTATAATGGGGTTCGAAACCCATTCGAACACTCGAACAGTGAGCGGCTGTTCGAATCGAATTTCGAACCTCGAACATTTTAGTGTTCGCTCATCTCTAGTCAGCACTACACATGAAAAAATAGGAAAAAGGGGATGGGGGGCGTCAGACTGATGCGTTTCGGATGTTAATCCTTCTTCGAAGTCTGCACGCTACTGAGGAGAGGTGGGTCCTTATAGCCCCGCATACACACCTGAATTAAATAAAGTGATGATGTAAACTACTGGGCAGGTATCCTCAAGGACTTAAACCCCTCCTATCAACATCACTGACACATTAAAAACAAAGACACTACTGAATCTACATGTCATCGCCATAAACTACAAAACAATACAACAATAAATTGTGGAAGTATTCAGACTGACTCCTGTATATGGCTATATAATTATATAGAAAACACATGTGAAACATATAAGACAAACAGCGGATATGCTAGGAACATCTCAAAGAAAGCAAAACACATTTCTCCAACCCGCAACTGCTCCATGGATGAAAACGGATCACAAAAATATGGGCCGATATTGTGGCCCCAACTAAAGGAATTGACACAGTATTAAAGTCCATGAGTTCTTGTATATACTAAGTCCAAAGAAATCAAAAAGATGATTTGTTGATCCGACGATCATGTGACTTCTGCAGAGAATCGTAGATGTGATTTACCTGATCACTTGTACAGTATGCCAGCTACACTATGTGGGAAATACAGTGAGGCCTTTGAAAATCAGAATTGCGGAGCACCTACATGACATAACTAGTGCGAATAGCATTAGAAGAGTATGGGAGGTCTATTGGATCTTTAATATCAACACTCGGTTCCCAGTAGGCTTGAATCAGAGAAACGATGTGTCGTACATATACCACGTTTAGTTAACATCTATAGAGTAGAAGGTTAGCATAATTTGGTTGATTCAGCTCTTATAATTTTGGCTAGCTTGACTAGTTCGTTAGTTATTTCAAGTTGTTGACAGCATATAGAATATTACTCTCTTTTTCAACAGTAGTTATCACGTAACAATATGTAAACTCTGTTATAAAATTATTCATTATGACACCATTCTAACTTTTGTATTCTTACTTACCTGATGTAGTTCCACAAGAGATGTATCTGTAAACAAGTCTGGTCCTTGATGCGGTTGGAATGGGGCTGCCGGTCTACTGACAAGCGCAGCTCATCATATTAAAGTGGATGCTTCTGCTTTGATTTTTGAAATTGTCATTCAACCAATGATGGTCCGTAATGGAGGTCACATGATTAGCTCCTCTCTTTGAGCATGCACTATACGGAACAACGGCACACAATTCTCCATCTTTAGTGTGGGCATCAAAGAGGTCAGATTACCCATCTACGATTCTCTGCAGAAGTCACATGATCGGCGGATCAACAAATCATCTTTTTGATTTCTTTGGACTTGGTATATACAAGAACTCATGGACTTTAATACTGTGTCAATCCCTTTAGTTGGGGCCACAATATCGGCCCATATTTTTGTGATCCGTTTTCATCCATGGATCAGTTGCGGGTTGGAGAAATGTGTTTTGCTTTCTTTGATATGTTCCTAGCATATCCGCTGTTTGTCTTATATGTTTCACATGTGTTTTCTATATAATTATATAGCCATATACACAGTGGCGTAACTAGGAATGGCGGGGCCCCGTGCCGAACTTTTGACATGGGGCCCCCCCAACCGACACCGACGCCGAAGACCTCAACCGACCCCCTCCTACAGACTCTATTATGTCCATTAGTGGCCCCTGCACACAGTATTATCCCCCATAGTGGCCCCTGCACACAGTATTATGTCACATAGTGGCCCCTGTACACAGTATTATACCCAATAGTGACCCCTGCACACAGTATTATGTCCCCATAGTGGCCCCTGCACACAGTATTATGTCCCCATAGTGGCCCCTGCACACAGTATTATGTCCAGGATCGGCAAGTAAATAGGGCCCATAACGGCCAATTTAAAAAAAAAACAAAAACGCAGTGGTAGCGGCTGTCACCGGGCCCCCTAATGGCCCGGGCCCTGTGGCAGCCGCCTCCGCTGCCTCTATGGTAGTTACACCCCTGCATATACAGGAGTCAGTCTGAATACTTCCACAATTTATTGTTGTATTGTTTTGTAGTTTATGGCGATGACATGTAGATTCAGTAGTGTCTTTGTTTTTTAATGTGTCAGTGATGTTGATAGGAGGGGTTTAAGTCCTTGAGGATACCTGCCCAGTAGTTTACATCATCACTTTATTTAATTCAGGTGTGTATGCGGGGCTATAAGGACCCACCTCTCCTCAGTAGCGTGCAGACTTCGAAGAAGGATTAACATCCGAAACGCATCAGTCTGACGCCCCCCCCTCCCCTTTTTCCTATTTTTTCATGTGTAGTGCTGACTTTTAAGGCTATTAAAATAAAGGAGAAGTTTTTTATTCAACAAACTCCATTGCTTCGCTGGATGTTTCTTTCGTTGGATTTTTCTATGTAACTCTGCACCGAGAGAGTTTTCTTCATCCGAGCCGAATCCTCTAAGGAGGCATATGAGGAACTACAAGCATCAGGAGAACGTATAGGCTGAGTATAAACATTTCCTTTTCCCCTTTTTTCCTAGTATTTTGTCATCTTCACATATGCCAGAAAAAGCTCCTGATCCATATGTCTGACAGAGGGCTACAGTGTATCCAATTGTTGAGGCATACAGTAGGATATGTCAAACCCAGAATCCCAATGTAAATTAAGCGGCATCATTTATTTTACTGTATGCATTTCTATGGAAAGGTATAGTCTAATAAGCAATTCCATACCTGTTACTTTTGGTGCATTGACATGTACTAAACCAATAGAGGCCAAAACGGGTACTCTTTAGGCCTCTGTTGGGTGAATGGTCTTATAGATCCTCTTACCATGTACATTTAATATAGATTGGGTGGAGGAGCAAACTAAGGTAACATGGAGTAGCAAACTAGGAATTTATGTCCGGGGGGGGGGGGGGGTTTGAGGCTAAATGTTATCCATGGTTGAAGGAAAACCTAGCAACAACTTGGTGTATTGGCATTGTAAAAGGTTTGTACCAGTCTCAGTCCATCCATCATGTATCAGACTGACCAACTTGATTCTAAGAAAACTGTCATTAATATTAATACATACGTCCCATTGTTTATTAAAGGGGTTTTCCAGTCTCAGTGTTTCAGCAGTCTGATTGTTGTCACTTCTTCTCTTTTCCTGTATTCCCCCTCCCCTTGCTGAATGGGACACTGAAGTATCACAATACTAATGCAGATCAGATAATATGCAATTAGCTAAACTGATTGTCCTGAGCAAGAGCAATGAGTGACATCACTTGTCCTATTTCACAGGTCCGTGGTTATGGTAACGCTGTGTAAACAATGGGAGGAAGAAGGTCATATAGCAGGCAAACAAAGCAGCATTTCTAAAGCATTATATTTAGGAAAAGTCTTCAATTTACATAAGCTACTAGTATAGATAGGATCCTTGAGATGGGACAACCCCTTTAAGAAATTGTAGTACTAAAGTCTAATTGCTAATTGCTAATTCAACCTTGCTTACTATCAGGCTAAGCACCCAGTGACAGCTGTCTGGGTATTATAAGTAAGCAGTAAAAGACCTGGTTGGTTAACACAAGACCTTTTTTTACAGCACTTTGGGCTAATAGAAGAAGGTTCTCTGCTTGAACAACTTCTGACAACTTGAACAGGAGTGACCACAAGTGGTAGTCCAAGAAGATCCAAAGCACCCCATTTAGACATTACACGGATCGCTAATTCATTTCATTGGACACTGTGTAATATTCTACCTACCCAAATGATGGCTTGCGGCCCCTTCCCCAGTAACAGATAAGTACTGTTGGATTTCCAATGTGTTTCTTTGGGGCGCTATATTTTCTGGTACATAAATGAATTGTCCAAATCAGGCTAATTATTTTATGACCATATTACTAATGCTGTCATTTCTGACCAATGAACATGTTGAATTGAATGTACACATATGATATTTAGGATTACATTAGAACATTATCCCATTATTGGTCAATTATTTTAATAAATGCTTCGACCAGCATCCAAGTAACCAGATCTTTAGAAATGGCGAATGGGTCAAAGAGCTAAATAAGAGACTTTTCTGTGCTGTTTTATATAGATATATTGGAATATAAATTGCCAAGAGGTTGGAAGAAGCCACACTGAAGGCGACAGATTATTTAGAAGTAATGAAGGTTGACTTATTTTCCTGGGTGCCGTTCCTTGGTTTTCTGTGCACATTAATCATGCCATAGTTTTCTCCGCAATCTCACATGTAATCAATTCTCAGTTTAGTCCTGGTGATTTTACACGCTGAGAACTTACCCCCCTGGGTAGTTAAAATGGCCACGGCAAGTCAAGCAAACAAAGGTTGCCATGGTGACAACGGATCTACAAAATAGATTTAAAATAAGTGATTTGATGGCTTAAAAAAAAAAAATCCACATGAGTCTGGTGGATGTATCCTGGTGGAGTCGTATTTACCGATCTGAGGCGAGCGCCTGCGAGAATTGAGTGATAGGTGTTCCAGATTATTTGCATGTGGATGTGTTTGAGTGTATATATTTCTCCCGATGCCTTGTTGGGTGATTAAATTGAGAGCACTTTCTTTAAACGGTTCACTGGATCCGCGAAAGAACATAAATCAATGAAAATAATACATTAAATTGCAGAATGTCTCGCTCCCTGGGAACAAAGCTGGTATTGAGCTTGTCTCTTTACATTACGCCTCTGACAGACAAGGACTCCTCAGAATAGACCCAGCCGTTCGGTGACTACAGACAGATCTGCAGCTTCTTTCATTCCTAGTCCTGCTGTCTCCCATCTATCAGTTCCCCCGTTTGCCCTCGCCACCCCACCTTACCGTTCATCATGTTGAGTTTAATTTGCAGTCTCTCCAATTTTTTGGATAATGTCACTGGCCTTTACAGTCATATCATCATTATTTGGAAGTTGATCTTGGACGTTGGTGAAGTTTGCCTGCCTCTGGCCATTCTGTGCAACATCCTTGCTCTGCAAATTACAACCAGTTCTCTCTTTTTTTTATTTTACTCTCCCTGGAGCAAAATCCCCAGTCTTAATGAAAAATGACAGCACTGATAACCTTGTTGTGGTTCAGTAATATTAATAATGAACATACTTCTGTGCAGACACACATAGAAAGTTTCTTCCTCTCAAAGCATTGGCTCATTAGGATTTCAGCTAAAAACAAATTATTCGGACTCCCTCCCTTGCTTTCACCTGCATGGTCCCGCATTCAGACCCATTATCTCCAGATTTGTAAGTACATCTCAGAGTTCAAAACAACAGCACATGGCCCCCCAACTAGCTGGCTGATCCCCTACTGAAGAAGCAACAATTTTTCTGTCAAGCTAGACTGAGCCTACAGTCCTATAAAGGCCAATCTTAGCTGTGATTTATTTATACTCTGCTCAAAAGATGTGATTTCTACAAATAAATGTTCTCTTTGCATTAATTCCACTCGGTTTCACCTCTCTACTGTATACAGCTAAACCAATTACTTCCCAGCAGTGGTCAGGATATGCAGAAAGGTCTCTGACTAGCAGGAAAATGTATGTGAAGTTCCCTAATGATACAATCTAATACTGCTCTGTCCAAAGAATGAAAGAATCCCATTGCAGATCGCCATTTTATCATATTGGAGGTATCATGAGATCATTTTGCAGCATCCCTTGGCCATTTCCTAAGTTTTCAATTTACATACATTTTGAAGGGATTCTATCATTAGAATCCCATATTGTAATACTAACACGTAGGAATAGCCTTAAGAAAGGCTATTCTTCTCCTACCTTTAGAAGTCTTCTCCGTGCTGCTGTTCAGTAGATTTCATCGTTATGCAAATAAGTTTCCTCGCGGCACTAAGGGCGTTCCCCTGTGCTCAAACAGCACTGGTGGTGTCCCCATTGCTGCTTGAAAACTCTCCAGCGACGCCTCTGTCTTCTTCTCCAGACCACCTCTTCTCTCACGCTCCCATCCCGTCTTCATCCAAAAGCACCGCCTGCGCATGTCCGTCGTCCATTTTCCTGTGGTCTCTCCCGTCCTGCCACAGGAAAATGGCCATCTACGCCAACTGCACATGTCCGTCGGCCATTTTCCTGTGGTCTCTCCCGTCCTGCCACAGGAAAATGGCCATCTACGCCAACTGCACATGTCCGTCGGCCATTTTCCTGTGGCCTCTCCCGTTCGGCCACAGGAATTGGTGATGGACATGCGCAGTCGGCACTTTTGGATGAAGACGTGATAAGAGTGCAAAGAAGGTGGGGTCCGGAGAAGAAGACTGGAGAGTTTTCAGACAGTAGAGGGGACGACCCCAATGCTGCGAGAAAACTCATTTACATATGGAAGAAAGAAGAAATTTCTCAGGAACGCTGACGCAGATTAAAATAATAAAGGTAAGAGAAGAGTAGCCTTTCTTAAGGCTATTCCTACGTGTATTTAGTTAAAAAAGTGTATTGTATTGATAGAATCCCTTTAATATATATAGAGAGAGAGAAAGAAAGAGAGATATAGCATTCACTAACATGACTTTGCTTTGGCGCTAAATTCTAATGTCCAAATCGTCTACTTGTAGTGAGGTGAGTGAGCGCGGCAACTACACTATGGCGGCAGCAACATTATGACTTTTTGGATTTTTACACACTGCCAACAATGTTTTATTCATATCATAGTTCACAGCACAAGGATAAATCATTGCGGGACCACAGCGACTAATAGTGGCGGTGGTTCCGCAGCTTCATACATTGACGCCAATGATTTTCTCATGGTAGACAAGCAATTCAAATGAATTTGCCGGATAGTTACTTTGTAGGTCTATCATTCTTACGTGATCCACCGATACTGTTAGCGAATGCTACATCCACACACACACACATATATATATATCTACTATTTAGAATTTACAAGCAATTAGCTATTGTTTCTTTGGAAAGTTGTCAGTCGCAATGACAAGTCCCATATAGGAAAATGATTGGAATTATGTTGATGAATGTCTCTCTTCTTGATTGAATTCCGTTGCGGTGGCGCCGCAAGCTATAATGAAAAAGATGCGTATATTGTATTTATTTCAGTCTTTCCGGTTCATTGGAATCTATAATACCGCTTTGGGAAAATGCCACTTATTTTCTCTGTATCTAGTTTATTTTCATGTCTTATGTCGATCGGACCTGACAAAGGTTTAGCTCTGGGAGTTGGTGCTTGCAGCTACAAGCAGCCATTAATGCAGACCTGTCACCGATACACAGTGGATGGAGCTAGCAATTGTAGCCTATCAATTCACTGTAAACTAGTGACTTCCCTGAGGCATGAAGCACTAGCATATTCATGAATATTGAATCAGACAATAAAAACTGCTGTTTTCTTAGGCGGCAGGCCCTTTAATTGGTAAACAAGTAAGCAACTTGCAGTGTATAAATATATGTATTCTGTGGATGTTTATGATAATAGGAGTAATAGCAAAGCAACTTTAGTGGTAAATTTAATCACAATTCAGACTGAAAATACAGCAGATGTTACAACGGGCTCATGGCCATGAAACAGAAACCCTCTCTACACATGGGGCATTGAAGATGACAACTCTAGTTTGGTGACAGCAGTCAATTGAGCAACAGCCAAAAAAAAACACTGTGGGTATGACCGCTGCAGTATCGCATCAATAATAAAATGGAAATTGGAAAGTTAAAAACAACATCAGCAAAAATTCTAAAAAAATATGTCTAACTAGCCTCTGCCCGCGTCATTGTCTGCGTGTTGTTGACATCAATGATTTGCCTATATTCAGCAAATTGCTGCCGTTGATGATCTGCCTGTTCCGGTGTTTCGGCAGATGTGAAGCTGTCCTGCAGCTGAACTTGTTCCTCGCGCTGTGCCTGTGATTGTTCTGGCATCTCAGCAGTGGGCTGGGATACCATATAATGAGCGTGTAGTTGGCATCAATGATCCACCTGATCCGGCATTTTGGCAGCTCTCAAGCAGGCCTGTCACTGAGTTTGTTCCTTGCACCGTGCCTGTGATTGTTCTGGCAGATCACTGGGACCCCATTTAATGAGTGTGTTATTGGCGTTGATGATCCACCTGCTCCGGCACTTCGGCTGTTCTAAGAGTTGCTTGAAGCCTAGCCTGCTCAATTCTCCTCAGCTCCGCTTGAGGAGAACTCTGTTGACTTCTAGCTACCTTCATAGCTCTCGTTGTTTTAGAATTTTGTGACAAATTAGATTTTCTTTTTCCTGGCATGTTTACTATTGGCAGACTGCCAATTTGGATTAAGGCGCTTTTGCCATGTCAGTGTCTCAGCTCTGGAGCAGATCAGATAATATGCAAATGCTTGTATACAATGGACTCGGTGTTATCTGTATGTTTACATAGAGAGATAACAGACACCACTTTATCAGAACCTGAGATAAGCTGCTGCCAAGAGCAGTTTAATATATTATATGAACATAAATTCATAGCAGTCGTGAAGCCATGTCATTTACTGGGATAAAAAGTAGTATATGTGTTAATCCAGGTTACAAACTATCTATGTGCCAAATTTGATCCAAATCCGTTCAGCCATTTTTGCATGATTGAGTAACAAAACGTTCACATTTATATTATTAGTAGGAAGGATATAAAAATGTGATGTAATAATAGGTTGTTTCCTGGCGATACTTTCCCATTATAATTTATATATTATTTTGGTCAATTGATTAAACACTACAATCGTGGAATTTATTCAGTTAATGTACAGGAAATTTCAAGGCACATAAGCAATATTTATTGTGATTTTATAGAAAATCATTTATAGCAATTCCTGGAAGTGAGAAATATCAGAATTCTTTAGGCGAGGTATAGTTTCAGATATCAAATTTTCTTATGTAAGCACTGAGCTTGGTCCAATATATACTGACGTACACTGCATTTTAGAAAATATTTTCAGGTCTCAGCACCATAGTCCATTGTACCTAGAATTTTAAGATCTGTATAATGCAAATCTCCAATACATGAATGTGTATGAGGCCTAATAGGACATTCACAAGGCAGTTTCCTTACATATTAATCTGACTCTAAAGGTGGAGAAGAAGGAAGATATTCCAGGACGCGATGCCCTATAATAATATATTTTCTCAGCGAATCTTTCAAGCAGGTGATAAATCATTAGGAAAATAATGACAGTTCACAAATAATGGCTTTAGCGGTTTGACGTTTAATGTACTGAAGCTGAATCTATAGAGATTTGTCCGTGTGCAAAGAATTTAATGCGACAATGTACATCACGCCTACGAATATGCAATTAACTCATTTAGTTGATTTTGTTAATTTGCATAATCTCTGGTACAGCTGTCAATACATTTATCACCTCACAAACACATCAACATCACACAAAGAGACCCCTGTGGTCCTCAAAGCTGGTGAATAACAAATACCTAATTAAAACCTAGAAGCGTATACTGCTGGGAGCAGCACATTTACTATATACAGCAATATAGCCATAAACGTCTGCTAGGAAAGGAGATTAACACAGGTACAGCTGCTACAATTCCCTGTCCAAACTGACAGTGCTCTAGATGTGAGTAACAAGCTTCCGCTTTCCCTAAGGGTGACTTATATAATTTACAAAGTGTATCCTGCATGATCACTGATAGCAATCTGACCTGGCTACTTGTTATCCCTTATCTTTATTATGTCAGTGGTGCCTCTAGCAGGGGATGAGGTGGCCACAGGCAGGATGATCCCACTTACAGAGTCTCTTCCCATGTGGATCATACGGTTATCGCAGCCAGATTCTATTTATATAACACAACTATCACAAGGGATTTGTAGATAAAACGTACGAAAAACTAAGATGTCTTTATTCCTTTCACAACGTCCATGCAAAAACAGGCTAAAATGCCCTTGAAAGCCATTATCAAGGACATAGGATCGAATGGAGACCATACAGTGTGTTATGCTAGTAATGGTTTCCACTGTCACATGATAATACGGTATAAGACTGGCCATACATATTAGATAGCTGTCAGCCAAACAGGCTGGCTCTCCCACCATCCCCGTTTCCCATCCATGTACACATTTCGTTCAACCAAGTGTTCATGTGCTCTGTATAGTGAGAACAGAAAGACATTGCTAAATACCTCTAGTGGCTACTTATCTTGATAGACAGCAAAAGAATCAAGACATATCGCCATATGGTAAGAGTTAGGAGGTCACCTTAAGGTGCATTCACATGGAGGAAAATGGTGAGGAATTTGGTGTTCCTTTTAAGGAACCCATTGAAGTCAATGGGAGGCTTTTTTTTTCAGCGCTGAAATTTCACACCAAATTCCTCACCATTTTCCTCCATGTGAATGGACCCTTATACATAACATCAGGGGTCAGCAACCTGCAGCACTCCAGATGCTGTGGGACTACAACTCCCAACATGCTTCATTCACTTCCAAGGGAGTTGTAGTTTTACAACAGCTGGAGTGCGGAAGGTTGCCTACCCCTGCATTAGATATTCTGCTAGTCCCACCGGAATTAGTTTATTGTGTCTGTGGGATTGTCCTTAAAAACAATTTAACCTGCCGCATGTCAGGCTAAGCTTTTATTTGCAACCTTTAACAAAACTTGCAACTATAGGGCTGAGTTACAAATAAGTCATGTGACCAATGAATGTGACATGACATGGGCTGTGAAGCGGAAGCTTTGCTTACCAGAATGTCAGTGCTGCTTTGATCAGCTCCTCTGTGGGGTCCTGGTTATTGGACCGTTGCAAATCTAATACTGAGAATCTAAAGATGGATCATGAATATCTTAGTCCTTGAGAACCCTTTTAAGGCTGGGGCCCCAAGTTGCGAAAACAGAAAAGACTGTGGCAGAAATGCATCACATTTTTGCTGCAGCTGGTGGTGTAACTCCTGGGGTAGCAGCGTATCGGCTGCCACAGGGACCAGGACATTAGGGGGCAAGGCGGGACCCTGATTTTTTATTTTTTTTTTAATAGGCCATCACCTATTTAATAGGCCGTTACCATTACCAAACCCCACAAACACTGCTATCATTGTACTCGGGGGTCTTTTCAGACCACCAAGTATAATGATCAGAGGGCCAGGGGAAGTGGGGGAACATAAAAAACACTGTTACTTACCTCTCATGGACTGCGGAAGGAATCGGCCTATTTGGTGACATCCCAGACATCACATGGGCTGGGTCTGTGTTATTATGCATTGTGACGCCAACCCGACTCACATAACATCTGGTCTATCATCAAAAATGACTGAAATCAGTGGGAAGTATGCTGGAGCCCATTAGAAGTAAGTAATAGAGATGAGTGAACAGTAAAATATTCGATATTCATTATTCGTTTCAAATAGCCGCTCAAAATTTGACTATTCTATTGAATATTAAACTCTATTATAGTCTATGGGGAAAAATGCTTCGTTTCAGGGGAACCCACCATTCGACTCAGGAGGGTCACCAAGTCCACTATGCCACCTCAGGAAATGATGCCAACAGCCTGGAAAGCAACTGCGACAGCAGGGGAAGCATGTCTGGGGGCACCTAACAAGCCCATGTCACAGTTTTACCCCATGATCAGAGCCTATCAACTACACACTTTCCACACTCAAAAAAAACTATCAAAGTGGGAAAATACCTGGAAACCTTCTTTCCTCCCCAATTGGATGCTACAGAAACCCAAATTTGACACTAAAGAAACATTAACAAGCACCCCTTTAAATCACGTTGCCCATGACAACCACAGCTGGAATAGGTAATGGGAAATCCAACAGTACCCACCCTGAACTGTCATTGTGGATGTGTGTGTGTGTGTGTGATGTGGTAAGACCTTCCAAAATTACCTTCCTTAACGTGAGCCCTTACAAATTAAGTTACAGGCTCTTAAGCTGAGCTACCAGCTGAGATTGTGGCCCTTTAGGTGACTTCAGCCTCTTATCAGCAGAGTTTTAGGCCCTTTAACTTAGTTGAGCCTTGCACCAGCAGAGTTTTTGGCCCTTGGAGTGAGTAGAGCCTTACATTGGCAGTGTTTTTGGCCCTTGGAGTGAGTAGAACCTTGCACCGGCAGTGTTTTGGGCCCTTGGAGTGAGTAGAACCTTGCACCGGCAGTGTTTTGGGCCCTTGGAGTGAGTAGAACCTTGCACCGTCAGTGTTTTGGGCCCTTGCAGTGAGTACAGCCTTGCACGGCAGTGTTTTTGGCCCTTGGAGTGAGTTGAGCCTTTAAAAAGCAGTGTTTTTGGCCCTTGGAGTGAGTTGAGCCTCTAACCAGCAGAGTTGGGGGGAATCAGGGTGGATTGAGACTCTAACCAGCAGAGTTAGGGGGAATCAGGGTGGATTGAGACTCTCACCAGCAGAGTTGGGGGGAATCAGGGTGGATTGAGACTCTCACCAGCAGAGTTGGGGGGAATCAGGGTGGATTGAGACTCTAACCAGCAGAGTTGGGGGGAATCCGTGTGGATTGAGACTCTAACCAGCAGAGTTGGGGGGGATCAGGGTGGATTGAGACTCTAACCAGCAGAGTTGGGGGGAATCAGGGTGGATTGAGAATCTAACCAGCAGAGTTGGGGGGAATCAGGGTGGATTGAGACTCTAACAAGCAGAGTTGGGGAGAATCCGTGTGGATTGAGACTCTAACCAGCAGAATTGGGGGGAATCAGGGTGGATTGAGACTCTAACCAGCAGAGTTGGGGGGAATCCGTGTGGATTGAGACTCTAACCAGCAGAGTTGGGGGGAATCAGGGTGGATTGAGACTCTAACCAGCAGAGTTGGGGGGAATCAGGGTGGATTGAGACTCTAACCAGCAGAGTTGGGGGGAATCAGGGTGGATTGAGACTCTAACCAGCAGAGTTGGGGGGAATCAGGGTGGATTGAGACTCTAACCAGCAGAGTTGTGGGGAATCCGTGTGGATTGAGACTGTAACCAGCAGAGTTGGGGGGGGGATCAAGGTGGATTGAGACTCTAACCAGCAGAGTTGGGGGGAATCAGGGTGGATTGGGACGCTAACCAGCAGAGTTGGGGGGAATCAGGGTGGATTGAGCCTAGTAGGAGGAGAATTGTGCAACACTGATGGTGCAGGAGGAGGATGATCAGAAGGAGGAATTGTAGAGGTTGAGCACACACATGAAAGTTCATGTCGGGGTGCTTGACACAGGTGGACATGAAAATGATGGGTCTATCCAGTGGCTGTTCATTTTCATCAGCGTCAGCCGGTCAGCACTGTCAGCTGACAGCCGGCTGTGCTTATCTGTAATTATGCCACTGGCTGTGCTAAAGACCTTTTCCAAAAGCATGCTGGCGGCAGGGCAGGAAAGGACCTCCAATGCCACAGCGCAAGTTCCAGCCACAAACCCAACTTGGAGACCCAATAAGTATAGGCCGCAGAGGGATCGGAGAGGACAGAGCTGGGGTCGGCCAGGTACTCCCACAACATGCGCCTATACTTGTCCCTCCTGGTGACACAAGGCCCCTCAGTGGCGGTAGTTTGGTGAGTGGGTGCCATTAATGTGTCCCAGACCTTGGAGAGTGTGCCCCTGCCGGGTGTGGACTGGATGGCAGTTGTTAGCCTGTTGGAGGAACTCTCCTCTCTGCAGCCAACGAGAGTTGATGGAAACATCTCCATCATATTCTGCACCAGTTACTTGTGGCAATCACTCATGCGACTGGCCCTCCCCTCTACCAGAATAAAATTAGAAACATTATTTTTATACCGGGGGTCAAGGATTGCAAAAATCCAGTAGTCGTTGCTCTCCAGGATTTTGACAATGCGTTTGTCAGTTGAAAAGAACTCCACCTTGTATTCAGCCATGTGTGCCAGAATGTTACTTGGCATGACTTGGCTTCCTCCACCGGAATGGTCACTCTCCATTTCCTCCTCTTCCTCCTCCTCCATTTCTCCCCATCCGCGCTGTAGCAATGGGACGCACTGAACTTCCCCGCTAGCCTCCTGTGTGACAATGAGATCTGCCACTTCGTCATCCTCCTCCTATTCCTCCCTCAATATACGCTGTGAAGCGGACAGGAGTGTGCCCTGACTATCCTGCTGGGATAGTTGTGCTCCTATGCCCGACTCCTCAGCATCCAATGCGTTATCCCTGATGGCGATGAGGGATTCTCGCATCACACACAGGAGCGGGATTGTGACACTCACGAGTGCGTCGTCACAGCTGATCCTCATGGTTGACTCCTTAAAGACACGCAAGATCTCGCATAGGTCTGCCATCCATGGCCACTCATGGTGCAGAAACTGCGGGAGCTGACTCTGAGGAACCCTAGGGTTTTAGAGATGGTACTCCATTAAGGGTCTCTGCTGCTCACACACTCTACTCAACATGTGGTATGTCGAGTTCCAGTGTGTGGGGACGTCGCACATCATCCAGTGTTCTGGCAGATGGAGGTGTTGCTGGAGGCTTCAGAGGCTAGCAGCGGCTACTGTAGACTTGCGAAAGTGGGCGCAAAAGCGCCGCACTTTCACAGTAGCTCGGGTAAATTGGGGTACGTTTTTAAAAACCATTGCATCACTAAATTGAAAACGTGGGCCAGTCATGGAACGTGTTGGAGGTTGGCAAGCTCCAGAGCCGCTACCAGGTTCCGGCCGTTATCACGCATGACCATTCCTGGGCCCAGGTGCAGCGGCGAAAACCATGTTGACGTCTCATCGAGAAGGGCATCCCTGACCTCGGAGGCAGTGTGCTGTCTATCCCCCAAGTTGATGAGCTTCAGCACGGCCTGCTGACGACTCCCCATGCCAGTGCTGCAGCATTTCCAGCAGGTAGCTGGGGTTGATGTGATGGCGGAGGCAGAGGTGGAGGAGGGTGGTGGTTCAGAGCCCCTGCCAGGAATGTTGGGTGGGGAAATTAGGTAGACCGCCCCAGATTGTGACCCAGTCCCAGCCTCAACTACATTCACCCAGTGTGCCGTGAGTGAACTGTATCGTCCCTGTCTGCACTTGTCCATGCGTCAGTGATCAAGTGGACCTTTGTGCAAATCGTGGGCCCGCCTGATGTTCTGTGACACATGCTGGTGCAAGGCGGGGACGGCACAGCAGGAGAAGTAGTGACAGCTAGGGACGGCATAGCGAGGTGACGCACTTGCCATCAGGTCACGGAAGGCCTGAATTTCCACAAGCCGGAACGGCAACATCTCCTGGGTCTGGAGATGTGCGCGTTTAAGGCTTGTGCATGAGGGTGGGTAGTGCTGTATTTTTGCCTGCGCTCAAAAGTCTGGGAGATGGTGAGTTGCTGTGAAGAGGCGCTTGATGGTACAGGAGAAGGAGCTAAGGCAGGAGAAGGAGCTGAGGCAGGAAAAGGGAAGGATGAGGGAGAAGTCTCCAAAGTGGTGGAGGCAGGTGTGGAGGTTTCCTGGCTGCTGGTCAGGACTGCAGCGCCAGCACTGGCAACAGTGGGAGAGGCAGTGGTGCCAACGCCGGACGACGATTGTCCTGTGTTTTCTCTCTGCCACTGAGCCCAGTGCTTGCCTTCCAAATGACAGCGCATGCTAGTGGTCGTAAGGTTGCTCTTTTCAGAGCCCCTACTCAGTTTCGAGTTACAGAGTGTGCAAACCGCACTATATTTGTCTTATATAGCAAGAAGTAACTGCTGTGTATTCCTGCTATTTTGTGGGGGAACACCCCTGTAAAAGCTGGTTTGCACCTATATAGCCAGAACTAATAGCTCTGTATTCCTGTTTTCCACCATCCGTGGAAAACTGGACTCCTGTCCCTGCAGTGTATAGCACTGAATAGAGCTGTTGTTTTTCTTCGTTTTTTTCCCTCAGCCCTCAGCAGATATGTTTCTCTCCCTATCTCTCACCGAAAATCTGATGAACATGGCGGCGGCCGTTCTTATGAATGGGAGGTCACATGTTTTCGGCAGCCAATGGTTTTTTTTCAATTTTTTTTCAATGCCTTCATTGTCGTAGTTCCTGTCCCACCTCCCCTGCACAGTTATTGGTGCAAAAAACGTGCCAGGGAAGGTGGGAGGGGATACAAATTTTTACTGCATATTCGATTGGAATCGAATACCTCGAACGGCCTGATATTCGATCGAATACCTATTCGATCAAACAGTGTTCGCTCATCTCTAGTAAGTAACAGTGATTTTTATGTTTCTATCCTCCCATGGGTCTCCAATCATTATACACTGGGATCTAAAAAGACCCCAGAGTATATAAATTTTTATATCTCCCTATCTTATAAAAATGAATTCTTGTCTGTCTGTCCGTCTGTCTGTCTGTCTGTGCTCTAATGCGAACCAAACGACTGGACCGATCTTCACCAAATTTGGTACAGAGATACTTCAGGTATCCGGGAAGGTTTAAGACGAGACTCCAACTCGCTCGGACGTACCGTTGCTGAGATACAGCATTCCAAATACAGTGCCCCCCCCCTTAGCCAATACAAACCTGCAAGTCTTTCACTCATATTCCAACTGCAATACACACGGTCACTCCACATGCACAATACAACACTGATATCCAAACTGAGATACACACATCAGAGGATTAGATACACAGATCAGCACACAGTATCACATGCCAGAGGATTAGATACACGGGTCTGCACACAGTCCCACACACCAGAGGATTAAATACGCATTTCTGCACACAGTTCCACACACTGAAGGATTTGATACGTGCATTTGCACACGTTTTCACATGCCAAAGGATTAGATACAGGCGTCTACACACAGTTCCACACTCCAGAGGATTAGATACGTGCGTCTGCACACATTTGTACATGCCATAGGATTAGATACACGCGTCTGCACACAGTTCCACATTCCATAGGATTAGATACACGCGTCTGCACACAGTTCCACATTCCAGAGGATTAGATATGCGCGTCTGCACACAGTTCCACATTCCAGAGGATTAGATACGCGCATCTGCACACAGTTGTACATGCCATAGGATTAGATACACGCGTCTGCACACAGTACCACATGCAGTAGGATTAGATACGCGCGTCTACACATAGCTCCACACGCCAAAGGATTAGATATGCACGTCTGCACACAGTACCACACGGGGGAGGATTAGATACGCGCGTCTACACACAGTACCACATGCCATAGGATTAGATACGCGCATCTGCACACAGTACCACATGCCGGGGGATTGGATACGCGCGTCTACACACAGTTCCACACGCCGTAGGATTAGATACGCGCCTCTTCACACAATACCATACAGGGGAGGATTAGATACACGTGTCTTCACATAGTTGTACACGCCATAGGATTAGATACACGGGTCTGCACACAGTCCCACACACCAGAGGATTAAATACGCACTTCTGCACACAGTACCACATGCCATAGGATTAGATACGTGCGCCTGCACACGGTTCCACATGCCGAAGCATTAGATACAGGCGTCTACACACGGTTCCACACTCCAGAGGATTAGATACACAGATCAGCACACAGTATCACACGCCAGAGGATTAGATACACGGGTCTCCACACAGTCCCACACACAAGAGGATTAAATACGCATTTCTGCACACAGTTCCACACACTGAAGGATTTGATACACGCGTCTGCACAGAGTACCACATGCCATAGGATTAGATACACGCGTCTACACACAGTTCCACATTCCAGAGGATTAGATACGCGCGTCTGCACACAGTTGTACACGCCATAGGATTAGATACAAGCGTCTGCAGACAGTACCATATGCAGTAGGATTAGATACGCGCGTCTACACATAGTTCCACACGCCAAAGGATTAGATACGCGCCTCTTCACACAATACCACACTTTGGAGGATTAGATACGTGTCTCTGCACACAGTACCACAAGCCAGAGAATTAGATACGCGTCTCAGCACACAGTATCACACAGGGGAGGATTAGATACGCGTGTTTACACACAGTACTACACGGGGGAGGATTAGATACGCGCGTCTACACACAGTTCACATGCCATAGGATTAGATATGCACATCTGCACACAGTACCACATGCCGGGGGATTGGATACACGCCTCTACACACAGTTCCACATGCCGTAGGATTAGATACGCGCCTCTTCACACAATACCACACAGGGGAGGATTAGATACACGTGTCTTCACACAGTTGTACACGCCATAGAATTAGATACACGCGTCTGCACACAGTACCACATGCCGTAGGATTAGATACGTGCGTCTGCACACAGTACCACATGCCGTAGGATTAGATACACGCGTCTGCACACAGTACCACATGCCGTAGGATTAGATACGCGCGTCTACACACAGTACCACATGCCGTAGGATTAGATACACGTGTCTACACACAGTTCCACACGCCGTAGGATTAGATACACACCTCTTCACACAATTCCACACGCCGTAGGGTTAGATACGCGCCTCTTCACACAGTACCACACGGGGAGGATTAAATACGTGCGTCTGCACACAGTACCACACGCCAGAGGATAAGATAAGCGCGTCTGCACACAGTACCAAATTCCGTAGGATTAGATACGCACGTCTGCACACAGTACCACATGCCGTAGGATTAGATACCCACGTCTACACACAGTTCCACATGCCGTAGGATTAGATACGCGCCTTTTCACACAATACCACACAGGGGAGGATTAGATACGTGCATCTGCAACAGTACCACATGCCAGAGTCATTAGATATGCGCGTCTGCACACAGTTTCACTTACTGGAGGATTAGATACGCGCCTCTTCACACAATACCACACGGGGAGGATTAGATATGTGCATCTGCACACAGTACCACACCAACAAGGATTGGATACTTGCATCTAAACACAGTACTACACGGGGAAGGATTAGATACAGCTTTACTCCAGGTATCCATAACAACTGATCACAGGTTTTTCACTGACATCCAAAATGAGATACACATAATCACATGACGCTTATGGACATACACACAAACAGCATACAAAATACACCAGTGCAAAATTGGACAATTCTTATGGGGCCACTACACAAACATAAAATGTAATATACCCGTGCGAAGCCGGGTCCTCCCTCTAGTATATATATATATATCTCCCTATATTATAAAAATGAATTTCTGTCCGTCTGTCTGTCTGTCTGTGCTCTAATGCGAACCAAACGACTGGACCGATCTTCACCAAATTTGGTACGGAGATACTTCAGGTATCCGGGAAGGTTTAAGACGAGACTCCAACTCGCTCGGACGCACCGTTGCTGAGATACAGCATTCCAAACACAGTGCCCCCCCCTTAGCCAATACAAACCTGCAAGTCTTTCACTCATATTCCAACTGCAATACACACGGTCACTCCACATGCACAATACAACACTGATATCCAAACTGAGATACACGCATCAGAGGATTAGATACACAGATCAGCACACAGTATCACACGCCAGAGGATTAGATACATGCGTCTGCACACAGTCCCACAAACCAGAGGATTAAATACGCACTTCTGCACACGGTTCCACATGCCAAAGGATTAGATACAGGCGTCTACATACAGTTCCACACTCCAGAGGATTAGATACGCGCATCTGCCCACATTTGTACACGCCATAGGATTAGATACACGCGTCTGCACAGAGTACCACATGCCGTAGGATTAGATACACATGTCTACACATAGTTCCACACGCCGAAGGATTAGATACGCGCCTCTTCACACAATACCCCACAAGGGAGGATTAGATAAGTGTGTGTGCACACAGTACCACACTTTGGAGGATTAGATACATGCCTCTGCACACAGTACCACAAGCCAGAGAATTAGATACCCGTCTCCGCACACAGTATCACACGGGGGAGGATTAGATACACGCATCTGCACACAGTACCACACGGGGGAGGATTAGATACGCGCGTCTGCACACAGTACCACACGGGGGAGGATTAGATACGCGCGTCTACACACAGTACCACATGCCATAGGATTAGATACGTGCGTCTGCACACAGTACCACATGCCGGGGGATTGGATACGCGCGTCTACACACAGTTCCACACGCCATAGGATTAGATACACGCCTCTTCACACAATACCACACAGGGGAGGATTAGATACACATGTCTTCACACAGTTGTACACGCCATAGGATTAGATACGCGTGTCTACACACAGTACCACATGTCGTAGCATTAGATACGAGTGTCTGCACACAGTACCACTTGCCGTAGGATTAGATACGCGCATCTGCACACATTTGTACACGCCATAGGATTAGATACACACGTCTGCACAGAGTACCACATGCCGTAGGATTAGATACACGCGTCTACATACAGTTCCACACTCCAGAGGATTAGATACGCGCGTCTGCACACAGTTGTACACGCCATAGAATTAGATACACGCGTCTGCACACAGTACCACATGCAGTAGGATTAGATACGCGAGTCTACACATAGTTCCACAAGCGGAAGGATTAGATACGCGCCTCTTCACACAATACCACACAGGGGGGGATTAGATACGTGTGTGTGCACACAGTACCACACTTTGGAGGATTAGATGCATGCCTCTGCACACAGTACCACAAGCCAGAGAATTAGATACGCGTCTCAGCACACAGTATCACACGGGGGAGGATTAGATACGCGCGTCTACACACAGTACCACATGCCATAGGATTAGATACGCCCGTCTACACATAGTTCCACACGCCGAAGGATTAGATACGCGCCTCTTCACACAATACCACACAAGGAAGGATTAGATACGTGTGTGTGCACACAGTACCACACTTTAGAGGATTAGATACATGCCTCTGGACACAGTACCACAAGCCAGAGAATTAGATACGCATTTCCGCACACAGTATCACACGGGGGAGGATTAGATACGCGCGTCTGCACACAGTACCACACGGGGGAGGATTAGATACGCACGTCTACACGCAGTACCACATGCCGGGGGATTGGATACGAGTGTCTACACACAGTACCACATGCCATAGGATTAGATACGCACCTCTTCACACAATACCACACAGGGGAGGATTAGATACACGTGTCTTCACACAGTTGTACACGCCATAGGATTAGATACACACGTCTGCACAGAGTACCACATGCCATAGGATTAGATACACGCATCTACATACAGTTCCACACTCCAGAGGATTAGATACGCACGTCTGCACACAGTTCCACACACCATAAGATTAGATACACACATCTGCACACAGTACCACATGCTGTAGGATTAGATACGCGCGTCTACACACAGTTCCACACGCCAAAGGATTAGATACGCGCCTCTTCACACAATACCACACAGGGGAGGATTAGATACATGCGTCTGAATACAGTACCACACTTTGGAGGATTAGATACATGCATCTGCACACAGTACCACATGCCAGATAATTAGATACGCATCTCAGCACACAGTACCACACGGGGGAGGATTAGATACGCGCATCTGCACACAGTACCACACGCCAGAGGATTAGATACACGCGTCTGCACATAGTACCACATGCTGTAAGATTAGATATGCACGTCTGCACACAGTTTCATTTACCGGAGGATTAGATACACACATCTGTACACAGTACCACACCAACAAGGATTAGATACTTGCGTCTAAACACAGTACTGCATGGGGAAGGATTAGATACAGCTTAAGAGAACATTAAAAAGAGAAATGAATAAGTGACTTACCACTAGCTTAAAAAAAAAAAAATATATATATTATTATTATTATACTGAAATTCTACATTAAAAGAAATGTCATCGGGTAAATACATCTTTGTTGACCAAGTAGGAGGTAGCATGGATGCACCAGTTAGTGAGAAACGCAACTAAAATAAAGAGTTCTCCATAACTCCAGGTATCCATAACATCTGATCACAGGTTTTTCACTGATATCCAAAATGAGATACACATAATCACATGACGCTTATGGACATACACAGAAACAACATACAAAATACACCAGTGCAAAATTGGACATTTCTTATGGGGCCACTACACAAACATAAAATGTAATATACCCGTGCGAAGCCGGGTCCTCCCTCTAGTATATATATATATATATATATATATATATATATATGTAGATTTTTTTCCCTATCAGTATGTCTTTTTTGGAGTATGGGATGGAAATCCACGCAAAAAACGGGGAGAACATACAAACTCCTTGCAGATGATTTTTTTGCCTTTAGCGGGATTTGAACTAAGGACTCCAGAGCTGAAGGGCTGCAGTGCTGACCACTGAGCCACCATGTGGCCCCCACCAGAGTATAATAGTTGTTTATGGGTGGTCCACTATGGGGCATAATACTGTGTGCAGGGGTCACTATGGGGCATAATAGTGTGTATAGGGGCCACTATGGGGCATAATAGTGTGTATAGGGGCCACTATGGAGCATAATAGTGTGTACAGTGACTTGCTGTGTGGGTCCTTAGCCTTAAACACACAAAAGGTTATTTTCCACTCACTTCTAAAACAGAGAGACCTGTGAGACACAGGTTGTGAAGGGAAAGTGATTTGCTGCGGTAGTGGCAGATAGAACATGTAATTAGATACAAGTAGCAGCTCCCTCAGGGCTAAAGAAAATATCTCTACAGAGCATGAGATGAAGATTTAATTTACTTTGTTGTAGAACCCAAATGATGTTACTGATAATCAAAATCTTCTTAAGCAGAGTCCCTTCTGGATTACTGTGTAATTCATTGTCCTTCTTTTAAGAATACACTCATTGACAAAAGAAAAAAATAACACACCCAGATAGAAATGTCGAATTGCTGCAAAACTTGCCATGCGGTTACATTTATGCCTTGGGCAGATATGTAAATAATTACAAGTGTGGTCATATTAGACACTAGTTTTTTTTACACAAGAACATAAAAGTGCTTCCGCTGCTCTCCTATTAAAAAAAGTCTATCTGAGGCTTTTGGGTAGTGTACCTCTTGGTGAGAGATTTCCAACATGCAGTTGAAGACATTTTGCCAAGTTGACTGACTTTGAATGGGGTTTATTATTGGACTGAGAGAAGCAGGATGGTCATTTCGTCAAATTGCCTGCCATCTAGACCATTTAGATCTAGCCGTTAGAAGGTGATGGGAGCAGTGGTTATCGGAGGGAAGACACATATGGCAAACAGGCTCTGGATGGCCCAGACAGACCACTAGTAAAGGGAGTCTTTTCACTTAGCAGAAAGAAATTCCATGGTACCCATTTCATGTCCTGTCATTAACAGCCAGCAATGAATCCAGGTTTAGTATGGGATCCAACAATGGTTAGGTTTGAGTATGGAGGCCTTGTGGAAGGGCTTGAATCCAGTATTTGCTAGGGCTTGATATGCTGCTTAATTGCTGGTGTGATGATCTGGGAAGTCATCACATTCAACAGTCGGTCACCCCTAGTAATGATATGACAGACATTACCAGCCTAGGCTGCAGTCACACTAGCATGGTGTGACCGTTTGGGAATTCTATCCCTCATTTCATTTTAAATATGTGGAGAGAAAAATTCTCTCCATCAATTTTGGGCAGAAACTGGGTGGAAACCCAGTAGTTACCATTGTAGTCAAGCGGATCCAAAGAATGGAAACCCGAACGCTAGTATGAACCTAGGGTTAGTGATATTGTTATATAATTATTATTATTATATTATATATTGGAATTTCTAGGACAGCAATTCCCCAGTAGCGGCTGGAAACCCTGGGGCGGGGCACAAGCCCTAAGCTGAAGCCCGCCACTGGCCCTTCCTATTGCCAGGCCCTATCCTACGTAATACGGCAACTCGAAGACGATCCCTTCCTATATATGTGATACAGAAAACGCAGACAAGACGAACAACAACAAAGGGAGGTCAGCTAGCCAAGGGTCAGGAAACAGTCCAGCAATGCAGTGCCAAATCGAAGTCCAAAAGAATAGTCAGTAGGGAAAGCCAAGGTCAAGATTAAGAACACAAGTAATAACAGCGACAGAAAAGCCAGCACGCACAAGGCAATAACAAGCACCAGTGTGAATATGAGCCAAGACTAAATAGGGAGGAAGAACCCGCCCAGAATCTGATAGGAAGGCAGGCTGTCAATCACAGGGCAAGGCAAAAATTAACCACTTAATGGACAAAGGCAACAAGGGCAGAAGACAGGTGTGGTGCAAATTCAATTACAGAACTAGAGCCGTGTTCACATAGTGCAACTAAAAACTCTAAGCAACTTATCAAACTGCACAAGCCTCCTGCACCACAGCATGCGAGCAGAGGGTGGCGCAGTGACCCAAACGGGCAGAAATGTTACAGTTATGTGCAGGATATCCTGGTGCCACTAGTGTCTCTTCTTATGGCAATGTTTCCAAACGGAAGTTTTCATCAGGGTACTTCACCATCCTTTTGATTGTACAGTTTTTCCCAATAAATGCTCTAAATAAATGCTTTTGCTCTAATATTGTTGTTGCACACCTAATGAACTAACACTGGTGTGGTTGGGGGGGTTTATATTCTTTATTCACCTTATCTGTAATCATATGCATCAATATGGAGAGTAGAACCTCCCTTCTTCTTGCTATCTGAGGTGCACTACAATAATTGTCCTTACATACTATCTAGTAGTTATACATTAGCATCAAGTTCTCAGTCATTCCTAACATCAGTGACTGTATCAACATATACTGAACAATACAATATGAGAATATAACAACAACATGGCTGCAGCAATTAATCACTGTACCTGTAATCATAAGGGACATGCATCAATATGGAGAGTAGGACCTCCCTTCTTCTTGCTATCTGAGGTGCACTACAATAAGTGTCCCACCAGAAACACACCTCTGAGATACATGGTCCCACTCTAGTGTCAGATTACAGGACCTGTAAACTGCTAGTCTGACACTAGGTAATATCCAAATTTTTGTGTGGTGGATCTTTCTGTATATATCTCACATTCTTCCCCACTAAATTAATGTCGTCCTCGACATTCCGCATTTCCGCAATTATGTGGATTGTCTTAAGGTACTTTAGTAATTGAGAACAATCAATTGGTGGTGATATCTCCAATAGAGGTCAATGCCTCATTGTGACATATGTTCCTATAAAATGTCACAAGTTACTTCTAGGTCCGTTGCTAGCTAAGAGACCTAGAAGAGCCAATGTTAGCACTGGTTCTAAGTAGTATTGGACCACCATGCATAACAATGCTACTACAATATCTGAACCTCATTTTATGAGGTGGAGATTGGTCAGGTCTAATTTTTGCATTAAATACGACCACATGACCATGTAACCTCACAGTTTCTATCGCTAAACAACTAGAAACATTTCCAAATAAACAAACTAATTGTAAACGTAACAGTGCAATTGCTTTGAAGGTAAATAGTCTTTATATCTGCTCACAGTTCTCCAGAAAATATGCTGGTGGTAGGTACCATTCAGGTTGTTTCTCTTGGCCAATGGTGTTCACTACCTGTTTAGCATGAAAACTTCTTGGTACCCTACTTGGTTCTCCCATGGTATCATAAGTAAGTGTAACCGGCCTTCGCCTTTCTCTCGCAACAGAAGATCTTTTCAAAGTCTGTTGTCCTGAAGTTTCTGTTTCTTCATCTGTTTCTGGGTCTGTTGATTCAGAGTTCTCCATCCATACTTCTTCCTCTGGAGTTGTTGCAGATTCCTCTGATGACTTTTCTGACTCTGACAGTAGACCTTCAGGTGATGCCAAGATCTCTGATGAATTTTGTGGTTCAAATTCTGCTGCGTCAGGATTAAGTTTACTGCCTTGTGCTGTATAGTTATCTGTTGTAGGTGAACTTAATGAACACATTTCATCTTCTTCATCAACACTATCAGTTTCATATCCTACATGTGATGTTGGTTTTGGTCGCTTTGCTTTGGAGGATCTCTCTTGGCCTAACAATTCAGCAGTCTACTGTACATCTGGAAGATAGTCACAAGATAATAACAGATTACGGTGCAAAATCCTTGATCTGTTGCCACCTGACTCTGGTTTTACCTCATACACTGGACTGTTTTCGTGTTTTCTTCTCACGACAACATAAATCTTATCTTCCCAATAGGAGCGAAGTTTTCCTGGTCCTCCTTTCTCATGTAAGTTCTTCACTAGAACTCGACTTCCTGGAGTAAGTTCAGCACCATGACTTTTTTGATCATAGTATTCCTTGCTTTTACATGCTGACTTCTTTGCTGTTTCTGAAGCTATTTTATAAGCTTCTGCCATTCTCTTTTTCCAGACTGTAACATAATCCGCGTAAGTTTTGTATTTCTCTGATACTGGAGTGTCAAACATTATGTCAATTGGAAGTCTTGGTGATCGACCATACAATAGGTAGAAAGGTGAATACCCTGTTGCTTCACTTCTAGTACAATTGTAAGTGTGGACAACTTTTGACAAAGAATTCTTCCAGTCTTGCTTTTCTTCCTCTGTAAGAGTTCTCAACATTGACAACAACGTACGATTAAAACGTTCAACCTGTCCATTACCCTCTGGGTGATATGGAGTTGTATGAGAATTTTGAATTCTGCAGTATTTCCCAAGTCTTGCAAATAACTGATTTTCAAATTCTCTTCCCAGATCATGGTGTAATTTTGTTGGAAAGCCAAACTTTAGAGCAAAATCATTAAATATCTTGTCTGCTGCAGTCTTACCAGACTTGTTTGTGGTAGCATATGCCTGTGCAAACCTTGTAAAATGATCCATTACAACAAGGATGTACTCATATCCTCCTTTGCATTTTTCCAGATGCAGAAAATCAATCGATACCATTTCAAAAGGATAGGTGGAGACAATGTTGTTCAATGGTGCTCTGGTTGGTTTATTGGGACGTTTGTCTTTTAGACACTTGCATTCTCTGGTGACATAATGCTCAATATCCTTCTGCATATATGGCCAGAAAAAGCGTTCTCTAACAAGATTGACAGTTCTTTCTACTCCTAAGTGTCCCATTTGCTCATGGAGTTCTTTGAATACTGTCCTATGGTAGACTTTTGGCAGGACTAATTGTAAGTTATGGCTAGTCTTCCTATAAAGAATACCATCTGAATTGAGGTATAACGTAGACCATTCTCTGAATAAGGCAGTTACAGCTGGTGGTTCTGTTTGTCTCTCCTTCTTAGCCGGAAATCTGTTTTGATGTTTGTAGTGTAGCAGTCTCCCAATGATCTTGTCTTCTTCTTGTGCTTTTCTGATAGTTTCTTTTGGGAGCTGGTTAACGCTTGCTCTGAGGCTTTGTTCAGCTTCTCCAGCTGTACTTTCTACAGTTACAGGGCACCACCATGGCATATGTTCCTCCTCTTGTATCTGAACTGCTTGGACAGTGCTACCAATAGCTTCCATGCTGATTTCTTGGGAACATTCCTTCATATACTGGTCAGGATCTAGTGGCATTCTTGACAATCCATCAGCGTCTGCATTTGCTTTCCCTGGGCGGTATTTAATGCTAAAATTGAAGTCTGCAAGTTCTGACACCCATCTATGGCCAGTTGCATTTAATTTCGCTGTAGTGAGAACATAGGTAAGTGGATTGTTGTCTGTATATACAACAAATGATGGACTATAGTACAAGTAGTCTCTAAAACGGTCACATATTGCCCATTTCATTGCCAAAAACTCAAGTTTCCCCGAGTGCAAATGGTAGTTTTTCTCTGCTGCAGTAAGAGTTCTTGAGCCATAACCAATAACTCTCAACTTGCCATTTTGCCTTTGATATAGGACAGCACCAAGTCCTTCCTGAGACGCATCACAGTGCAGTATGAATGGGATGTTGAAGTCTGGATATCCCATCACTGGTGGCTTAACTAACAAATCAATCAGTCTCTCCAGGATTTCTTGATGATGGGCAGTCCAATTGATGGGCTGATGTGCAGGAAGTTGACTTTTTCCCTTCTGTTTGGATCTATCTCTCTTTGCTTTCTTTTGTGTGGGTGATGGTGAACAAGGCCCTACCGACAGTAGATCATACAGTGGAGCGGCAATCCGGGAGAAATTTTGAATATATGTCCGGTAGTAAGACAGAAAACCTAGTATTTTTCTAAGCTCTCCCACTGTAGATGGAGGTTTGTTTTTCAAAGCCATTACTGGAGCAATTTCTGCTGGATCCATAGTATAGCCATCAGCAGAGACACTCTTACCTAGGAACCGGACTTGTCTTTTGAACAGCTCACATTTCTTCGGTGTTAGCTTGATTCCATGCTGTTGGTAGCGCTGAAGCACAGTCCGTACATGTTCCACATGTTCAGTGAAAGACTTACTGTGAACCAGGTTGTCATCAAGATATGGTTGACAGATACTGTCTCTCAGTCCTTCCAAGCATTCTTCCATGCTTCTCTGAAATTCCGCTGGAGCTGAGCTGAGCCCAAAAGGAATACGGATCCATTCATATAATCCCCAAGGTGTTATAAAGGCTGTCAAAGGCCTACTGGATTCTTCCATAAATCCTTGGTGATAGGCTTTCCCTTGATCAAGCACAGAAAACCATGAACTTCCTGACAAACTATTCAGCATATCTTGGATTCTCGGTATAGGATGACGGTCAGGAACTGACTTCTGGTTTAGTTCTCTATAATCACAGCAGAGTCTCAGGCTACCATCTCGTTTTCTTACACATACTATAGGAGAAGAGTAGGATGATTTTGACTTTCTAATCCATCCTCTATTTATCAGGTCTTGTAGGTACTCCTTCACTTCGTTATGAAGCGGTTTTGGCACCGAAGTATATGTCTTTTTAACGGGGGTGGTGTCTTTTAGATTAATCTTTAATTGGAGTGATGGAATACATCCAACATCAGACTCATCTCTGGAGAAGGCATGACATTCTTCTCTTAACATCTGCCTTACTATGCACTGTTCGTCTGCATCAAGATGATCCGTAGGAACCGGAGGATCCCATTCCTCTTTAACTGAAGACACTTCACCCTCTGCTTTGTCAACATTTTCCACTGTTTGTATGTTTGCAGTCAGAGAAGAAACTTGAACAGGTTTTATGCAAGCTGGATATACCGCTTTGACTGTTTCCAAGTGACCCAACACGGTTTTTGGATCCAGTACAATATCATGTTTAGTGGGGTTCATTACTGGAATGGTTACCCGAGCATAGTTGTCATAAGGTACAATCACAACTGTCTCATCTGTATATATTCCCTCTGGTAACTGTGCAGTGTTACTTGGCACAAAGAGCTTTTCCTGGTTCTTCTTATGAGGTCCCACATGGACACCACACTTGACACCCATTATAGTACCTGCAGGAATAATGGTACGACGTACTCCAGTTCTTACCTCCTTCACAAATGTTTCTGCTTGGCTCACTTGGACGGCTTTTACCACCATCTCTGCTCTTCTTGTCGGCAGTGAAAATGATGCAGCCAGTGTACTCACCAAAGATGATGAAGGGATTTTTCTCAGGATGACTTCCTCAATCACATTATATCCAATGATTGGCTCTTCAGCTACATTATTGTCACTGGATACTAGAAAAGGCACCAGAAGTTCTATGTTGTCATTACCAGAGGACAGCTGGAAGGTTACTTCTATCCAACCAATGAAAGGAATTTCGGTCTTGTTTACCGCTCTCCCGCATAATGGTTCAGAGCCTAGTAATTCTTCCACTGCCCTTACTTCTGTTTGAGGAAGGTACTGCTGCCGCCAACTTTCATTGATGATATTTGCTTGAGCTCCAGTGTCCCATAATGCCTGAAGAGGAACCCCATTTAATTTACATAGGACCATACACCTTTTCCTATTAAATTGATGAGTTTTCTTTGGCCTCTCGACACACTTTCACTCATCTGTAAGTTAGTTGTCGTGCACTTCCTAGAAGTGACTTGCTGTATATTGTTCTGTTGAAGCTCCAGTTGTTGGATACGATCACATACATTTTGGAAATAAGTATGTAGCAGATTTTCTTTGGCTTCCATACCTGAAGATGGTACTTTCTTTGGTTGGGACTGGGGCTTGGCACAGGTTACTGATTGTCCCTCATCAGCAACCTCCTGTCTTTTAACTGTGCAGATCTGGGTACACAACATCCCCTAGCATAATGTCCTTCTTTACCACATTTGTAGCAGTGGCGACATGTATGACCTTGATTTGATGTCTTGCAGGCCTCACAAATTGGATTCTGCTTATTTCTGGAAGTTACTTGGGATGAAACCAATCTTGGTTCTTGAGAAGTCTTAAGTAACTTTTCCAATTCTGACATCTCATTCCTCAGTTCTTTCACAGCCTCCTCCCAGTTTGTCACTTCTGTATCTCCTGAAGGTGGAACTTTCTTTGATTTTAGCGTAGGTGGGGCGGTTTGAGTTGTAGATGACTCTACTTTTGTAAGTAATCCTTGTTGTGTGGTACCAGCCTGCATTTCGCCAAGTTTGCTGATTTTGCTGGAAGAGTACTTCTTTAATTTCTGTTCCCTCTCTTGTTCCCAACTGGCAGCTTCATTCATTTTCTTTATTAATACGTCATCAGTGACAGTGGGATCATCCAAATAAGGTTTCAATTGGAATTTAATGTGTTCACTGAGCAGTCCTGTTCCTACTGATCTCAGGAATTTCCTTTGAATCAAATCCGTTTCAAATTTTCCCTCTGCTCCCACTTCTCTAGAGGCAAAGAGAAGTCTGTCCTTTAGTTCTATAGCCCTGAAGAGGAAATTTTGAGGAGATTCTTTGCTGTCTTGCAAGATATTTACCAACCGGTGGTATAAGTCAGAGTTGCTCTCCTCCTTGTAGTGTCCTTTTAGGATAGTCTTCAGCTGTGGCAGTGTTAGATCACTTTTCATCTCTAACATATTTCTTATACTCAGGCCGGGGCTTATTGCTTTAACTACTGCCTCAATCACTTCTAATTCAATGTAGCCCTTTTGCAGTCCCATGTCTATCTGGTGCATGAGATTTGTGTAAGACAGTTTGTCTTTTTGACCTCTTTCACCAATTTGACCACTAATTTTAAAGTCTTTCCGTATTGTCATTTCTGGCCACATGTTCTGTGGAGAAGTCCTGCAGTAAGTCTCTCTCTCTGACACCTCTTGCTTTGCTTGACTTGATGTCTCAGAAACAAGGGCTTTTTCTAACAGTTCGCTAGATTCCTGGAATGCTTTCTGCAAAGCAAGGTACTGTGCCTTTAAATCTTCCAATTGAGTCTGGGTCTTAGTCTCTTTTGCCTGTGCCCCGACCTCTGCCTCTGAATGCAGATCTGTAATGAACTGTTTGCACTTTTGGAGGAACAGACAGGTAACATCTTCATCCTCTGTTTCTCCCACTTCATCAAGCAGTTTATTGATAGCATTCAGCAGGTGCCTGCGGGTTCTGGCTTTGGAGATTTGCTCCCCTGGCACTTTAAGATATTTGCTAACAGCACCCAGTTCATCAAATGTTAGATGCAGCAAGGACTCACTAATGTCATTAATACAGCTCTCCACATCCATTGTCAGTCTGCTGGGCAGGATCTCACTGAGGGGACACTCACAGAATATCACTGAGATGGCTGCACTTTACAATTGGTTCTTTTCTATCTCTTATTGAGTGAATTCTGCTCTGTATCTTCTATGAATTGTCACTCAATCCCATCCTCGTCGCCATTTTTGTTGCACACCTAATGAACTAACACTGGTGTGGTTGGGGGGGGTTTATATTCTTTATTCACCTTATCTGTAATCATATGCATCAATATGGAGAGTAGGACCTCCCTTCTTGCTATCTGAGGTGCACTACAATAATTGTCCTTACATACTATCTAGTAGTTATACATTAGCATCAAGTTCTCAGTCATTCCTAACATCAGTGACTGTATCAACATATACTGAACAATACAATATGAGAATATAACAACAACATGGCTGCAGCAATTAATCACTGTACCTGTAATCATAAGGGACATGCATCAATATGGAGAGTAGGACCTCCCTTCTTCTTGCTATCTGAGGTGCACTACAATAAGTGTCCCACCAGAAACACACCTCTGAGATACATGGTCCCACTCTAGTGTCAGATTACAGGACCTGTAAACTGCTAGTCTGACACTAGGTAATATCCAAATTTTTGTGTGGTGGATCTTTCTGTATATATCTCACATTGTAATAACTCACATATATAATCATTACATTCACACATAGAAAGTTTATTTCGATTCCAACAACTCCTTCTTGATGTGTTATTTTTATTTTTTTTTTGCCTATGAATATATAACTCACTTCCATTACTTCCAAAGCAGAACTTTCAGGATGTGCACTGTTATAGAGAGCCGCTCTCTACCACTGTGCTGTGGGTGGAATGATGAATGGTACACTCAACACTGCAACTCCATTTCTCAGTTGGCTACAACTTGAGCACCACATGTATCCCCAAAAGCCCCTATATCCAGTATCTTCAGTACTGCCACAACTTAAATACGGGGGAAAGATGCTTGCACCGTGGCTACTGTTTAGGTGCTGTTATGGCATGACAATGGGAAATGACAAACAGTAATTTGTTATAGTAAATGTGGCGAGGATCCTTCATAATCTATATGTCAATGTCCAACTTAAATGTCTGATCTATTTCCATGAATACTCCAGAGCTACTTGTTTGATCTGTCCATATAAATCATTATTATCCTCAGAGCATTTTTTACATGAACATTTACGCATTTCTCTTCATAAGGGGGCACTGCCAACCCAGATTAGGTATGTGTATAGATGATACCTACACAAACATGGATTGTAATATCTCCTCAAGTCGCAATGCACAGTAACAGTAAGACAATTACACCAAGCCTCATAACAGTTCCATTTATACTGTCAGGTCAGATCAATCAGATCAGCTCTTCCAAGGGTCTGTGAGTTAGGAGCGTTTACAAGTCCTTATCTCCGTATCACAGGAGTCTCATGCAGCATCACGAAACCCATGTAATGAGCACAATTCAGAACAGACACAATTCATTGTGTTCAGTGATTTCCTCTAAATTAAATCAGAGCCGGAACTATTTTACAACTCCTTGCACTGGTTGAAATTGAATTGTAACAATCTCGGGATATGTTAAATCAGATCTAATTGTGTCTACTGAATCGATTGAGACAAAGTATTACAAATCTGGGAGCTGATTCATATAAGGGAGTGCCCACCTACTAAGGCCTGCTGCACTCAGCATTTGGTATTCTGTTTGGAGAGTCCGCTTGGGGTTGCAGTTTATCTTGTTTTTTTATTTGGTTGTGGTATTTTGTGAAGATGTTATAGTAGCATTGTCCTTATTTTTTATTCCAATGGAATGATGTCATAATAGCGTTTTTGTAAGGTTTTATTTATTAAAAAGCAGTAAAGAATAATGAATAAATCAATAATAATAAACGTAATATTACAGTTGGCTGCAAGTCAAAATGCAAATAACCCTACAATAGCATAAGGATAAGTGATGCAGGATAGATCACATTATTACAGCTAGCTAATGCAGCTGACCCACAACTATACGCTGCCACCACATATTCGCACACCAACAACTTTCCATTACAGTAGTGTTTGCCTCTATTTCTCGGCTGTGTTATGTTGTCAAGATATCACAATACTGCTTGACCTTATTCCGAGTCAGGATTCCATTGTGATGTTGTCACATAAATGTTTGTCTTTATTCCTTGGAAGAGATGCCGCAATAGTGATGATAAAGTGGCCTCATTTCATCGAATGTCTACATTTACAGGCTGTCTAGGAATTTAGTTTTCGGCTTATCCTTTGTGGAGGGGACATATACATTTGATTGGTGGGGGCCAATGGGCGGCCTTGCATGGATTTGCCATAAGAGGTCACTTCTGATGTCTGTACTATACACAGCACTGTGATGGAAGAAAATGGCTCCATGTCCTGCAACTAAGCCCCATTCAAGTTAATTCCTGGGTAACCCCTTTAAAGAGGACCTTTCATCACCTGGGGCACATGCAGTGTAATATACCGCTAGAAAGCAGACATTGCACTGAATTCAGTACTGACTTTCACATTCTGTGCCCCCGGTAAAGAGCTATCGGTGCCGGTACTGTAGCTCTTCACTGCCAGAAGGGCGTTTCCCTTCCTCACAGCAGCGTCTATTGCACTGCACTGTGAGAGCAGAGAGCTGGGCGGTAAGCAACGACCACTCTCACAGTACATCGCTATAGGCATTGCTGTGAGGAAGGGTGTTCCTGACTGACTGTAATAAACACCATTCTGACAGTGAAGAGCTACGGTACTGGCACCGATAGCTCTTCACCTGGGGCACAGAACAGGAAAGCCGATATTTGGCTTTCTAGAGGTGTATTACACCGCATGTGCCCCAGGTGGTGAAAGGTCCTCTTTAAGGCAAGATTAATTTACTAACAGGTTTTCCTTGCACATTCTTTCTTTGATAAATCTGTCACAACAAACATCACTGGCGTTAAGGGCTCATTCACATAACATGGTCTATCTGTGGTGTGCTAGTTGTTGTATTACAGCTAGCACACGGCCCCATAGACTTTAATGGATATATTCACATGGCCATTGTTTTATCGGTCCATGTTAATGGTCTGATAAAATATAGAACATGCTATTTCACAGACTGAGTTCACAATAGGACAGCGCAGATGTAGCGTTTCCAGGCTTCAATGTCACAGTAGTATCTGTCTTTATAATAGAATTTTATCCTGTCACAATAGTGTTTATTATCTGTATTCCATAATATGTTGAGCTCTAAATACTTTTTTTTTCCTGTTTTCTCCTATAGTTTTTTTTACCTGTTGCACGTGTTACATTACATCTCCTTCTCGACATCAGGGTGAAGGTGTGCAGCCAGGGAGAAACATTGGAAAGTAAGCTGCTCCATGTCAGACTGAGCTGTGAAAACTTCAGCACTTTTAAGTGTGAAGCTGAGACTTTAAGAGATTGAGATGAGCCCTTGGGACAATTTTGCAGATTTTATTTCCTTCCCTTGTATTGTTTTTCTTATAAAAGGCAACCCTTTATAAATCTTTTGTCTGCTGTTAAGATGAAAATACAGACAAGATTCAGCTTGTTAGAGGAATATCAAGCACCTCAGCATTGTTGGCTGGAAGGAAAGACGCTCCTGAAGATTCATTGCTCAGAAAGTGTTAAGCTGCTCTTTTCTTTCTGAATAGTCTGATTTACAGGAAAGAAGGAATATCCCTGCCCATATACTTACCCTTAGAGTGGTCCCCTGCTTGGTTGTGAGTCCCAAACTAAAGGGTTACCTTATCTTGTTATAAAGAGACTTCTGACTAAGGCCTGGTTCACATCTGCGTTTGGTATTCCGTTCAGGAAGGGGTCCCCAATCTCCCCGAATGGAATACAGAACGCATTGACAAGCGGTGAGCTTATGGAAGCACACGGACCCCATAGACTATAATGGGGTCCATGTGTTTTCCGTGCGGTGTCTGCACAAGTTATGCGGAGAGGAAAGTACTTCATGAACTACTATATACCAAACGCAGATGTGAACCAGGCCTTACCTAAATTTGTTCATATGGGAAGATAGAATGGAGAAGAATTACTAATATTGTCTAAGATTATAACATATTAAGACCAGGCTGAAGAGACACCAAATATATCTCAAGTTTTTGTACCGTGTTGGCCAATGGGTAGGAAATATAAAAAACAAAAAACTTGAGATTCTTCAGTAGTTGATACCTTTTTTAATGGCTAACTAATAATGATGACAGATTACAAGCTTTCAAAGCTCTCGGTTTCTTCTTCAGGTATATCTAAAAACAATTTCTGAAGGATGCATATTTATGTACAGAGGGACACTTAGGAATAGAATTTTAGGAGGGAGGGTGGAAGAAGGTTATTGGTTATTGGTACATACAAGTATCTACTAGTATCTGTTATTCATGAGTTGGCAATGTTCTTATCAGTTCAAAGAGTTGTCTTTTATGGCTGTCTCAGTTCAATGATTTCTGTAGGATGCCATGAACCCATGTGACAGATTCATCCCTTCCTGGAGAGTGTGAAACAAGGTCATCAGCTTGTACTCAGAAATCCTTCTCTCTTTCCTTGATTTAAATTCCCTCTTAAAACCAACATTTTCATGTCATTGGTGATATTATGATCTTCATTGCAGAAATGTTTTGACATGGGAAGGTCCATTCTTTGTTCTCTAATTGTATGGCGATGTGAGTTCACCCGCATTCTAAGTTTCTGACTAGAGATGAGCGAGTACTGTTCGGATCAGCCGATCCGAACAGCACGCACGCATTGAAATGAATGGAAGCACCTGGTACTTCCGCCGGCCGGCCACTTAACCCCCCGCGTGCCTGCTACGTCCATTCATTTCAATGCGTGCGTGCTGTTCGGATCGGTTGATCCGAACAGTACTCGCTCATCTCTATTTCTGACCAGTCTCTCCAACATGCAGATTTTCAGTGGAACACTTGGTACATATTATTAAATACACTTCTTCCACCCTCCCTTATAAAATTCTATTCCTAAGTGTTCCTCTGTACATAAATATGCATCCTTCAGAAATTGTTTCTGAAATCTTGTAATCTGTCATCACAATTACTAGTTAGCCATTAAAAAAGGTATCAACTACTGAAGACTCTCAAGTTTTTTGCTTTTTCAAATATGTCTCAGTGATTGATACTGATTGATAAATTTGGTGCATCTTTTTGGGCCGTCTGGTCTAAGTTTATATTATCTAATAGTTGTCTTACTTTGTGGCCCTTTGAAAATTTGTAACTACATGGGGAGGGGGAAATTGTTTATGGGATGAATTACATATGGAAATGTAATATTGTAAAATGCTTGTTGATTTGTAGGGCTACGAGACAGGAATGTGCCACAGTGTTATCTAGCTGAGTGTATCTGGCTGTACACTTCCTACAGATGAATGGTGTCAGGAGAGAAGTGCACAGCATAATGCATTTACAGTTTGCAGTGCCGTGTTTTTGGAATGAGCAGGCAGATCATTTTGATGGTGTTGTTACTGTTGCATCATCCAGGAGTTTGGATTGTTATGCAATCATTGTAAAGCCAGAACATTGTGTTTCCTAAGGAGAAACATATGTGTTTATGTGTGTTTAAGATCCTTTTCCCTCCTTTAGATTAACATTGAGAGGACGGTTGCACGCACAAGTAAAATGCCTACAGTATAGGGAATATTACCTAGATTACACTAAATAATACATAGGTTCTACATGAAAGGGAAGATAAATTATGAATTCTAAAAAGAGATGATAATATTTCATATTAATTCATGAAATTTTATTTTTAGCACTGGACAATGTCAGACTAGGTTACCAAAGGCCCACCGGCGGTATTTATTCTATACAGTTAAATTAAAATATTTCCTACCTCCATTCCAAAATTGCTAAAATTGCACCAACACACATTTATTTCAGTATTAGCCTGTTACCTACACCTAACCTTAGGCCATTTCTGTCCTGTGGCCTTGCCTTAGACTAGGGCCTCCAAATTATTGGTGATGGAGGTTCCACAGTAACAATCAGAAGATGGGGCTCAGAAGGGATGATTGTGGTCAACCTGTACCTAAATGTCATCTCAGTCACCCAATACATCTATATATAATAAACTAGAATAAGGAATCGGTGCAATAACCGCACCAGATCAGCATATTACAAATATATCAAAATTTATTGATGACATACATATGCATACGTAGACATACATAAAGGGGATGAGACAAACAACACAACAGACATACGGCAGGGGTATAGATAAAATTAATATGGTCATGGCACTTATTAAACCTGAAGTCAATAATAAAAAAGCACAATATAGTGAGACAGATGTGGTATGTACTGTCCACTCAATAACAGTGACGGAAACACAGTGCTGTTACAAAACACTTTCCAAAGGCAATGGCTCTGTAGAGAATACATTGACCAACAAAGTGAATGCTTTAATACCAACAAGATCAGTGCTAATATAAAAAGACAAACAAAGGTGACCTAGACCAATATAGGAAAGAAAACAGATAAACCTTATAAGTTATAGTCCTTCTGAATCCATGGAGCTTGGGAGAAGATGAGACAGCCAGGCTCCAAAGATATGGCAGTTTTTCTCAGTATCAATAGTTTTTGTAATGATTGGCCCTTGGCTCTTGTTCCAGAAATGCCCCTTCTTTGATTCTATGACATGACACCCCTCCTTTTCTGCCAGGGAAAGCTGGGTTCCCCCAGATCTCTCCCTCCTTTTCTCTGAGATCCAGGAAGAAGTTTGCGTGTCCGCCAGTTTATAACCCTCTTATTTGTCTTGTGCTGCTTCAGAAGGAATTCTGTACACAGACCATGGGTATCGAAACCACAGAAGTTCTCCTTTGACCACATGAAGATAACAATGTCTTACTCCTGAATACATCATAAGCACCACATATGTACACACAAAACAATATAATTCACTGACAGTGAAAGAGTGTCATTACAAGTGTACTGTGTTTTCATGGAAGAGAAATAAACATAGATGTGTGACATCCTTGCTTGTTCGGACTTTGGGGCCATCTTCCGTTGACATACCGATTCTTCCCTTCCATTCACATACCAGTTTTTCCCGGTATGCAAATGAGTCCCCAGACAGGACAGGGGCAATCCTCTGTGCTGCCTAAAGACTCTCCAGCGTGTCACAGAGCCAACTGCGTATGTCTATTCAGCCATTTTACTGTGGCCACTTACAGAAACAGTACGGTCGTGTAAGCGACCACAGTAAACTGGCCGAACAGACATGTGCAGTTGGCTCTACCAGAAGCCCAATAGCAGAGCTGACTGCGCATGCGCAGAATTTAGATTCCGAACGTAGGCTCGCCAGAAGAAGACTACATGAAGGATGCGGCGGAGAGGGGTGGTTGTAGAAGATGTGGGCGTCGTTGAAGAGTCTTTAGGCAACATAGGGGTCACCCCCTGTGCTGTCTGGAGACTCATTTGCATACCGGAAAAAAATGGTATATGAACGGAAGGGCAGCGCGGAGCAGAAATATAAAAGTAGGGGATGAATAGCCTTTCTTAAGGCTATTCCACAGTGATATTATCTGAAAAAGGGATTCTAATGATAGAAGCTTTTTAAAACCAGGTAGGCCACCAGCTTACACCAGCAAGGCACAAAAAATTCTTTGTACTTCATTCAGATACTCATACAAATCTCAGGGGGTGTCCAGCAATAGCCTAAGACATCCCCTGGACACCCCCTGCTTGGCCTGAAAAAGACACACGCCCGGTGTCGAAACGCGTAGCCATTTTATGCCTTTGTTCATGTCCTTGGAGCAATAAACAGAATCAATTTATCTTAACCATCCACATCCTTTATTTTTCTTTGATTTTTACATTTATTACGGATCTTACTGCCATTAGAGCTTTATCATTTCTCGGTTTTTCTATTTATCTCTTCCAGTCTGATCTTAGTTTGACGTCTTAGACCCCTAGCTGGTCACGAGAACAGGTTCTATGTACCCTTGTCTGGAGTAGAGCAGTCTGATAGAATTGATTAATGAAATCTCTGCTACATTCAGATGGTGTACAAGGTATTTGGTGATGGTCCTAGCGTTCCTATCTATAGGTGATATGCTCTAATCTTAATACAACCACTTTAAGATATTTAGAATTATTTATCTTGCAATCCCAACATAAAGTATATAATGGATCTATATATTTGTTGTCAATGATCATTTGCCATACACATCAATGTCCAAAAGGAAGTTTTAGGCCTGGTTTACATCTGTGTTTGGTATTCCGTTCGGGAAGTCCACTTGGGGACCCCCCAAACGGAATACTGAACGCATTAAAAAGCGGTTAACAGAGAAACCACACAGACCCCATAGACTATAATGGGGTCCATGTGTTTTCCACACGAATCATGCGGAGAGAAAAGTGCTGCTTTATTCTTTGTCATTTAGCTAGAAAATTCCCCTTTAAGTTGTTTCTATGCAGTCATTTACTACTCTGCTGTTTTTCTCGGCCATCTGTAAATATGTGACTTCTGATTGATGCTAAGCTAAGACTCTGTCGCTTCAAAGGTTGCCTTTTGCTTTTAGCTAATTGTAACTACAAAACACAAAGGCCTTGAAAACTCTGGAATAAAGCGGGGAAAATTCATGATACATGAAACCCTTTAGGGGACATGTCTAACTGTCCTGATAATGTCAGATAAAAGCTCTGGTAGGACATGAATTCATGTAAACATCTCGTATGATGCAAAACTGAGACCGCAATGAAAGACAGACCGCAAGTGACTGCTGTTGTAAAGTATTTGACCTGGCAGAAAGATTACACGGATGTCCAATGCAATATACAATAAAAGGTAAGTAAATATGGATGGTCAAGAAAGAAGAACGTTAACTTTATTTAATATAAGATAAAGACTTTTTGATGTAGAAGATGGTGCGGCGATGAGCAGATTGGCGAAAGTATGCTTTTTATAACCTTCGGCCACAAGCAGTTACCACTGGGTATACATTTCCTTTGCTGCAATCCCTGTAAAGAATATGTAATATTCCATCCCCGCCATTGTGAATGAAGGGTTGATCATATACAACCCTAGTTCCAAAAAAGTTGGGACACTGTGTAAAATGTAAACAAAGCAAGACTGAAATAATTTGGGAATCTCATATATCGTATTTTATTCACAAGTGAACAGAGAACACGTAACAGAAGGTGAAAGTTAGCAATGTACTGAGGAAGATGGAGGGACCATCCAGCCTATCAGCATAATGTACAAAAGCCTACATCTCTGAGGCTATGGGGGTATATTGGTGCCTATGGAATGGGCAATAGAGATGAGCGAGTAGTATTCAATCGAATACCTCGCTCCCATAGGAATGCGTGTAAGCGACTGAACACCAAGGGGTTAAGCGCAACGAATATTCACTGCGCTTAACCCCTTGGTGTTAGGCCGCTTACACACATTCCTATGGGAGCGAGGTATTCGATCAAATACTACTCGCTCATCTCTAATGGGCAACTCACAAATCTTGAAAGTTACTATCGATGCTGAGAAGTATATACAGGTTATAGTACGTCATATGCTCCTATTAAGCTTTTTTTTCAAGGAAGGATTAGCATATTTCAGTAACACAATGCTAAAGCACATACTGCATCCATCACAACAGCATTGCTTTGCAGAAGAGCAGACCTTTCACTAATAGAAAACATTTGGTGCATTTGAGATGAAAAATCTGGCAAAGAAAACCCAGGACTATTGTGTAGTTAGACTCCTACATCAGGCAAGACCCAGCAATTGGTCTCTTCACTTCCCAAAAATTTGCAGATGGTGGTAATAAGAAGATGGGATGCCACACAATGGTAGACATGGCCGTGGCCCACCTTTCTTTTTTAAGATATGTTACGGCCGTCACTTTCTAAATGAGAACATGTCTAACTTTTACCTTCTGATATGTGTTCTATGTACTATTGTGAATACATTATGGTCATAAGAGATTTCCAAGTCATTGCATTCTTGTACATTCCAAACTTTGAAACGGGGGTTGTAATTCATGGATGGCCTAGGTCCGCCAGAGCTCCTCCGACTCATCAAAGGAGATGCCACAATTCTGTCCACAGATGCTAGAATCGCATTTATGAATTTCATATATTTTATTCAGCTGCATATGAAATCTAATAAAACAAGGCACATGAAGACTGTAGATGAGAAAAATATCTTCATCCAATTTATTCTGCAGCCTTGCTGTCTAATTTAGAAAGGTTTAATCTTGTGGGGGAATTGGTCCTGTGTTTTGGGACCATCATATAGAGTAAACAGCTGCTGTAGGGTTATAGGATTCAGATAACACAATAATTGCTATATTTGGCACATGTGTAATAGCAGAAAAAAATGGCAGGACTGATGATTACACCTTTCCACTAAATTGGCTTTCTGAAATGATGGAATTCACATTTCCATGAGATCTGCTGAAAAGTCAGACGCGAGTAATTAATTGAATCAGTTAAAGAGGCTACACATGGTGACACGATGGAAGTGACTGCTGTGGGGTCAGGCGGTGGCACAGTGTAGCACGCAGAGATTGACTTCGGTTGTGACAGAGAGAGGGGGTCTATACGCCCCAGGGGATGGTGCACTCAGCAGTATGTCATCATGTAAAAACAGCCTAAAGGACAAGAAAAAGATAAATATAAAATATTATCAACCTTTTTATCCATTAGTAGAGAAAAAAGGATAAAAGTGGCAGCAGGAGCGTAGATCACATGACACCAAAAGTGCCTCAATTTGCATATATTTCATTGGGATTAAATATCCCTAATGTGTAGAGGAAAGAAACAAAAGGGATGGTGGGGGCAGTGCTCCATAATGACTAACCCTTTATGACTGGAGGTGATTTGCTCTTATAATTCAGATTCAGATTTTGAATTTTATAACTATATTAAATTTATTTTATTTTCAGAAACCAGAATTTGGGGTTAGTCTTGTTATCAAATGGAGAAAAAAATAGCATTTCCAAGGATTTCTTATTTCCCAGTGATGTCAGTGGTGCTATGGCCGAAGGTGTCAATGTGAAAAAGTGGATTATAGTGGATCATGGATGATGGTGGACCATGATGAAAGTAAGTGCGGCTAGGTCTGGATTGTGTAATTATTATTTTGCTTGTTTTACTATAAACATGTATTCCCAAATAATACCACTAGTAAATACAGAAATCGGAAATAAAGTAGGAAAAAACTTGGCACTCACCCAAATACGTAAAATGCAATCTTTATATACGGGAGGACTCTCGTACTTGTTGGTTTTTAACCTGGACTGTTAAAGAATAAAGATTGCATTTTACGTATTTGGGTGAGTGCCAAGTTTTTTCCTACTGTAGTTCCGATGTCTTGCTACTTTTTCACTTAGAGCACCACCCATTTTTTGTCTATGCCCGCGTAGGTCTCTTGACCTTATATATGAGTAGTGCCGCCTACTACCCTTTTTTTTTTGCAGTAAATATAGAAACTACATCAGTAGAGTTTGCATGTTATGTGATAAAATTCGGCTACCTGCAGCCACCACTAGAGGGAGCTTACTGTCTACACACCTAGATCTGCATCTCCTCTGCTGATTTCTCCTGCACATTGATGAAGCTGCTTCTGCTGCCTGTTCTATAGGGAAATGCAACTCAATTCAGTTTGCTTCAATGGAGCGGTGTTCAATCCCTATCTTCTTAAACTCAGAGAGGGTCCAAAAGGTCTGAACGCTGGTCATAATGTTATTACAAAAGGAATACCACTTTACTGTCTTGGTAGCATTTTGACTTTTGCGATTTGTCACTTCCAATGAATACATGCAGCGATAGCTACACCAGTATTATTCCTATATACAGGGCAGCCATTCAGTGTACACGTGTGTTGCTATATTGTATATATTAATAATAGATGGTTGACTGGCATTATTGCACCAGTAGCTTTCAGATATGTGTAAAAAGCATGAGATTTTCTGTTTCTGTTCAACCACAGAGATTTAGTATTAAAAATAACTTATGTTGTATAACATGCGTCCACCTCTGTCATAAATGAATTAAGAACACATCTTCTTCTCTCACCAAAAACACCCTGGAGATATTTTCCTTCTACCTCTCCAACGAATGATAAAAAAGGTAAATTGAGACGCAGTCACTGCTCCAGTTCTTACTGGAACTCAGGGGGGTGTTTTCTTCCGCTTCTTTGGTTTTGACATTAATAAAAGCGCTGGCTGTGTTTTATCCAAACTCCAGCAATGGCTGCTTTTCATCCAAACTCAATGCAAAGTGGCAGGTGTCAGCAGTGAAGATCTCCAGCACACACACAATGCTATGACAACAGCTCAAGCATCAAATCTGGAAACAGCTTGTCTGGAAAATAGTCACAGAAAGCAGCCTGGGACCAAGTGCGATAAGAACGCCATTCTGACTCCAAGCCTTTTCTCTTCACTTAGTAAAACTCGGAAAGAAAGATGTGGCAGTGGAACAATGCGCCGAGTCATAATTAACAGCCTTCGTACAGATATATACGTCAATATGTTATACTGGTACGACTGTAGTCGAGTGGAGCCTGTCAGCAGAGTACAGGGAATTTATCACTGAACACTACTCATAGGGACATTAGCGCTATAGCTGTAGGAGGTGTGGAGCTTGAAGTGTGACTTGGTGTCTGAATGGTTCCAAGTTTTAAAAAGAATCTTTTACGAACATTTATCCCGCCAAATCAGCACTACCAGATAATACTATGGGGCCAATCCATTACAGTTCCCATATTTTAAAAAATTTCACCCTTAAAAATGTACTTTTTTGGTTCTCCTCCAACAATGCGAATTAGCTGCATGATGACTCTCGGAACAGTTCGAACACCGCCTCCATACACTTTTGTTGCTACTTTCTCCTACCTCCTTTCCTTATATTCTCGCGGCTAGTCCTTTGCCTTCGCACTAAAGTCAAATGCACGCGCAGAGTGCTGTTTCACCAAATGGATGTCTGAGACTGATATTCCATACATACGTGTATCATGTCGCAGGCGTGGGATTTTAGAGGACTTTAGAAGAGAGGGAGGTCTTCAGTCACAGAAGGGGGAGTGACCAGCCAGTTCCTCATGAATAAGCCAGACTGGTCTCTAGAGAATGGCGCACATCGGACCTTTCTCGCCTAATTAGCATAAAGGACAAGATTGTTGAGAAAACATTTGGGAACACTTATAATGTACATTTCAATATGTTTGTGAAAATGAGGTGACAGGTTCCCTTTAATGCTGTTTTTTGCTGTGTACCAAGTTTTACATGGCCAGTGTCAACGCCTGGCAAGGTTAACAACCACTGTGCTCTATGTATGCTGTAGTTTCAGATCAGAAGGAGTGCTATGTCTGATTATGAAGATGTCACCTCTATGATGCCACTATGAAGTGTCCAGGTACTTATTAGACCATGCAAGTCCTTCTTGGTGAAATTGTAGAAGTTGCTGTAGTGCTACCTTTTGGAAGGCAACTCCCTATAAATCAAACCTGGGGTATTAAGAAAAAAACAAAGGAGGATGCGATTCCTATGGATGAAACCACAAATAGATTCCTGATGTATCCCCACTTTTTCCTCTAGAAGTTAGGGTACTATTCTTCCTTTTTTAGGGAGACCAATAATTAAGAAATCAAAAGGCCTTCGGCCAGGGTTGACACTCACTGGATAACCGACCGTCAGGACTGACACAGTCGTGTAATAGAAGTGCAATAGGGTAGAATCCAATGAATTCCACTGTATACAGAACCAGGCGGTGCACACCTCAATATCCCTAACCGGTAGACGAAGATGCGTTTTTTTATTGATACGATAACGTGTTTCAAAGTATAATGTTATAAAAACGTAACTCCTTCAGATACCATGGACACAGGGTTTGTTATCTCCACCTTCTTCACATACACATCTCCGGCTACCATGACACCATATCAGATGCCATTCTCATGTGTATATTCCGGCGTCTGATATGGTAGCCGGAGATGTGTATGTGAAGGCGGTGGAGATGACAAACCCTGTGTCCATGGCTATCTGAAGAAGGAGTTACATTTTTATAATGTTATATATTCCGAAACGCGTAATCGTATCCATAACAGTTTTTTGACTGCATCTTCGAGTACTGGCTTGTGACACTGAGGTGTGCACCACCTAGTTCTTTAAACAGTAGAATTCGCACTGTGTGCTTTTTTGTTCGCAGGGCGGGTGTTCGCCTTGTTACTTGTAATTGTCTTTTCTTATTGTATAAAACAGAAAAAATTTTCAATAAAAACTTGAGTTACAAAAAAAAAAAAAAAAAACAGAATTCATTGGATTCTACAGTATTGTGTTTATAAATCAAACCTGGTTTTCCTGAAATTTAGTGTCATAATCTAGAAATAAAGTGAAGCCAGAATAATTCCTCCTAAAGGAAGAGGCATCCATTTGCAGGCAGCTTTTTCAAGGTTATTGCAACTCAGAAGTGCAAAGCATGATACTGGCTTATTTACATGAGAGGTCGAAGACATGGGTCAGAAGGGGTACAATGTCTCACCAAGAAGACATTGCCTCTATGAAGCCACCATGAAGTGTACAGGGACTTATTAGACCATGCTTTCCCTGCTAAGAATTCTGAGTAAGGAATAAATAGTTGCACTGCTGGGATCTCTTAGACTATGTTGACATCTCCATCAGGGACTTCGACAGTAGTAGATTCCTATGACAAAAACCCTAATGTAAATGTTATCAGTCCCATACTTACTGATGCTGGACACTGATGTAGGAGTCCTCTTTAAACAGGTCTCTGCCAGAAATCAATCTAGTGACCTACCATATGAACAGAAGCACTAACAATGACCACAGACTTCACTACTGCCTGATAGAGAAGTGTCACAATTTGTACAATACGGTGAGTAGAGTATGGTGGTCAGCAAACTGGAATTGTTTTCACTGTGTAATATATAAACACTCACTTATATGCAGGGCAAAATGGAGGCTAAAAAACTACAGCTTGTCTTGCAAAAATCCAGATCTTATATAGTGTTGGGGTAAAAATAACAAGTTTATTCATATAGCAGTGGTGGAATTTGTTTGCCATTCTATAGCAGAAATCGTAAAAGAAAATATGTGCATGTTATTTTTTTTCTTTAAGCACACATACAAAAAATGCAATAAAACCAGCCATAATTTGTGTATATACATCACAGTAACACATTAGGTAGGCTTATCGCTTCTCTGCTGATGCACAGACAGGTCTAGAAAATATAGCCAAAGAGGACATTTCACCACCACCACCAAATCCAATTCTTAGTTTCATAATAGGTGCCTCTCCACAGACTTCAGCACAGTTAGGTTTTTTTCTAGCCTCCAGCACAGTTAGTTTTGGTGCCTGTTATTCTATATAAGTCAGGCAGGGGTGTGATTTCGAGCTCCAATCAGAGGCAGCCAGTGTCAAAGCTCAGAATCACATTCCCTGCTGCCTGACTCCACTCTATTCACAATGCAGAGCCTAAATAGCATATGAGACACCAAAACTGACATCACCGATTGCTTGAGAATAGTGGGGGCTAGAGAAAATATTACAACTGTGCCAGAATCAGTCAGCAGGTATTAATTGAAGTAGAGAAATGGACTTATTGGAGTTGGTGAAAAGTCCTTATAAAGTCCATACACAGCACAGCTCCAGCATAACATTTATATCAGATGAGAATCCTTTTACAGTTACAGTGGGAAACTGCATAATAAATGACCTTATGGAGGAAATATTAAATAAATGAACATATATATATATATATATATATATATATATATATATATATATATATATTGTAAGCCGATGGCTGGCCAGATAATGGAGGGGGTGTACATCTCACCCAGACTATTAAGGTGGGTGAGATGAGAAAACTCCAGAAAGAACGTTTCTCAGCAGATACCTATTGTCTGATGAGGGTTATTTCAGAGTTCTGGTTACTGGGCTGGATTTTTAGGAATGACAGGTAGGATTGGCAGTGGGACCTGTCATTCCACCCCCCCTCAAGTCCATACTTTAGGGATGTTCTGGCTGCGACTCAGCTGCAGAGAATCTGCTCATCAAGGGAGGCTTAAGAAGTCAGCTCCAGCAGCAGACTGGGGGCAGAGCTTGGCTGGAGAGACAAAGAAAGAGGTCATATTTTGGAGCTGTGTCCTGAGGGATTAAGCTGGCTTTTGAATTCTGTTATCCTAGGTGAGGTAACCTATCCTATGTTTAGTTAGAGCATAGTCGGGCAGGTATTTATTTTTGTATTTTGTTTCCTTTTGTTGCTGCACTATATTTTTGAGTGAAAATAAAACTCTACCTTTGTTTTGGACTAAAGAAACTGGACTTGTGTGTCTATGCCACCCCACCTAGCAACCCCAGACCCTGACGATATCTACAAAAAATATATACAAAAATTAGTATAGAATGTCAAGAAAGAAAGAAACATCCCCATGCCAACAAATACACAGTGCTACGACTAAGAACGACAAGTTCGAAAAGCGTCAGTCCTTGACCACTATATCTCATGCTTAATCTCTTTCCTTGGAGTACATATATTTTAATCATGATAATTTAAATAAAGCAAAGAACATTCTTTTATTTGGAAGAAAGTCTGCTGGATCCTCTTTTGCCATTTATCAGAAAAATATGACTGTATCATGACTGTTAGTCCAAGAAATAAAAACAGGGCTGGTTGGATATGACGCATACAAAATTTCTAAAAAGTGCCTGGTCGTTTAAGACTGAAACACTATGGTTGTTGGAAAGCTAATACAAGGCACTTGAGGTCACATCCATGTAACATTTCGTTTACATCTTTGGCCTTCAGCCCTTTTTGTAACTATATATATGTCCTATGAGATCCTATAAGTGACATAAGCTGGAAGGTGCTGCCCAGAAATAAACTCTTCCCCAGCTCTAGTTCTTCATGTCCTGATGTTGACTGGGCTATGTCCATAGAGTGTCAGAGACAGAGAACAGACTAATAGAAATATTCCATTACTCCTTGTCTGATCTCTTTGCCTTTGTTCTGTTGGGTTATACAGTATATACAGGCTAAATGGATGTGACTGCCACTTAGTGAGGGCACTGGTGGGGACATCTGCTGCCGCTGTCATTGATCTTATAATTGGAAAGCAGTTAACTTTTATACTGACAAATGGACACATCGACCAAAGCCTCATAGATTGTATCCTGCCCTGGCTGATGCTTTCCATCCCAAAAAAAAAAGATATGTGTATTCATTTCCATGTAGCCGTAACATCATTCCCTATAACACTGGCTGCCTCTTGACGTGACAAATAGTCATTTCTATCTCCAAAGGCAGACAGCATGGCAATTCTTTCATAACCCCCTCCCCCCATACATCTAGAGGCAGATGCATCGCGATACGTTCGGCCAAGATTAAATTTACTTATTATATAATGCTAATGACATATGATTGGCGACAGTCAGCGCTTCTTGTGATATCAGGGAGGTTTTTCATATAAAACTAATATCCCAATGTTCAGTCTTTACAGTGACGGGAAGTTCATTGAGTGTGTAGATATATTCCATATATTGCTTGTCAGATTTATTGTAGGACTGCTGGAGCTGCTCTGCAATAATATAGCTGGTCTAAAAGCATATAAAACAGGTTGAAGTGTCTGCTCTGCTGGTGTGACCTTGGCCTCTGCGACTTCATCATTGGGTGCCTGGGGCTTCACATTTCCAGTGTAAGCGGTTTTGGGTAAAAATTTGCTGTGTCTGCATAAATCTAGGTTGTCACTTACTAATCTTTAATTCTCTGCTGCAAAATATAATGCAAGCGTGACACGTTCTTGGTAATCCTGGGGTTCTGTGCTTTATCCTGTTCTCTCATTGCTGGAAGTACATGTCTTATAGTATCATCTGCTCTTCTATGTCAGTTCTTACTCAATGCTTTGATATTGGATTTTGTGTTAACTCTGTGCTTACGACCGATCAAGAAGTTTCCTTTGATTATCCGTATGGGGCAGCACGGTGGCTCAGTGGTTAGCACTGGAGTCCTGGGTTCAAATCCTGCCAAGGACAACATCTACAAGGAGTTTGTATGTTCTCCCTGTGTTTGTGTGGGTTTCCTCCCACACTCCAAAGACATACTGATAGAGAATGTAGATTGTGAGCCCTATATGGGACAGTGATTGTCAATGTCTGTGAAGCGCTGCAGAATATGATGGTGTTATATAAGTAAGCAAAATAAATAATAGGCCATATTGTTAATTCAGACTTACTTAGACCTGGTTCATAGGGACCCCCTGAACGGAATACCGAACGCATTGACAAGCAGTGAGCTTATGAAAGCACAAAGACCCCCTAGACCAGTGATGGCAAATAGACATGAGCGAATATACACGATCGAATACGTCAGTCGCATAGCTCCCGTTGCAAAAACACTTCCGGGGCTTAAAATTTTTACTGCCCCTCCCACTTTCCCTGGCGCCGGGAGCTATGGGATGGAGGTATTCGATCGAGTATATTTGCTCATCTCTAATGGCAAACCTTTTAGAGACCGAGTGCCCAAACTGCAACCCAAAACCCACTAAATTATCACAAAGTGCCAACACAGAATTTAACCTTAATACTGTGCAAAGCCACAATTGAAGACACTTACAAACCCACAATATATGGTTGTGTGAATGGGGCTTATAATGTGTGATATACATAGTGATCTACAGCGGCCCCCGCACAGTACAGTACAATCTGCTTAATAGTAACCCTCACATAGTACAATCTGATGCAAAATAGCCCCCACACAATATAATCTGTTCCACTAATGAGTGCCCACAGAGAGGGCTCTGAATGCCACCTCTGGCACGTGTGCCATAGGTTCACCACCAGGGCCCTAGACTATAATGGGGTCTGTGTGTTTTCCACGTGCTGTCTGCACGAAACATGCAGAGAGAAAAGTACTTCATGAACTGCTTTGCTTTCCGCATGACTCATGTGGCACCGCGCAGAAAACACACAGACCCCATTATAGTCTATGGGGTCCGTGTGCTTTTAGTGGTCACTGCTTGTCAATGCGTTTGGTATTCAGTCTGGGGGGGTTCCCATGTGAACTCCCCGAACGGAATACCGAATGCAGATGTGCACCAGGCCTTAGAAACACTCATTTCTAGAATCAGCTTTAGGTTGGCAAAACACAATTACATACCAGAAACTGACAGGCCCCTAAAATAATGCTTATTTTATATAGTGGAAGCAATCTCGTATTAACCTTCCAAGGCTACTTAGAAGGTCAGGTACTTCACAGGTTGTCAATGCAATGATCCCACCGGCTGTTGTCTTATGCTGAAAGAAATGACAGTAAAAATTCCCCATAACTCTGCAGGATATGGAATTGCTAGTTTGGATTTTTAGAAAAACTACAGTTTTATTAGAATCAGAATAGAATATAAAAATGAACGTATTATTATTTTTCCGTCATATTTGATTGTGATTGTAAAGTTACTGGCATCCAATCTGTTCTCTGCAGAGCTAATGAAAACTCTTCTAAATTATGTGAATGTTCCTTCTTCCATTTATGTGTAGTCTGTGTCTGCTTGACAGCAATACCCACGAGTCCATGAAAACATAAAACACGCTACTTGCTGCAATTTCAAAGCTCGGTGATGTCAGGGACAATGAACTGGTGTGAATAAATCCATAAGTAATTATTAATGTTATTTTTATATTTCCTTATCTCCTGTTGCTTATATGTTGCTTCAACTAGTCTATCCAGCAATTTACAATCTAATTTACCTAGGAGTGTATTCACATGTGCACAATATCACCACACCGTGTGAACATATTCTGTCTCATTTACACATTAGGTTTAATTTTATAGAAAGCAAATTCACTCATCCATGTATCTTTGTAGGATGAGTGTAGGAGGAAAGTGCAATACCTGGAGGAAACTTGCAAGAACACAGGGAGACCCTACAGACTTCATACTAACCTCTCAAGATTCATTTCATCTCAGGTTGGGGAGGTACAGTCAAAAAATTGTCTTAAATCATATTGTATGACACTGCCAGGGCTCATAGGACCCCAGTAATCCAATTTCTAGCTCTCTAAGCAAACACAGCCAAAGTTATGTCAAAGTAACAGTGACATGTACTGTATGTCTATGGGAAAACAGATGGTAAGCATTGGATACAAACTCCTAGTTTAACCATACACCGCACGGACACTTTTACGCATTTTCACATTTAAAATGCTACAAAAAATTTTTGGGGAAAGTTGTCTGGTTTTTTTAGACACACTATCTGTCTGTATTTGATTAAATCTGACTAAATATTGTTTTATTTCTTCTACTCCTATGATCCTCTACAATGTTGTAAGTTTAGCAATTTTTTTTTAGACCTTTCCACAATATCTATCCCTCTACTTCCACCAGCACTGAAATGCCTTGTGTTCCTACACACTGTATCTTATATAATGTATTTGAAAGTACAACCTCTTTCAAAGGACAGAAAGAGGGACAAAATGTGTGGCGTGCTATGTGCACCACGACAAATTTAGCTCTCCCCACTTCTGTGTTGACTAAGCTCATTCTCACTCATTTATCTTTGTGTCCCCACACAGTATAATGGTCCTACAGCCACCGTAACATTATATGCCCCCACATTATAATGTTCCCCTCCAATTGCCCCACAGTGTGAAGTCCCTCCCCTCATGCCCCAGTTTAAACTGGGGGAAAATAGAGGGGGGCATTAAACTGGGACAGCTGGAGGTACCCCCTTAGTTTAATGTTCTCCTTCATATGCCTCTCCAGTTTAATGTACACTCCTCCATTTGTACCTAGTTTAATGTCCCCCTCCGTCTGTTCCCAGTTTAATGTCCCCTCCATCTGTCCCCAATTTAATGTTCCCCTTCATCTGCCACCAACTTAATGTCCCCCTTCATCTGCCCCAGTTTAATTGCCCATTCAACTGCCACTAGTTTAATGTCTCCCTTCATCTGCCCACAGTTTAATTGCCCCCTACATCTGCCACCAATTTAATGTCCCCTTTCATCTGCCACAAGTTTAATGTCCCCCTTCATCTGTCCCAGTTTAATGTACCCCTTTATCTCTCCCCAGTCTAATGCCCCCCCATACCCCCCAAATTTTTACATAATAAAATCACTAATACTTACCTCTCCTAGCTCCCTTACTCCTCTGTCTCTTCTCTTGGAGTGTACAGGGAGCTGCAGGCACGATGTAAGTGACATCATCACATTGCCTACAGTTCCTGGGACCGGAGCATAGAGAGGGGAACAGTGGTGAAGCAAGAGCTCTCTGAGGACAGCTCCTGTTTCACCATTGTATTCAACTCATCTGCATCCTCTCCCGACACAGGCAAGTTGAATCTGGGACATGACACCGGGGCCATAGGATAGGACACACAATCCGGGACTGTCCTGCAGAATCCAGGATAGTTGGGAGGTATGGTATAAGTGTCCACCTACCATTGACTATCAGTTGAGAGGCCAGGATGGTGATGTCAGGATGTCAAAATGACTCATAGGCACATGTCTCTTCTGTATTTTCACTGCGCAGTGCATGTTGTGCTGGCCATTTTAGTTCATCCAATAATAATTATTAATAATAATAATAATAATAATAATAGTAATAATAATAATAATAAATTTTATTTATATAGCGCCAACATATTCTGCAGCACTTTACAAATCATAGGGTTCAAGTGCAGGCAAACAGATACATTACAGAGTAATACAGAGGACTGAATTCACACAATGGCCCGGCATGAAATGGCTTACAATCTATGAAGTAGAGGGGTGAAACAAGAGGTATCAGGGGTGAAATAGGTGGTAGCATTGCTTATACAGTTGAAGAGCTCTTTTTGTGATGCAGGTTATTTTCATTATACATATAAATAAAGCTGTATGAGCCGTCACCAGTCAGTGTCCCTTTATGTGCTGATGGTGTCTAGACATTTAAAGTTACAGTCCGAGACATCATGTCCTGTGGGGTAAAGTGGGAGCGTGAATATTGAAGGATCAGTTTTAGGGTGCCTAAATACGTAAGGATTTAGATTAGTTAGTTGTGATAGTCCTGTCTGAAGAGATGTGTCTTTTGTTTGTGCTTGAAGTTAATCTGATTATCCAGGGTAGACCATTCCAGAGAACTGGTGAAACTCGGGAGAAGTCTGGGATACAGGAGTGGGAGGTTCTGATAATAGAGGATGTTAAGCCATTGGCTGAATGTAGAGCACAGGTTGGGCAATAGACAAAGATGAGGGAGGAAATGTAGGGAAGTGAAGCATTATGGAGAGCCTTGTGGACGAGGGTGATAACTTTATATTGTATTCTGTAATGAATAGGCAGCCAATGCAGTGACTGATGCAGACTGGAGGCATTGCTGTAGCGTCTAGACTGATAGATAAGCCTGGCCGCTGCATTCAGAATAGGTTGTAGAGGGGAGAATTTAGTAAGGGGAAGACCGATTAGTAAGGAGTTACAGTAGTCAAGTCTTCGATTTAGTTAAAAACCGGAACAAATTGGTTCACCCATCTATAGTCAGTGGCCACTAGAGATAGCAACCTGGTGGTTTCCTGCAGTGAAGACCAAATCCCCATATGAGGTTTAAAGGGTGAAAATTAGGGGGCCACTTAAACAATGCCAATTATGCCAATTTTACAGCCATTTTGTGAAAATAAATGATTTGCTAGGAGCATTTTAGGACTCCTGGAGCCAGCCAGGTGCCAGCTGTATAATTCAGTCAGAACCAGTATGTGATATAGGAGTCTAAGTTAGACAAGCAGTCATGAAAATACTACAAATGTGTGTTCATGCTGACTTTAGCCCGCCAAAAGAAAATCGGCTGTGCTGAATATCGTTGACTGAAAATATCATGATTGAATATTTTTTGCCGATCATTAGCCACGTGCGTTATTTTGTGCCTGACCGGACAGTTTGGTTCATAGTTTTGGTGGTTGGATTGGTTGGATGATTTGCCTGAATTCTCCCTGCAGCAATCATACTTGGGGTATAGTGTGGGTGTGCTATATATGTCACCATATGCATAGCAGGTTGACATGTGGCAGGTCAGTCTTCGCTGCAGGTATTTTGTTTTTGTAGTGTGTGGATAAGATTTAGTGAAATATCTAGCCAGTCGGTCAATTTAGTTCACAAGTAAAGCTAATGCTGCAGAGGAGTTATTTTCCTAACCTGGCACCACAGTGTGACGTCTAATCTAACACTGACGCCCAAACTTCTCCTTATGTATATAAAACAAAGCTCTGAGGACTTCTGGTTTATTGCATATTAAAATAACACAGGCAATATTCCATTACTAACACATTAAAGATGACTCACGTGTGAGCTTCCAGATAGAGAGCATTCATCTTGGATTTTGACAGTAAGCAAACAAACTCTACATAGAGTGAGGTCCGTGTACTGAGCCTCCGGTTTAATAGAGAACAGGACATATTTACCGAAGAGGTGCAAACAATGAGTGTAGTAAGGAGGAGGAAGAAGACCTTGACTCACAAGAGTTGCTGTCTTTTTGTAAATCTCCATAAAAGGTTAGATAATGCAGGAGATGCAACTCATCTAGGTGAACCCGGAGTTCACTAGTCTCATTGCCTTTTGTAGTTTTAGACTACGGCCCCACATAATGGGCCACAGTAAAAAAGCATTGCTGGAAAAACTGCGGTAGCAACACATTCCTTTTTTACTTGCAGCGCTTTTCTCAGAAAGTCCGCAGAGGAAACTTTCTGCTTCTTTTATACTTATAGGAAGAAACCGCTGGAGTATCCGCAGGTATAATTTACATAAGTTTTTTTTTTCGTTTACACCATGTGAGGCCCTTGCCTTAAAGGGGACCTTTCACCGGTTTGGGCACAGGCAGTTCTATATACTGTCGGCTTTCCCAATCTGTGCCTGGTGTAAAGCGCTATCGGTCCCAGTACCGTAGCGCTTTACAGTCAGAAGGGCGTTCCTGATAGTCAGGTACGTCTTTCTCCACAGCAGCGCCTATCGTGCTGTGCTGTGTGAGCGGGGAGGAACGCCCTCCTCCTGATAATACTCGTCTATGGATCAGTACTGTGAGCAGAGGGAGGGGGCGTTCCTCCTCGCTCACACTCTACAGCGCGATAGGCGCTGCTGTGGAGAAGGACGTACCTGACAGATTGTCAGGAACGCCCTTCTGACTGTAAAGAGCTATGGGGACCGATAGCTCTTTACCAGGGGCACAGTTTGGGAAAACCAACAGTGCGCTTAATTCAGTGCACTGTCAGCTTTCCAGCAGTATATAGAACTGCCTGTGCCCAAATCAGTGAAAGGTCCTCTTTAAGGTTCTTAACAATATTAACTCAATAAGCCAGTAGAAAAAGATCCAAAACAAACGTATGAGGCCACACGAATGGGTCCACTGATCACTGACCTTAATGTATAGATCAAATACAGACTTCCAAAATGGTCATATCCCCTCAAAGTCCCACCAAATGTGCAGAAGGGAGCTCAAGCGATACCAATGGGTTAAGTGTTACCATATTTATATTGGTTTTATTATGTTTTACTGTTTTTACAAATAAAATTTCACTTTAATTAAACTTAATTAAATTAATTTAATCTTTCAAATTAACGATTTTGGTATGTATGACTTTTTCATCTCTTTTTATTGCTATTTTTGAGGAAGCAATATAATATGTTAATTTGCACATTGTAGTATATATATTTTTTTAATGGCGTTCACTGTACGGGATACATTATTTTTGGATAGTAGGAGAGTATACAAACATACCTAAAATGTATGTTTATTATAATTTTCCTTTACGTTGTGTTTTTAAATATAAAGGTGTGTTTTTTGAACTTTTATTTTATTAGTTTATTCTTTATTTTGAAGACATGGGGACTTGAACCTGGGATCTCGGATGTACTGCAAAACATTGTATTGAACTATATCGCACATAGGTTCGCTATGGGAACTCTGCAGAGGCAGTCAGGAAGCTGTTGCTCGGCCTCCTGGCTGCCATGACAAACCCTTGGCCCCTGCAATCTTATTGGACATCTTGGGACCCCCTGGATACTGTGAACGCTATTGATCATGGCATCCAGGAGTTAATCCGCTGGATCCGGGGTATCCGGAGCATTCAAGTGCCGGGGGTAGTACTGCAAGCACATCTCCTGTGCCCTGTGCCCTGAGCATTACAGTGCCATACTATTACGGTACTGAGTGTTAACTACATGCTCAGCACAAAGTAATAGTATGACGCAGAGTGGGAAGCAGCTAATATATATGGCTGGCTTTAAGTTGATGATTAAACAACCACTGAACAAATGTTTTCTGGTAATCACTTGCTCCACTAATACAATCTTAAATATTTGAGTCTATATTGGCCATTGTAGTTAGTTAACCTGGACATACGTGTTCAGTGACACCATGCAAAAGACGTAGGCTGTCTCAGGTAACCTTCTTAAATGGACAGATTGATAACAAAAATGTCATTCAGATGGTGATGGAGAACCAGAAAAATAGAAAGCTGGACCATTAATGTTGCAGACATATATGGAGCCTGATGGACCACAGTGTAACTATAATGGGGTCCATTGGGTGTCTGTTTTTAAACTGAAAGCAACAGACGAAAAAGTTGAGGAAAACTCTTTCATCCATCGATTTCTGGTGCACACTGCGATGGAGTCAACTGATAGAGAGTCTATCGCAGATATGAATAAGTCCACTTCTCTTCTTGGACACTTTCAGGCTACATTCACATCTGTGTTGGAGTCAGTGTGTCTGCCTGAAACTGGAAGACGATAAAGTCCTGTATACACGACTCTTTCTTCTGCTACTTTGAGTTTAAAAACAACGGACATCAATTGTAGCCATTGGGGTCCATCAGGCTTCATATGTTTTAGTAGTGTGCCTGTCCGTTGTTCTGGTCCTCCAATGGATGCTAGTTGGTAATGTATAGCTGGACAGTGGATATTATCTCACTCACAAATTCATAACACTTGTGCCACATATTTTTCTCAGTTGCAACCTGCTGCCTATTTTTTGCTATGGGCTGTCCATGTAGGTTAGCGGCCCTTTAGGGGAAATCACCTGTCCCCTTATGGGCTCGTCCTATCTTGTATGTTGCATTGTGGCATTACATCAGTGGCATGGATCGATCCTGCAGATTGTAAAATAGGAAATGGTCTTGAATGATGAATAATTATTAAAGAATACATGACATACAGTACAGGGGTACATAAGACTGGACTGTTCAGGGGAGTTTAGTGCTTCTAACTGCCCTTATAGCTCTCAGTAGAGGAGTCCTGACTTATTGTATGATTATTGAGTGATTGCCCAGCGCACCACAGGTTAATAAATATGTCAGCTACAGGATTCATCACTCAGGGGTGAGACGGATGACCACACAGTAAAATACTCAAATACACTATTATTCATGAGTGCTGGGATATGAATCCCTCAGAGTGAGGCAACCGAGGAGTCATTGACAGAAATGATAGAATAACTCATTCCGGCTAGCGTCTGACTAACAGAGTGGTAATTAACCCTTTTATAGCAGAACTGGCTCGGACAATAGTAAAGGTGTCTCCGCATAATGCCCCCCTCCCCCATATAATACAGTGAGGGGTCTGTGTTACTGAACTGTCAGACACATGCAGAGTGTCAGTCACTTTCAGGAACAGGTGTAGCTAAAACGTTTTCCAATACTCATCTGTTAATAGTGTGAATGTTAGGAGCGCACAGATTGTACAATTTCCTGTGCTGGTTTCCGTTCTGCCTCAAGGGAATAATTTATAATACTAACACACACGTCTGCTGCACAGAGCGCCATACTCCGAGACACAAACATAAGGCCTGCATGTAATGTACCGTCTGATATCAGGAGGAAAAGCACAATGCATCTTAAAACAGAAAATTGTGGAGAGAAATGTAACACAGGCCTAAGAGGACATTACATTTAGGTCGGGGTCCAACATGGAATAATATGGATAAATGCTGTGTAAAACCCGCTGCGTTTTATAGTCACAGCAAAGTGGATGGGGTTTTAGCAATCCCATCCACATATTGCAAAATAATACACACAGCGGAAACGCTACAATTTCCAAATCCATAACGGTTTTGGAAATCGCAGCATGTCAATTATACCTACAGAAATGCCAGCAGTTTTGCTATTGGTATAATCGAAGCAAAAAGTCTGCGGACTTTCAGTGAAAAGCACTGTGGGAAAAACCACAATGTGTTTCCACTGCAATTTTTCCCGCAACGCATTTCACTGCGGCCCGCAATGTGGGGCCTTAGCTTTAGGCTGGTTTCACACTTAAGCCTTATTCATATATCCTCATTTGTGATGATACGTGACAAAAAAAGTCCCCCTCCCCCCAAAAAAAACAAAAAAAACAAAAAACTAAGGCCTCATGAGCACAACAGTGAAAATTAGTCATGTATCCATCGGCCATTGGCACACATCTGTTTTTTTAATGGACCCTGAATAAAATCCATAATTTTTGGCCATTGCCATTCATTTTTACATCCATCAAAGTGAATTTGCTTCTGAGTAATGGTGATGGAGTAAAAAAATAAAATAAAAAAGACTAATGGAGCTCATTGCTTTTTTTTTTTTAACAGACTGTTAAAGTATAGCAGACAGTTTCATCCATTACATTTACAAAACCAACAGTTTAAAGAGGACCTTTCACGTTCTCTGGCACTGGCAGTATTATATACCTGAATTGACTGCGTCATTACACAGTGTTAGCTTTGACGGTATGCGCCCGGGTGCTGGAGATATCAGTGCAGTTGGTTTTGGCAATGATAGCCCTCCCTTCACCATCAGAGGACCAGGCCTTAAAGGGGTATTCCCACGTCGCGTACTCACCAGTCTTCACTGCTGTAAAATCTTCTTTCTTCCTGGTTTCTTGCATTATTTGGTGGGCGGGGTTTCACATGCAACCTTTCGTTTAGTTCCACCCCCAAATTAGCGTGTAGCTCCGCCCACCGCATAGCGTGATCCTATGGGGCGGCTGAAGGGCCTGTGATGTCATCAAGGGTCCTTAAACAACACTATATGCACAATATTGGACTATGAAGTACAGGCAGGAGCAACTCCATTTTGTGTTACATACAGAGACTGCCTGTCTCTGCCATAATGAACACAATTGTATTAGCTAGCCTGATAACTGGGAGAACAGAAGACGAGTTCAGAAATGAAAGCAGCTCCTCTCCCCTATCTGAGTGGAGGACCTAGGTCATGTGGTGTAGACACAGGAATAGCTAGAAACACAGGCTCGCTCCCGTGCACTTAGCGCCTCCTCCCTCCCCCCTGAGAGTAGGCAGTTTCATCACTTGACTTTTGAGCAGATAAGTCAAGTGCTGTGTCAACAATGAATTGAATAAAGTAAGATAGTGGACAAACAAAGCAGTTTTGCTTAAGCAATGTATTTAGGAAAAGTCTTACATCCACATTAACAAGCAGTATAGATAGGATCCTTGTGATGGGACAACCCCTTTAATGCTCCATAAGGAATGCCACTTCTGACAGTATACTGCTATGAAAGAGTATTATTGGGAAGGGGTGTTTCTTACGGCCCAGTGATGACGCGTAACCGCATTGGGTTTCTGTTTTTCGAGTCACCAAGACTCAAAAAAAGGAAACCTCAATGCAAGTGTGAACCTAGAGGAAGTCATTAAATGTTTCCTGTACTATATTCACCTAAATGTCCTACTGTGCCTTATGTAGAGCTAGTTTTGACCACTATATGGTCACTATATGTATTTTGCGCCTGGGACCATTAGACTTTACTTATGCCACTGGCTGGGGATGTGCCTAATTCATGATGAGGTGCAGCATAACAATGAATTAAGGTGTCCCTGCTCTGGTGCAGGGATGTACAATGTTCCAGTCTTGACCAATATTCCCAGTAGCTTTGGTTTATCAGTGGTCAGTGAGGTTTGTAAGAACTGGATAATTAAAAAGACTATCATTAGAGGAGATCACTGCTAAGTTAAAAGACTGTTATAGTGAACGTTCTCCTTGTCCCAATTCCCACCTGATATCTCAGGAAGGCAATGCTGTTTGTGTAACACTGTCAGTATCTTCTGTTTTGTGTTGGCAATAAAACAATTCATTTCAATTGACTGATATTTCATATGATGGCCTAAAAAATCATTAGGCATGGAAGAAGTGAAGGTGCGCAAAGACGATTGACTTCTAGTAATGTAATATCTATAGAGCTGCCACACGCTTGTCTGATATCAAGGTAACGCAAGTTTGGATTACTCAGATAAGGTAATAAGCAGCACCAGAGCTATCTGTCAGTCATATGTCACCACTTGTTTTCACAGAAGAGTTACAGGCACTTTAATTGAAGAATTTTAATCATCAGCCTACAGATCTATGGCTGGTTGTGTGAGATTGGATTGAGTGTAGTCAAAAAACCAGGGTGCTGGGACACTTGTGGCAGAAATCCTTAAATGGAGCCAGTCATCAGTTACATTGTAGCCAAGAAATGGCAGCAAGAAGTACTAACATGTTACAAAGAACCATATTTTACTCTGAAATGTTGTGGTGTTTCAAAGAAACATAGTCTTGGCCATACCCTCTGTGAAGCCTTTCTATGTTTGAATGGATCAGATCACCCTCTGTTAATGTAATAGTCTTGTAGAGAGAGAAGGGTCCAATGGATGGTTCCAGTCTTGCTTCTTCTTCCCAGCAGACAGATCTCTTGCTATTTGTAGAGCTTCCCTGTGCAAGTGAGTCTACAGTCTGCAAATGGGTAGGGAAGGCATAGAGGAGAGGAGTACTGAAATTCAAACGTGATAGTATTACCTAAGGAGAGAGGTGCAAAGAGTGTCTTGTAGGAATACTTTATAGCTACCCCATATGTATTCCAGCTTCTTGTTTCCTGTTTTATTGATTTGACCTGACAGGCCCTTGGGTCCCTGCCAGGGGAACTGTTTTCCCGACCGATCTGTCCATATAACTCATTCTCAGGAGAGCTGTGCCTTTTGTAGGTGTCTGTGCCATTGCCTTATCTGTGCCAGCAGAGGCCCGTGTACCGTCGCAGCCTATTATTATTACAGACCTTTACATACTTTCAGCAGCATGACAAAGCTGTAGACAGCCTATCTGATGTTCTGAACTCCCTACAGATGCAACAAAGACATTGCAGCAAAATTCTGATATCTACTGGGCTTTTATAAATTCGCTTGTATTCATTCCATCAATAAATGCGTGAATGATTTACATATGCTGACAATAGGCTTCCAATATAAGGGGCTAGTTTTGGAGGTGACTGATCAGATTAGAATTTATTTGAAAACGTTTAATAAATAACATGCAAATTCATATATACATCAGAAATCTGCATAATAAAAATGACACATTTACCAGCATATATGTCATCATATTGCTATGTAGTCTGAAATATCAATGAAAAGTAGTATAACTAGAGGTGAATATGAACATATATTCACTACAGGAACTTTAAAGAGACCCTGTCACCAGATCTGAAAAGCCACTCAATGACATACATGATCTGAATGGTGTTGTCACCCCGAGGATTTTGGTGTTTCATGTATTCAAAATCGTTTAACCATTCCAACACGTTTCAGCAATTATCTATTGCCTTTTTTGTTTCACTTATTATATGGCCTGAAAGCCCATCCTCATAACAGTAATAGTTGCTTACTCACAGTGACTTTCCTCATCCTCCTTTCACATTCTCAAGTAAGTCACATAGTCACATGACTTCTTTTTTGACGCATTGATTTCTGTGCAGGTCTCTCTCTCTGCTGCCCGCAACTACAATTGAGAAATACTATGTTACCTCATATCTACTGTACATTGAAATCTTTTTCCTACATCACAGATGGTGTCGGGGCACACACTTGGTGTTACACAGATGAGGACACTATTACAATATAGAGCACAAGGGGACTGGATGGAATTGGGTGGGGTCAATGAAGGCATGTGGGTGGGGTCAAAGGAATGACTTATGACTTGAGTACAGCTACTAGATTTTTGCACAGGTACTAGATATGAGTGAGAACATCAACTATACCATGTATAGCCAAAAATAAATACATGAAAAAAAAAAAAAAGAATACTGGAGTATCAAATTAAGCCTAAACGGCCCTAACAGGGGCAGTTGAATTTTGCAAAATTCACAGCAGAAAATTAATATACCCTTACAAAGTGATTTGCGCCAGTGTGGCATTATGATTACAAATCTGATACCAATTGCAACAAATGGTCTTTGGGTGTGACGGGAGTCACAGTCAAATTCTCTGTGAGTTTGCTGAAAAGCTGTTTTTTTGTTGTGGATTTTTGTGGAGCCAAAGAGCGGCTTCAAAAGGAATGACAAATATAGCTAGTTCCAGAAATATTTGGAGAGTGAAACAAGTTTTGATATTTTAGCTGTTTAATAAAGCATATTCACAATACAGTTATATCATAAATATGGGGTGCAGACTCTCAGCTTTACTTTGAGGGTGCTCACATCCTAATTGGAGGAAGGGTTTCAGAATTAGTACTCTAATAGGAAGCTGCCTCTTTTTCAAAGGACTGAAAGTAATTGAACAATTATTTCAAAAGCTATTTCATGAGCTTCATGGGCTCCATCATCAATTAAGCAGGTAAGAGGTCTGGCGTTGATACCAGGTATGGCATTTGCATTTGGAAGCTGTTGCTGTGAACCCACAACATGCGATGAAAGGAGCTCTGAATAAAAGTGATACAGAACATCATTAGGATTAAAAAAAAATCCATCAGAGAGACAGTATAAATTTTAGGAGTGGTTTGGTACATTCTGGTAAAAAAAAAAACAAAAAACGACGCAGTGGTGAGCTTGGGAACTCAAAAGGCTTGGACGTCCACAGAAAACAACAGTAGTGGATGATTGCAGAATCCTTTGTATGGTGAAGAAAATCCTCTTCACAACATCCATCAAAGTGAAAAACACTCTCCAAGATGTAGATGTATCAGTATCCAAGTCTACCATAAAGTGAAGACTTCATTAGAGCAAGTACAGAGGGTACACCACAATGTACAAACCATTAATCAGTCTCAAAAATAGAATAGCCATATTAGACTTTGTCAAAAAAAAACATCTAAAAGAGGCCAGCCCAGTTTTGGAACATCATTCTTTGGACAGTTGAAACTAAGATCAACTTGTACCGGATTGTGGGTGTTAGAATTTCCCAAAGGTAATTCCCAATAACAGCTGCTAGTGGAAGGTAAGGCAGTGACATAAGCCCCAAACCTAGGCCCAACGTGTGTCCCTACCTATTTGTCGTAACTTTCCTAATGACAGGGACAACTGGACGACAAACCCTACTCTAGATAAGTGATACACAGACCAGGACAAGACAACACAACACAGAAGAGGAGTCAGCAAGCCAAGGGTCAAACCAGAGAGACAAAACAGTACCAAGTCGCAATCCAAAAGAGTAGTCAAAAAATCCAAGAAGCAGAGGTCAGAAAATACAATATAAGAGCAAGGGAAACACTTAGCAAGGTCAAAGATACAATAGCTGGCAACCATGTGTGGATTGTTAGCCAATTCAAGGAATTCCAGAACCTGCCCCAGGCTTGATTGACAGATAAGCTGTCAATCAAAAGCACACAAAGGTTTACCCTAACAGTACCAAAAGAGAATGACAAGAGTAATCATGAGCGGACATACCTCCTGCGCGGTACAATGAGGCTAGAAGTCGTCGCAGCAGTTTGAACAGGTAAGGACGTAACAATGGAAAGAAGAAAGTATGGAGAAAGCTTGGAATGGTTTATGATCCAAAGCACACCACATCCACTTTAAAACATGGTGAAAGCAGTGTGATGGCATGGGCATGCTTGGCTTCCAATAGCACTGGGTCACTATTTATTGATAATGTGACAGAACACAGAAACAGCTGGATACATTCTGAAGTGTACAGGGATATACTTTCTGCTCAGAGCCAACCAAATGCATCAAGCATCTGTATTGTGAAGCACAGTCCAATGACCCAAAACCTGCTGCAAAAGCAACCCAGGCAAAGAAGTAGAATATTCTCAATGGCCTAGATCTCAACCAAATCGATCATGCCATTCACTTGTTTAAGACAAAACGTAAGGCTGAAAAATGCACAGACAAGAAACAACTGAAGACAGTTGTGGTAAAGGTCTGGCAAAGCATCACAAAGGAGGAAATACAGCACTTGGTGATGTCAATGGGTTCCAGAATTCAGGCAGTCGATCCCTGCAAAGGTTTCTCTACAAGTATTAAGAATGAACATATTATTTCTGGTAATGTTAATTCGTCCAATTACTTTTAACCCCTGAAATAAGGAGACTCTGTAGAAAAATAGTTGCAAACACTAAATGTTTCCCAGGATATTTTTGTTCAACCCCTTGCATTAAACCCGAAAGTCTACACTTCAATTGTATCTCAGTTGTTTCATTTCAAGATCCCATGTGGTGGCCTGCAGAGCCCAAAACATGAAGATTGTGTCACTGTCCAAATATTTCTGGACCTAGCTGTATACAAAAAAAATAATGCATGGCTTTAGCCTTAGATGGAATGTGTAAGTCTTTTCCTCATGCAATGCAAGATGAACCTATGAAGGACAATATTTTATAGCTGTCACCTAGGTTTCAGGATATTTACTGTGTTTGATTTATAGTTGCCCCTTATTGACCAGCCATAGTCCCAAGAATTGTGAACAGGCAGTTTCATCGTCCAGCGATCAGGGTCAGAAGGGAGAGAGAATGAGTACAGGCCGCGTTATTACTGGCATGGCCTAGGAATGTGCATCATGTGACTTCATTGACTCATTTACTGATTAACAAGCTGTTTGTCACATATGTTAAGATGTCCATTTTACTAGATTATAACCTGTTGTTTCCAGTACTAGTAACAAGATTGCAATCTGTGGAAGGCCTCAGGCTTCAAGCTGAGATATTTCTTCTTCAATGATTTTCTTTATTGATTTGGAATTAGGATAAAAGACAAACCATTAAAATTTAAAGCACTGACAAACACAATGTGTGGTGGCTGACATAAGTTATATACGACATATGGTCTTCTGACTGTGACTTACTGTACTTATAGATTGTAGTCACTCTTGAAAGCAAACCTGTCACTATGACAGACTACTTTAATTAGCATATCCATGCGATACCCTAAGGCTTCATTGCATTGTTCGCCTAAAAAATATCAACAATTTATTTAATAAGCTTGGTTCTGTTATATCTATGTGATAACTTAGTTCAGGAGCTGTAACTATTGTGAGAAGGTGACAGGCAGAGTGCTGGAGTCCAGATATATCAGCCCCAGGTTTCCGACATATGTGTGGTCCAGAGAAAATCTGGAGGAGGCTTCAGCCCAGGTGTAGATCCTTGGCTCATTTTTTTTTTTTTTGCTGACTCGAGTATAAGCCGAGGTAGGCTTTTTCAGCACAAAAACTGTGCTGAAAAATCCGGCTTATACTCGAGTATATACGGTATATGCTGTAGATTTAAATCTATGTCACAGGTCAATTTACACGGCAGATTTTTTTACACCGTATGGATGAAATTTTGTAAAATTTCACCCACTTTTGGATTGTAATATGCAGATTTTCTAGATGCAAAAAGGATGTGAACATACCCTTACTAAAGGTAAATGTAGCAGAATTGTGGTTTAATTTGTGCCAAATAACTGGCATAAGTTCTGTGCAACGCTTATATGTTTTAGACACTTTTTGCAACTTGACAAGGGGATGTGGGTTAGAAGGAAAAGACATGTCTTATGAGGGCCAAGCAGGGGCATACCTTAAGGGGGTGCAGAGGGTGCAATTGCATCAGGGTTCAGGAGCCATTTGGGGGACCATAAGCACTGACATCAGTATTGAGATTGCAGTTTCCGTCTGGCCCATAAGCCAAGGAGACCCACAGATTACCCTAACCACACTAGTAACCATCACTAGTAAGAATTCGCTGTAGGGATAAGGTAGGGGTCCCCGGACAAAAGTTTTCACTGTGGCCCACAAGACTTTAGTTACGCCACTGGGGCCAAAGGTTATAATAGTGAGTGCAATTGCATCCAGTAAACAAGTACGGCAACCCTGCACTTTCGTATTTGATGTTATGTGCCATGTGACTTATTTCAACCAGTCAGCAGCTTTGAAACAAGGAACAAGTACATCATTGATCCTTTTTAAAGCTGGTACATATGAGCCATGTATTGCATACTTGCCAACAGGTCAGATAACCAAAACAGGAGGTGTCTGGTCGACATAGGGTATTCCCGGTTGGAACAGCGGTGTTTTGCAGTTTAGGATTGAATTTAGGATCTTGGTATGTAATTTTACCCTCTATAGAATTGTGATATACTTAAATAAATTGGCCTTTGCACACAATTGCTATTTTATACTAGCACAGAGATGTCTTCCTCTCCCTGATTATTTTGTAGGTTTTACAAGACAATTTCCTTCCATTCCTTGCTCAGTCACTTCTTGTAAGATTAGAGTCTTTGCTTTTAGAATACAAGGAGGTTTCTTCTTTGATGATAGGAAATCAATGACTTCGCTCCTGACATTTGGAGGGCTTGAAATGCAAGGTTGGGGACATGGAGTGTTTGGTGCGTATATTGATGTTCTTATAGTAGCAGGCGGCCTGCATTATCATGGAACAGACTTACTGCCATCTCTTAATAGATAAAAATAGAGAGAGCAATTATAGAAGTGTAGTTTCTTTAAATAATCAATGGCTTCATTTACATAAATCAATAGTCCATGTTCTGGAAGCTTTCTGATTTGGCTTCATGATATATGTGTATTTTTTTTTTATTACGGGAGGGCTGTTGACATGGATATTTCACACGTTCATGTTTTCTTTTGAGGCGGTGTTTCCATGACGTCAGTGACGTCAATGCGAATGAGCTGTAGTAACGGAACCCAGCCACTACCTAGGGCGTGGAGTCATCTACATCTGGCTCTGTACAGTACAGGACTGGACGGACATACTGATACAGCCTATGGACTGGCCATTAAAAAAAATGTTAAAAAATCTGGGCATGTGTACAGTTTCTGCATCTGGTTTTATGATGGAGGTTTCAGTATTTTCCTTTCCTTTATGATATTTGGTTCAGAACTATATAAAAGATATCCTGCTTCATAAACTGATCATGTAAGGCTGGGTTTACATGGGACTTTTTTTGTACTAATGAAGTGTAAACTGTGCCTGAGGGTGCTATTTTATGTGCTGTTTTTACACATTAGCACATGTGCTGCTTTTTCTACATTAATGAAAATGACTAACGCTAGATTCACATGACCAAGTTTTACCTGTGAAACTCGATCCAAGTGTTGGCTGGATTTACCAACCTGAACGTCATGCTGGGAGAGGGGCTCCTAGTAGTATAGTTATCTCTGATTCTAGGAGTCCCTGCCCCTAGAGCAGTGATGGCGAACCTATGGCACGCGTGCCAGAGAGGGCACGCAGAGCCCTCCATGCTGGCACGCGTGCGGTCGCCCGGATCGCTCACCAACAGGGAATCCGGTACAGGATTCCCCGTTGATGAGCGATCACTGCCTTCAGTTGTATGTGCAAATGCACATACAGCTGAAAGCTGTCAGGGTAGGCCACGGATCGCGCGACCGCGGCCTACACTGGCTGCAGAGTTTGACCTCTGCCCCGACGCGGGCGCGATGACGTCATCAGCGCTGCCAGTGACAAGAAGGTGGATGCCGGCGGCTCTTCAGGGGTGAGTATGAGAGTGGCTCACTGTGTATATGATGTTGGGGGGAGCGCTTATAATACTTGGTGGGGTGTATGATACTGGGGGGGAGTGTATAATACTGGGGGGGCTTATAATACTGGGTGGGGTGTATAATACTGGGGGGAGTGTATAATACTGGGGGGAGTGTATAATACTGAGGGGGCTTATAATACTGGGGGGAGTGTATAATACTGGGGGGGCTTATAATACTGGGTGGGGTGTATAATACTGGGGGGAGTGTATAATACTGGGGGGAGTGTATAATACTGAGGGGGCTTATAATACTGGGGGGAGTGTATAATACTGGGGGGGCTTATAATACTGGGGTGGCTTATAATACTGGGGGGTGTACTAAAGAGCATATAATACTGGGGGGGGCTATTTATAAGCACACAATACTGTGTGTGGATGCCACTGTGGAGCATATAATCCTGTGAGGGGGGGGGACACCTACTGCGGAGCATATAACACTGGGGGGCTACTGTGGTACTGTGGAGAATATAATATTGTGTGGTGGGCCCACTGCAGAGCATATAATACTGTCTGGGGTCCCCTCACTATTTATATCACACAGTATCTGTTTTATAGCAGACGTGATATTAGTACAGGATGTAAGAATATTACACGGTAACTATAAAACAGATCCTGTGCGATGTAAATAGTGAAAATTAATTGTTCAAAGTACCAAATGCCGAGACCTTTACATTTCAGTACAACGTTGTTTGTATTATTGAAAGCTCTGTAAAGCCCCACATGACTGTAATTTTTGGTCAGTAACTGTCCGCAATTGTGGATCCGCATAGTATTAAGTCTATATTGTCGTGTTGGCACTCCGCGAAAATTTTGTGGGTTTTGGGTTGCAGTTTGGGCACTCGGTCTCTAAAAGGTTCGCCATCACTGCCCTAGAGACATACTGTCCTGTACTGATTAGAGTACGGGACAACTATGATGTTAGGAGTCTTTCTCCCGGGATGAAGTTAAGGCCGTTAAAGGGGTTGTCCAGGATAAGCTAAGAATTAACCCCTAAACTAACTTCTAATTTACTTCATTTTTTTAAAAAAATCTATAATTACCCATATCCCTGGAGTGGTCATGTGATCACCCCAGGGACACTTTCTGATAATCCAGTGACCTTCAGTTTCACCACTTCTGACATGGAACGTCACCATGACTCTTACCACCCCACCCCCAACAATACATACAAAGCCTTTCTGTGTAGTAGTGGGTAGAATAGTCTAGTTAGGGAGACTTGGGAGGGTCTATTAATGGGCGGAATCACTAGGTTAGTGAGACACAGAGGGGAGAGTGTAACAGAGTGAGAGAGGAGGGGGGCTGAGTGAGAGGGAACTAGTGTAGCAGCTACACAGGAAGCTGCACACCAGGAAGCTAACACCTACTAAACAAAGGCAGAGGATGCAGCAGCAACCAGAGACACCCAGAAATCACACCAAACACTGCTAAAGGTATATGGGTGTACTTATTAACCCATTGCTAGCACTAACCTCTTAAAAAAAAAAAAAAATTCTGCCCAGAAAAACCCTTTCAATTCAGCAAACACACAAACCAATAATCACAGCTGAAACTCAGTATTGTGAATGCACTGTTGGTGTTGAAGCTCCAGTGTTTTGAGGCAGATTCTGCCTCAAGATTAGCTCCAAAACTTTGCAAAAAAGTTCTGACACTGGACCTTTTCTTAGATTTTCCTATACATAAGGTCTCTGTTTTTTCAAGGTCAGATATACTTTTTAGTTAGACTATTTTGGGGACGGTCTATTACTTTGATCACTATTTATTCAAATTTGTAAGAGGTGAAACAGTGAAAAAACGTCCGTTTGGCTCTTTTGATTTTTTTTTCTCCTACTATGGCGTTCACATATGGGAAAAATATTTTAAAAAGTTTGTAGACTGGGTGATTTTGGATGCAGGGATACCTAATGTGTATAACTTTATTTTTTTCTTTTATATGTGTTCTAGGAAAAGGTGCATCACCCCAGAAATATAACTACATCCAAGTATATAGTGTGTCACCCCCTCAGTAATAAGAAATAGCCTGAAATTAATCAGTATGTCAATTGCTTATTAGTGATCCCAGAATTGAGTGCAGATGTAAGTTTGTGTCACCTCCTTAACATTACAGGTTATGATAAGTTCATTGTGCTAGGAGGAGTAGTTGGAGTCCTGCAACAGGAGTTGCACATTGGCAAAAACGTCAATATCTTGGAAAAAGAGGCACAGATTCAGAAGGACAAAACATCATTTGATTTAAGTGACCCTAACTTTTTTGTGGTATTGGGTTGATATGCTAGGTTCTGGTGATGGACTCTCCTTAATTCTATGCTATATATGCATAAACATAATTACTTAACCACTTCAGTACCGGGCCAATTTGTGGTCCAGGACCAGACACATTTTAGGTTTATTTTGTATGTGCGGTTTTGAGGGCTGTAACATTTTTCCCGTATATGTCTCAGTCAACTAATTTTTGCGTCTTTTTTCGGGGACACATAGGGCTTTATTTTTATGTTATCTTTATTTTCGAATGTGTTTTAATTTTTTTTTATATCTGGGAAAATATAAACAAAATAGGAGGGAAATTGTGTCTGGTTTTCAATTTTTTATTTTTTTTTTAAATTTAATAACACAAAGTGTCACTGAAAAACTTTATAATATAGTTTTTCCTCTCCGTTACGGTAATTTTTATTTTGTATGGTGTCGTCGGGGGTGGGGCTATAAGCTTTAATAACGGCGTTTTATTAGCGTATTATTTATTTATTTTTTGTTATTTTATTTAAATTTTTTTTAAAAACTTTTTTATTATATTTTTATATTTTACTTTTTTCAGATTGTGTCCCCATAAGGTGATAAGAGACCTTTGGGGACATCTGATCGCTTATTTTTTTGTACTAGAGGCTGATTTCTCCTATAACTGGGGCTGTTACATTTAACCTCAGATACAGGAGGAATACAGCCTCCTGCACGCTGTATATACAGCTTACTGAGCTGATCTGAGTCCTGTAGGACCCAGCAGCTCTGGTAAGACTCTGCTCCCAGTGGATCACGTGTCGGCTGGGTCAGAGGGCAGCTGAATTATGGCTGCGTCCATAGCCGTGTATACAGCGCTCATTGAGTGCTGTATACACAGCGATGGAGAAGGCAGGGGAGGTAATAAATCTTCCCTGTCTTCTCTCTGGGAGCTCCGGCTGAAGTTACAGCCGGCTCCTAGTGAAAGCAGCTGCACGATCTCCGTGCAGCTTTTGTGTTCTGATGGACGTACAGGTACGTCCTGGCAGAACTAGGCAACCACTTCCCGGACGTATATAGTCTATGGGCGGTCCGGAAGTGGTTAAAAGACATGTCCCTAAAGCAGGGTCAGCAATCTTCGGCACTCCAGCTGCTGTGAAACTACAATTCCCAACATGCTCCGTTCACTTTCATGAGAGTTCCAAGAACAGCAGAGCAAGTATGCTCAACAGCTGCAGTGCCGAAGGTTGCCTACCCCTGCCCTAAAGCAATACATCCCACAAGCTGTATTAAATATAGCTGAAATTTCCCAAAATGATGAAATGAGAAATGAATGTAAGACAGATTATATGTCCCAACTTAACCAAACAAATTCCATAGCCAACTAGTAGGAAGGCAAGCGCAGTAGTTATGTGCAGAGACATATGTGGGTGGCAGTCTGGCTTTGTCAATCCATATCAGCTAATATGCATATTTCAATGGATAGAATATGCCAACACATTAAACTGTGAGAAAGTGTAATGGGAGTGGTCAGCCTTAGGGGTATAGACCACATAAGGCAAGGTTTGACCTTGTTTCCTAGCTATAGACACTACTTACCTTCTTCTTGTGGACCTAGCCTTTTCCTGACAACACTCTGACTACGCACAAACTCTGCCCATACTTACCTTTGGCCTGTACATGACTTTCCTAACCCTTGAATGCTATGCATCAATGCCTCCTTGGACTCTTGGCCAACCAATACTTACATTGCAACCAGACCCCCATACAAGAGAGTACATACCAACATAACCCAGAGGCATAATAGACAAACACTTAAAGCAGTAGCGCTCTGGGATGCTGCACCTGTACGCAGGTTAAAGGGTAAAAACTGGGAATTTACTTAGACAATGCCCTTGGGAGAGCCCAAAGCCAAATCGGTTCAGTGGCACAACCCTGTGACTATTACAGCAGATGCTGGGAAAGTAACATTAGGCTAGGTACACACAGTGCTTTTTAAATGCTTTTTTAAACTGTAGTTAATATGACACTATGAAACTATGGAAGTTGGGTATTAATCTGACTTTATGAGTATAGCATTCCAGAGCTTTGGTGCAACTCAGCATGCATGTACACGCCGGCACTTCCCATTCACTTCAATGGGACTGCTCGCAGTGAAAGAAGCAGCCCATTCATTTCTATGGGGAGCGCTCGCATGCCGGCTCCCATAGAAATGAATGGGAAGTGTTCGGCAGCCCTGCTGTAACGCCGGCGTGTATGGCTGTGATACACGCTGGCGTTACGTAGTGTGAATGCCCCCTTAGTCTCCATTCCCACGGAGTAACACGCCACTCATTCTGACACGCAAACACCTGTCAGAGTGAGTGTTGTAAAACAGAATCCTATTGACTTCAATGGATGCCGTCTTATGCATGCTACACATTGAAATCAATGGGTTAAAAAGCTTCCCATTGATTTCAATGTGTAGCGCACGTAAGACGGCACCCATTGAAGTCAATGGGATTCCGTTTTACAGCGCTCACTCCGACACGTGTTTACATGTCAGAATGAGTGGTGCGTTACTCCGTGGGAACGGAGCCTTAGGCTATACTCATATGACCATGTCAGTCCATTTGTAATGGCCATTTGGTTCTGAAGGTCAAAATGTCATCTGTTTTGTATAATTTTTTAATGGACAATAAAAAAGGAATTTCATTGTGTTTCTTTTTTACTCAACCCACTGATCCATTTTAATGGCCGTCATTTGGATTGTGATCATAATGGACAAACGTAAAGCATGTCACTTATTTAAAAGGCCTTTTTAAGTCTTACAAAAAAAAAAAAGAAAGAAAAAACTGGACAAATAATTACGCTCATTCACTCTCATTGTTTAAGAAAGGCTGTACTAAAAGAATGGCTGTCATATTGGCGGTGTTCTTGGTCATGTGATTCAAGCCATATAATGAACAAGGCTGCCCCACAGATGCAAAACAAACGACGAAGCTTATATAGTCTAAGCTTAAGGCTTAGTTCACACGGGGGCGTACGGGCGGATTTTGGCCATATTCTGAGGCGGGAAGCTGCATCAGAATATGGCCAAACTCTGCCTGCTGTGATTTAGGACAGTCGCAGCACCCCGTTCCTGCCGTATGCCCAAATGAATGGGCCTAGCCCGGAGCGTGCTGCCGTGAGGCAGATGCCGCGGCTGAATCAGCCACGGATTCCGCCTGAAGAAAGGGCAGCTCGCTTTCTTTTTTCCGCTAGCGCAACATGCTAGCGGAAAAAAGAACGCTAGCGGTCTCCATAGACCATCTTTGAGAGGGGGCGGATTATGACGTGGATTCCGCGACATAATCCACCCCCTCTGTGCCCGTGTGTATGGGCCCTAAGGGTGCCATTACACATCTGTGTTTTTACTTGCAATAACGTATGCGGTTTCTTTTGTTTGTTTGTTTTTTAAACCACCCATGTGTTTTGCTTTTTTGGTCAATTTCATTGGTGTGGAAAAAGTAGCACGCGTTAACATGAGTTACGGTAAGGTGTTATATGTCCACACTTGATCTAGCGAGAGCATTTCTTATTTTCTTCCATTATTTGCTAAAATTTCAATGTAAAAAAAAAAAAAAAAACTTTGCAAGTCTTCAGTAGGTGATACCTTTTTTAATGGCTAACTCATAATGATGACAGAATAGTTTGTTTTGGTACCGTGTTAGCCAGTGGTTATAAAATATAAAAAACAAAAAAAACTTTGCAAGTCTTCAGTAGGTGATACCTTTTTTAATGGCTAACTCATAATGATGACAGAATAATTCTGTCATCATTATGAGTTAGCCATTAAAAAAGGTATCACCTACTGAAGACTTGCAAAGTTTTTTTTGTTTTTTATATTTTATAACCACTGGCTAACACGGTACCAAAACAAACATTTTCCTTTTACCAAAATTTCAATGTGACACTTTCATATTTCCAACACATGTTACTACAATACTACAGCGTGAAGAGCAGCTATGATGAGATTCTTCAAGTTCTCTAATATTAGAAAGTGTGACGGTAACACCTAAGACTTCAGCGGAGAAGATGGTTGCAGCTAATGGCCATGTCATAGGTTAGTGATTCTTATATTATAGGACATAAGCCTTGCTTTCCCCCCAACAGTTCCTAGTCTACACAGAGGAGCATTTGTATTTTGGTGTGGTATTTGTCTGCCCCTCAGTGGTAAGACCTGGAACTGCAACCCTGTGTGTTGTATTGCAATCAGTTCACCTGTCATTGGCAGTGTTTATGCTGATTAGTGTCATGGAGTGACCTTGGTGTGGAGTTAAAATATCCTAGGAAGCAGAAGGGGGGAGCTTTCTAACAGGATCCGGGTCTGTAAGGCTTTTCTGCAGGGGATTTACTTAGTGAAACATATACCAGCATTTATGTTTGGCTTTACAATGGACTCCATGAATGACTTGCTGGTAGTTCACTTTATTGCAGCAGCTATGAGACTGGTTACGGAAAAAGACTGGAAATTGTGAGTGCTGCTCGGACTATAGACTATATGGGCTCTGCTGTGTATGCAGGTTAGTGTATGTTCGCAGTTTAAGGCCAGGAAAATCATTTAGTTGAATACATTTCTTTATTTTGAGAATTTGATAAGGAGATTACATGGAAATAACACAATGGGAGTAATGGGTGATGTTTGTGAGATGGAAAGGTTTGGTATAAGTATAATTGTGGCGAGAATTACCAAGGATTATTTTATATAAATCTATCTTGTAACCTTAATACTACAGTTAAACATTGTATAATGAAATATTCTGCAGCTTCCAAATATACACAGGGTGAGCTAGAAAATGCAGGTAGATCAGTTGTTTTATGGTGTTTGCAGATGTCACAGTTGAGCGATGATTAAAAACGTTTCAGAAAATGCATGTGATGTTACAGAACATCGGTGTGAATTTAGGATCATGCAATTGCCAATGTAAGTTTTTAAGCTGTATTTAAACAGCGCTTTTGTACTAAAGAACTGCATGTAGTTTTGAACTCTATGGGCGAGTGCGGCAGCTCACGGACATCTGCGGAGTGTAAGTTGATGATCAGCAACTGGCGGACCGCAAATGCATTACGGTCGTGTAAGACCAGCCTTAGAGTTGAGGAAAACATATTATGTTTTAGGATTTTATATATACAAAAAAGAGTACAGTGCTTAGTGACAGAAGAAAATAGATGTAATAAAAAGTCACAGAAGCAAGATAGTATGCAAAATAAAAGGGAGAAATCTAAAGATACAGACCTCCTACTAAGCTTAGCCGCTAAGATGAGCAGAAGAAAAGGACAGATTTACTTGTAGACAAAAGGGCTAGTTCACACGGCGGAATTTGCATTCCGCGTGTAAACTTTCCCAGCGGCTAGCCGTGACGGGATGCCGATGCATTACATTGCACTGAGTCAGCCGAGGAATCCACAGCAAGATAGGTCACTTTTCACCTCGCTAGCGGAAAAAAGAAGTGTGCGGCTCCCATTGAAGTCAATGGGAGCCATTTTTTGGCAGCGGCTTTTGATATGGATTCCGCGTCAAAACCTGCTGCCAAAATACTCTGTGTGAACTCACCCAAAGGTCCTATCCATGACCAATTTTTGTAGAAGCTTTAATTAATTGGGAACCTCCCACCTGTGAGTGTGCTAGTTAATTATATGCACCCAGTCAACAGGAACATAGCTTTTTTTATGGAATATGCTATAATGATAAGAGAACATTCCTTGCTGGATGTTTTTACCAATCCAGACATAATTATTTATTTTTATTATGCTTCCTTGTATAGCGCCATCATATTCCGCAGCACTTTACAGATATTGTCAGTCACTGTCCCATATAGGGCTCACAATCTACATTCCCTATCAGTATGTCTTTTGGTGTGTGGGAGGAAACCGGAGTACCCGGAGGAAACCCACGCAAACACGGGGAGAACATACAAACTCCTTGCAGATGTTGCCCTTGGCAGGATTTGAACCTAGGACTCAGCGCTGCAAGGCTGCAGTGCTAACCACTGCAAATAAAAGCATAACGCTTTCAGCAGATATGCGGTTGTGGTCAGGGGCACACCTTTAATGAGGCGACATGAGGCGACCGCCTCAGGCGGCACTACTCATTGAAACCTGGGGGATCGGCATTTTAGAACACTATTTTAACCTAAACCAGCCCAAGACAGACCACTTTAACCCTTAAGTACTATCATGGTTTCTATCATAATGATATGTCTATGGGAGTGGGGTATGATAAACACCATGATAGTACTTAAGGGTTTAAAACACACTGAGGCCTGTTCCACACCTCTATCAGGAGCTGCCCAGCAATACTTACAGTCCTATGAAAAAGTTTGGGCACCCCTATTAATCTTAATCATTTTTAGTTCTAAATATTTTGGTGTTTGCAGCAGCCATTTCAGTTTGATATATCTAATAACTGATGGACACAGTAATATTTCAGGATTGAAATGAGGTTTATTGTACTAACAGAAAATGTGCAATATGCATCAAACCAAAATTTGACCGGTGCAAAAGTATGGGCACCTCAACAGAAAAGTGACATTAATATTTAGTAGATCCTCCTTTTGCAAAGATAACAGCCTCTAGTCGCTTCCTGTAGCTCTTAATCAGTTCCTGGATCCTGGATGAAGGGATTTTTGACCATTCCTCTTTACAAAACAATTCAAGTTCAGTTAAGTTTGATGGTCGCCGAGCATGGACAGCCCACTTCAAATCATCCCACAGATGTTCAATGATATTCAGGTCTGGGGACTGGGATGGCCATTCCAGAACATTGTAATTGTTCCTCTGCATGAATGCCTGAGTCGATTTGGAGCGGTGTTTTGGATCATTGTGTTGCTGAAATATCCATCCCCGGCGTAACTTCAACTTCGTCACTGATTCTTGAACATTATTCTCAAGAATCTGCTGATACTGAGTGGAATCCATGCGACCCTCAACTTTAACAAGATTCCTGGTGCCGGCATTGGCCACACAGCCCCAAAGCTTGATGGAACCTCCACCAAATTTTACAGTGGGTAGCAAGTGTTTTTCGTGTAATGCTGGTTTTTTTGGATGCCATGCATAATGCCTTTTTGTATGACCAAACAACTCAATCTTTGTTTCATCAGTCCACAGGACCTTCTTCCAAAATGAAGCTGGCTTGTCCAAATGTGCATTTGCATACCTCAGGTGACTCTGTTTGTGGCGTGCTTGCAGAAACAGCTTCTTTCTCATCACTCTCTAATACAGCTTCTGATTGTGCAAAGTGCGCTCTATTGTTGACTGATGCACAGTGACACCATCTGCAGCAAGATGATGCTGCAGCTCTTTGGAGGTGGTCTGTGGATTGTCCTTGACTGTTCTCACCATTCTTCTTCTCTGCCTTTCTGATATTTTTCTTGGCTTGCCACTTCTGGGCTTAACAAGAACTGTCCCTGTGGTCTTCCATTTCCTTACTATGTTCCTCACAGTGGAAACTGACAGGTTAAATCTCTGAGACAACTTTTTGTCTCCTTCCCCTGAATAACTATGTTGAACAATCTTTGTTTTCAGATCATTTGAGAGTTGTTTTGAGTAGCCCATGATGCCTACTCTTCAGAGGAGATTCAAATAGGAGATCAACTTGCAATTGGCCACCTTAAATATCTTTTCTCATGATTGGATACACCTGGTTATGAAGTTCAAAGCTCAGTGAGGTTACAAAACCAATTTTGTGCTTCAGTAAGTCAGTAAAAAGTAGTTAGGAGTATTCAAATCAATAAAATGATAAGGGTGCCCATACTTTTGCACTAGTCAAATTTTGGTTTAATGCATATTGCACATTTTCTGTTAGTACAATAAACCTCATTTCAATCCTGAAATATTACTGTGTCCATCAGTTATTAGATATATCAAACTGAAATGGCTGTTGCAAACACCAAAATTTTTAGAACTAAAAATGATTAAGATTAATAGGGGTGCCCAAACTTTTTCATTGGACTGTATGTATGGTCAGCTCCTGCTTCCCGCCCCGCCCCCACTAACACTTTAATGTTCTAGGTTAATCTTGGTCACAATGACAGTCAGGCTAAATTCACACCTGCTCCTGTAATCCACTCAGGGATTCTGTTCCCATTTTCACTTTAAGGGTGCATGCACACTGAGTAACGCCGGTCGTGTATGAGAGCCGTACACGCCGGCATTACAGCAGACTGCCGAACACTTCCCATTCACTTCAATGGGAGCGCTCGTAACAGCGGCGTTTACGAGCGCTCCCATTGAAGTGAACGGGAAGTGTTCGGCAGCCCTGCTGTAACGCCGGCGTGTACGGCTCTCATACACGCCCGGCGTTACGTAGTGTGCATGCACCCTAAAACTGCAGTGAGAAGTCCTAGATCCATGTAAGGTTTGTTTTTTTTCATCAGAAAATGAGCCTGTGTGTAGTATAACATTACTAAATAACTTTATAGTGAAGCTGTCAGTAAGTTTTGGTCTCCCCTCTGCAGCACTGACCTCTCAGATTTCTGGCATGAATTGTAGTACATTTATTGTGCAACAATAGGAGCAAGTGAAACTAGTAGGATGTAAATTCAACTTTTTTTTTATTTTTTGGGGCGGGTAGCGTGTCTTTCTATAGTCCGCCTCAGGCAGCAGAGAGGCTAGATTTACCCCTGGTTACGGTGGTGTGGTTGCAAAGGTTCATTGGTCCAGGGTAGTGTCTATGTTCCCTGACAATATTCTTGTACACAGACAGTAATAAAACATGTGATGTCATGTTTATTGGTCACATGGCCTTATAGCAGCTCAGTCCTATTTAAGTGAATAAGCTGAGCTGCGATACCAGCTTCTATAAAAATGTATGGTGCTGTGCTTGGTAAGTACTGAAGAGGCTGCATTGCTCACGGAAATATTGCAGCTTTCACAAACAGCTGATCAGTCAGGGGTCTGTATGTCTGACACCTAATGACTTTTAATTGAGGACGTATATACACTATGTGATCAAAAGTACCCGGAGACCTGGCTGAAAATGACTTACAAGTTTGTGGCGCCCTCCATCGGTAATGCTGGAATTCAATATGGTGTTGGCCCACCCTTAACCTTGATAACGGCTTCCACTCTCGCAGGCATACATTCAATCAGGTGCTGGAAGGTTTCTTGGGGAATGGCAGCCCATTCTTCACGAAGTGCTGCACTGAGGAGAGGTATCGATGTAGGTCGGTGAGGCCAGGCACAAAGTCAGCGTTCCAAAACATCCCAAAGGTGTTCTATAGGATTCAAGTCAGGACTCTGTGCAGGCCGGTCCATTACAGAGATGTTATTGTCGTGTAACCACTCCGCCACAGGCTGTGCAGTATGAACAGGTGCTCGATCGTGTTGAAAGATGCAATCGCCATCCCCAAATTACTGTTCAACAGTGGGAAGCAAGAAGGTGTTTAAAATGTCAATGTAGGTCTGTGCTGTGATAGTGCCATGCAAAACAACAAGGGGTGCAAGCCCCCTCCATGAAAAACACGACCACACTATAACACCACCGCCTCCGAATTTTACTGTTGGCACTACACACACTGGCAGATAACATTCACCCACACCCTGTCATCGGATCACCACATTGTGTGCCGTAATTCGTCACTCCACATAAGGTTTTTCCACTGTTCAATCGTCCAATGTTTACGCTCCTTACACCAAGCGAGGCATTGTTTGGCATTGACCTGAGTGACGTGTGGCACCCAATCACCTGACCACGTTCAAAGTCTGTGAGTTCCGCGGAGCGCCCCATTCTGCTCTCTCATGATGTCTAATGTCTAATGAGGTCACTGATCTGGAGTACCTGGCAGTAGGTGGCAGCACAATGCACCTAATATGAAAATCGTATGTTTTTGGGGGTGTCTGGATACTTTTGATCACATAGTGTATATAAAATATATTTAAACTGTAATTTTTATTGAAAAGATTTTATAACCAGGCAATAACCATAACATGAGAGGAGTAAATGAGTACATTGCACACTCCACCAAAAAATGTCTCTAATAGAAAATAAAAGCAATAAGTAAGTGCAAAAAACCCCAAGGGAGGAGAGGGGGAGAGGGAAGGGTTTGCAGTCTACGACCAAGAAGCCTTTCTGGATGCAATATGTGTCCCAAGGTGACCAGATAAACTTGAAAACCTCCATAGTGTTATTGAGACTCGCCATTAGGCACTCAAGATTACGGACATTCTTCATTCTGGCGAGAAGATAAAGGCCAGAGGCAAGGGTCAGACTCTTCCAGCTCTTAGCTGTATAGAGGTAACGCAAAACGTAGACATTTTCTTCCGAAGATGTCTAGGAGGGAGGTGCAAGAGGCATGTGAGCGGGTTCAATGAAACCCCTTGTAAGAAAAGAGCATCTGTCAAAGCCTTGACCTTCTTTCAGAAGCCCAGGATCAGCGGGCATTCCCAAAATATGTGGTACAGGGAACCTAGAGCAGTATGACAATTGATGACCTATCTTAAGGATAGTTATAATCAATTAATAAGTCTCAAATGACAAACCACACTGTGAACTGCAAGTACAAGGTGCATTTATTTATTTTTATTTTTTTTTCCGGTTGCCTTTTAGGTTAAAGACCCTTGTTTACGTGTTGCTTTTTTGCTACAAAACTTCATGCAGCTTTAAAATAAATCTCTCAAGAGGAAAATGGATATCGTATTAATCACAATACCTTGTAGGACTACACTTTCCAAAAATTACTTTATTCCCCATTGCGGCTCCATTTTCATGAAAATCAGTGTTTTCTCATGCAAATTAGCTGAAAAGGGCCTTAAGGGGGGCGTCTTCTCTCTGCTTTAGATAATCGCCCTGAAATGCCCACCCAGCTCTGTCCCCATTGTATGAGTAACATGTATGTCCCACTTTGTCTGCAGTTACTGGCGGTTAACTAGAGCGATGCGCTGTCTGAAGAACAAACGCCGTAAAGCAAACAGAATAAGAAAGGCATCTTTGGAAAGTATAGAAGGAACCCTACAAGATGCTGTCAGTATTATGGATACCCATATTCCTGCTGACAGAGTCTCTGTAATTGTAATGAGTAACACATATAACTATACATCTCACCTGTATGCTAACAATCATTAAACTGAAAACCTCTGGTATGCTGCTAGTTACAGGTGAGATGCATAGTAACCTGTTACTCATTACTGCAATACGGCCTCAATGAGAGCACCAATTTCACCTTCATTTTATTACTAGCTGTGCACATTTATTCAGTCACCGCATGGTCAGTAATTGAAGACGGCTGAAATTAGCGACATTCACACGACTGATAGATAAAATGGCTGTAAAACAGGGACATGAACCATATACTCATGGTACATTACGGGCATTCAAAGAAAAGGTCATGTGAATAAACCCATTGACATGTATTGATTCACATGACCTGTATCTGTCATGTGAATAGATGTTATGACACTGGTGGGTGGGGATAGGATGTGGCTCTAACAGCCGCCTGGTACACAGTCTGTCACTACCCCGAGGCTGGCTGTATACAGCACCCAGTCCTTCGCAATAAGTGCCATGTAAACCCAACCTTACTACGTATTTGACCTGTTTGCTAACACCCATTAAACTAAACACCGTAACATTCAGTGAGAGGTAGACACAGCAAGAAGAAGAGTGAAAAATACAGGATTGCACAGAAATAGTTGAAAATTTGTTAACACAGTGTATTACAAAATTTATTAATGACACAAATACTGGCACTTTACCTGTGCTCAAATGCATTGTGTGAATACACCCTTAGACTCATTGGCCAGTGGCTAGTGGGGTCATTGTGATATCTATAATACCGGTGACTTTTTTTATGTTAAAGAGAGGTCCTTGGCCCCCTCAGGCTCCAGGACCTGGAAGCCATTGCTACATCTGCACCCCCTTATGGCTACAATCCTGCCTTTACGCCATTGAACACCTTACGGCTAAGGCCCTACATAGCAAAATGCAGGGAGAAAAAAAAACTACAGAAAGAGTGTAAATGCATAGGTTTTTGCTGTGTTTTCTTGTCTCCTCTTATTAAATATATCGGGAGAAATTAATGAAATCTCATTCACTTTGCTGGTATTTTAAAATGCAGCATTTTTTTACCCACTTGTAAGAAGGTGTCAGGCAAAGTGCTGGAGTCCCTGGTATATCTCCCCAGGTTTCTGACATAGGTGTGGTCTAGGGCGGGTATTAAGTAGGCTTCAGCCTCAGGTGTGGGTCCTGAGGCTCATTACTGGGCCACAAAATGCTGCAGAGCCTGCACTTCAGGGCAGATCCTAGGAGCGAGAGGAAGTGCCTGGGTCTGTCCTGTAATACTGAGAGTCTGGTGAGACTGTACTGTGCTATTTTGTTTGTTTGTGTGATTGGTTGTAAATCACACATATAGTTAGCATTATACTCTTTAGTTAATGCTCGGACAAGCAGATGTTTTTAAAAACTTTTTGTCCGAAGTTAAGGCTGTATTTTATTTTGCTTATTTTGTACCTGAAGTGAAGGTCTATTTATTTAGCTTTTTTTTTAAAAAAATAAACCTGTTTGCATTAAATATTGTGTCCCTGTCTCCGACTGGTGGGGTCTGCATCATTGCTGCTACTGAGCTACTTTCCCCACACACTGTATTCTCACAGCAGCCAAAACCGCTGCATTTCCGCAATGTGGGGCCATAGCATTTGGGTGAATTAGAGATGAGATTATTATCCAAGCCAATAGCGATGTCTGACCTCAAAAATGCTCTTCTCAATGAAAAAATTCCGAAAGACACACAAAAATCTTGTAGAAAGTCATGTCGGCACAATGGAAGTAGTTCTAGCCGTATGTTAATGTGGATGGATATAGAATGGGTCACCATTCACAATGCACATGCTACAATAGAGGGTATTTATATAGTGTAGTCACATTATGGTTGTCGCTGTTGGTTTATTGCAGTGAATATACAATATCAGTAAGTCGCACCACAACACAGTCCACGCACCTCAAATACATGCTACCGCCACCCTGATGATTCTGGTTAGCAGACATCTTGCGCACATATACACTTCAAAAAGATAATGGGTTCATAGAGCATACACAAAGTAACCTTAAAGTTAACGCCTTAATACCAAGATGATTCAGTGCTACATATACAGAGAGATAACAAATGACACAAAAAAACAAAGAGCCATAAAATAAAAAGAAATAAAACTGAATAAAACTTAGAGGACCTTTCATGGTCCGGGGCACAGGCAGTTCTATATACTGCTGGAAAGCTGATAGTGAACTGAATTCAGCGCACTGTCGGCTTTTCCGATCTGTGCCCCGGGTAAAGCGCTATTGGTCCTGGTACCGTAGCGCTTTACTGCCAGGGACGCCCTTCTGCCCAGCAGCGCCTATCGCACTGTAGAGTGTGAGCGGGGAGGAACGCCTCCTCCCTCTGCTCACACAGCTTGTCCATAGACGAGTATTATCAGGAGGGGAGTTCAGCGCAATGTCAGCTTTCCAGCAGTATATAGAACTGCCTGTGCCCAATCTGATGAAAGGTCCTCTTTAAGACTTCCACGATGTGGAAATGCAGATTTTTTTTTGTTAAAGATTTTGTTGCAGTGTTGAGCCAAAGTCAAGAATAACTACAAAAGGAATAGGAAATACATTATATAGGAAGTTCTTATACTTCTACCTTTGGTCAATCCACTCCTGGTTTTGGCTTGAAAAACCAAAACAAAAAAAGCTGCATTTGTGCAACATGAGGCTTTAGCCTAAGGCTAAGGACCTACTAGGTGTTCCGCAAAAATCGTCAGTTTTGGAAAACATGGCGTGTCCGCAGTGCGTTTTTTTTTATTGCAAAGTGGGCATGGGATTCACTAGAATGGCATCCACTTTGCTCTAACTGTAAAACGCTGCGATTTTTCCTGTGATGTTTCCACCGCTGGGCAAATCATGGCATTTATACCACATGGGGCCTTGGCCTAAAGCAGAAGCCCTATGTTGCAGAGACACTTTTTTTTTTTTTTTTTTGCAGTTTTTGAGCCAAAGCCAGGAGTGGATTGAGCATAAGGGACAAATATAAGAACTTCCTATATATTTCCCATTCCTTTTATTGTCATTCTTAGCTTTGGCTCAAGAAAACGGCAACAAAATCTGCAACAAATCTGCAATGTGAGGCCTTAGCCTCAAAGAGTCTTTGGTTCCGGGAACTTGGAGATCTTCTCTAGTGAAGTGGACAAGCGCAGCTCTCTTATCTGACTCCACAGATGTGACAAAGAATCTAGGTTTCCCCCTCAGTTAACGCCAGTGTCCACCCACACCTCCCTTCCAGGTAGCCCCCTTCTTCTTCTCCCCACTGCAGGATCCTAAGAAGGAAGGATGTTTTTCAGGTGGCAGGAAAGCTGTGTCTGGGTTAAGTTTAAGGTCATTTACTCTCTCTCCCTCCTTTTGACATCTCTTTGTTCAGGGGTAATAAAACTGGAGCCAGAAAGGGCAGTGTCCCCATGTATACACATAAAACCACTGAAGCAAATTGACCAGCAACATAAACACAGTATAGAGCTAACAGGATTAAGGAATTTGTATATAAAACTCCACATAGCAAAGAAAAATACATAACTGGGTTCTCTTATCACACTTTTGTCTTAAAATTGTAAAGGGAAATAGGGCACTCACCAACCAAAAGTAAAATTTTCAAGCTTTAATTCGTCATCATTAAAAAATGGCACTTAGACAGCATACACAATCGGAGATGGATTAAATGGAATGCAGAGACAATGAAGCAACGACCGTTTCCTGCTAGACGCACTTCATCAGGCTGATGGAAGTGCATCTAACGCGAAACGGTCGTTGCTTCATTGTCTCTGCATTCCATTTAATCCATCTCTGATTGTGTATGCTGTCTAAGTGCCATTTTTTAATGATGACGAATTAAAGCTTGAAAATTTTACTTTTGGTTGGCGAGTGCCCTGTTTCCCTTTACAATTTTTTGCCCAAGACTTTTTTATATATCCTTTGAACAGTGAGCACCACCTATATACCACATCACTTTGCCTGCTATTCATACCTTGTTGCCGTATATACATTGAGGTGTTGTATTTTAACACAGAACGGTGCCACTACCTTCATATACACTTTTGTCTTAGCTTCTCACTATGTCAAATCTCTTCATGCTGTCACTGAATTGAAACATTCAGATTTACATCTAGAGGTTCAAAACCAGTACAGGTCTAATCTTAAGAAATACAGTTTTTTCCTAGTGAGACCAACAGCTTGTATACTGAGTCTTGGGGTATGTTCACACAATACATGATAAATCTAGACCTATGTCCTTGTCGTGATTATTTATTTAAGGGCTAAATTCCAGACACCCAATGGCAGTTGTAGTTATAGTTCCATCATTCTACTTAGAGTACAGTTGAGTTCCATCAGGAGTAGATGCATCAGGAGTAGATGCGTCAGTAGATCTCCTCGGTGGAATACCATTGCAGCTGGCCAATTTTATCAGCAGTTACTACAGAATACCATGGGCCAGGGGTAGAGATGAGCAAATCGAAGCTGACAAAGTGCAATTGAATCTGAATTTCAGGAAATATTCGATTCACATGAAATCCGGATTTCCTCACGCTTCGTGATAATGAATCACATTTTATCTAAAATGGCTGCTGCACGTTAGGATATGGGGCAAAGAACTCTGGGAACGCGGGATCACCCACAATGCCATGCGTGCAGCCAATCAGCAGTCAGCCAGCCCTGTGATGTCACAGCCCTTTAACCCCTTTGTGACCGCCCATGGAGCAGGCGTTAGTAGTAACTGACAACTAACACCCTGCTCCATAACCCCTGGTCAGAGCACAGCGCCAATCGTGGGTTTTAACCCCTTGGATGCCGCGGTCATACATGAAGCTGCTGAATCGAGTTTTTGAAAAATTTGCTCATCTCTAGCCAGGGGCACTGAAACATTTGAACCAGTTGAGTCCAGCACTATGGGGAGTGCAACAAGTGGGAAGTGATGGCACAGTACCAGAGGGGTGTAGCAAACTGGAGGCATCAGTACAACACTGGATTTATTGTCAGATGCCCTTGAGACAGCCAGATGGAAAAAATAGTGTCAGAGTGGAGGTCAACCCAGAGACCAGCTCAGATCCACAGTCAAGTTGGCTGACTTTTAAATGACGTTTAAAGTCAGAAGTTGTTGAAGGCTAGAGGGACATAGCTGGACCACCGACCTGCAGTCAGTCTGGCTATAAATAGTTAAATTTAAATTCTGCGACTCTAACAGCATTATGATAAAGAAGCAAAACTCTGCCTTTAATAACAGAGTTGTAGGTCAGTGAAATACTGTTGAATTTGCAAGTTAATAAAATGTTACTGATTTGTGTTTCCATATGACCTTTCCCATGCCTATGCCTAATAACAGTTGCTGTAATCTACCATTACTTGACAAATGGTAGCTTTCCCCAATCCCTACATATAGGTGGGTCTTTTTTTTTAGATGGTTCTGGGTTAAGCTCATATCCTTAGTACATATTTGCCAAGTATTGCAATATTATTTTAATAATCCTGGCAAATTCAGTCTCTCAAACTGAAAATGAGCAGGTTTTACTGACTGGGCTTGGTGGCATGGGTGTGTAAAGAAGAATGGTGAAACCATAATGCAGTCCTGCCTACTCTAGCTCTGCTAAGGGAGCTTATGACATTAAAGGTCCTTCAGGTCACTGATCTATTGTGTGATCTCAGATTGGTAGTTGCTACTTTGTAGCGGCGTGAAGAACCTTTGATGTCATGTGTTGCAGGTCTCGAAGCTAAGTAAGGCTAAGGCCTACATTGTAGAAAAGGCAGGGGTGTATTGAGCAGAATGGGAGAAGCATTAGTACTTCCTTTATATTTGCCATTTGTTCTGTACCCACTCCTGGGTTTGTCTATTTTACGATACAGTCTGGAGTTGAAGTCTGTCTTTCTGTTTTGAGTGCATATATTCAGGGGTCTGGTCCTGTATTTTAGGGTATAATCTAGGGGCTTGTACTACTTGTAATTAGGATGCAGTAGGTTAGCAGTGTTGATGATGCTTATCGCTTCTCAGAATCACATATCATGATGTCACCTCAATAGAGCAATTTTGCACTCAACCTTTGCCAGCTTATGCTAGGTTCACACTAGCGTTCTCCTGTCCGTTCTGTGGTTTCCGTCTTCTGCATGCCAGAAGACGGAAACCACAGACCGGGTCTGGCTGTGAGCGGCAGTGAGCGTTTTAGACTCTCCGCCGCGAAACCGGATTTTTTTATCCGGACACAGAGTACTGCATGTCCGACTCTGTGTCCGGATTATAAAACCCGGTTTCGTGGCGGAGAGCCTAAAACGCTCATCGCCGCTCACGGCCGGACATCTCTCTCACCCATTCAAATGAATGGGTGAGAGAGACTCCTGCAGGTTTCCGTATCCTGCCTCTGTTTTAGGCAAGAAACGGAAACCTGAAGTACGGAGTTCACAACGCTGATGTGAACGAGCCGTTACTTTTAGACAATTAAATATTGCACTGACTGAGTCTAAGGTCAGGTTCTAGACACAGAAATATGCCCATTAACCCCTTACAAATACCTTGGTGATGTTCACATTTAAAATATGTCAGCAGATTTTTCCATATAGAGATTAACTTAATTGTATATTCCTATTTGCATATAAAAAGAGATATCGATCAAGCCAAACTGGATGAGGAGATGCCTAAGGGAAGTCACCTAGCAGAGTCTTCTCCACATGAACAACTGTTCTTAAAGTATGTGTCTCTGAAACGCTAAGAATATGTTCACATGGAGTTTTTTGCAGGCGTATTTTGATGCGGAATCCTCTACTCCTGTTCATATAGCTTATGACTTTTTATATTTGTTATATTTGTTTATATTTTCCACTGTAACCAGTCCTTTGAGCTAGCAGTAGAACAAACCTGTGTTCAGTTCTGATAGCTTCTTAGACTACAGCAGATTGGGAGCTAAGGCTCTTTAAGCCCTCGGTTTTCAGACTGAGTATAGTTTTAGCAAACCTTCAGCTGTGTTGGGCGTGTACAGGTTTTGAAACTGCATATAAGCCAGAAATGATCTTTAACTAGTCCCAGTACTAGCACTTTTCGGAGAGAAGGCAATGGGATGGCTGCATTGTAGCTGCTTTATACCTGGTTGAATGTAATTAACACAGACAGGTATGGGAATGGAGTTCTGAAAGTGGCACCGTGTTACAATGTCTGTCTTCAAAGGATCACTTCACTGAGATCCCTTTATGTACTAGGCGTCCAAACTATTCTCTGCACCAGAAGTGAAGTAACCAAATTCCTTGGAAGTTCCAACGTTCCAACTAAAGCTGCTGAAGGACGGCACACCCAATTGCTTCACATCCTTTATACACTTTATTCTGAGGTTAGTACAAATTAATTGACTCCTGGATGGTCTTTCCCTCTTTGTATGATGAATGGATCTGAACATGGGGGGTGGAATAGCCTGGCGCACATTAGGTTGTATTATATAATAGTGAAGTCAGCATAATGCATGATTTGCGAGCAGCAGAAGTGCCTCCATTTAATTCCTTATGAGATCATCTCATAGTGGTGATGCTGCAGGCCTTGTACATTGACGTTCTGCGCATCTCTCCACATCACTGGAAGCCAAGCAGATGTTTCTGTAAACTGGGACATTTATTGAGGTTGTCAGTATTCTGCTCTATATATTGCATTGGCAATTTATTGCCTAAACCAGTAATAGAATCTAGAAAAATAAAGTGTAATGGAAATATTTGGCCTACTCCAGATTTTGCCTTCCAAACTTATTTATTTTTTTAGAACTTTAAACAGAAAATCAAATGTTTCCAGCAGTGAAGATATCCCATGGTCTAGGTAACCAATGCACCTAGAAAATTATGAGGTAGGCAGTGCAGCATTGAACTATTTTGTCTGCTTGTCGTGACATCTAAAGCTGACATACACATAAGATGGTTGGTCACAATAATGCCAATTAATCATCCACAGGATCATTGGTAGGAACAATCTCACCACCAACACAAAAGGCTCAACTTCCAAATGCATTAAAGCCAGGACCCCGCATGGTGTAAATGCCATGATTTGCCAGTGAAAGCAAAGTGGATAGAATTATATCATCCTATTCAATGGGGGATCCCATGATTGGAGTCTATAGGACAGGGGATAAATGCCCATAACGATACAACCACTTTAAGGCTGAGTGCACACAGGGTTTTTTGGTCTGGAAACTGAGGCAGAGGCTCCCTCAGTTTCCGGACAAAAAAACGGGTAGCCGCGACTAAATGCTGATTGAATGGGCCTATGAATGAGAATGGGCCTAGGGAGTGTTTTCAGGTGGATTTGCGAATCGGCCTGAAGAAAGAGCATGTCCATTCTGTTTTCTGGGAGCCAGAACAAACGGCTCCCGGGAAAAAGACCTGATCGGCTCCCATTGATTTCAATGGGAGCTGTCTTTTTGGTCAGGATTATGAGGCGAATACGGCCTGAGGCGTGTGAAATCAGCCTCATGCACACAGATCTTGGACAGCTGACATGTAGTTATCTGATCGAACAATCCCACCATCAACTACTAAACCGTTCTATCAGTGAGCCTGCGCAAGTTAGCTGTTAAGATCAGCCACTTTTGGCTGATTATCAAACACAGATATTTTCGTCTGACGTCCAACCACCGACTACAAAAAAAACCCCTAACATAGACTATTGCATGTCTGTGGTATCTACAATTTCGTCAGCCATAAAGGCCGACTTTGATGAACGACCGGCCGTGTAATGGATGTGGCCATCTTAATTCTCAGACTTTCCTCGGGTTTTCTTATGTACTGATCATAAAAGTAGATTATGACTAATGTTTCTGGATTGTAACCTACGAAATGGTAGCGTACTACGTTTGCGGTAATACGTTGATTTATATATAATCATTAGTTGCTATGGGGACGGTGACCTTTTACCTCTGCAGTCATTTTTCTACTGTATCTGCTTGCATCCTATGTTTTATATATGTTCTAGGAAAATAAGAAAAATATATATACCAATGCATTAATTTATCTTGTACCCTCTTTAATATTCTGCGCTGACTGCCAGAAGTTTGCAGAGACAGTGTAATAAGCGGAATGATGTATAGATGTCCTACAGGGAGCGCTCATAGCATCGCTTGCCTGTACACTATTCATGGTCAGACCCAGAGAGCCGCACTCCGGAGTGATCTTGCCGGCCCAGGTTACTCACAGTGAAATGTTTCTATGGAGACCGGTTTCTTTGCGTTTCTGTTTTAAATTCCAGCACTAATGAATGTTGTTGTTTTTTTTTTCTTTTTCTTCTCTCCTTATTGCTCAGCCCTGGAATTCAAGTGCCTGAGTCCTGGGCATCAGTCTGAGGATTGGACACAGAAAGTTACCTGTAACCGGAGCGGGTGCAGCGGTAGAGAGTCAGGCTGCAGGTACGGACAGGTGAGCTGACTACGATATGTATTAATATACTTCGTCACTGGAAATCAAGTCATAGGTCTTGTTTACTTGGCACTTTATATTGAGAGGAGAGAAAAATAAGGTCCTGCATCTTTAAGACAAGTTCATTTATTATGGGAAGCTTTTTCTCCGTTGGATAGAATATTCATAGATCATGTTGCAGATGAAAAGTGGCCGCAAAACAGAAACAAGAAAAAAAAACCCTCATTGTAATGGATTGAGATGAAAAAAAAAAAAGTCAAAATAAAAATGGATAGGAATGGCACAGCGCTGGCGCTACATCACAGCGGCCGCCGCTGCAGGATGAATAGACTTTGATGTAGGTGTATGGCCTCTTTTGGTTTGTGCTTTTTGTTTCTCATTTTTTTGACACGTCTAATTTAATTCTCATTTCTTTCATAGCTCGATCATATCCCCTAGTGCTGTATACATATTGTAATCCCTCTCATTATGCTTGTCAACCATCACTATTCAATTCTCATTCTTTGCATTCATTGCCCCATTCGTGTTTGTTTTCGTGAATGTTCACAGTTTTAAACTACTTTCACATGTTTGTTTGTTTGTTTTTTGTGTATGCATAAAAAAATAATGCATGGCTCTTTTTTAAAAAAAAATGTTTTCACTATGAGCAAAAAAGTGAAAGTTTATTCCTCATAATGGGCCCCTGTGCTGTTTTCTGATGTGTTTTTTTTTTTTTTTTTTCTTTGTTTGTAAAGCACTTGGACAGAAACATTAAAAAAAATTGTCATCATCAATTTTTTTTCAGCATTTTTTGGGGCCAAAAGCAAGGGTGGCTTCACCAGAAATGGGAAATATATAGAAAACACTTATACTTCTTTCTGCTTAAAGGGATTCTACCATTAAAAATCTTTTTTCTGTGGCTAACAAGTCAGAATAGCCTTTAGAAAGGCTATTCGTCTCTTACCTTTAGATGGGATCTCCGCCGCGCCGTTCCTTAGTAATGCCGGTTTTTACCGGTATGTAAATTAGTTCTCTCGCAGCGATAGGGGCGGGCTCCAGCGCTGAGAATGCGATGAGGGTGTCCCCACCGCTGCCTGAGAACAGGATCCTGCGCCGCCTCTATCTTCTGCTGGATCCTCCTCTTCTTTTTTAGTCTTTCTTCTGACGCCTGCGCAGTTGGCTCTGCCACTGAGACACTAGTAGAGCCGACTGCGCATGTGCACAATTGTGGCCTTGGAACTATGGCCGCGCATGCGCAGTCGGCTCTACTAGTGTCCGAGCCGACAGAGGTGAAACCGCCGAAGAAAGATGAAGAAAGAAGGGGAGGATCCAGCAGAAGATAGAGGCGGCGCAGGATCCTGTTCTCAGGCAGCGGTGGGGACGCCCAGAGAACTAATTTAACTAATTTAAAACCGATATTACTAAGGAACGGCGCGGCGGAGATCCCATCTAAAGGTAAGAGATGAATAGCCTTTCTAAAGGCTATTCCGACGTGTTAGCCACAGAAAAATGATTTTTAATGGTAGAATCCCTTTAATTCAGTCCAGTTGGCTCAAAAATATTGCAGCAAAATCTGCAACAAAAAAAAAGCAGATTTTCGGCAACATTGGGCTGTAGCCTTACGGTGTCCATATAACCTGTGGTTTGGTATTTAAATGCTTCACAAAAAAAAAGCCATTTCATGGAATAAATATGAGTAAGGCTAAGGCCCCACGGGCCGTATCCGCAGCACTAAAGCGCTGCGGGAAGAACCGCTGCGCTTTTTCCCGCAGCGTTTCCACTGCGGGCAAATCGCGGTGTTTACATCCCGTGGGGCCCCCGGCCTAAAGCAGGTGTAGGGGTGTATTCAAAAGGTGTCTTTAGGCAACAGCCCCAGGCTGTGAAAATGTGGTGTTTTGGCCGAAGTGCAAACCTTTCTGCAAAAAAAAAAAAAAGTAGCGTTTTTGAGTACCTGCAAAGTGCACGGGATTCTGGCTAACACCATGTCAATTAGACTATTGGGATGTGTAAACCTTATAACCATTTTCCAAACTTCCGACACCTCCTAAAAATAAAAACACACAGGCCCTGGGTGTGGTTTAAGCTGGGATCGGCCACAGTGTATTTAATTATAATTTAACATTTTAATAACAACATTTACAAAACAAACCCCTTCATGCCCCTCCTTCTTCCTGTACGACTTCTCCAGAGGTTGCCCACTGGTGGACCGTGGACTTGTGGGCAAACTCCTTCCCACCGCGGGGCATGGCCTTCCGCCACGCTGTGACAACTGCAAGAAAAGAAACCGGAAACAGCAAAAAACAGAAAAACCAAAACATCAGAAACTAGCAAAAGCGCAAGGGTAGGGTGGGAGGGAGTTCCTCTCGCCTACACTGAGGCAGAAGGTGCTGGCTCCGCCCACGTACCTCAGATAAGTAAACTCAGCTCCCTCTCGGTACCGTCCCTGACTTTGCCTCCCCTCCCCCGCCCCTTAGCACTTCAAAGGCGCGAAAATGACGGGGGGGGGGGGGGGGGGAGGCAAACTGGGGAGGGCAAGGTGAGGTTAACACTTTCAAATCAAAACAACAAAGAGGTGTCTGTTTAATCAAGCCTTAAGGCAGCAGGGAACATAAAACCCCCATAGTCTCTGCCCTTTTCGTTATTCTCTTTAAGGGCTACCATACCTATGGAAATGCTGGTGTTTTCCATATAGGTATAATAGGGGCAGAAAGTCGAAGAGGAAAACTCTGTGGACTTTGTGGGAAAAACACAATGCATTTTTGCTGCGGTTTTTTCGATGGGTAGTGAAAGGTCCTCTTTAACAACTTCACCTCTTTGCACCATTCAGTAGGCGCCACTACATTTATTCCAGCACAGGTGGATTTTTCTTCGACGCTGCTTTTTCTGAGCAACTGGTACTGTGTTACTTTCAGCACCCAGTATGCGTATTACCCTCTCAAAGACTGTTGGGCAGTCCCTACCTAACCGCTGTTGCCCAGGACCACCTACTTGACAGTAGGGAGCCTACTAATCCTATTGGGTGTTGCAAATAACTGCATTGATTACCGAATGGGGGGGTTGGTGGCTGTAGTGTTGTAGTGAGGATACAGTGGCTAGAGAAAAAAACTTCAATTGTGTCAGAATCAGTAGAGCTCACCTATTGAAGGATGCAAAGAGTTCACCTCAAATTCCCCTTCCATTTTCCCTGTCTGAACTTACCCTAAATATACATGCTGTACATAACTGTATCTATACTTCATAGTTCTGTCTGTATACACGTGGTCTATTCAGTATAGATATTCAATAGATATGGTCATAATTAGAGATGAGCGAACAGTGTTCTATCGAACTCATGTTCGATCGGATATTAGGCTGTTCGGCATGTTCGAATCGAATCGAACACCGCGTGGTAAAGTGCGCCATTACTCGATTCCCCTCCCACCTTCCCTGGCGCCTTTTTTGCTCCAATAACAGCGCAGGGTAGGTGGGACAGGAACTACGACACCGGTGACGTTGAAAAAAGTAGGCAAAACCCATTGGCTGCCGAAAACATGTGACCTCTAATTTAAAAGAACAGCGCCGCCCAGGTTCGCGTCATTCTGAGCTTGCAATTCACCGAGGACGGAGGTTTCCGTCCAGCTAGCTAGGGCTTAGATTCTGGGTAGGCAGGGACAGGCTAGGATAGGAAGGAGAAGACAACCAACAGCTCTTGTAAGAGCTAAATTCCAGGGAGAAGCTTGTCAGTGTAACGTGGCACTGACGGGCTCAATCGCCGCAACCCAGCTTTCCCAGGATCCTGAATGGAATACACTGTCAGTGTATTCCCGTATACCCGATATATACCCCGATACCCGTTCCAACGGTGTGCCCCCCCACCTTCACCCCAGAAATACCCTGCAAGTCCCCTAGCAATAGAATTGGGGCTATATACACCCACAATTTTTACTACTGGTATACAGTGCCATTGTCTGACTGGGAATTCAAAGAATATATTGGGAATACAAATACCCTCATTTCTTGCTACTGCCATATAGTGCCAGTGTCTGACTGGGAATTCAAAGAATATATTGGGGTTACGTGCACCCACAATTTTTACTACTGGTATACAGTGCCATTGTCTGACTGGGAATTCAAAGAATATATTGGGAATACAAATACCCTCATTTCTTGCTACTGCCATATAGTGCCAGTGTCTGACTGGTAATTCAAAGAATATATTGGGGTTACGTGCACCCACAATTTTTACTACTGGTATACAGTGCCATTGTCTGACTGGGAATTCAAAGAATATATTGGGAATACAAATACCCTCATTTCTTGCTACTGCCATATAGTGCCAGTGTCTGACTGGGAATTCAAAGAATATATTGGGGTTACGTGCACCCACAATTTTTACTACTGGTATACAGTGCCATTGTCTGACTGGGAATTCAAAGAATATATTGGGGTTATAAATACCCTCATTTCTTGCTACTGCCATATAGTGCCAGTTTCTGACTGGTAATTCAAAGAATATATTGGGGTTACGTGCACCCACAATTTTTACTACTGGTATACAGTGCCATTGTCTGACTGGGAATTCAAAGAGTATATTGGGAATACAAATACCCTCATTTCTTGCTACTGCCATATAGTGCCAGTTTCTGACTGGTAATTCAAAGAATATATTGGGGTTACGTGCACCCACAATTTTTACTACTGGTATACAGTGCCATTGTCTGACTGGGAATTCAAAGAATATATTGGGGTTATAAATACCCTCATTTCTTGCTACTGCCATATAGTGCCAGTTTCTGACTGGTAATTCAAAGAATATATTGGGGTTACGTGCACCCACAATTTTTACTACTGGTATACAGTGCCATTGTTTGACTGGGAATTCAAAGAGTATATTGGGAATACAAATACCCTCATTTCTTGCTACTGCCATATAGTGCCAGTTTCTGACTGGGAATTCAAAGAATATATTGGGGTTACGTGCACCCACAATTTTTACTACTGGTATACAGTGCCATTGTCTGACTGGGAATTCAAAGAATATATTGGGGTTATAAATACCCTCATTTCTTGCTACTGCCATATAGTGCCAGTTTCTGACTGGTAATTCAAAGAATATATTGGGGTTACGTGCACCCACAATTTTTACTACTGGTATACAGTGCCATTGTCTGACTGGGAATTCAAAGAGTATATTGGGAATACAAATACCCTCATTTCTTGCTACTGCCATATAGTGCCAGTTTCTGACTGGTAATTCAAAGAATATATTGGGGTTACGTGCACCCACAATTTTTACTACTGGTATACAGTGCCATTGTCTGACTGGGAATTCAAAGAATATATTGGGGTTATAAATACCCTCATTTCTTGCTACTGCCATATAGTGCCAGTTTCTGACTGGTAATTCAAAGAATATATTGGGGTTACGTGCACCCACAATTTTTACTACTGGTATACAGTGCCATTGTCTGACTGGGAATTCAAAGAGTATATTGGGAATACAAATACCCTCATTTCTTGCTACTGCCATATAGTGCCAGTTTCTGACTGGTAATTCAAAGAATATATTGGGGTTACGTGCACCCACAATTTTTACTACTGGTATACAGTGCCATTGTCTGACTGGGAATTCAAAGAGTATATTGGGAATACAAATACCCTCATTTCTTGCTACTGCCATATAGTGCCAGTTTCTGACTGGTAATTCAAAGAATATATTGGGGTTACGTGCACCCACAATTTTTACTACTGGTATACAGTGCCATTGTCTGACTGGGAATTCAAAGAATATATTGGGGTTATAAATACCCTCATTTCTTGCTACTGCCATATAGTGCCAGTTTCTGACTGGTAATTCAAAGAATATATTGGGGTTACGTGCACCCACAATTTTTACTACTGGTATACAGTGCCATTGTCTGACTGGGAATTCAAAGAGTATATTGGGAATACAAATACCCTCATTTCTTGCTACTGCCATATAGTGCCAGTTTCTGACTGGGAATTCAAAGAATATATTGGGGTTACGTGCACCCACAATTTTTACTACTGGTATACAGTGCCATTGTCTGACTGGGAATTCAAAGAATATATTGGGGTTATAAATACCCTCATTTCTTGCTACTGCCATATAGTGCCAGTTTCTGACTGGTAATTCAAAGAATATATTGGGGTTACGTGCACCCACAATTTTTACTACTGGTATACAGTGCCATTGTCTGACTGGGAATTCAAAGAGTATATTGGGAATACAAATACCCTCATTTCTTGCTACTGCCATATAGTGCCAGTTTCTGACTGGGAATTCAAAGAATATATTGGGGTTACGTGCACCCACAATTTTTACTACTGGTATACAGTGCCATTGTCTGACTGGGAATTCAAAGAATATATTGGGGTTATAAATACCCTCATTTCTTGCTACTGCCATATAGTGCCAGTTTCTGACTGGTAATTCAAAGAATATATTGGGGTTACGTGCACCCACAATTTTTACTACTGGTATACAGTGCCATTGTCTGACTGGGAATTCAAAGAGTATATTGGGAATACAAATACCCTCATTTCTTGCTACTGCCATATAGTGCCAGTTTCTGACTGGTAATTCAAAGAATATATTGGGGTTACGTGCACCCACAATTTTTACTACTGGTATACAGTGCCATTGTCTGACTGGGAATTCAAAGAATATATTGGGGTTATAAATACCCTCATTTCTTGCTACTGCCATATAGTGCCAGTGTCTGACTGGGAATTCAAAGAATATATTGGGGTTACGTGCACCCACAATTTTTACTACTGGTATACAGTGCCAATTTCTAACTAGGAATTCAAAATGCGCAAGGCTCCCGGAAAGGGACGTGGACGAGGCCGTGGGCGAGGTCGGGGGAATGGTTCTGGGGAGCAAGGTAGCAGTGAAGCCACAGGGCGTCCCGTGCCTACTCCTGTGGGGCAGCAAGCATTGCGCCACTCCACAGTGCCAGGGTTGCTTGCCACATTAACTAAACTGCAGGGTACAAACCTTAGTAGGCCCGAGAACCAGGAACAGGTCTTGCAATGGCTGTCAGAGAACGCTTACAGCACATTGTCCAGCAGCCAGTCAGACTCTGCCTCCTCTCCTCCTATTACCCAACAGTCTTGTCTTCCTTCCTCCCAAAATTCCGAAGCTTTACAGAACAATAACCCAAACTGTCCCTGCTCCCCAGAGCTGTTCTCCGCTCCTTTCATTGTCCCTCAACCTGCCTCTCCACGTCACGATTCCACGAACCTAACAGAGGAGCATCTGTGTCCAGATGCTCAAACACTAGAGTCTCCTCCATCTCCGTTCGATTTGGTGGTGGATGACCAGCAACCCACCCTCATCGACGATGATGTGACGCAGTTGCCGTCAGGGCATCCAGTTGACCGGCGCATTGTGCGGGAGGAGGAGATGAGACAGGAGTTGGAAGAGGAAGTGGTGGATGATGAGGACACTGACCCGACCTGGACAGGGGGGATGTCAAGCGGGGAAAGTAGTGTGGATGTTGAGGCAGGTGCAGCACCAAAAAGGGTAGCTAGAGGCAGAGGCAGAGGTCAGCAGCTTAGGCGAAGCCAGGCCACACCCGGAATCTCCCAAGATGTTCCAGTTCGTACCCAGCCCCGAAAAACTCCCACCTCGAGGGCACGTTTCTCGAAGGTGTGGAGTTTTTTCAAGGAATGCGCCGAGGACAGATATAGTGTTGTCTGCACAATTTGCCTCTCGAAATTGATTAGGGGCTCTGAGAAGAGCAACCTGTCCACCACTTCAATGCGCCGTCATTTGGAATCCAAGCACTGGAATCAGTGGCAGGCAGCAACGGCAGGACAAAGGCCGCCTGCCGTTCACGCCACTGCCACTGCCTCTGCCACTGCCTCTGCCTCTGCCACTGCCACTGCTGACTGTGCTGGCGATGCACTCCAGAGGACGAGCCAGGACACCACTTCATCTGCCTCCGCCACTTTGTTGACTTCTACCTCATCCTCCCCTGGTCCTGTCTTATCTCCTTCTCCTGCACCATCAAAGGCACCATCAGGCGTTTCTTTACAACAACCCACCATCTCTCAGACATTGGAGCGGCGGCAGAAATACACTGCTAACCACCCACACGCGCAAGCCTTGAACGCCAACATCGCTAAACTGCTGGCCCAGGAGATGTTGGCGTTCCGGCTTGTTGAAACTCCCGCCTTCCTGGACCTGATGGCAACTGCGGCACCTCGCTATGCCGTCCCTAGCCGTCACTACTTCTCCCGGTGTGCCGTCCCCGCCTTGCACCAGCACGTGTCACTCAACATCAGGCGGGCCCTTAGTTCCGCGCTTTGCACAAAGGTCCACTTGACCACCGACGCGTGGACAAGTGCATGCGGACAGGGACGCTACATTTCACTGACGGCACACTGGGTGAATGTAGTTGAGGCTGGGACTGCTTCCCAAACTGGCCCGGTGTACCTCGTCTCCCCGCCTAACATTCCTGGCAGGGACACGAGAAGAACACCCCCCTCCTCCTCCTCCTCTACCGCCTCCTCCTCCGCCACCGCCTCCTCCTCCGCCACCGCCTCCTCCTCCGCTGTTAGATTGACCCCAGCTACGAGTTGGAAACGTTGCAGCACTGGCGTTGGTAGACGTCAGCAGGCTGTGCTGAAGCTGATCAGCTTGGGGGACAGACAGCACACTGCCTCCGAGGTGAGGGATGCCCTCCTCAATGAGACGGCAATATGGTTTGAGCCGCTGCACCTGGGCCCAGGCATGGTCGTTTGTGATAACGGCCGGAACCTGGTAGCAGCTCTGGAGCTTGCCGGACTCCAACATGTTCCATGCCTGGCCCACGTCTTCAACCTAGTGGTGCAACGTTTCCTAAAGAGCTACCCCAATGTTCCAGAGCTACTGGTGAAAGTGCGGCGCATGTGCGCCCACTTTCGCAAGTCGACAGTAGCCGCTGCTAGCTTAAAATCTCTCCAGCAACGCCTGCATGTGCCACAACACCGGCTTTTGTGCGACGTCCCCACACGCTGGAACTCAACGTTTCAGATGTTGAATAGAGTGGTTGAGCAGCAGAGACCTTTGATGGAATACCAGCTACAAAACCCTAGGGTGCCACAAAGTCAGCTGCCTCAGTTTCACATCCATGAGTGGCCATGGATGAGAGACCTTTGTGACATCCTACGGGTCTTTGAGGAGTCCACAAGGAGGGTGAGCTCTGAGGATGCGATGGTGAGCCTTACAATCCCGCTCTTGTGTGTTCTGAGAGAATCCCTGATTGACATCAGGGATAACTCAGATCACACAGAGGAGTTAGGGATAGCATCCGATCCGTCACAGCTGGAGAGTAGGTCCACACATCTGTCCGCTTCACTGCGTTTAATGGAGGAGGAGGAGGAGGAGGAGGAGGAAGAAGAGTTGTCCGATGATGTGATGGTGATACAGGAGGCTTCCGGGCAACTTCGAATCGTCCCATTGTTGCAGCGCGGATGGGTAGACATGGAGGATGAGGAGGAAATGGAGATTGAACTTTCCGGTGGGGCCAGAGGAGTCATGCCAACTAACACTGTGGCAGACATGGCTGAGTTCATGTTGGGGTGCTTTACAACCGACAAGCGTATTGTCAAAATCATGGAGGACAACCAGTACTGGATCTTTGCTATCCTTGACCCCCGGTATAAAAACAACATCTCGTCTTTTATTCCGGTAGAGGGGAGGGCCAATCGCATTAATGCTTGCCACAGGCAATTGGTGCAGAATATGATGGAGATGTTTCCAGCATGTGACGTTGGCGGCAGGGAGGGCAGTTCCTCCAGTAGGCAACCAAGTTCTCACCGGTCCACACAAACGAGGGGCACACTGTCTAAGGTCTGGGACACCTTGATGGCACCCCCTCGCCAAAGTGCCGCCACGGAGGGTCCTAGTGTCACCAGGCGTGAGAAGTATAGGCGCATGTTGCGGGAATACCTTTCCGACCACAGCCCTGTCCTCTCCGACCCCTCTGCGCCCTACACGTATTGGGTGTCGAAGTTGGACCTGTGGCTTGAACTTGCCCTATATGCCTTGGAGGTGCTGTCCTGTCCTGCCGCCAGCGTCCTATCTGAGAGGGTGTTCAGTGCAGCCGGTGGCATCATCACTGACAAGCGCACCCGTCTGTCAGCTGAGAGTGCCGACCGGCTCACTTTGATAAAAATGAACCACCACTGGATAGAGCCTTCATTTTTGTGCCCACCTGTGTAAAGCACCCCAACATGAAACTCCATGTCTGTACTCAACCTCTCCAATTCCTCCGCATCCTCATACTCATCCACCATAAGCGTTGCACAATTCTGCTAATACTAGGCTCCCTCCAACATGATTTCCCCCAACTCTGCTGGTTAGAGGCTCCCTCCACCCTGATTTCCACCAACTCTGCTGTTAGAGGCTCCCTCCACCCTGCTTTCCCACAACTCTGCTGGTTAGAGGCTCCTTCCACCATGAATTTGCCCAAACTGGGCTGTTTAGAGGCTCCCTCCACCATGAATTGGTCCAAACTGGGCTGGTTAGAGGCTCCCTCCACCATTAATTGGTCCAAACTGGGCTGGTTAGAGGCTCCCTCCACCATGAATTTGCCCAAACTGGGCTGTTTAGAGGCTCCCTCCACCATGAATTTGCCCAAACTGGGCTGTTTAGAGGCTCCCTCCACCATGAATTGGTCCAAACTGGGTTTTTTAGAGGCTCCCTCCACCATGAATTGGTCCAAACTGGGCTGGTTAGAGGCTCCCTCCACCATGAATTGGTCCAAACTGGGGTGGTTAGAGGCTCCCTCCACCATGAATTGGTCCAAACTGGGCTGGTTAGAGGCTCCCTCCACCATTAATTGGTCCAAACTGGGCTGGTTAGAGGCTCCCTCCACCATTAATTGGTCCAAACTGGGCTGGTTAGAGGCTCCCTCCACCATGAATTGGTCCAAACTGGGCTGGTTAGAGGCTCCCTCCACCATTAATTGGTCCAAACTGGGCTGGTTAGAGGCTCCCTCCACCATTAATTGGTCCAAACTGGGCTGGTTAGAGGCTCCCTCCACCATGAATTTGCCCAAACTGGGCTGTTTAGAGGCTCCCTCCACCATGAATTTGCCCAAACTGGGCTGGTTAGAGGCTCCCTCCACCATGAATTGGTCCAAACGGGTTTTTAGAGGCTCCCTCCACCATGAATTGGTCCAAACTTGGCTGTTTAGAGGCTCCCTCCACCATGAATTGGTCCAAACTGGGTTTTTTAGAGGCTCCCTCCACCATGAATTTGCCCAAACTGGGCTGTTTAGAGGCTCCCTCCACCATGAATTTGCCCAAACTGGGCTGGTTAGAGGCTCCCTCCACCATGAATTGGTCCAAACTGGGGTTTTTAGAGGCTCCCTCCACCATGAATTGGTCCAAACTTGGCTGTTTAGAGGCTCCCTCCACCATGAATTGGTCCAAACTGGGGTGGTTAGAGGCTCCCTCCACCATTAATTGGTCCAAACTGGGCTGGTTAGAGGCTCCCTCCACCATTAATTGGTCCAAACTGGGCTGGTTAGAGGCTCCCTCCACCATGAATTGGTCCAAACTGGGTTTTTTAGAGGCTCCCTCCACCATGAATTTGCCCAAACTGGGCTGTTTAGAGGCTCCCTCCACCATGAATTGGTCCAAACTGGGCTGGTTAGAGGCTCCCTCCACCATGAATTTCCCAAAACTTGGCTGTTTAGAGGCTCCCTCCACCATTAATTGGTCCAAACTGGGCTGGTTAGAGGCTCCCTCCACCATGAATTGGTCCAAACTGGGGTTTTTAGAGGCTCCCTCCACCATGAATTGGTCCAAACTTGGCTGTTTAGAGGCTCCCTCCACCATGAATTGGTCCAAACTGGGGTGGTTAGAGGCTCCCTCCACCATTAATTGGTCCAAACTGGGCTGGTTAGAGGCTCCCTCCACCATTAATTGGTCCAAACTGGGCTGGTTAGAGGCTCCCTCCACCATGAATTGGTCCAAACTGGGGTTTTTAGAGGCTCCCTCCACCATGAATTGGTCCAAACTTGGCTGTTTAGAGGCTCCCTCCACCATGAATTGGTCCAAACTGGGGTGGTTAGAGGCTCCCTCCACCATTAATTGGTCCAAACTGGGCTGGTTAGAGGCTCCCTCCACCATTAATTGGTCCAAACTGGGCTGGTTAGAGGCTCCCTCCACCATGAATTTGCCCAAACTGGGCTGTTTAGAGGCTCCCTCCACCATGAATTTGCCCAAACTGGGCTGGTTAGAGGCTCCCTCCACCATGAATTGGTCCAAACGGGTTTTTAGAGGCTCCCTTCACCATGAATTGGTCCAAACTTGGCTGTTTAGAGGCTCCCTCCACCATGAATTGGTCCAAACTGGGGTGGTTAGAGGCTCCCTCCACCATTAATTGGTCCAAACTGGGCTGGTTAGAGGCTCCCTCCACCATTAATTGGTCCAAACTGGGCTGGTTAGAGGCTCCCTCCACCATGAATTGGTCCAAACTGGGGTTTTTAGAGGCTCCCTCCACCATGAATTGGTCCAAACTTGGCTGTTTAGAGGCTCCCTCCACCATTAATTGGTCCAAACTGGGCTGGTTAGAGGCTCCCTCCACCATGAATTGGTCCAAACTGGGTTTTTTAGAGGCTCCCTCCACCATGAATTTGCCCAAACTGGGCTGTTTAGAGGCTCCCTCCACCATGAATTGGTCCAAACTGGGTTTTTTAGAGGCTCCCTCCACCATGAATTGGTCCAAACTGGGCTGGTTAGAGGCTCCCTCCACCATGAATTGGTCCAAACTGGGGTGGTTAGAGGCTCCCTCCACCATTAATTGGTCCAAACTGGGCTGGTTAGAGGCTCCCTCCACCATTAATTGGTCCAAACTGGGCTGGTTAGAGGCTCCCTCCACCATTAATTGGTCCAAACTGGGCTGGTTAGAGGCTCCCTCCACCATGAATTTGCCCAAACTGGGCTGTTTAGAGGCTCCCTCCACCATGAATTTGCCCAAACTGGGCTGGTTAGAGGCTCCCTCCACCATGAATTGGTCCAAACTGGGGTTTTTAGAGGCTCCCTCCACCATGAATTGGTCCAAACTTGGCTGTTTAGAGGCTCCCTCCACCATTAATTGGTCCAAACTGGGCTGGTTAGAGGCTCCCTCCACCATGAATTGGTCCAAACTGGGTTTTTTAGAGGCTCCCTCCACCATGAATTTGCCCAAACTGGGCTGTTTAGAGGCTCCCTCCACCATGAATTGGTCCAAACTGGGGTGGTTAGAGGCTCCCTCCACCATTAATTGGTCCAAACTGGGCTGGTTAGAGGCTCCCTCCACCATTAATTGGTCCAAACTGGGCTGGTTAGAGGCTCCCTCCACCATGAATTTGCCCAAACTGGGCTGGTTAGAGGCTCCCTCCACCATGAATTGGTCCAAACTGGGTTTTTTAGAGGCTCCCTCCACCATGAATTTGCCCAAACTGGGCTGGTTAGAGGCTCCCTCCACCATGAATTGGTCCAAACTGGGGTTTTTAGAGGCTCCCTCCACCATGAATTTGCCCAAACTCTGCTGGTTAGAGGCTCAATCCACCCTGATTTTCAAAACAAATGTTGGTGCCAACCTCAACTTACTACAAGGGCCAAATTCACTGCTGGTGACAAGCTCTCCTCACTGCAAGTGCCAAATACACATGTTTCAAGGTGTTTTCCTACTGTCAGAGAGGTGGTATTGAGTGTGTAAAGTGTGTAGTTGTTAGGCTGTGATGTTGGGGTAATAGAGGGTCTTTGGTGTGTTAGATGCCCCCAGACATGCTTCCCCTGCTGTCCCAGTGTCATTCCAGAGGTGTTGGCATCATTTCCTGGGGTGTCATAGTGGACTTGGTGACCCTCCAGACACGGATTTGGGTTTCCCCCTTAACGAGTATCTGTTCCCCATAGACTATAATGGGGTTCGAAACCCGTTCGAACACACGAACATTGAGCGGCTGTTCGAATCGAATTTCGAACCTCGAACATTTTAGTGTTCGCTCATCTCTAGTCATAATGCGGGGAAACTTTAGAGGACGGGTAACAACATTGATATTCCACAGTTTGGGGTATAATATATGAATATTATTGTGTATAGAAAGGTACATGGAGTGACAGCACTAGCCCTTGGGTGTGATGTCTACAACCCCTCACTAGGGGGCGTTAAAGTTACATTCTCCTGTAACACTGTATCAGATCCCCTATGAAGTGATGATATTTGACGCTGAGGTACGGCCACCAGTCAGGTACAGACTGGGAAGGACGATGCAGGATTTGTCTTTAATTCGCTTTTGTTTCCCTGCTTTCCTTGCCTCCTCTGGATTTGCTTAGTACTGTGAGTGTTGCTCTCTGCTGCTTGGTTATTGTCTGTTCCTCAGCGCTGCAGGACAATAGGCAGGTGTGTAAAGTTACTGCTTATCTAAGTTACATCTATTCTGTGCCGAGTTTGCCTGTCACAGTGTCTAGCTACAGATCAGCTTGGGTTACATTGGCAGCTGCTGCTTCTGCATTTGGTATCTTTTCCACAGACACAAACTACCCCCCTCACCTCATCTCTCCTCTCTGCCTCCAATTCTGCGCCTTTAATATCTGTATCTATTCTCCTTTCTTGTCACTTCCATTATGCGCATGGACTCAAATCTTTTTTTACCTCTTCTTTTGCCTGCAGGGTCTCCTGAGGGGTCGATTATAGCTGAGCTACATGAAAACACGCTTACAGCCGGTTCAGAGGAGAAGACTTGCGACCAGAGGAAGCTTGCAGCTGTGATAAGACGCTTCCTGTCACTCTTACAGTAGTGTTACCCGGAAACTTGTATGATTGGTTCTCCGGGGCTCGGTCTGCTTGGCTAGGAGCTCAACAATGCTGGCTGCTGAATTAAATGAGACCCTTCGGGTTCCAGAACTGCAGATCCCTCATCTAAACGACAGCACTTCTGCCACCGGTAACGGCAACACCCCCAGCCAACGCCGTAGGCGTTTCAGAATGAGACGTTCAAAGTCTGCAAGAAGCCGGGAGACTTCAGAGACTTTGGATTCTTCGGGAAATTTGGAGTACCTGCAACTCCCATCTATAGAGATCACTCCATCCAGTGATGAGGACAGTGCCCTGTCTAACACATCCACACCGAGCACCTCTCCAAGGCGACATGGCCTCAGACCAAAAAGTTGGGGGAGTTCAAAGGACAATGGTGAAATGGAAGTTGTAGGAAACAGTGGGAGCAGGTAAGTTCTGTAGAAGCTGCTTACGATGTTTTGAGTATTTATGATGGGTCCCTGATATGTGGCGGTTACGTTAGGATGGACACCTCTATATAGTTTACATAGGGGACGCCTGACACCTATTTATAGTCCTCTCTTGTGCCTTGTTATGTGTATGGTCCAGCTGTGCTGCCTTAGCCTTTCTGTGGCTTCCCTTGAGGAGATCATGGGGAAATAACTCTCCTACTGAGGATGCTAATTTAGGTATTTTGTTTCCATAGCAACAAGGCACCACTATTGCCAGTGTAATCCCATGGAAACACTGGGAAACTTTCTTGCACTGTGCCCTTTTCTTATTTGTGTGCGCGTTGCATTGCCTGGTGGTGTTTTCTGTGCGAGTAATTGGTAATATACAGTATCAGATAAGGAACGTCAGTATAAGCACTGTTATTACATGTCTGTGTACAATGCAATGCCAATTGTAATAACTTATTGCAGATCTTTATGGATACTCTTATTGCTAAGTATAATAAGATGCTAAAGCCGGGAGGTGGGTCAGTAGGGTCACATATTAATAAATGATCCAAACACTATCTACAGCACTGATCCTCAGGACTCTTATGAAACTGTCCACAAACAGTGAACTATAACCAGTGTATTCTTAGTGTTTACTGATATAGCGCTTTGTAGGATTTGTCTTCTGATGTGATTATAAAGTGAATGTCATCAGTGGCTATAAGTAGATGTGAAGTTAATAGACCTATTAGATGGCATAGTGTGAATGGCAGCCCAGTCACATCATGCTTCTGTAAGCTGATACATTGCAATCTGTGTTTACACACGCTCTGTGCCAGCTGCCAGTGATCTGCTTGTTGTACCCACTAGCCCTTATGAGAAATACACTTGTGACTTGTTTCATCCGGAGCCTTCCACTTCCTGCATTTGGTCATTTTCTAAATTAATTTTGATGCTTGGAAAACAAGTTGTTAGGGCGCTATTATACATGCTGCTTTTAATTGTATTCTCGCATGTGTTGTGTTTTTTTGTTTTTTTTCTGTACACCAATGGAAATGTCAAACTGATCAAAAATACAAAATGCACTTGAGGCTTCAAGAAACTGAGTGGAAGATTGAACATGGATGTACAGATCCACAACAAGGAAGTGACAGGGGGGGGTCCAAGAAGGGGCAGGTGAAAAGAGATTGCTTTCTTATCTATATTATTTCCAGAGATATCACTGGTTGAAAAAATAGTCAGGATTAGGATATTTATACGTAGCTGCATAACATATATGGTAGAAATATTCCAATCCTGACTGTATTTTCAACCAGTGATATCTCTGGATATAATGTAGATAGTACTGCAAGAGAATCTCCTGTTTAATATGACACCAAAAGCAAGTTTGTAAATTTTAGAATGCCCTACATCAGTAGTTGTTAACTGGGGTTTGATCGAACCCTAGGCCCTATGCACGATTCATTTTGTGTACCAGTAAAAAAACATATAACTATGTCTTGAATTTGGAAAAAAAAATCATATTTGATTTATCACTAAAGAAGGGTTTGGTGAATGTGCATATGAAACTGGTGGGTTCAGTACCTCAAACAAGGTTAAGAATCACTGCCCTAGATATAACTACTAGAGATGAGCGAGTAGTGTTCGATCGAGTAGGTGTTCGATCGAATACTACGGTATTCGAAATACTCATACTTGATCGAACACTACTAGTTGTTCGAAGTTTAAGGTTTGATGCAGAACCAGCGTTGATTGGCAGAATGCTATACATTCTGCCAATCAACACTGGTTCTTCTCTGACCTTTAGAAGTCTTCTCCGTGCAGCGTTCCCGCGGCGTCTTCCGGCTGGAATTCACTCTGCCTAGGCATCCGGCCTAAGCAGAACCGACTGCGCATGCCTAGGCAGAGTGAATTCCAGTCGGAAGACGCCGCGGGAACGCTGCACGGAGAAGACTTCAAGGAGAATCCAGCCCGACCGTCACTTGTGGACTTGGTAAGTATAATTTTATCGAATTTTGCGTACCCCTGAAACGAGCATTTCCCCCCATAGACTATAATGGGGTTTGAAATCCGTTCGAACAGTTGAACAGTGTGCGGCTGTTTGAATCGGATTTCGAACCTCGGACATTTTAGTGTTCACTCATCTCTAATAACTACCTTACTTTTTCTACACATCACACAGCCCCGTTCTCCAAGCCTGTACGCCATACACAGTAACATTCAGTGAGAGCCAGGGACAGCTCTCAATACAGAAGCATAAGGAGATGCAGGATTTCACAGAAAGGAGACAAAATGTATTAATAAAGTATATTACAAAAGTTATTAATACTGAAAGAAAATCAAAAGTTGTAAAAATTTAGTTCTGTTTTAAGAGCAAGACCATGGGATTGGTGTCTTTGCAGTTTTCTCTATCTATATGACCCTTTGTGATTTTTGCACAGATGGCTTTGATTCTTTTTTTTTGTATATTAATAACAATATTTACTGTATAAGATGAGCCTATTGTAGGATTACTTCCTCAGCCCCAAGAGAGAGGGATTTAATCCAAACAGCAAGTAAGTTCTCCTCTTCTTGCAGCTAACTGTACGCAGCCAAACCGGTTTAATGGCTTGTAAAGTGCCAGATATAAGAAATTAACTCACGTGTGTCTTTGGCTGGCCTTTGTTTTCATTTCTATGTGTAATCTCACCACTGAGACTAATAGGTATTTATTATTATCATAGGACCGACACTTTACACAATAACCTAATAAAAGCTTCTTCCTTCTCATCAGTCCTTATGCAACTTTACAATCTTATTGGTCTACCACAAGAACGTGCCCTAAGGCCAAGTAGGGAGAAAATAATTATATAGTATCAGACTATAGGGAAAAATATTGATGACCAATGTGTGACTATTCAACTTCCGCACAAACATTCTCCACTTATTTTTTTATATAACATTTCTACATATAAAATTTAACACGTTGAGTCAGTTTATAAATATATTACCTACTGATCCAGAGTTGCACTATGTATTGGACTCCAGAGCTCCATGTATTTTTCTGCTGGAGCAGTCTGTATTCTTTATGCAGCTCTTTCTAGTGGTGTGTAGTGTAAAGCATAGGTATGGTTAAATAGCGTTTCCCGTGCTTCAGTGAAATGTCAGCTTCCAATAAGCTAAAAGTTACACCAACATTTCAAAATGGGTGCACTGGGAGGCTCAAGCTTTCCCTTGGTGCACCATTTAGCTCATTTCAATAAACATTAAAAGCCTTTCTTCCTGCAAACTGCCGTGCACATCACCGCTAACAGCTGCATATCTGGTTGTAGACGCCATTTGAAGTGAACTTGTCAGATGATCTATGCTGCCCTTTCTGAGAACAGCATATGTTTCAAAGGCATAACATGATGTTCATGGGCCCCAATGCAAAATCTGTACAAGGCCCCACAACTATAATGTATTGTTTTTATTACTGTGTCCTCATATTGGAAAAAAAGTCACCTTATGGGAACCTCGGACCACACCCTCTGCACCCCCTCAATGTATGCCCCTGGTTGAGGGGTAGATGGTGAGCTCCATGAGATACAGGTTTATATGGTATGATTTGAAGCAGCATTCCTGAGTAAAAACAGATTAAATCCTTGTAACAGGATGCCACAGCAGCGTCTCTTGTCATGCCAGCTAACCCAATAAGCACTTAGGCACATGCAGGATTTGGGTTCACCGTGTTGCTTTTAATTGAGGTAATTGAAGATACAAATAGTTCACTGTGAAATTGCAATGGATGGCCCTCAAAATTGCAAAGCCCATGGAGATGTCAGCCATGTTCGTGTTTGCACATGGGGTTGCACTCCAAGCTCAAATGTGTCACACCACTACCTTTTGGGATTGGGTTCAGGACCTCTGAACTGACTCTGACTCCAGTTTCTATTAAAGGGGTTGTCCAGAATTAATCAATATTGTAATAACAAGTTCCCCAGGCCCCCCTCTCCAACTTCCTAATGTACATCTGTTTGCAATATTCCTTTGTTGTGCTGTAATATATGTAGTCATGTGACCTACATATATTACTTTTTTCTCCTTTCCGCTTAAGTAGTGAGTTCTCGGTCTAATCGATATCCTGAACTACTATGTCAGTGTAAAGGACCTGCCCCCAGTCCCATTGTACTCACCATTTCCTTTTGTGAGATCTGGACACGATACAGCATTTTCCTCTTCTTGGCCGGTCCCCCACGCTTGCGCAATAGTGTCGGCATGCATTGCAGTGGGAAGCCTGCACACACCCATCACTACTCACCATTTTTGCCTCTTGCTTCCAATCCAGAGTAGAGCCATGACATTGCTTCTGGCTATCGGAAACACCGCCTTCTTCAATGAGTGTGCCAGCATAGTGGAATGGCGGCATGCGAAAGTGATGGAGATGCCAGCATGCACAGTAGCTGGCACTCTGGCTCTATTGCACAGGTGTGGCCCAAAATAAGTGACACTCCATGCCCAGGTAAGTATGATAGAGTGGGGGTTAGTTAGTAAGGAAGGGCTAGTAGTGGGTAGGCTGTCTAGGGAAATGGGGAGGGGTGTAAGTGAGAAAGGGAGGGGTCAGAATGTGAGTCAGCTCTGAGTGGTCCAAGGCATCATAGTACTTGTAGGAAAACAGAACTGGAAGATGGTCATGTAAACAAATGCAGAAGATGGCAGGAGCTCACAGAGAAACCCATAAATCACTTGAAACATGGCTGAAGGTATTTGGGTTCAATTATTAACTTATTAATAGCAATAACAGACCTTTTTTGAAAAATATATTTTTTGACCAGAAAACCCCTTTTAAGGCTACGTTTACATCTGTGTTCAAGGTTCTGATTGGAGCCTTTAGTGAAGAGTCCATCTAAAATCACAGATGACAAAGTGCTACAAGCAATTTTGTCTGGTGAAATGGCACAAAACACATTGGATAACTGTCAGAGACTATTACAGTCAATGTGGTCCCTCAGGATCTGTTGTTGTATCCCATGTGACAGATCCATCTTAATGTTTAGTTTGTTCTTCTCGCTGCAACGGAAGAAAAACGGATTAAAACAATACACTCAAACAGTGCCGTGTATTTGCTACCTGTGTCTTTTAGAGTTGCACACAACATACACTGCTGTGAAAAAGTATTTGCCCCTTACAGATCATTGAAGAACTGCATTTTGTATTCAATCAGGTTAATTATGTCTGAGAAAATTGAAAAAATGTAAGTATTAGAGAAAAGCGAAAACAAAAGAACTTTGTAAGCGAGCAAATACTTTTCCACAATACTATATTTGTTGTGATATCAACAGGTACAGTGGGCTATTTTGAACTGGCACTCCCACAGTTTCTAATGACAAAAAGCAGTATTCTCCAGGGTTTTCCACAGTACAGTAACTCTCTAGTAAACAGTCTGGAAGTGCCACAGTAATCCAGAGACTCTTCCATTTCAAGGGGTATTCCCATCTTAAGGATCCTATCTATAAGGCTATGATGTAAATTCAAGACTTTCCTAAATACATTGCTTTAGCAATCCTGCTTCATTTGACTGCTATGTGAAATTATTATTCCCCTTGTTTAAACATCGTTGTCCAGGCTCCTGGCCTGTATCCGAGCTTAGGTCGGATGAAGTGATTCATTCACTGCTCCCTGGAGCTGTAATTTACTGCTCTTCCGTCCAGAAAATCACTTAAGCTAACTACAGTTTGCTGATCTAGGGATGTAAGATATTTTCCTCCCCAACCCTGTGTGATATACATTTACTGTGCATATTAGATCTGCGTTTATATTAGATTTCTAGTGGTGATAATAAATAATCTCTCATGGTAAAGAGATACTTCATAGTGTCCTATTTATCTAACAGTCTGACCACCAGTTTGCTGAAGAATACAGGAAGTGAGAAGAACAGGCAGCAGGCAAACTCCTGAAAGTGAGAGATGGGCAAAGCCCCTCTAAGCCTACGTCTCCACATAGCAATTCACAGCCAAAAAGCGCCATGGAAAAGACAGCAGCGTAAATGCTTCGCTTTTTTTTGCTGCTGCTGCAGCCAAAACCCTGCATAATTGCAATGTGGGGCCTTGACCTAATATGGTTAATTAGACTCTTCAATACAAGGAATGCTGTATCCTGGTGCACGTCAAGATAAAAGGTGACTGCTCTACAAGATCAACAGCTCTGTATTGTACACTGCCGAGATCAGCATTACAGCTTTAAATAAATGCGCAAATGCTTCATAAATGAAGTATAGCATAGAAAAAGACCTCAAAAAGGTGCAATATACCAAAAAAAGCGTAAATAGCCTAATAAATGTGTCCCATTGAGTCATCTGTAGTCTATCACAGATACACCTGGCACTTTCTGTATTTTCCACTGCTAAGTACATCATAATGCCTTTTGGATTGGGATAAGTGTCCTTAATGAGACAACCCCTTCACCAAACTTTTTTCTTCTTCAGTGGTATGAAAGTCACTTTCACATGGAGATGGAGCATTGCCAGTAAAACTGGCTATATACTTTAGATAATTGTTGGCTGAATCTGCTCATTTCAGCAGGACCGGTTGATCCTCTGATGTGTATGTGGTCATCTTGCCTGTCTCCATTCCTGTATCTTTTCTACTTTGGGAGTTAAGATTAGTGAGGATACATATTAGTACATGTAGAATGGGAGAGGGGAGGAAGCCATTGCCAAACATCTTTGACAGAAGCTTCCTTTCCACTCTAACTCAGCACACATGTGAAACCAATGTACTCATTGAAGCCAAGCATGTACCGTATGTGTGGAACTGCGTATCTTATGTGTATGACCAATATAATTCTTCAGACTGTCTGATCTCCTTTAGAAGAGTTGGCACCCTCTAAGCTCTTCAACGACTTCGAAATTCTGGGTTTTCTTAAAAACATAATTTTATATTGATGTTTTATTAATGGCCAGTTTTTCCTCTGGAGAGGCAGGATAGCAGTATTAAGGAATTTTACAGTGTGCTTAACCAAATCACATGGGGATTCTGTTCATCCTACATACAGTACACGCTGAGAATCTGATGAGTTTCTAGACGTCTAAATCTCACAAATTAATTTTTTTTTCATCACAAGGCTTTCCTTTAAAACAGGAGACAGCTGTTTGGACTTTAGAAAGGGACATATAAAAGTTGGCAGCTAAGCATCCATCCTAATAAAGGGAGTTTGTCAGCAGGTAAAATAGCTATCAGACTAGTGACTGTACCCTATGGAGCTGCTTTGTTACTTTTTCCAAAAATGCCTTTTTTCTTCTGCATTGCAGCTCCATATTCATGAAAGTCTGAATTTTCATCTTATTGCAATTTAGCTGAAAAGGGGTTTAAGGGCCTTTCTTCTTCTGTGAGATCTTTGCTTTAAAAAGGCTGTTCAGATGCTGCCTCCAGTTCTTCCAAAGAACCCCCTGTTTTTAGTAAAAATCGGTAAAAACAATGTGCTAATGAGGCTCACCGAGCACCCTGGGCATTCCCCAGGGCCAGCATGCTCCCCCCTACATCATACCTCAGTAATGCCCTTCCGTGGCTTGAGCTCCGTTATGCCCTCCTCCTCCACACTTGCTGTGCCACCTACATCCTCTGTTGTCTCGCTCCTGGCACTTCAAATCCCATACATGCACAGTAGTGCTCCATTCTGAACGCTACTATGCATGCCCAAGCGCCATTTTCTTGTAGCTACCTATAGAACTCAACATACTACTAAGTATGCTGTTCTATACTGAGCTACACCAAAATGGCGCTCAGACATGCAATACTTCTTCAGAGGTCCTCAGAAATCTCCTTTGTTTATACCATGAAACACTTCCACAAACATGTTGGGACAACAGCCTTTGATCGATCCCTGTTCTGTTGAGTATCCACTCACACCTCCTTGTCATCCCAGATTTCAGACTTCAGATATCTGTTAATCCTAAAGACAAGGCTACACTGTCTCTTTAGCTACAACTCCCATTGTACAATCAGAGATCGCTGGGTTACCTTGCAACTCTTTCACTTTTGTTAGTGAATGGAGTTGCTTGGTGCCCCTGAGGGAGCCGTGACCACTGCTTCTAGTAGCAAAAAGTCAAACATTGTTTTTTGTTTACGGTCACGGTTCCCTCTGCTTTGACTATATTGAATTGCAAAAGGTAGGTAGTAGTCCCATTACAGAGTTTCCTTTGGACCCAAGGAGCTTCAAGTTATGTTTCTGTATCCGCTATGTAACGTACAAAGCTGATGTTGGTGAGCAGTGAAGAAGTTGCATTTCTTGAAACAGCTGATCAATGGGGCACTGGGCACTGGATCCCCTTCAATCTAATAGAGATGAACTCCTCAAGGATAAGTCATCGATATCTTAGTCTCAGAATACCCTTTTGTTTCAGAAATGTAATCTTATGAAACAAAATTACCAGATTCCTTGCCTTCATAGTTCTAGCACTAAAATGGAATATCACACCAGTTACTCCTCACTCAGACACTCATCCCTTCATCAGAACTACAAGGCCAACATATGTCCTTGATGCAGACACCATTGATCTCTGATTCTTTCTTCTAGCATTAAAAATTAAACATGGTGGACTTGGCATTCCATTCCCCCTCACAACTCTAAGCCCTCATTATATTTACTAAATGCCACAGATCTCCAATTCCCAGCATGATCCTATGAAGACAAGTTTGTGCCTGCACCATGAACACTCTGTTTCTTCACCCCATTGAGCAGCATTCTAGCTTAGCGTGTTTGGATTTGTTTCTTATATCTTTAAGTATTATGGACAGTCCCGGCCCTCTGCAGCTCAGAGTAGTTCCCACTGGGAGGCTTACTACTGAAATTGGGTATGGTAGGCAAAGAAGAAAATTCTCCACCTTCAAAAATGCAAACCGTAAAATATCTTTCCATACAAGAAATGAGGTTTATGAGCCACTGTACTAATAGAAAATGATCTGTCCACTCTTATTGCATTCTAGTAAATGGAAACAAGAGCCTGGAAGCATCTGACTGCTGAGACCCACAGTAATCCCTAATTGAATGGAGAGAGAGTTTGCAGAATTGGCCATTGCTCTATTTACCTCTGTTGGATGCATGGTCCAAAATAGGTGTTAGGTAATAATAATATAATAATAATGATGGGTTTTTCAAAGTTAACCCATTTCTTGCATGGAGGCTGGGAAAGGTGAAAAAAATAATAAAAAAACCATACCCGCCTATTCCCAGCCTCTCCCATTGCAGTCAAGGATGCTGCTCCGAGGGCTTGTTTTGGCATAAGCTCTCACCGCACATGACCGCTGAGTCCATTTGGCGGCCTAAGTAAAGGAAACAGAATGTCACTGATATGTCACCTTTCATGTCACATGTCCCTTCTTTAAGCTACCGATTGGCCTCAACGGTCATGTGTGGTAGGGACTTCCACCAAAACAAGACCCTGGAGCAGCAGGTCCAGACCACGGTGGATGACACCGGTGACAGGTGAGTATGGTTTGTTGTTTTTTCTTCACCTTCCCTTGTCTCTGTACTAAAAAACTGGTTATCCTGGACACCCCCAAAGTCTCCATTCCAACGGAGTAATGTGCCGCTCATTTAGACATGTAAACACGTGTCAGTGAGGCGCTTCAAAACAGATCCCATTGACTTCAATGGGTGCCGGCTTACACGTGCTACACATTGAAATCAATGGGAGGCTTTATAACCCATTGATTTCAATGTGTAGCGCACGTAAGTCGGCACCCATTGAAGTCAATGGGATCGGTTTTGAAGGGCCTCGCTCTGACTCCGTGGGGATAGAATAAAAATTGTTTATTTTTTATAAGACAAAAAATGCCACTACTCTACCTACATCACACGTCCTAGCCCTGCTCTGGTGACAACTATGTGTCACCTAAATAGAAATTTCTGGAGAAGGAAAGGAATTAAAAACAAATTGGCAGCAATTTGTGATATTTTTTTTAAAAAAATTAACAATATGAAAAAAATGCAAAAATAAAGCCCTATGTATCATCGAAAAGGTGCAAAATTATTTGACTAACCCATATGAAAAAATTGTTATAGCCCTAAAAACGCATGTACCAAAACATCTGAAAATGTGGTCAACTATGAAATGTATAAGTGCTAAATAATCTGTTATTTTTCTTTATTTTATATTTGTTTATATTCATTAAAGGGTTTTTTTTGGGATAAACTACAACATTTTGCCCCGCCTTCTAATTTACTTGTATTAAAAAAAATGTAAAATTACCTATATGACCACCCCAGTGACACAGGGTAAGTGTTATCACATGACCACCCAAGGGACACTTTCTGATAATTTGGTGACGTTCTGTTTCACTGCTTCCAAAATGAAACGTCGCAAGTACTCCCCCCCCCCCCCCCCAATCCCATCAATACTTATGTGTTTTCCTGTGTCCAGGATGGCTCCTCCTCTCTTGAAGCGCCTGCGCAGTCTGGAGGTGACTGCAAGACATACGCAGTAGAGATGGCAATCCACCTCTACTGCACAGGCCTCACAAGTAATTCCAGTCTGTGTACGGGCTAGGAGAGAAAAAGAGAAGCATCTCCAGCCTGTGCACAGTGACGAGGAAGGGAGGATCCGTCTCACAGATCGGAAGCTAGATAAGTATGATGAGGTGGAGGGTGGGTTTAGTTACTTGAGGAGGGCTAGCAGTGGGCAGGATAGCTTAGCTAAGGAGACAGGGCGAGAGGGGGGCCTGTAGTGGGTGGGATATCTTAGTGTAGCTTAGCTAGGGAGACAGGGAGGGGGGTGTAACGCAGTGAGAGAGTATTAAAGCCAAAATATTGACTATATCATGGATCAATCAGTCAGTCCAAATTAATAAGCATGTTTAAACTACTAATAATAACACAGACACTGAGTTCCATATCACATCAGCCATGCTAGCCCCTTAGCCCAGCTCAGCACAACTGGCTCTTTATTGAAAGTACACACACTTTAGAGACAAAGAAAGGAGGGGTTAATGCATCCTTTGGAATTCCTGAGTTGTCCATCTCCCATTGGCTCCAAACTTCAATGTCCAGCCAGACACCTCCTTGCTGTAACCTGAAGACTTCACCACGAGGCAGGGTAAACAAGCTCCCTCTGGGCTTCAAGATCCTTTGTCTCAGATCCATGCAACCTCATTAAGGAAAAATTAGTATTTCCAAAACACCTCATACATATAAAGTATATGAAACTTGATTCATGTTCTCAGACTTGACAAGAGGAGGAGGCAAGCAGTGACAGCGTAGCGTGGAAGGTACACACGAAGTTTCATACTAGGAAGTTAACACCAAGTAAACAAATGCAGAAGATATCAGGAGTTCCCACAGACATCTAAAAGTCACTCAAAACACTGCTAAAAGTAAAAATATGTGGGTGCACTTTTAACCCAATAATGGCAATAACAGACCTTTAAGAAAATGATTTTTTTTTTGCCTTGAAAACCCCTTTAAGGCTAAATTCATGTCTGTGCTAGAGTCTCCATTTTAGACCCTGCTGCAGCGTTCATTTGAAAATTGGCAGAGGAAAAAGTTCTATAGACCCAGTGCTCCACATAGTGTATATGGGAAACGCAGCGGCAAAAACACGACATTTTACATTCACAGCAAAGTGGATGGAATTCTAGTGGACCCTGCAATTTCCTAAACCATTGTGATTTTGGAAATTGCAGCATGTCCATTATTCTTGGCCAATTTCCTATAGGTAGAATTGAAGCAGAAAATCCACAGAGGAAACCTCCTGCCGACTTTCTGTAAAAAGTTCTGCAGGAAAAACTACAATGCGTTTCCGCCCCAGTTTTTTCTGCAGCGCTTTTTTTTACTGTGGCCCGCAACGTGAGGACTTTTTGCTAAGTTGGTTTTAATGTTAAAACTATGGACACCTAACAGGACCCCATTATAGTCAATGGGGTCCATCACACTTTGTGTGTTTCTGCTTTTTAAGCGGCTCATCCTTCTGTCTTATTGGTCCTCTTACAGACCAGAACAATGGAAAGGCAACAGTAGTGTGAACATATATCTTTGTCTGTAATGCCCTAAGCCAGTAAATAGTATGTTATTTTAGCATATTGGTAGAGATGAGCGAACAGTGTTCTATCGAACTCATGTTCGATCGGATATTAGGCTGTTCGGCATGTTCGAATCGAATCGAACACCGCGTGGTAAAGTGCGCCATTACTCGATTCCCCTCCCACCTTCCCTGGCGCCTTTTTTGCTCCAATAACAGCGCTGGGTAGGTGGGACAGGAACTACGACACCGGTGACGTTGAAAAAAGTAGGCAAAACCCATTGGCTGCCGAAAACATGTGACCTCTAATTTAAAAGAACAGCGACGCCCAGCTTCGCGTCATTCTGAGCTTGCAATTCACCGAGGACGGAGGTTTCCGTCCAGCTAGCTAGGGCTTAGATTCTGGGTAGGCAGGGACAGGCTAGGATAGGAAGGAGAAGACAACCAACAGCTCTTGTAAGAGCTAAATTCCAGGGAGAAGCTTGTCAGTGTAACGTGGCACTGACGGGCTCAATCGCCGCAACCCAGCTTTCCCAGGATCCTGAATGGAATACACTGTCAGTGTATTCCCGTATACCCGATATATACCCCGATACCCGTTCCAACGGTGTGCCCCCCCACCTTCACCCCAGAAATACCCTGCAAGTCCCCTAGCAATAGAATTGGGGCTATATACACCCACAATTTTTACTACTGGTATACAGTGCCATTGTCTGACTGGGAATTCAAAGAATATATTGGGAATACAAATACCCTCATTTCTTGCTACTGCCATATAGTGCCAGTTTCTGACTGGTAATTCAAAGAATATATTGGGGTTACGTGCACCCACAATTTTTACTACTGGTATACAGTGCCATTGTCTGACTGGGAATTCAAAGAATATATTGGGAATACAAATACCCTCATTTCTTGCTACTGCCATATAGTGCCAGTGTCTGACTGGGAATTCAAAGAATATATTGGGGTTACGTGCACCCACAATTTTTACTACTGGTATACAGTGCCATTGTCTGACTGGGAATTCAAAGAGTATATTGGGAATACAAATACCCTCATTTCTTGCTACTGCCATATAGTGCCAGTTTCTGACTGGGAATTCAAAGAATATATTGGGGTTACGTGCACCCACAATTTTTACTACTGGTATACAGTGCCATTGTCTGACTGGGAATTCAAAGAATATATTGGGGTTATAAATACCCTCATTTCTTGCTACTGCCATATAGTGCCAGTTTCTGACTGGTAATTCAAAGAATATATTGGGGTTACGTGCACCCACAATTTTTACTACTGGTATACAGTGCCATTGTCTGACTGGGAATTCAAAGAGTATATTGGGAATACAAATACCCTCATTTCTTGCTACTGCCATATAGTGCCAGTGTCTGACTGGGAATTCAAAGAATATATTGGGGTTACGTGCACCCACAATTTTTACTACTGGTATACAGTGCCATTGTCTGACTGGGAATTCAAAGAGTATATTGGGAATACAAATACCCTCATTTCTTGCTACTGCCATATAGTGCCAGTTTCTGACTGGGAATTCAAAGAATATATTGGGGTTACGTGCACCCACAATTTTTACTACTGGTATACAGTGCCATTGTCTGACTGGGAATTCAAAGAGTATATTGGGAATACAAATACCCTCATTTCTTGCTACTGCCATATAGTGCCAGTTTCTGACTGGGAATTCAAAGAATATATTGGGGTTACGTGCACCCACAATTTTTACTACTGGTATACAGTGCCATTGTCTGACTGGGAATTCAAAGAATATATTGGGGTTATAAATACCCTCATTTCTTGCTACTGCCATATAGTGCCAGTTTCTGACTGGGAATTCAAAGAATATATTGGGGTTACGTGCACCCACAATTTTTACTACTGGTATACAGTGCCATTGTCTGACTGGGAATTCAAAGAATATATTGGGGTTATAAATACCCTCATTTCTTGCTACTGCCATATAGTGCCAGTTTCTGACTGGTAATTCAAAGAATATATTGGGGTTACGTGCACCCACAATTTTTACTACTGGTATACAGTGCCATTGTCTGACTGGGAATTCAAAGAATATATTGGGAATACAAATACCCTCATTTCTTGCTACTGCCATATAGTGCCAGTTTCTGACTGGTAATTCAAAGAATATATTGGGGTTACGTGCACCCACAATTTTTACTACTGGTATACAGTGCCATTGTCTGACTGGGAATTCAAAGAATATATTGGGAATACAAATACCCTCATTTCTTGCTACTGCCATATAGTGCCAGTGTCTGACTGGGAATTCAAAGAATATATTGGGGTTACGTGCACCCACAATTTTTACTACTGGTATACAGTGCCATTGTCTGACTGGGAATTCAAAGAGTATATTGGGAATACAAATACCCTCATTTCTTGCTACTGCCATATAGTGCCAGTTTCTGACTGGGAATTCAAAGAATATATTGGGGTTACGTGCACCCACAATTTTTACTACTGGTATACAGTGCCATTGTCTGACTGGGAATTCAAAGAATATATTGGAGTTATAAATACCCTCATTTCTTGCTACTGCCATATAGTGCCAGTTTCTGACTGGTAATTCAAAGAATATATTGGGGTTACGTGCACCCACAATTTTTACTACTGGTATACAGTGCCATTGTCTGACTGGGAATTCAAAGAGTATATTGGGAATACAAATACCCTCATTTCTTGCTACTGCCATATAGTGCCAGTGTCTGACTGGGAATTCAAAGAATATATTGGGGTTACGTGCACCCACAATTTTTACTACTGGTATACAGTGCCATTGTCTGACTGGGAATTCAAAGAGTATATTGGGAATACAAATACCCTCATTTCTTGCTACTGCCATATAGTGCCAGTTTCTGACTGGGAATTCAAAGAATATATTGGGGTTACGTGCACCCACAATTTTTACTACTGGTATACAGTGCCATTGTCTGACTGGGAATTCAAAGAGTATATTGGGAATACAAATACCCTCATTTCTTGCTACTGCCATATAGTGCCAGTTTCTGACTGGGAATTCAAAGAATATATTGGGGTTACGTGCACCCACAATTTTTACTACTGGTATACAGTGCCATTGTCTGACTGGGAATTCAAAGAATATATTGGGGTTATAAATACCCTCATTTCTTGCTACTGCCATATAGTGCCAGTTTCTGACTGGGAATTCAAAGAATATATTGGGGTTACGTGCACCCACAATTTTTACTACTGGTATACAGTGCCATTGTCTGACTGGGAATTCAAAGAATATATTGGGGTTATAAATACCCTCATTTCTTGCTACTGCCATATAGTGCCAGTTTCTGACTGGTAATTCAAAGAATATATTGGGGTTACGTGCACCCACAATTTTTACTACTGGTATACAGTGCCATTGTCTGACTGGGAATTCAAAGAATATATTGGGAATACAAATACCCTCATTTCTTGCTACTGCCATATAGTGCCAGTGTCTGACTGGGAATTCAAAGAATATATTGGGGTTACGTGCACCCACAATTTTTACTACTGGTATACAGTGCCATTGTCTGACTGGGAATTCAAAGAGTATATTGGGAATACAAATACCCTCATTTCTTGCTACTGCCATATAGTGCCAGTTTCTGACTGGGAATTCAAAGAATATATTGGGGTTACGTGCACCCACAATTTTTACTACTGGTATACAGTGCCATTGTCTGACTGGGAATTCAAAGAATATATTGGGGTTATAAATACCCTCATTTCTTGCTACTGCCATATAGTGCCAGTTTCTGACTGGTAATTCAAAGAATATATTGGGGTTACGTGCACCCACAATTTTTACTACTGGTATACAGTGCCATTGTCTGACTGGGAATTCAAAGAGTATATTGGGAATACAAATACCCTCATTTCTTGCTACTGCCATATAGTGCCAGTGTCTGACTGGGAATTCAAAGAATATATTGGGGTTACGTGCACCCACAATTTTTACTACTGGTATACAGTGCCATTGTCTGACTGGGAATTCAAAGAGTATATTGGGAATACAAATACCCTCATTTCTTGCTACTGCCATATAGTGCCAGTTTCTGACTGGGAATTCAAAGAATATATTGGGGTTACGTGCACCCACAATTTTTACTACTGGTATACAGTGCCATTGTCTGACTGGGAATTCAAAGAGTATATTGGGAATACAAATACCCTCATTTCTTGCTACTGCCATATAGTGCCAGTTTCTGACTGGGAATTCAAAGAATATATTGGGGTTACGTGCACCCACAATTTTTACTACTGGTATACAGTGCCATTGTCTGACTGGGAATTCAAAGAATATATTGGGGTTATAAATACCCTCATTTCTTGCTACTGCCATATAGTGCCAGTTTCTGACTGGGAATTCAAAGAATATATTGGGGTTACGTGCACCCACAATTTTTACTACTGGTATACAGTGCCATTGTCTGACTGGGAATTCAAAGAATATATTGGGGTTATAAATACCCTCATTTCTTGCTACTGCCATATAGTGCCAGTTTCTGACTGGTAATTCAAAGAATATATTGGGGTTACGTGCACCCACAATTTTTACTACTGGTATACAGTGCCATTGTCTGACTGGGAATTCAAAGAATATATTGGGAATACAAATACCCTCATTTCTTGCTACTGCCATATAGTGCCAGTGTCTGACTGGGAATTCAAAGAATATATTGGGGTTACGTGCACCCACAATTTTTACTACTGGTATACAGTGCCATTGTCTGACTGGGAATTCAAAGAATATATTGGGGTTATAAATACCCTCATTTCTTGCTACTGCCATATAGTGCCAGTTTCTGACTGGTAATTCAAAGAATATATTGGGGTTACGTGCACCCACAATTTTTACTACTGGTATACAGTGCCATTGTCTGACTGGGAATTCAAAGAGTATATTGGGAATACAAATACCCTCATTTCTTGCTACTGCCATATAGTGCCAGTGTCTGACTGGGAATTCAAAGAATATATTGGGGTTACGTGCACCCACAATTTTTACTACTGGTATACAGTGCCATTGTCTGACTGGGAATTCAAAGAGTATATTGGGAATACAAATACCCTCATTTCTTGCTACTGCCATATAGTGCCAGTTTCTGACTGGGAATTCAAAGAATATATTGGGGTTACGTGCACCCACAATTTTTACTACTGGTATACAGTGCCATTGTCTGACTGGGAATTCAAAGAGTATATTGGGAATACAAATACCCTCATTTCTTGCTACTGCCATATAGTGCCAGTTTCTGACTGGGAATTCAAAGAATATATTGGGGTTACGTGCACCCACAATTTTTACTACTGGTATACAGTGCCATTGTCTGACTGGGAATTCAAAGAATATATTGGGGTTATAAATACCCTCATTTCTTGCTACTGCCATATAGTGCCAGTTTCTGACTGGGAATTCAAAGAATATATTGGGGTTACGTGCACCCACAATTTTTACTACTGGTATACAGTGCCATTGTCTGACTGGGAATTCAAAGAATATATTGGGGTTATAAATACCCTCATTTCTTGCTACTGCCATATAGTGCCAGTTTCTGACTGGTAATTCAAAGAATATATTGGGGTTACGTGCACCCACAATTTTTACTACTGGTATACAGTGCCATTGTCTGACTGGGAATTCAAAGAATATATTGGGAATACAAATACCCTCATTTCTTGCTACTGCCATATAGTGCCAGTGTCTGACTGGGAATTCAAAGAATATATTGGGGTTACGTGCACCCACAATTTTTACTACTGGTATACAGTGCCATTGTCTGACTGGGAATTCAAAGAGTATATTGGGAATACAAATACCCTCATTTCTTGCTACTGCCATATAGTGCCAGTTTCTGACTGGGAATTCAAAGAATATATTGGGGTTACGTGCACCCACAATTTTTACTACTGGTATACAGTGCCATTGTCTGACTGGGAATTCAAAGAATATATTGGGGTTATAAATACCCTCATTTCTTGCTACTGCCATATAGTGCCAGTTTCTGACTGGTAATTCAAAGAATATATTGGGGTTACGTGCACCCACAATTTTTACTACTGGTATACAGTGCCATTGTCTGACTGGGAATTCAAAGAGTATATTGGGAATACAAATACCCTCATTTCTTGCTACTGCCATATAGTGCCAGTGTCTGACTGGGAATTCAAAGAATATATTGGGGTTACGTGCACCCACAATTTTTACTACTGGTATACAGTGCCATTGTCTGACTGGGAATTCAAAGAGTATATTGGGAATACAAATACCCTCATTTCTTGCTACTGCCATATAGTGCCAGTTTCTGACTGGGAATTCAAAGAATATATTGGGGTTACGTGCACCCACAATTTTTACTACTGGTATACAGTGCCATTGTCTGACTGGGAATTCAAAGAGTATATTGGGAATACAAATACCCTCATTTCTTGCTACTGCCATATAGTGCCAGTTTCTGACTGGGAATTCAAAGAATATATTGGGGTTACGTGCACCCACAATTTTTACTACTGGTATACAGTGCCATTGTCTGACTGGGAATTCAAAGAATATATTGGGGTTATAAATACCCTCATTTCTTGCTACTGCCATATAGTGCCAGTTTCTGACTGGGAATTCAAAGAATATATTGGGGTTACGTGCACCCACAATTTTTACTACTGGTATACAGTGCCATTGTCTGACTGGGAATTCAAAGAATATATTGGGGTTATAAATACCCTCATTTCTTGCTACTGCCATATAGTGCCAGTTTCTGACTGGTAATTCAAAGAATATATTGGGGTTACGTGCACCCACAATTTTTACTACTGGTATACAGTGCCATTGTCTGACTGGGAATTCAAAGAATATATTGGGAATACAAATACCCTCATTTCTTGCTACTGCCATATAGTGCCAGTGTCTGACTGGGAATTCAAAGAATATATTGGGGTTACGTGCACCCACAATTTTTACTACTGGTATACAGTGCCATTGTCTGACTGGGAATTCAAAGAGTATATTGGGAATACAAATACCCTCATTTCTTGCTACTGCCATATAGTGCCAGTTTCTGACTGGGAATTCAAAGAATATATTGGGGTTACGTGCACCCACAATTTTTACTACTGGTATACAGTGCCATTGTCTGACTGGGAATTCAAAGAATATATTGGGGTTATAAATACCCTCATTTCTTGCTACTGCCATATAGTGCCAGTTTCTGACTGGTAATTCAAAGAATATATTGGGGTTACGTGCACCCACAATTTTTACTACTGGTATACAGTGCCATTGTCTGACTGGGAATTCAAAGAGTATATTGGGAATACAAATACCCTCATTTCTTGCTACTGCCATATAGTGCCAGTTTCTGACTGGGAATTCAAAGAATATATTGGGGTTACGTGCACCCACAATTTTTACTACTGGTATACAGTGCCAATTTCTAACTAGGAATTCAAAATGCGCAAGGCTCCCGGAAAGGGACGTGGACGAGGCCGTGGGCGAGGTCGGGGGAATGGTTCTGGGGAGCAAGGTAGCAGTGAAGCCACAGGGCGTCCCGTGCCTACTCCTGTGGGGCAGCAAGCATTGCGCCACTCCACAGTGCCAGGGTTGCTTGCCACATTAACTAAACTGCAGGGTACAAACCTTAGTAGGCCCGAGAACCAGGAACAGGTCTTGCAATGGCTGTCAGAGAACGCTTACAGCACATTGTCCAGCAGCCAGTCAGACTCTGCCTCCTCTCCTCCTATTACCCAACAGTCTTGTCTTCCTTCCTCCCAAAATTCCGAAGCTTTACAGAACAATAACCCAAACTGTCCCTGCTCCCCAGAGCTGTTCTCCGCTCCTTTCATTGTCCCTCAACCTGCCTCTCCACGTCACGATTCCACGAACCTAACAGAGGAGCATCTGTATCCAGATGCTCAAACACTAGAGTCTCCTCCATCTCCGTTCGATTTGGTGGTGGATGACCAGCAACCCACCCTCATCGACGATGATGTGACGCAGTTGCCGTCAGGGCATCCAGTTGACCGGCGCATTGTGCGGGAGGAGGAGATGAGACAGGAGTTGGAAGAGGAAGTGGTGGATGATGAGGACACTGACCCGACCTGGACAGGGGGGATGTCAAGCGGGGAAAGTAGTGTGGATGTTGAGGCAGGTGCAGCACCAAAAAGGGTAGCTAGAGGCAGAGGCAGAGGTCAGCAGCTTAGGCGAAGCCAGGCCACACCCGGAATCTCCCAAGATGTTCCAGTTCGTACCCAGCCCCGAAAAACTCCCACCTCGAGGGCACGTTTCTCGAAGGTGTGGAGTTTTTTCAAGGAATGCGCCGAGGACAGATATAGTGTTGTCTGCACAATTTGCCTCTCGAAATTGATTAGGGGCTCTGAGAAGAGCAACCTGTCCACCACTTCAATGCGCCGTCATTTGGAATCCAAGCACTGGAATCAGTGGCAGGCAGCAACGGCAGGACAAAGGCCGACTGCCGTTCACGCCACTGCCACTGCCTCTGCCTCTGCCTCTGCCACTGCCACTGCTGACTGTGCTGGCGATGCACTCCAGAGGACGAGCCAGGACACCACTTCATCTGCCTCCGCCACTTTGTTGACTTCTACCTCATCCTCCCCTGGTCCTGTCTTATCTCCTTCTCCTGCACCATCAAAGGCACCATCAGGCGTTTCTTTACAACAACCCACCATCTCTCAGACATTGGAGCGGCGGCAGAAATACACTGCTAACCACCCACATGCGCAAGCCTTGAACGCCAACATCGCTAAACTGCTGGCCCAGGAGATGTTGGCGTTCCGGCTTGTTGAAACTCCCGCCTTCCTGGACCTGATGGCAACTGCGGCACCTCGCTATGCCGTCCCTAGCCGTCACTACTTCTCCCGGTGTGCCGTCCCCGCCTTGCACCAGCACGTGTCACTCAACATCAGGCGGGCCCTTAGTTCCGCGCTTTGCACAAAGGTCCACTTGACCACCGACGCGTGGACAAGTGCATGCGGACAGGGACGCTACATTTCACTGACGGCACACTGGGTGAATGTAGTTGAGGCTGGGACTGCTTCCCAAACTGGCCCGGTGTACCTCGTCTCCCCGCCTAACATTCCTGGCAGGGACACGAGAAGAACACCCCCCTCCTCCTCCTCTTCTACCGCCTCCTCCTCCGCCACCGCCTCCTCCTCCGCCACCGCCTCCTCCTCCGCTGTTAGATTGACCCCAGCTACGAGTTGGAAACGTTGCAGCACTGGCGTTGGTAGACGTCAGCAGGCTGTGCTGAAGCTGATCAGCTTGGGGGACAGACAGCACACTGCCTCCGAGGTGAGGGATGCCCTCCTCGATGAGACGGCAATATGGTTTGAGCCGCTGCACCTGGGCCCAGGCATGGTCGTTTGTGATAACGGCCGGAACCTGGTAGCAGCTCTGGAGCTTGCCGGACTCCAACATGTTCCATGCCTGGCCCACGTCTTCAACCTAGTGGTGCAACGTTTCCTAAAGAGCTACCCCAATGTTCCAGAGCTACTGGTGAAAGTGCGGCGCATGTGCGCCCACTTTCGCAAGTCGACAGTAGCCGCTGCTAGCTTAAAATCTCTCCAGCAACGCCTGCATGTGCCACAACACCGGCTTTTGTGCGACGTCCCCACACGCTGGAACTCAACGTTTCAGATGTTGAATAGAGTGGTTGAGCAGCAGAGACCTTTGATGGAATACCAGCTACAAAACCCTAGGGTGCCACAAAGTCAGCTGCCTCAGTTTCACATCCATGAGTGGCCATGGATGAGAGACCTTTGTGACATCCTACGGGTCTTTGAGGAGTCCACAAGGAGGGTGAGCTCTGAGGATGCGATGGTGAGCCTTACAATCCCGCTCTTGTGTGTTCTGAGAGAATCCCTGATTGACATCAGGGATAACTCAGATCACACAGAGGAGTTAGGGATAGCATCCGATCCGTCACAGCTGGAGAGTAGGTCCACACATCTGTCCGCTTCACTGCGTTTAATGGAGGAGGAGGAGGAGGAGGAGGAGGAAGAAGAGTTGTCCGATGATGTGATGGTGATACAGGAGGCTTCCGGGCAACTTCGAATCGTCCCATTGTTGCAGCGCGGATGGGTAGACATGGAGGATGAGGAGGAAATGGAGATTGAACTTTCCGGTGGGGCCAGAGGAGTCATGCCAACTAACACTGTGGCAGACATGGCTGAGTTCATGTTGGGGTGCTTTACAACCGACAAGCGTATTGTCAAAATCATGGAGGACAACCAGTACTGGATCTTTGCTATCCTTGACCCCCGGTATAAAAACAACATCTCGTCTTTTATTCCGGTAGAGGGGAGGGCCAATCGCATCAATGCTTGCCACAGGCAATTGGTGCAGAATATGATGGAGATGTTTCCAGCATGTGACGTTGGCGGCAGGGAGGGCAGTTCCTCCAGTAGGCAACCAAGTTCTCACCGGTCCACACAAACGAGGGGCACACTGTCTAAGGTCTGGGACACCTTGATGGCACCCCCTCGCCAAAGTGCCGCCACGGAGGGTCCTAGTGTCACCAGGCGTGAGAAGTATAGGCGCATGTTGCGGGAATACCTTTCCGACCACAGCCCTGTCCTCTCCGACCCCTCTGCGCCCTACACGTATTGGGTGTCGAAGTTGGACCTGTGGCTTGAACTTGCCCTATATGCCTTGGAGGTGCTGTCCTGTCCTGCCGCCAGCGTCCTATCTGAGAGGGTGTTCAGTGCAGCCGGTGGCATCATCACTGACAAGCGCACCCGTCTGTCAGCTGAGAGTGCCGACCGGCTCACTTTGATAAAAATGAACCACCACTGGGTAGAGCCGTCATTTTTGTGCCCACCTGTGTAAAGCACCCCAACATGAAACTCCATGTCTGTACTCAACCTCTCCAATTCCTCCGCATCCTCATACTCATCCACCATAAGCGTTGCACAATTCTGCTAATACTAGGCTCCCTCCACCCTGATTTCCCCCAACTCTGCTGGTTAGAGGCTCCCTCCACCATGAATTTGCCCAAACTGGGCTGTTTAGAGGCTCCCTCCACCATGAATTGGTCCAAACTGGGGTGGTTAGAGGCTCCCTCCACCATGAATTGGTCCAAACTGGGGTGGTTAGAGGCTCCCTCCACCATTAATTGGTCCAAACTGGGCTGGTTAGAGGCTCCCTCCACAATTAATTGGTCCAAACTGGGCTAATTAGAGGCTCCCTCCACCATGAATTGGTCCAAACTGGGTTTTTTAGAGGCTCCCTCCACCATTAATTGGTCCAAACTGGGCTGGTTAGAGGCTCCCTCCACAATTAATTGGTCCAAACTGGGCTAATTAGAGGCTCCCTCCACCATGAATTGGTCCAAACTGGGTTTTTTAGAGGCTCCCTCCACCATTAATTGGTCCAAACTGGGCTGGTTAGAGGCTCCCTCCACAATTAATTGGTCCAAACTGGGCTAATTAGAGGCTCCCTCCACCATGAATTGGTCCAAACTGGGTTTTTTAGAGGCTCCCTCCACCATGAATTTGCCCAAACTGGGCTGTTTAGAGGCTCCCTCCACCATGAATTGGTCCAAACTGGGCTGGTTAGAGGCTCCCTCCACCATGAATTTCCCAAAACTTGGCTGTTTAGAGGCTCCCTCCACCATGAATTTGCCCAAACTGGGCTGTTTAGAGGCTCCCTCCACCATTAATTGGTCCAAACTGGGCTGGTTAGAGGCTCCCTCCACCATGAATTTGCCCAAACTGGGGTGGTTAGAGGCTCCCTCCACCATTAATTGGTCCAAACTGGGCTGGTTAGAGGCTCCCTCCACCATGAATTTCCCAAAACTTGGCTGTTTAGAGGCTCCCTCCACCATTAATTGGTCCAAACTGGGCTGGTTAGAGGCTCCCTCCACCATGAATTTGCCCAAACTGGGCTGTTTAGAGGCTCCCTCCACCATTAATTGGTCCAAACTGGGCTGGTTAGAGGCTCCCTCCACCATGAATTTGCCCAAACTGGGCTGTTTAGAGGCTCCCTCCACCATGAATTGGTCCAAACTGGGGTGGTTAGAGGCTCCCTCCACCATGAATTGGTCCAAACTGGGGTGGTTAGAGGCTCCCTCCACCATTAATTGGTCCAAACTGGGCTGGTTAGAGGCTCCCTCCACAATTAATTGGTCCAAACTGGGCTAATTAGAGGCTCCCTCCACCATGAATTGGTCCAAACTGGGTTTTTTAGAGGCTCCCTCCACCATTAATTGGTCCAAACTGGGCTGGTTAGAGGCTCCCTCCACAATTAATTGGTCCAAACTGGGCTAATTAGAGGCTCCCTCCACCATGAATTGGTCCAAACTGGGTTTTTTAGAGGCTCCCTCCACCATGAATTTGCCCAAACTGGGCTGTTTAGAGGCTCCCTCCACCATGAATTGGTCCAAACTGGGCTGGTTAGAGGCTCCCTCCACCATGAATTTCCCAAAACTTGGCTGTTTAGAGGCTCCCTCCACCATTAATTGGTCCAAACTGGGCTGGTTAGAGGCTCCCTCCACCATTAATTGGTCCAAACTGGGCTGGTTAGAGGCTCCCTCCACCATTAATTGGTCCAAACTGGGCTGGTTAGAGGCTCCCTCCACCATGAATTTCCCAAAACTTGGCTGTTTAGAGGCTCCCTCCACCATTAATTGGTCCAAACTGGGCTGGTTAGAGGCTCCCTCCACCATGAATTTGCCCAAACTGGGCTGTTTAGAGGCTCCCTCCACCATGAATTTGCCCAAACTGGGCTGTTTAGAGGCTCCCTCCACCATGAATTGGTCCAAACTGGGCTGGTTAGAGGCTCCCTCCACCATGAATTTCCCAAAACTTGGCTGTTTAGAGGCTCCCTCCACCATTAATTGGTCCAAACTGGGCTGGTTAGAGGCTCCCTCCACCATGAATTTGCCCAAACTGGGGTGGTTAGAGGCTCCCTCCACCATTAATTGGTCCAAACTGGGCTGGTTAGAGGCTCCCTCCACAATTAATTGGTCCAAACTGGGCTAATTAGAGGCTCCCTCCACCATGAATTGGTCCAAACTGGGTTTTTTAGAGGCTCCCTCCACCATGAATTTCCCAAAACTTGGCTGTTTAGAGGCTCCCTCCACCATGAATTGGTCCAAACTGGGCTGGTTAGAGGCTCCCTCCACCATGAATTTCCCAAAACTTGGCTGTTTAGAGGCTCCCTCCACCATTAATTGGTCCAAACTGGGCTGGTTAGAGGCTCCCTCCACCATGAATTTGCCCAAACTGGGCTGTTTAGAGGCTCCCTCCACCATGAATTGGTCCAAACTGGGCTGGTTAGAGGCTCCCTCCACCATGAATTTCCCAAAACTTGGCTGTTTAGAGGCTCCCTCCACCATTAATTGGTCCAAACTGGGCTGGTTAGAGGCTCCCTCCACCATGAATTGGTCCAAACTGGGGTGGTTAGAGGCTCCCTCCACCATTAATTGGTCCAAACTGGGCTGGTTAGAGGCTCCCTCCACCATTAATTGGTCCAAACTGGGCTGGTTAGAGGCTCCCTCCACCATTAATTGGTCCAAACTGGGCTGGTTAGAGGCTCCCTCCACCATGAATTTCCCAAAACTTGGCTGTTTAGAGGCTCCCTCCACCATTAATTGGTCCAAACTGGGCTGGTTAGAGGCTCCCTCCACCATGAATTTGCCCAAACTGGGCTGTTTAGAGGCTCCCTCCACCATGAATTTGCCCAAACTGGGCTGTTTAGAGGCTCCCTCCACCATGAATTGGTCCAAACTGGGCTGGTTAGAGGCTCCCTCCACCATGAATTTCCCAAAACTTGGCTGTTTAGAGGCTCCCTCCACCATTAATTGGTCCAAACTGGGCTGGTTAGAGGCTCCCTCCACCATGAATTTGCCCAAACTGGGGTGGTTAGAGGCTCCCTCCACCATTAATTGGTCCAAACTGGGCTGGTTAGAGGCTCCCTCCACAATTAATTGGTCCAAACTGGGCTAATTAGAGGCTCCCTCCACCATGAATTGGTCCAAACTGGGTTTTTTAGAGGCTCCCTCCACCATGAATTTCCCAAAACTTGGCTGTTTAGAGGCTCCCTCCACCATGAATTGGTCCAAACTGGGCTGGTTAGAGGCTCCCTCCACCATGAATTTCCCAAAACTTGGCTGTTTAGAGGCTCCCTCCACCATTAATTGGTCCAAACTGGGCTGGTTAGAGGCTCCCTCCACCATGAATTTGCCCAAACTGGGCTGTTTAGAGGCTCCCTCCACCATGAATTGGTCCAAACTGGGCTGGTTAGAGGCTCCCTCCACCATGAATTTCCCAAAACTTGGCTGTTTAGAGGCTCCCTCCACCATGAATTGGTCCAAACTGGGCTGGTTAGAGGCTCCCTCCACCATGAATTGGTCCAAACTGGGGTGGTTAGAGGCTCCCTCCACCATTAATTGGTCCAAACTGGGCTGGTTAGAGGCTCCCTCCACCATTAATTGGTCCAAACTGGGCTGGTTAGAGGCTCCCTCCACCATGAATTTGCCCAAACTGGGGTGGTTAGAGGCTCCCTCCACCATTAATTGGTCCAAACTGGGCTGGTTAGAGGCTCCCTCCACAATTAATTGGTCCAAACTGGGCTAATTAGAGGCTCCCTCCACCATGAATTGGTCCAAACTGGGTTTTTTAGAGGCTCCCTCCACCATGAATTTGCCCAAACTGGGCTGTTTAGAGGCTCCCTCCACCATGAATTGGTCCAAACTGGGCTGGTTAGAGGCTCCCTCCACCATGAATTTCCCAAAACTTGGCTGTTTAGAGGCTCCCTCCACCATTAATTGGTCCAAACTGGGCTGGTTAGAGGCTCCCTCCACCATTAATTGGTCCAAACTGGGCTGGTTAGAGGCTCCCTCCACCATTAATTGGTCCAAACTGGGCTGGTTAGAGGCTCCCTCCACCATTAATTGGTCCAAACTGGGCTGTTTAGAGGCTCCCTCCACCATTAATTGGTCCAAACTGGGCTGGTTAGAGGCTCCCTCCACCATGAATTTGCCCAAACTGGGCTGTTTAGAGGCTCCCTCCACCATGAATTGGTCCAAACTGGGCTGGTTAGAGGCTCCCTCCACCATGAATTTCCCAAAACTTGGCTGTTTAGAGGCTCCCTCCACCATTAATTGGTCCAAACTGGGCTGGTTAGAGGCTCCCACCACCATGAATTGGTCCAAACTGGGGTTTTTAGAGGCTCCCTCCACCATGAATTGGTCCAAACTGGGGTTTTTAGAGTCTCCCTCCACCATGAATTGGTCCAAACTGGGGTTTTTAGAGTCTCCCTCCACCATGAATTGGTCCAAACTGGGGTTTTTAGAGGCTCCCTCCACCATGAATTTGCCCAAACTCTGCTGGTTAGAGGCTCAATCCACCCTGATTTTCAAAACAAATGTTGGTGCCAACCTCAACTTACTACAAGGGCCAAATTCACTGCTGGTGACAAGCTCTCCTCACTGCAAGTGCCAAATACACATGTTTCAAGGTGTTTTCCTACTGTCAGAGAGGTGGTATTGAGTGTGTAAAGTGTGTAGTTGTTAGGCTGTGATGTTGGGGTAATAGAGGGTCTTTGGTGTGTTAGATGCCCCCAGACATGCTTCCCCTGCTGTCCCAGTGTCATTCCAGAGGTGTTGGCATCATTTCCTGGGGTGTCATAGTGGACTTGGTGACCCTCCAGACACGGATTTGGGTTTCCCCCTTAACGAGTATCTGTTCCCCATAGACTATAATGGGGTTCGAAACCCGTTCGAACACACGAACATTGAGCGGCTGTTCGAATCGAATTTCGAACCTCGAACATTTTAGTGTTCGCTCATCTCTACATATTGGTGTTTAACTACCTAGTAAGTCTTCTAAGCAACAACCAAGGATCCACTGGAGTTTTTCATCAAGCTACACAATGAAGAAACAGTTTATTTTCGCTGTGCCTTCTGCAGCTTGTCGTCTTGGAGGATGGCCTTTATGAGGGGGTATTATGAGGTTACAAAATACTACACTATATACACACAAACCAACAAATAACATTGTAACAACAATATCTGTTAATAGTGAGACATTAGATAGTTGCTGGCCATGTGAATGCCTTCTTGCTTGACTCCCCCATAATTATGTCCACAAAGGCATCAGACTTGTTGTCATGTTGTGACCATAAGCTGTCCCCTTCTGACCTCTGTTTTATAATCTTACAAGAGAGATAAAATGTTCCTGGTCTTGCTAAGAACTGCAGCTATCGTCATCTGCCCAAGGCATAGCTGGCGTCTTCTTTGTTAGATTTTGTTCCTAACGGAAACTCTTTAAGGTAACTTATGAAATAATATCTGGAGACTGTGGCAAGTCAAGTTGACGCCATACAACTGTTTGTGTTTTCCTTGTGCCCTTCTACCTGTCAGAATCTGCTTTTCATGTGTCGAAGAACGTTGTGTTCAGAAACCTGCAGACAGCACACTAGGTCATCCTATAAAAAATGCATCATATTGTGTGAATGGGCAGACACTTAGCCTAGGTTCTCAGAACAGGAATTTTCTTTCTCCTCTTGTTTTATATTTCAGAAGATTTACCACTTTGAAAGTAGAATATTATACAGAACGAAACCTTATTTACATAAAATCAGAGAACTAGATTTAATAAAGAGCCAAAGATTCCTGTAAAAAACGGAAACCCTCCCCAAAAAAACAATCCCCATTTGTGGTTTTGTTTCATGCCAGTTCTCTCATCATTCCTGTGGCTGAGGCCCCATGTTGTGGAAACACAGCTCTTCTTGTTCAGATTTTAATCCGATTTTTTTTTAGCCAAAGCCAAAAGTGGATTGAGCAGAAAGTAGAGGTGAATTGTACTATATATTTCCTATTCTTCTTGTAGCCATTCTTGACTTTGGCTCATAAAAAACGCAAAAAAACTACAACAACAAAAAATAGATGCGTTTCTGCAATGTGGGGCCTTAGCGTTTTTCTTTGCGTTGTTGCTGCTTTTTATTCTGTGCCTTTTTTTTTTTTTTTGCTTATTAAATCTATAGGGAAAACACAAGCAGGTAAAATTGACTTGCTACCTTGTTCAAAAATGAAGCTATTCCTTAGGGTTTTCTTTTCCCACAAACCTACTGCACTCATTGTCCAGTAGGTTTCCTTGCAAAACTGGACAGGAGACGGAAACCCGGTGGTCAGTTTTCAAACCAGTGTGCACTTTCTGCATGGGAAACGGTTATTTTTAGCCAGACACAAAGTCGGACATGCAGGACTTTGTGCCTGGTTAAAAAAAACGCGGACAGGCAGAAAACGCACACAGACGGTCACCTTTGCAAACCCATTCAATTGAATGGGTTTGAAAACTGACTGCCGGGTTTCCATCTCCTGTTCAGTTTCGCAGGGCAGAAGACAGAAACCGGTTGGATTGCACAAACTGTTCAACGAGCACAAGTGTGAAAGCGCCCTTAGCCAGAATCTCATTCTCTTTGCTGGTACTTTCAAATGCAGCGTTTTTTGGGGAGTTTCTTTTCCTGCTGTGTTTCTGCAACAGAAATCGCGGCGTTGTACAGTACTTGGCCAGGCTAAAAAGGGGACAATATACTGTAAAAGGGACTTTAAAGGGAGCATTATACTGTGTGAGGGTCAATAAGGCTAAGGCCCCACGGGACGTCCAACAGCAATAAAGTGCTGCAGGAAGAACCACGGCAGCAGCGCATTGTGGTTCTTCCTGCAGTGCTTTAATTAGAAAGTTCGCAGAGTTATGGGGAAACCTATGGGGAAACTGCTGGCATTTCTGTAGATATAATTGACATTGGTGTTGGAAAACGAGACTTGTCCGCACGGCGGTTTTTACCGCAGTGTGGGAATGGGATTCACTAGAATCCCATCCACTTTGCCCGTACCGTAAAACGCCACGATTTTTCCCGCGGCATTTCCGTCCCGTGTGGCCCCGGAATTAATGTGCTTTTTAGTGCAGTTTTTTTAAAATTTTATAGGTGAAACTCATTTATGTAACGTTTCACCTGTTAAAAACTGCACCAGGAAACTCCAGCCTATTATGTGATATCAACCCTAGTTGTCACTGTTACGGTTGCGATTTATTTACTGTGCTGCACCTGGACCTGCACCCTGAAACTACAGCAAGTTAAAGTACAGCTGGCAAGTAAGGGAGCCTTCACATGGAGTAAACGCTCGCTCATTCAGACAAGTAAACACGTGTCAAAGTGCCTGCTGTAAAACACAATCCCATTGATTTCAATGTGTAGTGCACGTAAGAGCGGCACACATTGAAGTCTATGGGATTGTGTTTTACAGCGGTCACTTTAACACGTGTTTACGTGTCTGAATGAGCGGAGCGTAATCTCCGTGTGAAGGCTCCCTTATCATAAGCATGAACCATGGGTACTAACGCTTGTGCAATAACACCCTAAGAATAACTGTAATATTTTCATATTTATTACAAATTTTCTCCATTGGCTTTTCTAGTAACATAATGTAAAGTGACAGGTGTTCTGTATGAATGTGGCTATGACTTGTTTTCTTCACCTGGGTCTCTTCATTTTTTTTTTTGCTGGATAGAGAAATTCCAGCTTTGTGTTGTGAATATAGGTCAGTGCAATAATCATTCTGTAGACCTGTCTTCATAACAGATTATAATTCATTCCAGTTCACTCTATCAAGAGCATGTTACCCTTGGATCCCCAGCTGTTAACTTGCAGAACAGCTACAAGTTGTGCACCACTGAGGCAGCAACTGGCATATTCAGCTCCTCTAAAGCAACTGTTCATGTTGCCATGCTGTGTTCTGGAGCCCCATTTGCCAACCTGCAAAATAGGCACCATGTTCTCAGACTTGTATAGTGTGCTTAGATAGTATGAGACTCCTTAACCTTCCTGTTTCACAGTTGTTCTGCTACAAGTTGTCACAAGCAGTGAGTAATAAAACAGCAGTAATATAACAATATACTGGAGTATGGAAATATTGAAGTGTATTGCATGATGACACATATTGCATTCATCCCAAGGGTGTCAAAAATAAACGTGGGGAAAAAAAAGTATAAAATTGGTTAAAAAAAATCAAAAATTCAAATTCTCTCTCTCTCTCTCTCTCTCTCTCTCTCTATCTATCTATCTATATATATATATATATATATATATATATATATATATATATATATATCTCCTACAAATATTATAAATGTGAAAGTTTGTGTGTTTGGATGCTTGTGTGTGTTCCTCAATCACGCAAAAATGGCTGAATGGATATGGATGAAATTCAGCACACAGATAGTTTGTAACCTCGATTAAAACATAGGCTACTTTTTATCCCGGTAAATGACATGGCTTCACAACTGTTATAAATTTATGTTCATATACTATATTACACTGCTCTTGCGGCAGCTTATCTCAGGTTTTGATAAAGCCAGGTCTGTTATCTCTCTAGGTAAACACTCAGCTAACCCTCAGTCCATTCTGTACAGGCATTTGCATATTATCTGATCTACTCCAGGCAGTGCTGACACACTGGATGGGAAAATACTTTTAATCCAAATTGGCAGTTTGTTACTTTTAAATTTTCCGGGAAGGGGGAGGGGGGCTAGAAAATCTAATCTGTTGCAAAATTCTAAAACAATGACAGCTATGAAGATGGTCAAAAGTCACAGAGTTCTCCTCCAGCAGAGCTGAGGGGGATCATCGGCGCCAACAACATGCTCATTATATGGCATCCCAGCGAGCTTCTGAGATGCCAGAACAATCGTGGGCATAGCGCGCGGAATGAGTTCAACGGCAGGACAGCTTGAGAGCTGCCGAAACGCCAGAGCAGGAGGATCATTGACGCCAACAATGCACTCATTATATGGCGTCCGAGCAAGCTGCTGAGATGCTGGAACAATTATGGGCACAGTGTAAGGAATGAGTGTAGTGGCAGGCCAGCTTGACAGCTGCCGAAACGCTGGAGCAGACGGATTATCAGCACCAACAACACGCTCATTATATGGCTTCCCAATGAGCTGCTAAGATGACAGAACAATCATGGGCACAGCGCGAGGTATGAGTTTAGCTTGACAGCCTCTGAAACGATGGAACAGGTGGATCATCAACGGCATCAATTTTCTGAATATAGGCGGATCACCAACAACGGGCAGAGGCTAATATATATATATATATATATATATATATATATATATATATATCTTAGAATTTTTGTTTTTGGTCACCTCATCTCCCATAAAAACTGAATTAAAAGTAATAAAAAAAAAATTGTATGTACCTCAAAATGCTATAATTACGCCCAAAAATAAAAGGCTATAGCTCTCAGAATATGGCAAGACAAAGTAACTTTTTCGATGTTGGCACCGACCATTTGTACACACTATAGTGTCTGTAATCTACAATGCTGTCTCTTATTATATACAATGTTCTTCCAAATTATTACACATATTGCCCTCCTTTTCATTTTATACAGAGCCCTTCCTTATTATAGAGTGCACCCTTATTTATCAGTATGTACAGTGTCTACATTACCATCATATGCTGAGTACTGCAAGCCCAGATGCTTATGGTGCAATATTATACAATCCTGTAGGGAAGCACAGAGACTGCTTTAGTTTAAGGCCCTACATAGTGAATCACAGCACTATGTGGTGCTTGCGTTCTCCACTGCTTTATTGTTGTATTTATTTTTTATAGAATTAACATTCTACATTTTTCAAAGTGTTTTTTTCTGCAATGTGCGGATGAAATTTAGCAAAATCTATTATGTTTTGCTGCAACTGTAAAATGCAGCAGTTTTTCTACTGACCTTCTGCAACAAGTGGCCTATGAGATAACACAGTTCACTACACAAATTCATAAAGAGTCATAGGTCCAGATTTATTAATAGCTGAACAGAGTATTTTTAGAAGGGCAATCTGAAAATACATCAGATTTACTATAGTGGACAGTGTTAAAGGGGTTGTCCAGGATAAACTGAAAATTAACCCTTAAACAGAACTTCCTCCCCCCACCTAACTTCTAATTTACTTCAATTAAAAAAAAACCCAAAAAAACTATAATTATATCTATAAATTAAAATTAAATTAAATGAATCTATAAATTAAATCTATAAAAAAAATCTATAATTACCCATATCCCTGGAGTGGTCATGTGACCAGGGAAAGGCTCCTCTTCCTGTCTTCTAGCAATGGGTGGAATAGGCTAGCAAGGGAGACAGTAAGGAAGGGGGGGCTAGAAATGGGCGGGATCGCTAGTCTTAGTGACACAGGGAGAGTGGGAGGGACTAGGCTAATGAAACAGGCAGGTTGGGAGGGGCTAGGCTAGTGAGACAGGGAGGGTTTTGTAATGGAGTAAGAGAGGAGGGGGGGCTGAGTGAGAGGGAAATAGTGTAGAAGGTACACAGGAAGCTGCACAGCAGAAAGCTACACCATGTAAACAAAAGTAGAGTATGCAGCAGCTGCCAGAGACACCCAGAAATCACTCCAAACACTGACAAAGGTATACGGGTGTACTTATAAACCCATCACTAGCACAAACAGACCCTCCTTTTTTGAGTATCCACAGATTTGCCAGTGTCTAGTCATAACCATAAGAGTAAATCTGACCATTTGTATGTTCTTTAATTTTTATTTATTTATATATAATATATGAGTATTGGGTGACTGATGCCATTATGCGTCTTCTATGTTTAGTTAGGGGCAGAGACGTAGCTAGGGGTTCAGCATAGTGGGGCAAAGACTTACAAGTGGGCCTCCAACTCTGGTATACCAATATTATTACTATCTAGTGACTGTATAGTAGTAAGTACAGGCTCTGCACAGTGCTCTACAGGCAATTTAGCTGAATACAGCACGGAAAACATTTAGTGACTACAGGTGACATCTCTGACGGTAATATAGTCACATTTTCTGTCGCTATCTGAACTGGGCTGCCATGACCACTTCTTCTAGTTGTGACTTGTCTCTGTAAAGTTTGCAGCACAGACATCTTTGGCCCATTTTGCAATAGAAAAAAAACTGCTGACCAGCTGTTTGAAGGGGACCACAGAACTTGTGCACGCGCTGTGATGTCTTCTTGGTTTACATGGTATGGTTAGTTTCATAGTGGCCATGCAGTGTAACTACAGCCCCCCTCACAATTCTATAAGACCAGGCTATAATTACATCACATGGTCACTATAAAACACAGTGTGCAATATAAACAGTGAATGGTGCAGCATCCCGGAGTGAGCTGCTATGTTTTGTGTTTGTCACTTGTACCTCGAGGTTGTCTTGTCTTCTGTGTTTTATGTAAACTGCAAAGAATATGCCATTTTCTTGAATATATGGATTTATTGTTGTATATTTGCACTTCTTGCTGTTTGAATAATGCATACCACCTCATGGCCAATCACAGACCACTGGGCGGGGTTTGAAGAGAGGGTATATAGTCCCCTGTTGGGAGTCACAGATTAGTCCAGGCAAGTGCAAGTTCAGAGTAGCAGTTTCAGCCCATCTGTACATGTGCCCTGCAGTGTGGAGGCAGTGGGAAAACTCAGATAGGAATCCAGCAGATACCAGTCCAGCATCTAGAGGGAGTCTTCGTGCTCCAGGTTCGTTCCAGAGACAGTCCCTGAGATAGGGAGTTATTTGGTGCGTCTCTAAGTATCCCAGTTTATCCAGAGATAGCCCCTGAGATAGGGAGAAAGTCTGATTCATCTCCGAGAGGCATCTGCTTTTCCGTGCCAGTAGGAACAACAGAGGTGTCCGACAGAAGTATTTCAGTCGAGTCTAGTTTTCAGGTATTCAAGTCTCTGTCTGGACTTTTTGCCCCGTTTTTCCCCTGCCAGCTGAGGTAGGGAGTGGTACGAGTGGAGAAGTAGGTGAAGTGTATTTGCTGCAGAGTATGTGTCCATCCTAGTGAACACCTCCTAAGATCAAGGCTTTGGGAATTGCAAACTGTATCTGTACCCATCTGCAAGCTGCTGGTGAATCTGTTGCAGTTGTTCAATACACAAGTTATTTGGTTTACCCTGTAACACTGGACTCCTGAGTCTTTACCTGCACCAACACCAAGGGCCCTTCTAAACCCCACTTTAACGGCTCAGCTTGAAGAAGATGTCTCTCCCAACAAGAAGTGCCCTGGGGGAAACAAGACACTATCTACACCATCCGGTAGTGCTGCAGGACTCCCCCCCCCCCCTCCCCTGGCTGTGTGCAGCCCTGGAGAGGGTTTGGGGTGAGAGAAAAGTGCCTGCGGCCTAGCAGGTGGCACACCCAGTGCCATCCTCATCCTCACTTCCCGCTTTTCTCTTCGGGGTTGTACGCTGAAATGGGTCTCCATGCCTGCAGTTCACCAGGGCACCTTCAAACAGCTGATCACTGGGGGTCCCAAGTGTCATAACTTCATTGATCTCTTATTGATGACTAGCATGAGGACAGATCATCAATAGCTGGAAAGTCCGTTCGATAAACCCAAGTGCTCCTTAATTTAATACTGCCCATTTGGCCTCTTATATTATATTATTTATCCTTATATAATTGATCTGAGTTCTATTCATAAAGCCCTCTAATAATATATTCCTAATACCCCAATAACCCCTTATATAGATATTGCCCCTTATATTCTTTATGACTCCTTATATAAATGATTCCCCCCCCCCATAGTCATAATGCCTCTTAATGTGCCCTTTTATGCCACATATAGTAAGAACTGCCCTAAAAAGAAAAAAAAAAAAGTTATACTTTCCTGCCTGCGACCCTGTGCAGCATGGAGCCACCATGGACATCTACACTCACCGGCCACTTTATTAGGTACACCTGTTCAACTCCTCGTTAACACTTAATTTCTAATCAGCCAATCACATGGCGGCAACTCAGTGCATTTAGGCATGTAGACATGGTCAAGACAATCTCCTGCAGTTCAAACCGAGCATCAGTATGGGGAAGAAAGGTGACTTGAGTGCCTTTTGAACGTGGCATGGTTGTTGGTGCCAGAAGGGCTGGTCTGAGTATTTCAGAAACTGCTGATCTACTGGGATTTTCACGCACAACCATCTCTAGGGTTTACAGAGAATGGTCCGAAAAAGAATAAACATCCAGTGAGCGGCAGTTCTGTGGGCGGAAATGCGTTGTTGATGCCAGAGGTCAGAGGAGAATGGCCAGACTGGTTCGAGCTGATAGAAAGTTACAACCAAGGTAGCCAGAAGAGCATCTCTGAACGCACTGTACGTCGAACTTTGAGGCAGATGGGCTACAGCAGCAGAAGACCACACCGGGTGCCACTCCTTTCAGCTAAGAACAGGAGACTGAGGCTACAATGTGCACAAGCTCATGGAAATTGGACAATTGAAGATTGGAAAAACGTTGCCTGGTCTGATGAGTCTCGATTTCTGCTGCGACATTCGGATGGTAGGGTCAGAATTTGGCGTCAACAACATGAAAGCATGGATCCATCCTGCCTTGTATCAACGGTTCAGGCTGGTGGTGGTGGTGTCATGGTGTGGGGAATATTTTCTTGGCACTCTTTGGGCCCCTTGGTACCAATTGAGCATTGTTGCAACGCCAAAGCCTACCTGAGTATTGTTGCTGACCATGTCCATCCCTTTATGACCACAATGTACCCAACATCTGATGGCTACTTTCAGCAGGATAATGCGGCATGTCATAAAGCTGGAATCATCTCAGACTGGTTTCTTGAACATGACAATGAGTTCACTGTACTCCAATGGCCTCCACAGTCACCAGATCTCAATCCAATAGAGCATCTTTGGGATGTGGTGGAACGGGAGATTCGCACCATGGATGTGCAGCCGACAAATCTGCGGCAACTGTGTGATGCCATCATGTCAATATGGACCAAAATCTCTGAGGAATGCTTCCAGCACCTTGTTGAATCTATGCCACGAAGAATTGAGGCAGTTCTGAAGGCAAAAGGGGGTCCAACCCGTTACTAGCATGGTGTACCTAATAAAGTGGCTGGTGAGTGTATGTCTATTGGCCTGTCTACTTTTGGAAGCAGACATCTTATTTGCAGTCCTGGAGCCTTGTAGTCACCAGCCCTGAAGTGGCTTGCAGTTTACAGAGTGGCAGAGCAGGAAGGGTCTTTAATGTGATATATCTTAGTTATAGACGGTGCGGCATTATGTCATATCTACTATTTGAAATAAACATGTAGGTTAGTGCCATGTTATAAAGAGCATGGGTACGTTAGGAACAATTGACTAAGCACACTGCATATTCCAAACCACTTCAGTATCTCTTTGATGTACTCCCTTGCATAGATCAGATGCCACAGTATCTCGTACCCCCCAAGCTAAACTTGTAGTTGCACCCTTGTATTGCTGTAAGTGTCCAGCAATTCTAGAAGCTCTACAATGGATGTGCTATGGCTTATTAGATGATCTGCAGTCCCCCTGGAGTAGCTGCATTTCTATCTAACAAGGTGCAGAGGTTCTCAGTCATAGGTCCCAGTGTCTGTCCTGTCAATGTGATGAATTATTTCCTTGTGGGAGGCACTGCATATACAACATGTATGTTGCTATAATGGAAAATTAGGTTACCACATCTCTCTTTACAGCATGTGAGCCGTCAGGAGCATAATAATGATGTCCCATAAGAAAAAAATATATACATATAGTTTTAAGTTATGTATTGTAATTCTGTGACATACTAATTGTCATTGCAATCTACATAGCCCCTATTTCCTAATAGTCTGATACACTGCATGAAAGGTTCACCATAATTTATGAATATAATTGTTTCACTTAGCCTCATTTAATAGAGCATGTGTTTCTGAACAAAAATGTAATGAACTTTAACTAAAAATTTTGCTGCTTTCTGCCTGGAAAACCTCTCTAAAGTTCTTGCCAATAGGTGTCTTCCTTCTAGATAATTTGCAGTTACCTCCTTGTTGCTAAGGATGTCCCAACCTTAGATTCTTTCGATAAGTAAGACATCTTCAGAGTGAACAGAAGGAGGAGGGTCTAGTCTCTTCATACAGTGAATCCAGATGGGAAGGGTTGATTCTCCTTTCATTCTTCACACACATCTGTAAACTGCTAAAACTGAACATTCTGCAGCATCTCACATCTTACAATGTTAATAAAATCTACTTATTCCGGAATTCTCCTTCAGGCTGCTTATGTGGTTACAGATGGGATATTATTCACAGACAGCATCAGCTTTCCTGACTGTGCTCATAGATTGCTTGTTTATTTACTGCTTCAGGGCTCTTATAGGCTGCATCATACCTGCATGTATTTGCAGTCCAGTGTCCCTGAATCTCCTATATCATACTCACTTGGGTCTTTCTCAGCTATTTATTTGCTATTGTACGATTATTCCTGGCAGAATTATATGTAAAAAAAAACAGTAGTAGTAGTAATGGATAGGTGAGGGGAGCAGGCTGCTCCTTATTGTACACACCCACAGCCTCAGAGACAAATGCAAAATGTGCTGCAGCCATAATGTGATTATTGGATGCAGAAAAACTGATAGGACATCATGCATGAAGGCTTATACAGTCAAAGAACAGAGTACCCAGCAAAACCCTTCTGTATTTCTACATTTCATTAAAATCCAAGTACCCTTTAAGTAAAGTGTTTTCAATGTATAATGAAAAAATATACAAAAATACAAAAATTCTGTAAAGTTGCATAAAACATGAACATCCCTTTTACTGATTAAACTCATATCGTTTAATCAATGTTGGTTAAGTTTCATAATGATACAAAAAATTGCTTGTGAACCCAGTTTGGTGAAAAAATCAGATGGAACAGATGGTATTTTCAGTGTTAACGTTGAAGTGGTATTCGTACAGGATGTTTTTTTCTCATCTGACCATTCAGTCATGTAGTGCAAATGTATCAGTCGCCTACATTGTGAAAGGTTTTATTAGTAGCTGTCTAGGCCGGTGCCCACTGATACGGAAAAACTCTGGTTATTGCTATCATATTACAATTGGAAACTTTTTCATAAAGGTTGTTTTCTAACACCTTTTAAGGCTCGGGTTATACCATGTTTTGAGCTTTTGATCTGAGTTAAAGTGCCATGCAAAGGTTTTAGACCGATGTGGAAAAATGTTACAATGTATGATAGGTCATTTTTGATCTATTATACATACCTCCCAACTTTCAAAGAACAGAAAGAGGGACAAAATGTGCGGCGTGCTGTGCACACTGTGGAAAATTTTGCTTCATTTTTATGTTGACTCCTCCCATTCTCATTCATTTTTCATGTGCTCCTACACAGTATAATCCTCCTACAGTCACCCATATATTATATGTCCCATGTTATAATGTTCCCTTCCAACTGCCCCACATTATTAAGTTCCTCTCCTGGTGCCCCAGTTTAAACTGCGGGAAACTATAGGGGACGTGAAACTGGGGCAGCTGGAGGGGGACATTAGCAGTGGGGGTAGTTGGAGGGGGCAATAAATTAATGGCAGCTGGAGCAGCACATGAAACTGGGGGCAACTAGAGGGGGGGCAGTAAACTTGGGCAGCTAGTAGCAGACATTAAACTGTAGGGGTAGCTGGAAGGTGACATTAAACTGGGGGCAACTAGAGGCAGACAGGTCCCCCTTCAGCTACTCCCACGGTTTAATGCTCCCCTCCACTTGTCCCCAGTTTAATGCTCCCCCAATTTCATGTCCCCCCTCCATCTCTGCCCCCAGTTTCATGTCCTCCCCTCCATCTCTGCCTCCACGTTCATGGCCTCCCCTCCATCTCTGCCCCCAGTTTCATGTCCTCTCCTCCATCTCTGCCCCCAGTTTCATGTCCTCCCCTCTATCTCTGCCCCCAGTTTCATGTCCTCTCCTCCATCTCTGCCCCTAGTTTCATCTTCCCCCCTCCATCTCTCCCCCATTTTCATATCTCCCTCCATCTGTCATGCTCCCACTCATCTCTGCCCCCACTTTCATGTCCTCCCCTCCATCTCTCATCTCCCCCCTCCCATCTCAGTACCTTTTAGAGCACACATCTCTTGACTGCACGGGACACTGACACGCCCACCTAGTCTTGTGACTGTGTGATGTCACACAAGGTCCTTGTACAATAAGTAAAGCTTTCCTCCTGATAACCAAAGCTTTTTATCTGGGGTGATCGGGGGGAAAGATTGTTAAGTAAAACACATCAGGGACATAGCGGGACATGCAGGGAGCTGCACAGGACCGCAGGACTGGAGCTTAAAAGCGGGACTTTCCCACCAAATGCGGGACGGTTGGGAGCTATGCTATTATACATACCGGCATCCAGCCGCGCACTCTGCTCCGGATTAGGCCCAATGAATGGGCGTAGTCCAGAGGAGGGTGTGTCTTCAGGCCGAATTGCGAGGCGACTCAGCCTGAAGAATGAGCATCTCACTTCTTTTTTCCGGGACTGACTCCCGGAAAAAAGATCTGAGTGGCTCCCATTGATTTCAATGGCAGACGTCTCTTTGGCTAGGGTTTTGAGGCGGATATGGCCTCAAAACCCTGACCAAAAAACTCAGTGTGAACTTACCCTAATGCATACAACCATTTTGTTTATATTGAAAACTAACTAGAATGTCCCTATTTGAACATGACCTAAACTAGAGCAGAAGTTCCCACTAAACATTGTTCAGATCTGGTCCTGGATTTACACCTTTCCTTATTGTGACTGCACACCTACATAGTGTTCTGCTCTTCTTCCTCATAAGTTGTGGTTTTAATGATTACTCTGCAGACTTCAGCTTTGACAAGCGCTGGGAGATTGTATGCTTTGAAGTGTCGCTCCCTGATGACTGTTCCATTGAGTATTCCTGGCCCTCTGTGGAGATGTGTGGCCCAGTGATCTGCATCTAAACAGGTGTGTAAGGCAGAGATTCCAGACTCTGCAGCGGGGGCTCTAGAGGTCCAATTACCGGCATGTGCTACCTGAGCGCCATATTCAATATGTTTCTGTCCAATTAAGAATCTCTGAGGAACATTAATTTTCCTTTTCAGGAAGTTCTGTGAAATCACACTAAAGAGCAGCGAACACGCTACAGATCTTTCATCTAACAACATTAAATGTATTCATTAATATCATATTATCAGCCCAGAGAACGTCTGGTATCTGGCATCATCAGGATGTGTGGTGTCAAGGCCAAGCTCACGCTTGTAGTCTTTCCGTATAGTATTTTTCTCTTTGTCTTGGTCATATGCTACCACATTGTATGTGTATTCAAAAGGTGCAGTATTTGGAACTATTCTTAACCAAGATAAAACAGTGGAATGGCAGACCCTGTTATTGTCTAAAAGGCCCAGTTGCATGTTGGTGGTTTATGGGCCCAGACCTGATGATGGGTTTCCTTTAACTCTTAAAGGGGTATTCCCACGTCGCATATTCACCAGTCTTCACTGCTGTAAAATCTTCTTTCTTCCTGGTGTCTTGCATCATTTGGTGGGCGGGGTTTCACATGCAACCTGTCGTTTTAGCTCCACCCCCAAATTAGTGTGTAGCCCCGCCCACCCATATTGGACTATGAAGTACAGGCAGCAGCAACTCCATTCTGTGTTACATACAGAGACTGCCTGTCTCTGCCATAATGAACACAATTGAATTAGCTAGCCTGATAACTGGGAGAACAGAAGAAATGAAAGCAGCTCCTCTCCCCTATCTGAGAGCAGGAAGGTCACGTGGTGTAGACACAGGAATAGCTAGAAACACAGGCTTGCTCCCGTGCACTTAGCCCCTCCTCCCTCCCCCCTGAGAGCAGCAGATACATCACTTGACTTTTCAGCAGATAAGTCAAGGGCTGTGTCAACAATGAATTGAATAAAGTAAGATAGTGGACAAACAGCAGTTTTGCTGAAGCAGTGTATTTAGGAAAAGTCTTACATCCACATTAACAAGCAGTCTAGATAGGATCCTTGTGATGGGACAACCCCTTTAAGTACTATCATGGTGTCTATCATACACCACTATCATACACATATCATTATGACAAACACCATGATAGTACTTAAGGGTTAAATATGTCGACAGAAAAATGTGTTTCAATGTTTAAATTGTATTTTTGTGATTAAACTTTTCTGTAATTTTTTTCCTTTATGTTTCTGAAATCTTTCACTATTATGAGGCCACTGTGCCTCATAATAGCCTAGCATATCCTGTTCTGTAGAAATCACTTTTCAGTACTCAGTAGGATTACACTGCCAGGAATCACCTATACAAAGATAAATAGTATCAGACCTCTCAAAAACAGGTGATGGCCAAAGCTCACCTCCTCCTCCCTTCTACACAGGGCCATGCCCACAACCCTCTCCCATTTGAAATCATTGAACATCTCTAGTCTGTTTCTTTTTGCTCCATGTGGCTGCTGTAAAGGATATCTCCGAATAACAGCAGCTCAGGTAAGATAGCTTTCCTCAAAGTCATGTACAAAAATCTATAATCTACAAATAAAAACTATTAGCTAGCATGAATGTTAACAGTCTCTGATTTTTATTAGTAAAAATAATTGATACATTTAGCAGTTTCTTATTTTGAAGTCTCAAAGCAAAATGTTTAGGCCACATCCCCTATTTAATTGAATTACCCTGCATTTGCAGGTCAAAAAAATCTTCCTTTATTGACCCTCACACAATATAATGTTCCCTTTAAAGGCCCCCATACAGTATATTGCCCCCTTTTTGGCCTGGCCCCAACAAATAATATTGCCCCGCTTTTTTGGCCCCCACACAGTGGCACAGTAGGATGTACCTATTAGATAATTGCAACAGGTAGCAGCTGATATTTTATTTGCCCACCCTAGCTCCTGCCCAGGCCCTCCCCAGCTTGGACCTCCAGAGGACGCTACGTGGATGGGTGAGTAAAATATAGACCACTACCTGCTGGAATAATCCAATAGATAGCAAACAATTTATCTTATCTTATCTTATCTTATGGTAGAGTTGGAAGGGACCTCAAGGGCCATCGGGTCCAACCCCCTGCGAGTGCAGGTTTTCCTAAATCATCCCAGCTATATGTTTATCCAGATTCCGCTTGAAGATTTCCATTGATGGAGCGCCCACCACCTCCCGTGGCAGCCTATTCCACTCTCTCACTACCCTCACTGTCAGAAAGTTTTTTCTAATGTCTAATCTGTATCTCTTTCCCTTTAGTTTCATCCCATTGCTTCTTGTACTTCCTTGTGCTAATGAGAATAGGGGAGATCCCTCTGCACTGTGACTACCTTTCAGATATTTGTAGACTGCTATTAAATCTCCCCTCAGCCTTCTCTTCTGCAAACTAAACAATCCCAATTCTTTTAGCCGCTCCTGATAGGACATGGTTTGCAGACCTTCCACCATTTTGGTTGCTCTTCTCTGGACTTGCTCCAATATATCAATGTCTTTCTTGAATTGAGGCGCCCAGAACTGTACACAGTATTCCAGGTGTGGTCTGACCAGGGAAGAGTACAGCGGAATAATGACCTCTCTTGATCTAGATTCAATGCTTGTCTTAATACATCCCAGAATTTTATTAGCCTTTTTTTGCAGCAGCACCGCACTGTTGGCTCATGTTGAATTTGTGATCTACTATTATGCCCAAGTCCTTTTCCCCTATGCTATCACTTAGTTCTATTCCTCCCATACTATATATGTTTTTTACATTTCTGTTACCCAGATGTAGAACTTTGCATTTGCCCCTGTTAAATACCATTTTGTTCGCCTCAGCCCATTGTTCCAGTGTGTCTAAGTCCTTTTGAATACACTCTCTCTCCTCTCTAGTGTTGGCTATTCCTCCTATCTTCGTATCATCTGAAAATTTTATGAGTTCCCCAATAATTCCATCGTCCAGATCATTTATAAAGATATTAAAAAGTACTGGGCCCAGAACAGAGCCCTGCGGCACCCCGCTTTTGACTTTCTTCCAGTTCGATGTGTAGCCATTTAGTATTACTCGTTGTGCCCGATCATTAAGCCAGTTGTGAATCCACCTAACTGATTTTTTGTCAAAGCCATACTTAATCATTTTTTCAATAAGAAGGTTATGTGATACTTTATCAAATGCCTTACTGAAGTCAAGATATACTATGTCCACGGCATTCCCTTGGTCCAACCATTCAGTGATTTTGTTGTAGAAGGAAATCAGGTTAGTCTGACAAGATTTATTGGTCATAAAGCCGTGCTGGCTCTGGTTAATTAATGCCTTCCCATCCAGGTACCGAAGTAAATGTTCCTTGACAATTTGCTCAAAGATTTTTCCTGCTATCGAGGTCAGACTTACCGGCCTGTAATTTCCTGGATCGTCCCTTTTCCCCTTTTTGTAGATGGGGACAACATTTGCCCTTTTCCAATCTAAAGGGACCACTCCTGTTTCCCATGACTTACCGAAGATTATAGCAAGGGGTTCTGTTATTTCCTCTGCTATCTCTTTCAGGACTCTAGGGTGTAAATCATCTGGTTCTGGGGACTTGGTTTCCTGTAACTTGGCTAAGTGCTCTCTTACTAGACCTTCGCTTATAGTCAGCTTGGAGTCCTCCTTCCTCTCATCTCCATCACCATTAATGTCGATATTTCCATTAGTTTCTTGGGAGAAGACGGATACAAAATATGAATTTAGTAGCTCCACCTGCTGTTCCACCATGTTAACTGTTTCTCCTTTGTCATTCTTCAGGACTCCAATGGTCTCCTTCACTTTTCTTTTGCTTTTAACATATCCCCAAAATCCTTTTACCTTACTCTTTGCCTCTTTTGCAAGCTTCAATTCGTGTTCAGCCTTAGCTCCTTTGATGCTTGTCTTGCAGAGTCTGCAGACTGCTGTGTACTCTTCCTTAGGTATAGTTCCCATCTTCCACTTTTTGTATGTTTCCTTTTTCCTTTTTAGCAGGTTATGTAAGTTTTTGGTCATCCATCCTGATATTTTTAGGTGCTTCCCATTTTTCTTCCTTCTAGGTATTGTTAGTTCCTGTGCTTTAATGATTTCCCTACGGAAGATTTCCCACCCTTCATGTGCATTTTTGTGCTTAAGAATTTTGCACCATGGAATTCTGCTAACCCTTGCCTTCAGGCTCTTGAAGTCTGCCCTGCTAAAGTCGAGCATTGAAGTCTGTGTCTTCTCAGGTCTTCTTCTTCTTGCAACCCCAAACTCAAGTATGGCATGATCGCTGAATCCCAGTGTCCCTGCTACCTGTAGTCCCTCAACCATGTGCTCTTTGTTGGTTAGGCCTAGGTCCAAAATGGATGTTCCTCTCGTGTTTTCTTCTACTAGTTGGGCAATGAAGTTGTCTGCTAGAGAGGATAAAAATTTGATGGAGCCTTTACTCTTGGCTGTGTGGGTTTCCCAATGAATGTCAGGGTAAAAAATGGCAGTGCCCCCTGATCGACTGGGCGCATGCATTTACGTGGTTTGTGTCAAATCCGCCCCTGAATATATCACCTGTAAAGTTAAGATATCGCCCTTGTTCATTTACAGTCTGAAATAATTATCTGCATGTTGTATGAACACCACGCATATTACTAATGTCATTGTTCTGATATTACTGACGTAAGCACTTGTAGATTTCACTGAGGGGGTGTAATATATATAATGTAGAGAAACGTGAGCTGTCCTCAATGATCAGTTGGTAGCAGTGTAATGTTCTAATATTTCTGCCCATGCCATCTTTGCACAGTCATCTCCTGCCTACCTGTTTGCTGTGTTGTACTTCTAATAAACCCCCTCCTTTGTCCTGAGCCTCTGGGATATAATTTCATGTGACATCTCATTTCATGTTGCCCTCATTTCCAATAACATAACAATCTCTTTTACTAAGAATATTTTTGGATTTTTTCCACTCATTAATTAGGCAAGACAAGGCCGAATGAGGAAATCAATGTAAAATGTATGGGATAAAACTAAAACTGTTGAAATTGTAAAATAGTCTAGGAACTCGATCTAATTAAAAAAAAAAAGTTTATCCTGGACAACCCCTTTAATCTTTTTATTAGGCAGAAATGGTGAGGAAAAAAATATAAAAAAATAATTAAACATACTCTCCTATTGCTCCGGTGTTTTCTTCCAGCAGAAGTCCCCACCGCACGTGACCGCTAAGGGTGCATTCACACTGAGTAAACGCTAGCTTATTCTGAACGTAAAACACGTTCAGAATAAGCGGCGTCTAAAGCAGCTCCATTCATTTCTATGGGAGCGGGGATACGAGCGCTCCCCATAGAAATGAATGGGCTGCTTCTTTCACTCCGTGCAGTCCCATTGAAGTGAATGGGAAGTGCCGGCGTATACGGCAAGCTCTGCTCATGCCGAGCCGTACACGCCGGCACTCCCCATTCACTTCAATGGGACTGCACGGAGTGAAAGAAGCAGCCCATTCATTTCTATGGGGAGCGCTCGTATCCCCGCTCCCATAGAAATGAATGGAGCTGCTTTAGACGCCGCTTATTCTGAACGTGTTTTACGTTCAGAATAAGCTAGCGTTTACTCATTGTGAATGCACCCTAAGAGCAATCAGTGGCCTCCTCAAAGGAAACAGGACATCACTACCTGTGACATCCGTGTCCTTTCATTGTGACTTTCTGCGTCAATTATACCCATACAGAAAGCACGAACGCAAGGGTTTTTGAAATCGCAGCAAGTCCGCTACAGATAATTTTCTGCAATCTGTGGATTGGATTAGCCAGAATATCTTCTATTTTGCAGGTACTCTTTGTTATGGTACAAAATAGTGCGTCTGAGTTATGAAGAGGCCGGAACCTGTTCATAATTCAGCTGTGCCCTGCGCCTGTTGGGGTCTTACAAATGTGCCCCATTATGTGTGAACTTCTTTGAGCCCAGCTCACATCGGCACTTAAAGTACATTCTGGTATTTTTACAGTGTGCATATACATAGCTGTGCAATATGGGACAAGTCTTTCTCTCTTTTTTTTATCTTAAAGTCAAGGGTTTTCAATCACCTCTCGCAGGATTGTAGGAGAACAATAAGCATGTGGTGTTATGTAAGGACAAATACACAGAAGAAACTTTATAATTGAATCTTTTCTCTGAATAATGTTATTTTGTAGTGGAAAAGGAGCAGCTGAGGCTAAAGGGATAAGAACATCTCAAGGTGAGATGAGATTTACCTTTGGGCTAGGAAGCTGGGAACAGAACACACTATTAGCTGACATATCAGTGACTGGGACCTTGTCAGGCATATGCAAAGACTGGCACAAGAATCCATGCACATGATGAATAAGGATTACTCCATTGGCTTGATGGATGTGGTGCTGGTGTACATGGGGCCGAGGAGCCACCTAGGCCATCTGTTGTTGGTTTATATAAATATTACCCACAATTCCGGATTTTATTCACTTCACTCACCATGTTCCTTCCTTTTTTTTTTTTGTAGGAGAGAAAGGCGGTACAACAAACAATATGCTACTTCATAGCTGTATTGGCCCTCTCCAGTGTTTTTTTTATTTTTTTTAACCTCTTTGGCCCTTTGGTACAAGACATACTATAGTATACTGAAGGGTGAGAGTACTGGATGTCAGTGCAGTGCATACAGTGCACTGGCATCTAGTCACAGCATTCCGCTCTGGATTAGGCCCAAATGAATGGGCCTAGTCGGGGGGGAGTGTCGCGCCTTGGACGCCCATGGCTGATTCAACCGCAGAATCTGCCTCAGAAAAAGGCATGTCACTTTTTTCCATGAGCGGGAACAAACCGCTCGCGGAAAATGGAGCCCATTGAATTCAATGGAAGGCGTTTTTTTTTTAGCTTGACTTTGACACTGAATCCTAACCTAAAAACCCTGTGTGAACCCGGCTTTAGGCTGAGGCCCCACGTTGAGGAAATGCAGCTTTTTTTTGTTGCAGATTTTTTCTGCGTTTTTTTGAGCCAAAGTCAGGAGTGGTTTGAAAAGGAATTGAAAATTTAAAGAAAATTCTTTAAATTTCCCTTCTGTTAAATCCATTCCTGACTTTGGCTGAAAAAAAACACAACAAAATCTGCAACAGAAAACTCTGTGTTTCCTTAACCTCAAAGTGATCTGCTAAAGGTTTTGATCAACAGTTTTAAGAGCAAGTGCTAAAAATAGATGGAAACGGATGGAAAATGATCATCCGTATACATAGTCAGTGTTGAATAGAAATGGATCAGGATGTGACCTTTTAAATTTGGGTAGAGTAAAAAAGTGTGGTTTGACGTGAGTTTTTTTAGGACAGAAAAGTGTGTTTCTTTTTAACATTGACTCTATGTAAACCAATGGTCATACGTTTTCATTATATTTTAGCCTTAGTTTTTGTATCCTTAAAATTAATCAATTAACCTCTTGGTCGCAATGTGATGTGAACAGTCCCTTACTTGGTAAATCTGCGATTATAATTTCTTGATTGTACCACATTGGATTGTATACAGGCTGCGCTGTGACGTTTTTGCCCTCACCACTACCATAAGGGAGCAATGATGGTAACTGTCTTCTATGGAAGCTGCTCCTTTGAGATTACTTTCTGTAACTGCTGCAGATATACGTGTTGCATGCTACCTATACATTTCACCTTTGTACGGTCTTTGTGTTGCACATGGGACACACGTATACTGCTGCTTCTGCGCTGTGATTCCTCCTGTTCTTTTACAACATTTTGTCATCTGTAGTATGAGATTTATGTGTATCTGTTCTTTAATAGCAGCTTTGACGCTCCAGATCTCAATGTTTCTTGTGATTTCTTTGCGGTGTCTGGTGTGATCCATACAATTAACGATTACACCACCCACACTTCTCTGAACTACAGCGCTCTTCTGCTCTCCCCTCCCTTTCTGTTTTCTCTGAAGATATTATCACAATGATGTGAAGCCGCTGGATTATATTTCATAGTAGCTTTGGTGGGGATAAGACAACCAGTATATTAGTACCACCCATAAAACACCATATAATAGCTCCCCCTGCTGGTTACTTGTTAATATCTCACTGTATCTCCACAGGCTGTCCCTTGTTGTACCCAGTCACATCTACAGCCTGCAGGAGCTGCAGCTGGGAAATTAATTTTGGAATGATCTTACTTATTTAGCAGCAGCTTTTCTGTTACTTGAGGTGGGATTTTGTGGCTGGACTTATAAATAGCTTAACTCCCAGGTTCCATATGCAGCTTGACAGAGCTGAATGGGGTCAAACAATGCAGCTTCCATATGTGCAAAGCTGATAGTGACCTATCCACACTGCAATTGTTAGCTGCAGTACCTCTGCCAATATTGACTGCTAGGGGTTGAATAGTTATGTATTGAAGAAGGGTACTGAAATCCGCTTTTTGTATAGTGCTCAAAAAGGCCAAAGACAGCTGAATACTTCTTTGTAGACATTGGGGTTATCTATCAGCTACTTCTATTTGGTCAGATTTTTTGCAGATTTTTATTTATTTATCTTTTTTAAGACTAGTTTTACTGTGGTGCCTTTATGATGTTGGCACACCTTCTTATTAAATATTGTGCACATATGTTAGATAGGTTAGATGGACCTGTATAAGTTGCGTACACTTCACATGTTTTTTGTTTGCCCCTTTTTGATGTAGTCTGACCTGACTATTTTTTATACTACCATGTACTACAGTGCATTTGCACCTCTTTTTGGCCCCTTTTTAGCTTAATTTTTATCAAATACTTTATGAAGAAATCTACAAGTGTTTTTCCGTACTATGTTTTAGTCTGCCTTTCAGTGTGCACAAACTATACAAGCGATGCTAGGAACTATGGAAAGAATATTACAAATAAGATCCCCCTTGATGAAAGAAAAAGAAAAAACTCACTCTGGCACCACCTTTTGGAGGGTAGTTCCCAATAGATCAATGGCTGTTCAATAAACCTAGATGACCTGATCTGGGGTTAACGCCCTTTTGACCTATGTCTAAGGCGTCACTCCTAGCCATCAAGCACCCTGTCTTGCACTGATGAAGGGCAATAACCCTGAAACAACAGTGTTTGTGGATGGATCTCTATTGTGGTTTGGCTTTAATCAGAGGTGTAACTTGAGGATGTGCAGAGGGTGCAGTCGCCTCGGTGCCCAGGAGCCTTAGGGGGCCCATAAGCACTGGCATCAGTACTGAGATTGCAGCTTACATCTGGCCCATAAGCCAAGGAGACCCACAGATTACCCTAACCATACTAAGGCTGATTAAACTCCTTAGCACCTGTAACCAACACTATCAAGAATTCGCTGTAGGGGTAAGGAGGACGACAACGACAAAAGATTGCATCGGGGCAGGCCAAAAGACTTTAGTTACACCACTGGCTATAATCCCAAATCATGTTATCTAGGTTTTCTAAAAACTTGGCATTGGTCTATACGGATATATCTTACAAAAGGTGGCACTAGAGTGACTTTTTCTATTAACTTGTATTCCATTACCTTAATGTAATAGACTGTATTTTAGTGTAGTGCTTTCTGTAAACCTTCTCTGATATTTAGAAACACGGATATGGCTTATTTTCTTTCTATTTTTCCTATACCATATACAGTACACCATCCTATCCTCTTGCATATTCACATTTAGTACGAACAGCTTTTTTTTTTTTTTTTTTACAATATCATTCTCAAAATATCATATAATTAACTTATAAAAAAGGTTGACTAAAAAATAATAAGAGTAAGTTCACACAACGGAAACCTTTTCCGCCTTGTTACTTTTTGGCGTGGCTACCGGCGATGGGATGCTGATTCAGTGCATTGGCATCCCGCTCCTGATTAGGCCTGGATGAATGAGCCTAACCAGGAGGGTGTCTTAGCCGCGGGAAGATAGGGCATGCCGCTTTTTATCCCACTAACTGAAAAAATCGCTAGTGAGAAAAAAAAAACTAGCGACTCCTATTGAAATGAATGGGAGACGTTTTTGCATGCAGATTTTGAGGTGGATTCAGCGTCAAAATCCACCTGCAAAAAATTAAGTATGAACAGACCCTAAGGGTGCATGCACACTACGTAACGCCGGGCGTGTATGAGAGCCGTACACGCCGGCATTACGGCAGACTGCCGAACACTTCCCATTCACTTCAATGGGAGCGCTCGTAACAGCGGCGTTTACGAGCGCTCCCATTGAAGTGAATGGGAAGTGTTCGGCAGCCCTGCTGTAACGCCGGCGTGTACGGCTCTCATACACGCCCGGCGTTACTCAGTGTGCATGCACCCTAAGATGGTGGTCTGGAACTGAACAACTGCTTTTAAAATACAATACCGGAGCCTGCTGGGGATTGTAGTTTCCCAACAGTTGTTACTTTTCAAAAAGAATAATTTATCATTTTCAACTTCTACAACAACAAAGGCCCTCTTGGTGGCGCACTTGAGCAGCATGTAAGGCTTGGACCCTTGTATGACTGATGCATCTATAGCTGTAGCAGAAAAGCTGGGTCTCTCTGTCCTTTACAGTGGGTGTAAGTGCTGACGTGTCCAGTGAGTTGTCTTGTGATGTAACACATTAGTCTCATTGTCACTGCCATTGTAGTCGCTGACATTTTCAATACTGATCTTCTCACAGTTACATTTCCTTTACCACTGTGTACACTGTTTAAAGACAACAAGTGATGAAGATGATGTGTGACCTTAATGTCTCCGTATAAAGGAGAACACGATTCCTGTGGAGATCTGTGTCTATCTGATTTCTCTTCCATCATGTTACTGTGAAAGAAGAAAACTCAATTGTAGACCGTGGCATATCTAGGACTCATGTAATGGGCCACCAAAGACCCTTTGGCCACATAAATCAACAGTACTATAAATGGATCATAAAAATGCCCACACCCACCCCATCCTACAGGAACAATTAAATCCCAGGTACGTTCACCTGTAACACATCTAATGTAGTGTATTTAATAATATGCACCAAATGTTCCACTGAAAATCTGTATGTTGGAGAGACTGACCAGAAGCTCAGAATGAGAATGAACGCACATCGCCATACAATTAGAGAACAAAGAATGGACCTTCCTGTGTCAAAACATTTCTGCAACAAAGATCATAATAACACCAATGACATGAAAATTTTGATTTTAAGAGGGAATTTTAAATCCAAGAAGAACAGACGGATTTATGAGTACAAGTGCATGACCTTATTTAACACTCTGGAGAATGGAATGAACCTTTTACATGGGTTCATGGCATCCTACAGAACTCACTGACCTGAGACAGCCATAAAGACACTCTGAACTGATAAGAACCTGGGAACTAAGGATTTGTTTACTTGTATATACTGTAAGAAAGTGACAGGAAAAGTCCTGGAAGGACGCTATATCTCCCCCAGAGTCCTCTCATATGTGTGGTGAGTGAGGGTTTCCTATAGCTGTAGCAAGGCATCTGTCAGTTAACCTCTTCTCATCCTACTGCAGGAAGGAGCTTGTGTGCACAGGTGGGAACAGTTAGGCCTAATCACAGGCCTATAAAGCCTCTCAAGACTTCTGTCCTCGGCAGTTCCTGGGGGAGAGTGGTGGAGCCAGGTCCTGTCCTTCAAACCTGATATCTGGTGAGACCAGTGGGTGCTCCACAAACTTCTATTTTGTTGATTTTCTTTTGTCCGTGTGGTTGAAGCAAGCCACATGCATAGACAGAGTTCATTTGTGTAGTTAGTCGCCTAGCCGGGCAGGTATTTGTGTTTCTGTTTTTGCCTGAAGTAAAGGCCTGTTTTTGTTTGCCAACACCTTTTTGCAAAATAAACACACAGGCTAAAACCCTGTTTAAACTGATTTTGGTGTCTGTCTCTGACTGTCTGGGTCCGCTGCTGCTACCGCTGAGCCTACCTCCCCCACATTTGGTGCTTCGGAGCCCAGTTTAAAAAAGCTCTTAAAGAGACAGATACCTTTTTTTTTTTTTTTTTCGCTCTATCACCGGATGTCCTGGGTGAAGGCGGTGGTAGAACAAAAGACGAACGCTCCCGCAATGGAAGACCTGGTGAAGTTGCTTGGACAGGCCCAGGTGGATGCTGAGAGGCGGCAACAGCGTGCAATGGAGGCCTCTGAAAAATGGCAACAAGAAATGAATATGATGTTCATGAAGCAGTTGACGGTGTTAAGTGAGACCATGGCTGCTCAAAAGCCGGGGAGAGAGTCTTCTGCTGAGTCCCGGGAGGTGAGACCCAATGCTCGAGCTGCTGTACAGAGTTCGTTACAGAAGATGACATCCACAGACGACGTGGAAGCATATTTACATGTCTTTGAGCGGGTTGCCGAATGGGAAAAGCTGCCAAGAGAACAGTGGGCAGATGTCGTGGCGCCCTTTCTAACCGGGGAGCCACAGAAGGCATACTATGATCTGTGTGAGACAGAAACCAGGGACTATACCAAGCTGAGGGGAGAAATCCTAGCCCAACTTGGAGTAAACATGCATGGACGAGCCGGAAGGGTACATCAATGGACTTTTTCTGAAAGTCTCCCGCCCAGGTCTCAAATGCATGACTTGGTCTACCTGGTGAGGAAGTGGCTCCAGCCAGAAGAAGCCTCCCCTGCCAAGATGGTGGAACGGGTAGTGCTGGACATGTACACCTGCTCCCTTCCCCCTAAAATCCAACGCTGGGTTGGCCAAGCAGGGCCCACGACGGCAGAGGAGCTGGTTTGCCTAGTGGAGAGATATCGGGCCACTGAGGACCTCCTCCAGACACCCTCCAGACCGACCTCCCCGAAGTCTGGTAAGACAATACCCACCGGTAGGGGTGTGAGGAGGATTGGAGTGGAAGGGTGTATACCAAGGGAGCAGGCAGCCGGAGCCGTGTTGTCTAGATTCCACCCGCAAAATGGTGACCAATCATATTTACGGTGCTGGCGGTGCCATGAGATGGGACAAGTAGCTGCACGTTGCCCTCTGACCAGTGAGCTAATGGACTGTAGCCGTGCCCGGCAAGTCTCGCTGTTTGCTCAACCTGCCTGCTTAGCAGAACTGCCGACTGATGGTGATCCCCAAATGTGTGTGGTAACTGTGGGAGGACAGTCTGTGTCTGCTCTCCTGGACTCTGGTAGTGTGGTGACCCTGGTACGTGCAACTCTGGTGGACCCTGTCCAATACAATGGGCGTATGATGGGGGTCTTGTGCATCTATGGTGACATCAGAAAGTACCCAATCACCGAGGTCCCCATCGAGACTACCGGTGGTATAGTCTGTCACCAGGTCGGCGTAGTCCAGAGTCTGTGCCACAGTGTCATTCTTGGAAGAGACTTTCCTGGGTTCTGGAGCCTGTGGAAAAACAAGAAAGGTTCCATATAAAGAGTGGGATGATTGCGAAAGGTTGCCTCAAATTGACCCTGAACCTTTCGACCCGGACTGTGGTGTGCCAGCAATAGCTGCAGTCCCAGAAGGAACTAGCTCGCCCCTTACAGTGTTAGCTGGTGACACTGAAGGTCAGCGGGAGGTGTCTGACCTACAGGAACTTGAGGTGTCCCATGACAATTTTGGTACTGCCCAACTCAGGGACCCAAACTTGTCTCGGGCAAGAGAAAATGTAAAAGTGATAAATGGTAAGTCCCAATATCCGGGGGCTGACCGAGAATTTCCTTATTTTGCTGTGAACCAGGATTTACTGTATAGAGTAAGCAAAATAAGAAATGAAGTTATTGAGCAATTGGTGGTACCTCAACTCTTTCAAAAAGTGGTACTAGACTTAGCCCATAAGCATGCACTGGGAGGACATTTGGGGTATGAGAAAATTAAGGAACGTATATTACAACGTTTCTATTGGCCAGGGGTGGACAGACATGTACAGGACTACTGTAGCTCCTGCCCCGTGTGCCAATTGACTGCCCCCGTCTCTCACTTCAGGAGTCCATTAGTACCCCTCCCAATTATAGAGGTGCCCTTTGAGCGTATAGCTATGGATTTGGTGGGACCACTGGTGAAATCGGCTAGGGGACATCAGTACATCTTAGTCGTATTAGATTATGCTACCCGGTACCCTGAGGCAGTGCCCCTTAGACATACCTCGGCAAAACTAATCGCAAAGGAGTTGTTTTATATGTTTTCCCGAACCGGTATCCCTAAAGAGATCCTGATGGATCAAGGTACCCCCTTCATGTCCAAAGTTACAAAGGAAATGTGTAAGCTCCTGGGCATTAAGCACTTAAGAACCTCTGTCTACCACCCCCAGACCGATGGCCTAGTTGAGAGGTTTAATAAGACCCTTAAAGGAATGTTGAAAAGGGTGGTTAGCAAGGATGGTAAGGACTGGGATTGTTTGCTGCCATATTTAATGTTTGCCATCCGAGAGGTACCACAGTCCTCCACCGGATTTTCTCCCTTCGAACTAGTGTATGGTAGACATCCAAGGGGTCTGTTAGATATTGCTAGGGAAACTTGGGAACAGGAACAGACTCCCTACCGTAGTGTTATAGAACACATAACCCAAATGCAAGACCGAATTGCCACAGTAATGCCAATCGTAAAGGAGCACTTGGAGCATGCTCAGTTGGCACAAAGCCGCGTTTATAACAGAAAGGCTCAGCTCAGATCCTTTAACCCAGGTGACCGGGTGTTAGTGCTCGTACCCACCGTAGAAAGTAAATTTCTAGCCAAGTGGCAAGGTCCGTATGAGATAATTGAAAAAGTGGGGAATGTAAACTACAAAGTCTTCCAACCAGGCAGGAGGAAACCTGAACAGATCTACCATGTGAATCTGTTAAAACCCTGGAAAGAGAGGGAATCCTTGTCTGCCATAAGTGCCCCTAGAGAGATTGCCATTAAAGCAAGGGGTGCCATTGGTAATCATTGTCCTGATGTACAGATAGCGGTGACTCTGTCTAAGGTACAGGCACAAGAGACAAAAGAACTTGTCCAAAGAAACACTGATGTATTTTCAGAGACCCCTGGGCGTACTAATCTAATAGAGCATGATATTGTAACCGAGCCGCAGGTACGAATCAGTCTGAAGCCCTACCGTGTACCTGAAGCTCGTAGACAGGCCATAACCAAGGAGGTTAGCGATATGTTAGCCCTTAGGGTCATTGAAGAATCTAAAAGTGCATGGTCAAATCCTATTGTCCTGATTCCTAAACCCGATGGTACAATCAGATTTTGTAACGATTTCCGTAAATTAAATGAAAATTCAAAGTTTGATGCCTACCCAATGCCCAGAGTGGACGAGCTGATTGAGAGGTTAGGGACTTCCAGGTATTTCTCTACTCTCGATTTAACAAAAGGGTATTGGCAGGTGCCGCTTACGGAGAGTGCTAGAGAGAAAACTGCATTTGCTACCCCAGATGGGCTCTTCCAGTACGTAACTATGCCTTTCGGTTTACATGGTGCTCTCGCCACCTTTCAGCGTTTGATGGACAAAATCCTCAAGCCACATCGCAGGTATGCTTCAGCCTACCTTGATGATATTGTCATCTTCAGCCCTGATTGGGGGAGTCACTTGCCGAAGGTCCAAGCGGTACTAGATTCGCTTCGGGCAGCCGGATTAACTGCTAACCCCAAAAAGTGCGCTTTGGGCCTTGAGGAAGCCCGGTATTTAGGGTACACCATAGGAAGAGGAGTAATCAAACCCCAGGTGAATAAAGTAGAGGCTATCCAGAATTGGCCCCGTCCCATAAGTAAAAAGCAGGTGAGGGCTTTCCTGGGAATTGTGGGGTACTATAGGAGGTTCATACCCAATTTTGCCTCCATTGCAGCTCCCCTGACTGACCTGACCAAGGGAGGGAGAACTGGCCTCATCAAATGGACTGAAGGGGCTGAGGGGGCATTCCAAAAGTTGAAATCGGTCCTTTGTATACAACCGGTCTTGGTCACTCCAAATTATGCAAAAGAGTTTGTGGTGCAGACTGATGCCTCAGATGTAGGGTTAGGAGCCGTCCTTTCACAGGTAATCGAAGGTGAGGAACATCCAGTCACATACCTGAGTCGAAAGCTCACTCCTGCAGAGAAAAATTACAGTATTGTAGAACGGGAGTGTTTGGCCATCAAATGGGCTCTGGAGTCCCTACGATATTATTTGCTAGGCCGACAGTTTCGGTTGATTACTGACCACTCCCCTCTCACATGGATGTCTCAGGCTAAAGAAAGAAATGCCCGGGTTACGAGATGGTTCCTTACCTTACAAAATGTTAAATTTAAGGTCGAACACCGATCCGGTAAATTACAGGGGAATGCAGACGCTTTGTCCAGGACACATTGTATGGTGGCAAAAGGTGTTTGCCCCTATAGGTTCGAACAAAGGGGGAGGGTATGTAAGAAAGTGACAGGAAAAGTCCTGGAAGGACGCTATATCTCCCCCAGAGTCCTCTCATATGTGTGGTGAGTGAGGGCTTCAATAGCTGTAGAAGGCATCTGTCAGTTTAACCTCTTCTCATCCCACTGCAGGAAGGAGCTGTCGTGTACAGGTGCGAGCAGTTAGGCCTAATCACAGGCCTATAAAGCCTCTCAAGACTTCTGTCCTGGGCAGTTCCTGGGGGAGAGTGGTGGAGCCAGGTCCTGTCCTTCAAACCTGATATCTGGTGAGACCAGTGGGTGCTCCACAAACTTCTATTTTGTTGATTTTCTTTTGTCCGTGTGGTTGAAGCAAGCCACATGCATAGACAGAGTTCATTTGTGTAGTTAGTCGCCTAGCCGGGCAGGTATTTGTGTTTCTGTTTTTGCCTGAAGTAAAGGCCTGTTTTTGTTTGCCAACACCTTTTTGCAAAATAAACACACAGGCTAAAACCCTGTTTAACCCCTTAGCGACCCTTGACGTAACTGTACGTCATGGGTCGCATGGGGATGTATAGAGCGAGCTCACACGCTGAGCTCGCTCCATACACGGCAGATGCCGGCTGTATCATACAGCCAGGACCTGCCAATAACAGCAGCGGTCGGTGCCCGAGCCGATCGCTGCTGTTAACCCTTTACACACTGCGGTCAAACGCGACCGCAGCGTGTAAACAGCGCAGGCGGCATGGGCGCCGCCATGTTTCCCCGATCGCCGCCCTCCTGAACGTCACATGAGGGCGGTGATCGGTTGCTATGACAGCCGGAAGCCTATTGAAGGCTTCCAGGCTTGTCTCTGCACAAGATCTATTAGACGATGCCAGAGGCATCGTCTAATAGAAGTGCTGCGATTTTGCTATTCACTGCAATACTGTAGTATTGCAGTGAATAGTATGGGCGATCAGACCCCCTAGGTTTCAAGGTACCTAAGGGGTCTGATCATAAATGTAACAGAAGAAAAAAAAAGTTTTTAAAAGTATTAAAAAAATAAAAAAAATATAAAAGTTCAAATCACCCCCCTTTCCCTAGATTAGCTATAAAAGTAATTAAAGAACATTAAACATACATATTAGGTATCCCCACGCTCCAAAATGCCTGAACTATTAGAATATTAAAACATTTATCCCGTACTGCGAACAACGTAGCGGCAAAAAAATAAAAACAGCCAAAAAGCGTTTTTTTCAACACTTTGCCTCTTATAAAAAATTGAATAAAAAGTGATCAAACCATTAGATCTTTCCCCAAATGGTATCAATAGAAACGTCATCTTGTCCCGCATAAAAAGACACCACAACCAGCTCCATACATGGAAATATGAAAAAGTTACAGGTGTTAGAACATGATGACACAAATTTTTTTTTCTATTTTGCAAAGTTTATCATTTTTTTTAAAAGTATCAAAACATTTCAAATACTATATAAATTTGGTATCACCGCGTTCATACTGACACGTAGAACACAGGTAACATGTCATTTGTACCAAACAGTGAACGCTGTAAAAATTAAACCCATAAGAAAATGGCGCAAATGCATTTTTTCTCCAATTGCACCTCATTCTGAATTTTTTTCCAGCTTCCCAGTACATTGCACAGCATATTGAATGGTGCCATTACAAAGTACAATTTGTCCCGCAAACAATAAGCCATCATGTGACTCTGTGAACTGAAAAATGAAAAAGTTATGGCTCTTGAAATGTGAGGAGGGAAAAACGAAAATGCGAAACCAAAAAATGGCCTGGTCCTTAAGGAGTTAAACTGATTTTGGTGTCTGTCTCTGACTGTCTGGGTCCGCTGCTGCTACCGCTGAGCCTACCTCCCCCACAATACCAATAAGCTTCTTTCCCCCTCCCCCCCCCCCTCCTATAATTCTATCCCTATGTGTCCTGTTGTACATAAATATGCAACTTTCAGAAATTGTTTTTAGTTATATCTGAAGAAGAAGCCGAGAGCTTCGAAACCTTATAATCTGTCATCATTATGAGTTAGCCTTTAAAAAAGGTATCATCTACTGAAGACGTTTAAGTTTTTTTTTTTTTTTTTTTTTTTTTTTTTTTTTTAATATTTCCTACCCACTGGCTAAAACGGTACAAAAACAACATTTTCCTTATACTTGTATTTGAGTCTCTGTATGAGACTTCATCCCACATTCCACTTAAAATCTAAAGATCCATCTAAAGGAAATCAGTTTAAAACCTCAGACCCCATAGACTAATATCTGCGTGTAACAGCTTTTTAAGCGGATGAGTTTCCATCTTTCAGGTCCCCAAGGGGACCCAAAGAACAGACGCCTAAACACTAGTGTGAACCTAGCAGGAATATTTGGAAACTGTAGAATCACCTTTACAAGATATTGCTGTTAGATTTATAACACATTTACTGACAGACTCTCTGTATTGCAGCTCTCCATGTATGGGGGGGGATCACGTCTGTGTTATAGTGCCTGTTTATAACAAAACCCACAACACAGTGCCAGTTTAGCCATATACCAGATATGATCAGTGCCAGTTAGACCCTATTTACATGTGACAGCTCGCCATAGACATTATTTTGCTGTATCCCCTAGTGTTCATTAGGAATCTCATTTCTATATAGCTGCCTAGCCACCCCCAATAATCTGAGTTAAAGAGCTTCCCAGCACTAGAGATGGGATATAATGTAGTGTTAGTAAAGGCGGGGATCTTTTTTTCACTTCTCTTAATTGCTATGGTGTTGAATGCAAACTGGGATAAAAAAATAAAGGCCAGATCATTGGCCAACTTATAGGGGTCAACTCTCATCTTCTTAATGGAAAAGAGCCTGGTGCTATGTGATTTTTGTACATGCCGAAGGACCCCTTTCAAAAGTAACCTTCCCAGGGGAGGTGATTAAAAACTTATACTCACCTTTCCTGGGCTTCTGATGGTCCCCAGCATCTCTTCGGGGCTCTTCTTGTCTGTGACTGAGGTCACACTTCCCGGGAATCACTGCTGGAGCCTGGGATCGGGCCTCAATGGTCTTGTGGGGCAAGCTGGCATAATGATGTCATCGTGTCCCATGTGACTACTGAGGACCAATCACAGGCCCCAGCGGGGATCTCTGTGGTACGTAACCTCCGTCACATGCAGAAGAGGACCAAAGAGGATGCTGGAGAGAGCCAGACAGAGTGAGTATGCCCAGGTGAGATAAGGTGAGTATAAAGTGTTTTGTTATTTTAATCTCCTCTCTGGGCCTCCACCTATTATACTGTGTGGTCTCAGGAGACCCCAGAACATAATAATAGCACCGAAATTAACCAGGGGGCCGATCCTCACAATTATTTGTTGAATTTTGTTGGGTTCGCCTGTAGTGGCTCAAGGGGTTCACTTTATACTGTGTGGGGGCTACTGTGGAGCATATTATACTGTGTGAGGGCCACTATAGGGCATCACAGGGGGATACCACTGCAGCACCTATAACAACTACTAACAAGAATATGCTGTAGAGAAGAGGGTAGGGGGCCCGGGTCAAAGTTTGCATCGGGGACCACAAGACTTTATTTACAAGCTACTGTGTTGTAGAATAAATCTGGCAACCAGGGAGACCAAGGAAGTGTTGCAATGCTTGTTCTGTGTGGGCGAGCATTATCTTGCTGTAAAATGCCAGTTGTTAGCCCTGCCTTGAGGCAATACATGTAGCCACAGGATCCCTCGTATCACTACTATGGGTAACTGACTGTCATATTTGATGGCTCCCCAGATTGGAAGTCTGTCAACAGGGTAAAATGTGACTTTAGCAAAGGTGGGAAGGGGAAAAGGAATATCACAGCCCATACAGAAACTAATCTTGATAGTAGATAGATGTCAACAATACAAACAGCTGACAAGATATATTTGTGGAAACTCAGATGATTTGGTGCTTCAAATACATAAACACGATCCCTTTCGGTGTAATAGCATATCATAGTATCGTTTGCACAAACAAATACATCCTTGTAATGAGACCACACTCACGGTTACCGGAGGAATAATCGGGTGCCTGGATGAAAGAAATCCCCGTCGACTCGGAGTGTGTCGTAATGAAGAATTGAAGAATCCGGCATCCACATGCATAAAATCCAAATGCTTTATTAGGAAACGTAAAAAATTTTGTCCATACAATCAGTGAACATCACTCCCTACCCCCAAACACACCACGGAGAAGTGACGTTGGCTGACGCGGTGTGTTCGGGGGTAGGGAGTGATGTTCACTGATTGTATGGACAACATTTTTTACGTTTCCTAATAAAGCATTTGGATTTTATGCATGTGGATGCCGGATTCTTCAATTCTTCACAACAGGGTAAAATGTCTTTGAATTCACTGTAGAGGCATGTTGAGCCATCAGTGATCTCTCAATAAGAGGTAAACTACCCAAACGTAGCCTCTGAGAACCTTTTTATAGGTCAGCAAGTGATGCACTGTTATACACTCTTGTAGCAAGACCCACTTGCAATAATTTACATATCTACCTGAAATATTACTGCATGCCAATTTTTGCAGAATTTCTAGCTGGATACATCATTATTATTATTATTATTTTTGTCACAGAGTATACGGGTATATAGAGCAGCTGGATACATCCAGTTGAAACATCCAATGGGTCAAATCATTGTTTTACTTATTATTATGATTTATTCCTCTTGCTTGTATGTATGCAACATATTCTGCATTTTATGCACTCTTATCACTCACTCACTGTCTCCAGTGTTGGTTAGGGCTTTTTTATTAAAAATGTGTAGCTGAAGTTTTTCTGGGGCATCGTTTGGCTCATTAGAAATGTGACAAAATGAGTATACGTTTGCTTTAGATGGATCTATGACACCGTGTCTTCACTGTTCACACCATCCCTTCTGTGCATTACGCAGAAGTGACAGCTCTCACTCACACAGAACCCAAATAGCTGCTGAGTAGGAGTGTGATCCATCACTAGATGATTGTTACATGCCCACAAGTGTCCGGGAAGTGTGACACAAGGAGGCTTCTTAATGTCCCTCCAATGTTTATATTGCAATGAGTCAACTCCGTTACACTGCACTGTATATTGTAGTAAACTTGTTTCTTTCTGCTTAAAAGGCTTTTATGAAAAAATAATGTAATCCTTGGATGATGAAAAACTCTTCGATTTTGTACTAACCTTAGTGTCTCAGCCTGTTTTCATGATTTCTGCATGATTTAAGAAGACCTGCATAGACGTCTTACTGCAGATGGGTTGTTATAATTGTATTCAGTCCTGACAATAGGACTGTAAACCAGACTTGATACATTATAACAAACTATCAGGATAGAAGCAAGCTGCACATTGATAAAGAGGGCTGTTCATGTCCTCGGAGATGGGCGGTATTATATACTGCTAGAAAGCTGGTCAGCTTTGCCGGCATGCACCTGGGAACCGGAGATATCGGTGCTGTTTGTTTCAGATATCTTTCCACTGTCAGAAGGGCGAGCCTTACATCCTAGCGTCATCGCTGGGCTGTGAGGAATACCCCCCTGACAGTATAAGGCTACGGAAGAGTACTGTCAGAGGGGCGTTCCTCACAGCCCTAAGTTGTAAGGGCCCACCTTACTGACAGTGGAGGGATATCTGTGCAGAAACGGTACTAAAATCTACGGTAAAGCTGACTGTGTGCTGATTTCATTGCACTGTCAGGTTTCTAGCAATATGTACTACAGTCTGGCCCATCTCCGAGGACATGAAAGGTCCTCTATAATTAGCAAGGCAGGGTGGGTCGAGGACGACCTACATCGATGCAGTTTATAGGTGCCATCTTATGCACCTATAAAAAAAAAATTACTGAACTAAACACAACACTGTTTGAAGACATCCCTGAGGAATATATATATATATATATATTTATTCTTTTCGATGGGGTAGTGAACTTTCTGGTTCATAACCGCGCGTTGTCCTCTGCCCCTCTCCTCCCCATCTATGAGACCACTTGTCTTATTTACAACTAACAGACCCTATTGTATTGGGGACACATTACTCATCTCATGCTGGACCCTCAGGGAGCCCTCTGACTAATGAAAGACTGAAAAAAGAGGAAGTTTCCCTCCAGTCTTACTCTTTTCTCAGTGATGGCGGGTGATTCTCTGCACAATACATCCCACAATGAGCCCAGTGATTCTGCCATTGCTGTTTTCTTTGCGATTTCTCTTTTGTCCTTATTTAAGGATGATTTCTAAGCACTGCTGTGAGTCAGAGGTGACATTTAAGGAGAATAGATAATATTAACCACAATGCTTTTCTGTGTGCAGAGTATACTTATTAGCAGGAATCATTTCCTCCTCAGCTGCTTTTTTTAAGCCTTTATACTTAGGAAATATCTTTGTTCTACCATTCCAGGCAACATGGCAGCTAGTCTGTGAAATCCACCGCCATCCACTGTGTCACTAGGCTTAATACCTGCAGAAGGATGGCTGCAATCTACAGTAGACCTGCGCTGCATGTGACTCAGTAGAGATCTAAGGTGATATGTACAGGACTGTGTACAATCCTGGAAACTCCATCCATGTTGGGCAATTTAAAAAAATGCATGCTGATAGTATTTTAAAAATGCACCATGTGAACTAAGTCTGAAGATGGTGAGGAATTACTTCCATGTTGCAATACTCGAACTAGAGAACCTCTTTAAAAGCAGTGTCTTACTGGATTGTACCTATTTAGAATGTAGGTTAAAGAATTATAATGCCAAGAAAAAGCCCAGGATACCCACTTCTCTAATAAAATAGAGCAGGATCAAGCCAAATGTAGCCAACATTCTGTATAGTGACACAAATTAATAAACATTTCAGGTTTTGTACCTCTTCTTCAGATAGTATAGACCTGTATTCCTCCTACTTCCTGGCGCCCTTAGTGGCTGCCTCGATACAGGGCTCCAAGCTGGGAGCAATCTCTATCTTTCCTTTCTCACTCTTTTTCTCTGTATCTTCAAGAATCGTGTAACTAAGCAATCTAGCACTATGAATTAGCAACTATAAATCGAATGGAAGACCCTGTGGAGTATTTTGTTTCTATTGTAAAGCATGAACAATGACAAGACCTGGTTCAGCTGGTTTCCACATGTGCCTGTTACCATCCCCCCAGCTAGGACAGCATGGCTCACCATGCGGCAAGGAGGAGAAACCTACATGGAAATGCGGACTTCTTCCTTCAAGGAGATGTTTTTTGGAGTCTATTGCTGGTGTGTGAAGATGCTACAGCTGACTGGTATTTCTTTCTATTACTGTGAACACGTGGGACTCTGTTACAGCCTGGGAATCATCACCCACCTACCCCCAGGAGTTATGGAAGCTTGGCAAGAGAGCAGCACCATGTATACCTGGATGGCTTCAGACTTCTTTGGGGAAGTAGAACACAGTGGTAAGGAGGAAGAGGAGGGCTTGTGATGAAGGACATTTGGGGCATTTTTTGTGGTTAATGGACAATAGTGCTGATACAAGATACCAAACTATCAGCTGTGAGCAGGAGATCTCACCACCTACCAAAGGAACTGCCACATGTTATTATGATAGCTGCATATGTCCCCCACCTCTGCAAAAATGTTTTCTGCTTGTTATATCCACATGCTGTGACCCCTCCTCATGTCCTCCAACCACGGTCGAGCTGTATTATTATTATTAACAACACTCCACACAAATAACTAAATGATCCTGCAGTGTGTCTGTGTTTCTTTCCTTTTTAGTTTCTCTGATTCCTAGGATTTCTCTATCTGCCATGAGCTTGTATGTGTTTCTCTCTTGTTATATACTACTGTACCATCTATGAAACTGTATCACTGAAATTTCCCCATTGTGGGACTATTAAAGGATTATCTTATCTTATCTTATAAAGCAAAGCCAACAGCTTAAAGGGGTGTCCCATCTCAAGGATCCTATCTATACTAGTAACTTATGTAAATTGAAGCATTTTTCTAAATATATTGCTTTAGAAATTCTGCTTTGTTTGCCTGCTCTGTGAATTTATTCCTCCCATTGTTTACACAGCATTGTTATAACCATGGACCTGGGAGATAGGACAAGTGATGTCACTTACTCAGTGGCGGCAGGACAATTTGTTCAGATAATTGCACTTTGCTGATAAAGCCTGGTCTGTTAACTCTCTAAGTAAGCACACAGATAATACTGAGCCCGTTCTGTACAAGAATCTGCAATTATCTGATTTGCAGAAGTGTTGTTTGTCCTGTTTAGCAGTGGGGAGGGAGGAGAAATACAGGAAGTGAGAAGCAGACACTGCATGCAGCCTGGCTGAAAGAATAAGATGGGAGAACCCCTTTAAGTATAAATACCAGTCCCAATGTAATGGGAGGAGTTAGATGATTATATGTCTAATGCAAAATGAGATGTATTACTTAGCTGGAAATTAAAGAATAACAAACCCACAATATAATAGAAAATTGCAAATGAAACCAGATTGTAAAGACAATATACATAAAGAAATAAATAACAAATGGGGTAGATTGCCAAGTAGATGGGTATCCATAAAGTGATGTACAGCTGGGAAATGATGGGGACAGCTAGACCATAAAAAGTATCATGAGAAGCTTCCTTACACTAGGTTCACACTAGCGTTCAAGTTTCCGTTCTTCAGGTCTGCTTCAGGTCCACTAACCTCGCTTGCAGGACTTTTCTCTCTGCATATTTTAAGCAAAATGGGGGATGGAGTCGCCAAATGGTCACCGAATGCTAGTGTGACTGTAGCCTTAGCTGAATAATAGCCCTGTAAACTTTAATAGTCAGTAACTTTTCAGACAATTTAGTCTCATTTCATAAAGTATGTGATTCTGGATCAAAATGTAATGCTTTCTGCCTGAAAACCCACTCCAAAGTTCCTGCCATTAGGTTTCTGCCATCTAGCTAATTTGCTGTTTTGTTACTAAGTAAGTCTGTCCCTAGATTCATTCAGTCTTGCTTATCTCAGTGAGTTTAAGGGCTAGTTCACACGTGAACAAAGGGGCGGATTTTGACAGCGGATTTCGTTTCAAAATCCGCCCCTTTACAATGGTGGTCTATGTAGACCACCGGGCTTTTAGCAGCCCGCCGCTAGCGGAGAAAAGAAAGGACATGTCCTTTCTTCAGGCGGAAGCCGTGCGGGCTCAACCGCGCGGCTTCCGCCCCCAGCAGATCACTCCTATGTCGGCTCATTCATTTGAGCCGACAGCAGAGGGTTAAGCCGCGACAGCGATGGTCGCAGCAGGTGGGTTTTGACAAGAGAGAGACGCGGCTCACCACGTCTCTCTCCGTGTCAAAACCCGCGCGGGCAGTTCACGTGTGAACTGACCCTTAGGGACCACCCTTTTCTCTCTTCACACAGTGAATAGAAGGAGGAGGGGCTGATCCTGTTCACAACTGACACAGACATGTCTGCAAACTGTGTGCAAAAGACTGAGGATCCTGCAAATCTCACAACTTACACTAGGTCACTCTAATGCCAGACTAAACCAGAGGTTGCACGTGGATGTCGGGGGACCCCAGTGACTATAATTGGTTCTGCTGTTTTCATACTGAAAGCAGCGGAGAGAAAAGTACTCCATGCACGTGATTTCTGGTGGTTTCTGTGGCAGTCTCAACTGAATTTTTAACTCAGTCTTACAATGTAAGAAAAGTCTTCTAAGTACTTGAATCTGCTTCTGGCTGCTTGTGTGGTTACAGATGAGATATTATTCACAGTCAGCAGTAGCTTCACTCATTTCTTATATTTTTTCTTGAATTTTATTGGTTTTGTTGCATATTGCTCTGTATTTCAATACAGTGTTTTCTGGATCTCCTATAGGATGGTCACTTGGGTATTTGTTTGCAATTGTATACTTATTTCTGGAAGAACATTATCAGTAATGGATGGGGAGGGGGCAGATGTAGCTGGCCCTCCTCTTCATTTCCTGAGTATACTCACTGAAAAGAGTTGTCCAGAATATTTAGAATTGCAGAGGGAGACTGGGGAAGGTGCTCTGGTGTCTCATGCTGATGTCCGCTCCATGCAGCACCCCAGGGCTTTTCTAGTGGAATTTCCCATTACCCTTGACCGCTGAAGCCAATCAGCGGCTTAAGGAAAGGACATGGGACATTACAAGGGACATCCTGATTCCTTTCCATAGACCACTGGGGTGAAGACTGTACACTAGCCTGTAACAGGTGAGTGGGTTTTTTTTATATTTTTATTTTTACCTTCTTCCTGCCACAGTTCTAAAATATAGTGCACAACCCTTTACAGTGAGTATAACCAGCGAATGAAGGGGAAGCAGAGGTGACCAGGAATGGGGAATAGTAAAGAAATAGTGGCTGTTACCTGCTGGTGTAATCCTACAGGTAATGGCCTATTAAAAAAAATAAGCAGCATGAGGCCCAATCACTACGGCTGCTATAGTGGTAGTTCTGTCACTGTCTTTATAATATGATGAAGGGGTACAAAGCCTGAAATGTGTTATCTTTTTGCTACATTGGACTTGGTGTGCTTTATTTTCTTCCCATTACTTTTCAATGAGCTTTTTGCCTTGGCTCAAAAAAAATGCAGCAACTCCTACAACAAAAAAAAAACAGCTTTTTCCCAAAATGTGGCCTCTGATGCGACATTATTCACAAATTTGCAATTTATGAATGCATGCTGTAAGTAGCTTAAAGGGATTCTATCATTAAAATTGTATTTTATTTCCGCCTACCACGTAGGAATAGCCTTAAGAAAGGCTATTCTTCTCCTACCTTTACATGTCTTTTCTGGGCCACCGTTCGGTAGAAATCTCGGTTTATGTCAGTATGCAAATGAGTTATCTCACAGCACTGGGGGCGGGCCCCAGCACTCAAACAGCACTGGGGGCGTCCCCAATGCTGCAAGAGAAATTTCCAGTGCCGCCTTCATCTTCGTCTGGAGCTGCGTTCAAACTTCTATACCTTGGGCAAAGCCACACAGTAAGTGTAAGCGGACATCTTCTTGTGGCCGGCGGGCATGCGCAGTTTGAACCCAGCGCCAGAAAAAGACGCAAAGAGGGCATTCCAGACGAAGATGGAGGCGGTACTGGAAATTTCTCTCGCAGCATTGGGGACGTCCCCAGTGCTGTTTGAGTGCTGGGGCCTGCCCCCAGTGCTGTGAGATAACTCATTTGCATACTGACGAAAAGCGGGATTTCTACCGAACGGCGGCCCGGTGAAGACATGTAAAGGTAGGAGAAGAATATCATTTTTTAAAGCTATTCCTATGTGGTAGGCAGAAAAAAAATACAATTTTAATGATAGAGTCTCTTTAATAAATGTGCAGAATAATTGTACAATTAAAAAAGAAAAAGAACCCTTTTCCCCAAAGTAGTAATTTTCTAAATATGTTTTGTTTGTTTTTTTTCACTATAACTACACGTGTACTTATCGAACTCTGTAGAAGAAAAAAACAAAAAGCTAGAGATGTGGCAGGTATAAAGTCACTGCAGATGAAGAAGGTCATGTGAATATAAGAGCTGAGCCTCTGTTATATTAATCTCCCTTGATGAAGTGACGATGATGTCCCCCACTTCCTGTCTGAAATATGACACAGTCCTGGCAGGGATGAGATGTAATGAGGTATATCAAAGTGGATGTTTCAGTGGGTTGCTGGAACATAAAAGCGAGTGACATCTCTTTGGTATTACCGGCCTGCTCTTTATTTATATGGTATCCAGGATCAAGCTTTATAGGGAATAATTGTTACATGGTGTACTTATAAGCATTAGGGAGCCTTCACACGGAGTAAACGCGCGTGTATTTTTGCAAAATACACGTGTAAAAATAAGACTCCCATTGACTTCAATGATATTTTTTACATGTGTAAAAATACGCCTGTAAAAATATGCCTGTAAAATGTCATTGAAGTCAATGGGAGTCTTATTTTTACACGTGTATTTTGCAAAAATACACGCGCGTTTACTTTGTGTGAAGGCTCCCTTAAAATGCATTTTGTGGACCAATGTTACTTCATATATTACACTCACTTTATTGTTCATTGAGTCTATATAAATGTTGTTGCTGCAACTTTAGTAGTAGATTTATAGATCACACATATACCTATGCAGTGGCGTAACTACCGCCATAGCAGCAGAGGCAGCTGCCACAGGGCCCGGGACATTAGGGACCCAGTGACAACCGCTACCGCTGCTATCATTATATTCGGGGGTCTTTTTGGACCTCAGAGTATAATGATCGGCGGCCCGAGAGAGGTAAGAAACATAAAAAACACTGTTACTTACCTCTCCATGATCCGGGCAGGCTTCGGCCTAGTCGTCTGACGTCTCACGACCCCGGCCTGCGTCCTGGTCATGTGACGTCTGACGTAATTGAAGATGGACTACTTCAGAGGCCGACTACTTCAGAGGACTACTTCTCCCCCTGGGTCTCCGATTATTATACTCTGGGGTCTTAAAACCCCCCAGAGTATAATAATTGTTTATGGGTGTCCACAGTGGGACATAATACTGTGTGCAGGGGCCACTATGGGGTACAATACTGTGTGCAGGGGACACTATGGGGCATAATAGTGTGTGCAGGGGCCACTATGGGGCATAATACTGTGTGCAGGGGCCACTATGGGGGATAATACTGTGTGCAGGGGCCACTATGGGGCATAATACTGTGAGCAGGGGCCGCTATGGGGCATAATATTGTGTGCAGGGGCCGCTATGGGGCATAATATTGTGTGCAGGGGCCACTATGGGGGATAATACTGTGTGCAGGGGCCACTATGGGGCATAATACTGCGTGCAGGGGCCGCTATGGGGCATAATATTGTGTGCAGGGGCCGCTATGGGGCATAATATTGTGTGCAGGGGCCACTATGGGGGATAATACTGTGTGCAGGGGCCACTATGGGGGATAATACTGTGTGGAGGGACCACTATGGGGGATAATAGTGCGTGAGGGGGCCACTATGGGGCATAATAGTGTGTGCAAAGGCCACTATGGGGGATAATACTGTGTGGAGGGGCCACTATGGGGGATAATAGTGTGTGCAGTGGCCACTATGGGGCATAATACTGTGTGCAGGGGCCACTATGGGGGATAATACTGTGTGGAGGGGCCACTATGGGGGATAATACTGTGTGGAGGGGCCACTATGGGGCATAATACTGTGTGCAGGGGCCACTATGGGGGATAATACTGTGTGGATGGGCCACTATGGGGGATAATACTGTGTGCAGGGGCCACTATGGGGTATAATACTGTGTGCAGGGGCCACTATGGGGTATAATACTGTGTGCAGGGGCCACTATGGGGGATAATACTGTGTGGAGGGGCCACTATGGGAGATAATACTGTGTGGAGGGGCCACTGAGTGACATAATAGTGTGTTCAGGGGCCACTAAGGGACATAATACTGTGTGCAGGGGCCACTATGGGGTATAATGTGTGCAGGGACCGCTATGGGGCATAATAGAGCGCGCAGGAATGTGTAGGAGGGGTTCGGTCGAGGTCTTCGGCGTCGGTCGGGGGGGGGGGGGGTCGGTCCCCAAGTCAAAAGTTCGCCACGGGGCCCCACCATTCCTAGTTACGCCACTGTACCTATGTTTATCTGCTGGAATGTCATATTTATATCATACTAGCCTGTGACTCTGCGTGTTGTTGGAGTAGATGATCTGCCTATATTCAGCAAATTGCTGCTGTTGATGGTTTGCCTGCTCCAGCGTTTCACCATCTCTAAATCTGTCCAGCTGCTGAACTTGTTCCTCATACCGTGCCTGTGATTGTTCTGGCATCTCAGCAGCTCGCTGGGACACCATATAATGAGCATGTTGTTGGCGTTGATGATCCGCCTGCTCCGGCGTTTCGGAAGTTGTCAAGCTGGCCTGCCGCTGAACTCATTTCTTGCGCTGTGCCCGTGATTTTTCCAGCATCTCAGCAGCTCACTGGAAAGCCATATAATGAGCGTGTTGTTAGTTTCGATGATCCGCATGCTCTGGTGTTTTGGCAGCTCTCATACTGGCCTGCCGCTGAACTTGTTCCTTGCACTGTGCCTGTGATTGTTCTGGCAACTCAGCAGCTCGCTGGGACTCCATATAATGAGTGTGTTGTTGGCATCGATGATCCCACTCAGCTCTGCTTGAGGAGAACTCTGTTGACTTCTGGCTACCTTCATAGCTCTTGTTGTTTTAGAATTTTGCGACCAATTAGATTTTCTTTTTTTTAAAAAAAAAGTAGCAAACTGCCAATTTGGATCAAAGGTGTTTTCCCATACAGTGTGTCAGCACTCTGCCTGGAGCAGGTCAGATAATATGCAAATGCATGTACAGAATGGACTGAGGTTTAGCTGAGTGTTTACATAGAGAGATGACAGACCTGGCTTTATCAGAACCTGAGATAAGCTGCTGCCAAGACCAGTGTAATATAGTATGTGAACATAAATTCATAAGTCGTGAAGCCATGTTATTTACCGGGATAAAAAGCAGCCTATGTGTTAATCGAGGTTACAAACTATCTATGGGCCAAATTTCATCCAAATCCGTTCAGCCGTTTTTGTGTGATTTCACATTTATATTAGTAGTAGTATAGGATTTATTTTTACTAGAGATATTAAGTATGTATTTCACACTAGGAATGCAGGGTGAGAGGGATGAGTCTGGGAAAGTTGGGTGTTTTATGTGGAGCTGCACACAAATAAGGTTATTAGCAGGCAGGTGAAAGGGCTTCATAAGTCATGTGTTAACCCTTCCCATAATACTCCGTTTTGGGGGAAGTAACTGGTTGTGTTAGGGCCTGTGGGAGCCAGAGCCACATGAGCTGGTATAAACCGTTTCATGGTGAGGGACGCTGGATCAAGGATGGATTATAAAATGTGTGGTTGCTGGGGACCAGCGGCAAGTAACTGCACATTTGCTCTATTATAATCTTACCTTATAATCAACTATGAGACATTATACTGTGTGGAGGGACCACTATGACACATTATTCTGTCACAGGGATCTTTGGCATGGGGGGGACGGGGGGACAAGCTTTGTGAACAGCCCGGGGCACATGGTACCCTTAATCCACTCCTGCATATCCTATCCTATCCTACTAATCTATTTGGATGTTTGTTCCTCAATCACGCAAAAACGGTTGAACGGATTTGCATGAAATTTGCCACATACATTCATAGGAACCCTGATTCAAACATAGGCTACTTTTTATCCCGGTAAATGACGTCACTACACGACCGCAGTGAAGGAATTTAGGTTCACACAACACTAAAGAACCTATGATAACATCATCACAGGTCCTTATGTCATCACAGGTCCTTATGTCATCACAGGTCCTTGAGCCATTCTAGGATAGGATCATACTAGGCAGTGGGCGGAGCTACACACTATTTTGTGGGCGGAGCTATATAGGATGAAGCTGGACAGTGTCAAAGCTGAAGAAAATGGAGTCTTATGGAAGATCAGAAGACTACAGAACATGCAGGCTGTGTGTGGGCAACAGGAGTATATCTGGTGTAGAGTTTCAGTGAGTACGACAGAGAATGTGCTGTTCTGCCTCTGATGGGGGTGGGGGGAGAACTTTGGCACATTTCAGCAACATCAGTTGTAACACAGAAGCTGCTCAGACAGTCACATAACAAAACCCCTGTAATCACAATTGCCCGATGTAGCAGGGCTTATACAGCGCTGTAGCGCAGCTCAGTAGGCTCTTCATATGCAAACATGTACATACAGCTGGGTATCCTAAGCATATGCAGCGATGTAGCAGAGCCGAGTGCGAGAGCAGGCTGATCGAACTCTGACACATTTCAGCAACATCTTTCAGCCCTTTGTAACACAGAAGCTGCTCAGACAGTCACATAACCAAACCCCTGTAATCACAATTGCCCGATGTAGCAGAGTTTAGGCAGCGCTGAGAATGCTCTCCATATGCAGAGATGTACATACAACTGAGTATGTGGCCATGTAGCAGAGCCGAGACGCGGGAGCAGGCGGATCATTCACAACAGCAATTGGCTAAATATAAGCGGCTCAGCGCCAACACCAACCAGCAGACGAAGTCGCGGGCAGATGCTAGTGTCACTATAAATACAATATAAATATATATACACGCACATATAGGGCCCTGTAACTATGCATTCTATAGAACCTTGTGCATTGTGAACCTTGTGAGCAATTTTTCTCCCCATTGCTACTACAGTGCCTCATCTGATAAATTATGTAGCAGTTCTATTCACAGTAGCTATAAGGTGATGCCATTCTGTAATGACTATGTTTTTGTCTTTGATCATCACAACTTCCTGGATAACCGGTTTCCGGACAGTTGATCCCTTTTCGAGGCTTAGCTTGTATCCAGCAGTATTTCAGAGGCATTATTGCTATGGGCACAGCGCATCCTGCTATCTTTCCGGTCTATGAACTGAATGTTAGTAGCATATGGTGACACCTTTTATGAAATAAAACCACCTGAACTAAGAAGGAAAAAAAATGAAAAAGCGTACCTTTTTTTTCTAATCTAATATCTTATAAAAAGAAATACCTTGCCCTGTCTAGAATGCTGATCTGTGACTGAAAAACATGGAAACATGGCGAAAATACTCTTTTTTTGTTTGTTTGCTTTTTTTTAATGTACCCTACATGGACAAAAGTATTGGGGCCAGGGCCATTTTAACACATGTAACATAAGTGCCATATATACCGCTATGGGCATCACCATGTTGCGGCTGCCCTCTGACCCAGCACCGCCATGTTGCAGCTGCCCTCAGGACCCAGATCAGCTATATAGTAACCTGCAGGCGGCTGTATTACTCCTGCAACTGGGGCTAAATATTACCAGAGAAAATCATCCTTCCCCCAAAAAAAAAGAAACAGTGATGAGATTTCCCCAAAGGTTTATTATGACCTATGGGGACACAATGTAAGAAAAAAAATGAATAGAAAAGTTCAAAAAAATTTTTTTTATTAAATAATAAAAAAAATAAAATAAATTATTATAGGTTCTAGCCCCACCCCCAACGACACCAAACAAAATAAAATGTAAGAGTAAAAACTACTTTAGAAATTTTTTTTTTAGTAGCACTTTGTGCTATAAAAAAAAAATTAGACACGTCTTCCCTCCTCTTTTGTTTATATTTTCCCAGATATAATTTAAAAAAAAAAAAGATCCAAAAATAAAAACAACATAAAAATAAAGCCCTATATGTCATGGGAAAAAAAAATAGTTGAGTAACCCAAATAATAAAAATGTCATAGAACTCAAAACAGCACATAAAAAATACCCAAAAATGTGTCCGTCATGGTCCACAAATAGGCCCGGTACTGAAGTAGTTAAAAAAAAAAGTGAGGCCGGACTAGAAGGCAAAGCCTTAGGCGCCATTCACATGGAGCAAAATGGTGCGGATACTGCGCGTATTATGGCGCTTTCCCGTGCAGGATCGGCGCCAGAGTCTGCACGGTAAAAAAGCTTCCCCATACGCGTGGTATCCAATCCATTTTGCTCCATGTGAATGGCCCCTTAGGGAAAGCCATCATGACAAGGTTTGGATAGTAAGGACACCAGGAGTTGGTGGGTTAATTGCCCGTTACCTGAGAGGCAGGGGAGGTGTGGGATGTTAGCTACAGCCAGGAGAAGCACCCACACGTTTGTTTGGAGTTGTGTTTGGTGGGGCACAGACAGGTAAGTGGGGAGAACTTTGTGTTAGTGATTTTGTCAGAGTAGCTATGGTAGTGGGGGTCCTTGAAGCTGGTGGTGTTTGGAAATGGTTTTGGTGGGGAAGACCCCAAGGCAGGGGTATTTGGTATTGTTTATAAGGAACTAGTTATGGTGGAGCACCAAGGAGCTATAGTTAGTCGGTGCTGCTAAGGGCTCGTTCACATCTGCGTTGTAGGGTCCTTATTGCAGGTTTCCGTTTCCTGCATAAAACAGATGCAGGAGACGGAAGCCTGCAGGAGACTTTCTCACCCATTCATTTGAATGGGTGAGAAAGCTGTCCGGCCGTGCGCGGCAGTGAGCGTTTTGCGCTCTCCGCCGCGAAACCGGGTTTTATAATCCGGACACAGTCGGACATGCAGTACTCTGTGTCCGGATAATAAAATCCGGTTTCGCGGCGGAGAGCCTAAAACGCTCACCGCCGCGCACGGCCAGACCCGGTCTATGGTTTCCGTCTTCTGCCATGCAGAAGACGGAAACCATAGTACGGAGACCCTGAACGCAGGTGTGAACCCAGCGTAAACTGGTATTTAAGAGCAGGGGTTAAAACTAGCTGGTTACTGGAGCCAAATATTGTTTAGGAGGGTTTTGGAATGCTAGGAACTACCCCATCAGGTCATAGTGGAATTATTGCAGTTTATATTGTTTACAAGTGGGGTGGTAGACACTACCAGTGTCTATGGGTTTTGGTGGCTGTATTTCTTGTGGTCTGCTTTGGTGCTTGAGTCTTTATGTAAGGTTATATACTGTAAGACGATGGTGAGGAGTGAATTGACAATATCCTTGTCATGGCTCGTTCTGCAGAGCTTCTGAAATTTGCACCAGGTATTGTAATAGGATATCACTGTTGTAACTGTTCTAAGTCAGTTTCTGAAACCTATTCCCCCCCCCCCCTAAAAATTTCCCAATCAACTGTAAGTGATATTATAGAAAAGGGGAGGCAGTCAGAAACCACAGCAACTCTGCTACAAAGCGTCAGACCACATAAAGTTATAGTGTGGGGTTGGCAATCCTCTGCTGAGTCAGTGAGGCAACCAATCAGAGATCAACTTTGATTGGTTACTATGGCCAATTAAAACAGATTTAATTTTAGGCTAGATTAATATCTCCAGACTTCCAAATCTCCACGTGCATTAACATCAGCAGAAAAATGGAAGCTTCCTGGCATGGGTTTCCATGGGTATGCAGCTGCAGTGCTGTTAAAGGGGCCAAAAACACAAAACACGTGGGAAAAATTTATTAACTGCTGTAGATTTTAGTTTCAGTGATATGACAAGGCCTATGTTAGATTAATGCATGTCAAGGTATGGTGAGGTGGGAGCAGGGTCAAGATGGCAACAGTGACCACTATCTGTTTACTGTGGTGACTATCCTTTCCTGCCAAATCTGCCACAGGTCTAGCAGAGCACTACAATGACGGGAGGAATGAATGGTGGTGAATGCTCCCTCAGGTACACCCAGCTCTAATAATGGTGAATTTTGGGCCCTTTATGTTATCAATAAAGAAGCAGGACATCCTTTGCAGCATACAGATGTGGATTTTGTAATTTTTTTTTTTATTTCAGAATCCTTAATAGTTAGTCAAAATGGATGCTCAGAGTCTTTGGTTACAGGGTCCACTTGTGTGACGTTTGTACAGGAGTGGCATTTATGCTTCACTCTCCCTAGTCTTTTCTGATGTGCCCCATACTACAACTAAGTCCTGGGAATCTTTTTTTTTTAACCTATTCAAGTTCCTTCCTGGGCAGCTCTCATGGCTTATGTACTTCAGCCTTCCTTATGGGTGTTCAGGGCACCTTTGTGGTCTTCTGTGTAGCAGTAGAGGTCTTCTAAGAAAATTATATTTTCTGCAAGCTTGTAAAAGCCTGTTGATATGGAGCAGCCTGTCTTAGGTGGTTTGGAAAAACTGCACTGCCATAGCTAACTGGTGGCAATATGTGCATACAGCACCAACTAATGAACAAATCTTAAAGGGGTCATCCAGGAATTGGAGCAACCAGTCAGGGGAAAAAGGGAGGTATCATATTAAAAAATACAGAATACTCTCCTGTCTCTGGTGCTCTGGTGTCCTTTTGGTCTCATGCCTATGCTTGGATACCAAAAGTTCTCAGCCTCATATGACCAGTGAGAACAATCCACGGCCACAGTAGTCACTGGAGAGGGACTGGTTACATTACTCTCATACATCATCGCATCCATGCACCAGCGGTATATTTTATTTTTCTTATTTTACACCTCCCCTTGCCTTGATGGGTTGATCCAATTCCTGGACAACCTCTTTTAACCACTCTGGCTGAGGGTTTGGCTATTTAATACTTTAACTCCTCCCACTCTCTAAAAACTCCTGTTTACACACATTAAACCATTCTGAATGGCATATTCTGCACTTAATGATACAGTGCACTTTGCTATAAATACACATACTGATGAACTATGTAAAACATACCCTTCTATTAAAGAGGATCTTTCATGTCTTCCAGCACATGCGGTTTTATATACCGCTAAAAAGTCGCGCACTGTTGGCTTTCCCGTTCTGTTACCCGGGACTGGAGATATCTGTGCCATTAATTTTGGTACCGATCTTTGCCCACTGTCAGAAGGGCATTCCTGACAGTCTAGCTGGGCTGTGAGGAACACCCCTCCAGAGAGTACTCGTCCATAGCCCTGTATGTACAAGTCTATAGACGAGTACTGTCAGGGGGGGCGTTCCTTACAGCCCAGCTAAACTATCAGGAACACCCCTCTGATGATGGGCAAAGATCGGTATCGAAACTAACGGTACCGATATCTCCAGCCCCAACGCATAGGATTTGAAAGCGGACAGTGTGTTGAATTCTAGTGATATATAAAACTGCATGTGTAGGAGGACATGAAAGGTCCTCTTCAAATACACTCCTGACTGGCTCAAAAAACTGCAGCAAAAAAAAATGCTGCATTTTACACAATGTGTGGCCTTAGACTTAGACAGCTTTCTACACTGCTATGTTAAAAATTTACAGATGTCACAATATGGTTTTGCAAATGTATTAAATCTTGAAAATATATTTGGTATCCCTGTAACCCTACCGGCCCGCAGAATAAAATAAAAGCTGAAACAATAAAACCTGAAAGAAATTGGCATGATTGTGTTGTTGTTGTTTTTTTGTTTTTTTCCCAATTCCACCCCATTTAGATTTTTTTTCCAGCTTCCTAGTAGATTGCACAGAATATTTAATGACACCATTATGAAGTACAATCTGTCCTGCAAAAAATAATCCTCATACGACACTCTGAATGGGAACAACAACAAAAAATGATGTCTTTTGGAAGGTGGGGAGTAAAAAAACGAAAATGTAAAAGTTGAAAATGTGTTGTGTCCTGAAGGGGTTAATAATCTCACCCACTGTGTATGTTTTACGAACTTTGCAGCCGCAGGTAGTAATGAGTAGTATTTTACCTACTTACATCTGCATTTTCACTTATGCCAACATTTCCATTTTTTCAAACCACACAGGTGTTTTATATGTTTTTTTAATGTATTTTAGCCATCTTTATTGATGTAGAAAGAAACAATACATGCCTTAATGCATGTAAAAACCGCACGTGTATTATCACCCTTGGGCATCAGTTCTTGCCCTATTTGCTGCCATGTGACTATCCCTATGCTTATCTTTGCGGTCCTCTGTTCTCATTAAGGGGAATCATCGGAAGTGTCATGGGCTTTTTTAGGTGAATCATGCTGATAGAACAGGGGGTGGCTTCCTCCATCAATACCATATGTACATAAAGAGAGCCATCTATCAATTTCCATGCAATAAGCTTCATTTATGTGCAATGAAAGGTGAATGATGACAGGAGACGCAGTGATGATAAACGTTCAATCCGCCTCTTCCTGGAGCAGCAGATGTTCAGTGCGTTTGCACCATTGTCAGTCTTGTATCCAGCTGCTAACCGGTAGAAAAGCGACCCATCCTGTTACTGCTGTGTAAAGTTACCGCAGCCTAGAGGTCCCATTATTCCATAATGTCTGTTAGGACATAGTGTTGTCAGCTGCATTGCTGTTATCTGCAGACTGTGGAGATCACTAGCTGTTCTGGAACACCCCAACTGCTGAACATGCAGTACTGAAAGCCCAGGATCCAGGCATGCACTCGTGTGCAGATGACAGTCCGCCTCTGAAGCATCTTTATTCTAGGTACCAAACACCCATCATCATCCGGTTGTAGGTCGTCTCTTGGCATCTATTGATTTCAGTGTAACTAGGCCAAAGGCAGATCTGCATTCCCAGTGCTGGGGACATTGAGTATACAATGATGAATGTGGCTGGATGAAGTCACTGAGATCATCCAATAGCCGTGCAGCTTTCAGCGAGGTTGAGCAGCTTCTGCAGATGAACTGAGCATCACACACTGTCAGAATGGGAACAAATCCCTGACAGGCTCTAGTAATAAGTTCCTATGTTTCGGAGTGAGGCTTAAGGTGAGTGTGCTGGATGGGATTTGCATTTTTTCAGACTCAGCTTTCTGCTTGTGAATGCATCACCCCCTCCTCTCCTCTTCTCCCCGCGCTGTCCTGTCCCACACAGTAATCTCATTGCTGTGACCTCTGCTCTTTTCATAGCTCTGCACCAAAATACCCTGACCAACACCCAGCATTACTGTGCTATACTTTTGCACAGTACCACCTCCTATTACACCCAGATTCAGCCTCACACCCCTCCCACCATCCAACCATTAATATCCAAAACCATCACTAAGAGGCTGCAATTGTCAAGTGTGTCCAACTCCAGTCTCGTATATCCCAGACTGACTTCTTTACACATGGCACACGTTTGGCCATACTAGCACTCTATGCTGTATCACTACTACCTTTTCTATCACCTGACCGACCATGAATTTTGTCGATATTAACCATTATTGCAGTGGGTCAGATCCATTTCCTGTGACAAGGATGTAACCAGTAATACAATGTGACTAGTTACATCCTACCATATACAATAGTAGCAGGTAGATAATGTAATCCAGTGGGGCATAAATTTGAGATTGTGGATTACTTCATTAATTTATCTTGATAGTGGTTAAAGCTGTGATATTCTGATCGGAAGTTACTACATAGATCTATAAATCACAATGGTGGGAATTTATAAAGACTGCCATTTTGTACGCCAGTCTTAATACATTCCATAGCTTGTGTGAGATTCACCTGAATCATTAAGAGGTTCTGGTCTCTTGATAAATCATATGTACTCCCATGTGCCAGAAGTCTTCCCCAGTCAGCTACTAGTGTACATTTTCAGTTATAGCTCGTATCTGTAATTTTGTCTGGCTGAAGCGTCCCTGGACTTCTCTGCTGTGCCCACCTTCATAAAAAGTGGTGAGCAGGGCATAGAAAAATCAGTGTGTCTCATCTTTGGCTAAAAAAAGGACCCATTGCCAATGATGTGCCACAGTTACTCCCATCTCGCCTAGTATTCTTGCGTAGAGGGAATAGTAAATTCCCACCAGTGTTCTGGATTCTTAGTACCACTGATAGGATATTCTGAATATAGCACCATATGCAGTAAATTACTAAGGGCTCGTTCACATCTGCGTCGTCGGTCCTTATTGCAGGTTTCCGTTTCCTGCATAAAACAGATGCAGGAGACGGAAACCTGCAGGAGTCTTTCTCACCCATTCATTTGAATGGGTGAGAAAGCTGTCCGGCCGTGCGCGGCAGTGAGCGTTTTGCGCTCTCCGCCGCGAAATCGGGTTTTATAATCCGGACACAGAGTCGGACATGCAGTACTCTGTGTCCGGATAAAAAAATCCGGTTTCGCGGCGGAGAGCGCAAAACGCTCACCGCCGCGCACGGCCGGACCCGGTCTGTGGTTTCCGTCTTCTGGCATGCAGAAGACGGAAACCACAGAACGGAGACCCCAGACGCAGGTGTGAACCCAGCGTAAGCTCCCTAAGTTGGCGACTGCAGTTAGTTAGAATTTTTTTTTTTATGTGTATGCAGGGACTTTGGAGAATTTTGGACACTGAAAAAAATTTGGTTCAGGAATTGGTAATTTTTCTCTGGTGCACTGTTTTGGAGATGAGCCTAGAAAATTTGCTTAAGAAAACAGCTAGCGGTTTTTTATGCATTTTTTTTTTTTTTTTTTTTTGCAAAAAAAAAAAATCTAAAAGCTGCATCGCTTTTTTCCGCCCCCATTCATTTCTATGGGTTTTCCAAAGAAGAATCTGTCTGACCCTTCGTTCACATCTGCGTTCAGTATTCCATTCAGGGAGTCTGCATGGGGTAACAGACCCCATAGGCTATAATGGGGTTTGTGTGCTGGCCATGCACTGCTCGCACAAATCATGCGGGCAGGAAAGTAGATTGTGAACTACTTTCCTGTCCGCATGATCCCTGCAGAGATCTGGCGGCAAGGACACAGACCCCATTACAGTCTATGGGGTCCGTGTGCTTTCACTGGCACACCGCTTGCAGTTGCGTTTGGTATCCCATTCAGAGGGGGGGGTCCTCATGCGGATTGCGTTTGCAGAACGAGGCCTTAGGCTAAGGTCATAGCGGGCCTGCAGGAATGTAGCGCTGCAGGGAAAAACACTGCGGCAACAGAGCATGGTTTTTCCACAGTGCTTTTCAGGTTACTTCTGTGGACTTTCTGCTTCCATTATACTTAAAAGCAAGACCGCCAGCATTTCCATAGGTATAATTGACATGCTGTGATTTCCAAAACCACAATGGTTTTTGTAAATTACAGCATTTCCGTTGCAATGTGTGAATGGAATTTGCTAGTCCATTTTGCAGGTACTGTGAAACGTAGCGGTTTGTGCCAGTGTTTCCACCATGGCTAAACTGCCCTGTCTACTCCATGTGGGGCCCCTGGCCTGAAGATAGGTGATGGTGCTACTTTTTTTCCAGTAGATGAAAAACCACTACAGGAAAAACAAAAATCTGCTACTGACTCCCATTGAAATGATTTGAAGATGACATATTTTGAGTGGATTCTGCCTCAAAATCTGCCTACCATAAAACAGTGGGAACTTTCCCTTAGTGGGCATTCACACGGAGTAAAGTGGCGCTGATTCTGACAAGATAACTCGCGGCAGAATCAGCTCTGATAAAAATACTCCCATTGAGTTCAATGGGTTCCGTCTTCCGCGCGGAACACATTGTAATCAATAGGTTAAAAAGCCTCCCATTGATTTCAATGTTTTCCGCGTGGAAAACGGAACCCATTGAATTCAGTGGGAGTTTTTTTTTTTATTAGCACTGATTCTGCCGCAAGTTATCGTGCCAGAATCAGCGCCACTTTACTACCTGTGAATGCCCCCTTGAAGTGGATTTGCCAGTTTAATGCCAGTTTAGTTTAGGGTACTAGCAAGGCTAGGTTCACATCTGCGCCCGTTCTCCGCCTGGGGATTCCATTTCCCATTCCGCTTTAAAAATATGGAGAGAAAAGTTTTGCAAGCAGCACTTTTCTCTCCACATTTTTTGCCTATCTTAGGCGGAAACCCAGCAGACCCCATTATAGTCTATGGGATCCACGGGTAACCTGTTTTGTAAGCAAATTAGGTTTCCGTTTGGGGGTTGGGGGATCCACTTGGGGAAGTGCAGGTGTGAACCTAGCATTACCAAAATGGCACAAAAAGTGTTGTGCAATTTTGCTACTAATCAGAAGCGTAACATGAAGTTCCTGGGCTCCAAAGCAAAATCTGCACCAGCTATGGTCTCTTCATATTGGGAAGAAACACCTTATGGAACTCCTAAATCTACCCCAGAACAACGCACCCCTTCAAGTTAAGATGCTGCTACAAAAAAACTACATACATGCTTAAACAGAAGATGCGAGGACTATTTTCAGCACTAAACCACACACAATTTAGGGGTTAGGGCTGCGATAAAGCAAGCAACAACAAAAAAAAAACTATATGCTTACTGTACGCCCCGTGTCTGCAAGGCTCTTCTCTAGAGATGAGCGAACACTGTTCGGATCAGCCGATCCGAACAGCACGCACCCAAAGAAATGAATGGAAGCACCTGTGATGCTGACTTTGCCGGCGGCCGGCGTCACAGGTGTTTCCATTCATTTCTATGGGTGCGTGCTGTTCAGATCGGCTGATCCGAACAGTGTTCGCTCATCTCTACTCTTCCCTAAAGGGTAGGTAGGCAGGGTAGTACAACTCCGTATCAATTTGCATGCGCTGGAGCTTGGGTGCATGTGCTGGGAAGCAAAGGTGTAATTCCCCAGTTTCAGTGAAGAATTGTGCAGGTACTGAGAGCACGAGAGATGGGTCTGATGATATTCACTGTAAGTATGAATACTGGCTGACAAACTATGAGACCAGTGTATTCTTTCAGCCCTGGTGGTAGCAAAATCAGATGTAGCACAAAAGGGACTACCTTCTAATAAAACATAACTTTTAATTAATCAAATTTAAAATGTCATGTCATTGATATTAAAAAGGGCACAACGCGCAATATAAACATCATAGAGGACGCAAAAATCTATAACAACCTACCAACATGTAAAGAAAGGTTAGGCCTCTTGGAATGGCATTTTTTTTTCCTCTTTGTGCTGCTTAAGCTACTAGTCATATGGACCTGCCACTATAATATGCTTTCCATATATAAGACAGCATATGAAAAGTTTATCAATGCATTCCCCATGTATACAGTATGTATTTGTATATTTATATCTCTACACCCGATTGCCTTCATTTTTACTTTCCATAATGTAGCGAGGTGCTGGAAGTCTCTGTGTTCAGCCTCTTTTGCTAGCGTTACATCAAAGGCTTTGCTTTACTTCTGCTGATTGTACATGGAGTAGAGCAGAATGGAGCATCAGCAGATGAGGCAAAGGAACAAGAGTTTGGGCACCCTGCTGAGTTCTGCAATGGGGTGATGGGGACCTGTATATGCATGCTAGTAACTAAGCTTATCTATCACCCCCCCCATGACTGCTTTAAGATGACAGATCTGCTTTCAGATATGAAAAAGTTTTTCTCATCACAGCACTTTATTCCCTATTCACCAGCAGGGCTGGTTTTAGACAAACTGTGGCCCTGGGCAAATTTTAAAGTGGGGCCCCAAATACTGATATTCTAACAGCTCCTTAATATTTCCAGTGGCAGCTGCTTTAATAATGCCCCCTTTCTGTCCCCAAAACAGTAATAGGCAACCCCTTTAAGCCCACACACAATTCAAATAACCACCTTTGTACCACCTAATAGATTTTTGTACCCCTTCATTAATTATAGTGCCACCTTTATAAATAATAGTCCCTGCATATAAACAGTGCCCCATATAAGTAATAGTTTCCCCTCATCAGTAATTGCCCCCCCTCATAAATAATAGTACTCCAATATAAATAACCCCCCTTAATAATAGCCCTCCCATAAATAAATGTTCACCTTATAAACAATAGCCCACATTATTAGTGTTAGCCCTCTTATAAATAATAGTCCCATATAAATAATAGCCCCTTTAACAATACCTTCCTTATAAAGTTTCCCTTTTATAAATAAAATGACCATATTATAATAGATTCCTATATATATATATATATATATATATATATATATATATATATATAATGCCCCCTTTAGACCTGTTATAAATAGTTCTTCCCTTATAAATAGCCCACCTGATCTTTCACCCTATAATAGCCCCCTTATATAATTTCCTCTTATAATAACCCTCTTATATTTAATAGCTTCCTCCCTTATAAATAATAGCCCCCTTATAAATAGTTCCTACCTTATACATATAGAATAGTCTCCCCCTTATAAATAGCAGTTCTCGTGATATATATATATATATATATATATACTGTGTATGTGTGTGTATATATATATATATATATATATATATATATATAAATTATATTCCCCCTTATATATGTCCCCCTCATATAGAACTGTCCCCCCTTATAGTAGCCCATTTATATTTAACAGCCCCCTTATACATAAGTCTCCCCCTTCTAATAGTCACCCTTATATGTAATAGTTCCTCTCTTATAATAGTGCCCCTTATGTGTAATAGTTCCTCCATTATAAATACTATATAAATACCCCTTATATCTAATAGTTCTCCCACTATATAAATTAGCCCCCCCTATAAATCATAGTTTGTCCCCTAAGCAGATGATCCCTTAGCAAAAAAGTAGCCTTACTGAGCACCCGGATGAGCAGAGAACCTGGAGATTCTCCCTGTAGTAGTGGCATTGGTGGCGCAATGCAATGACATCCTCATGCTACCTGTGCCATGACGTCCCATGCGTTACCGGAGATCTTCTATGGCAGAACAGAGACTTTACAACTCCCTACTCTGTCATAGGATTTAGCAGTGTTAGCATGCACAGCACGGTGATACATCTGTGGCTAAAAGCCTGATGCTTCGAATCCCTGGGGCCCCCTTGGGATGGGGCAAACTGGGCAATTGCCCAGGGCCGCCCTTAACGCAGGTCCTATTCACAGGATAGAATATAAGTTGCAGATCAGTGGGGGTCCAACTACTGTCCCCAGCCCCAATGGAGTGTTGGTTGAAAATGTGTGCCTCTGCGCCATTAATTTTAGTGGAGATAACAGAAGATGGTTCTGTTTATCCGCTGTAGATCGCTTTAATCTATACTGGTCCCAACAAAATAAATGGGTCTGGGTGACGATCCAAAACACTACCATTCATAATTAGGACTTGACCCAGCAGTTGGACTTCCGCTGGTCTGCAATGTATCTATTATTCACATCATATAGGATAACTTGCCTGTGGTGGGCAAATGCCTTTAGGCTAAGACCCTACATTGCAGAAATGATAATATAATAATACATTTTATTTACATAGTGTCAAACATATTATAACAAAAAAAGCTGCATTTCTGCAACATGGAGCCTCAGCCTAAGGCTGGGTTCAGACGGAATTATTTAGACCGGATTTTTAGGCGGAGGCTGCCTCAGAATCCAGTCCAAAAAATGGCTAGCCACGACTGGATACCAGTGCAGTACAACGGCATCCAGTCACAGCATTCCACTCTGGATTAGGCCCAAATGAATGACCCTAGTCCAGAAGGAGTGTCGTGAGGCGGATGTCCGCAGCTGAATGAGCCACGGAATCCACCTCAAGAAAGGGCATGTTGCTTCTTTTATTTGCAACATGTCGAAAAAGGAACCCATTGATTTCAATGGGAGGTGGTTTTTTGAGCCAGATTTTGACATGGATTCCGCATCAAAATCCAGACCAAAAAACCCTGTGTGAACTTACCCTTTGCGGCCGCAAAATCACGGCTGCAAAATAACGCAGCGTATATGAGACTAACTCCCATTGAAATCAGTGGGAGCGTATACGGCGCTCAAAATCTCACATGGTGTATATGTGCCAGGCCACGCGGCACGTTACTCAGTGTGAATGCACCCTGAATCTTTCTGCTAGTTATTAGAGCAATATAGGTTAATGTGAAGATATGACAGAATAGGTTTATTTTTCAGCAATTCTCTAATAAATAGTTGTATATTCACCAACTGTTTTGCTATATTTAGGCTAATTTCACACTGACTTTTGTTCCTGTTAATTTTTTCAGCAGTTTTTTTTTTTTTTTTTTTTTAAATCATTGAAGTCAATTATGACTGTTGTCTTCTGTTTGTCATAAGGGGAACCTGTTTTTCTGATCCTCTGACAGATCAGAACAATGGAATGAACAATGACAGTATGAACATAACCTTACAATTTCAATCTTAGTTGGTTCTGCTCATTTTACAGACTGTGAAATGTGTAGCAGACATCCTCAAACCTGCCGGCTCAGCTGCCTGCTCACCTCCACATCTGTGTTCTCTGCTAGCAAAATGCCCTCTAGTGGCAAAATATAATGGAGCTGGCCACATAATCTAATCCTGTGCTTATTTACGTATCTGCTACGTAAGTAAAGAGGCCAAATCTGTGGAGGAATGGTTTGTGGTGAATATTCAGATCATTACTGTATTGCAATGGATAGATTGCAAAAATCATACAGTATCAAAAATAAATAGTATCAAAAAATGGATCTCATTACGCTTTTGACGCTGAGTTTACTGACTGCTTCCATGTAGTATGGCTATATATAGTCGATGCCTTTAGAAAACCCACAAGCTCATACCCTTTCATTGTGCCCATCTATCCCTCACGTCTACAAACTACCTACGTACTGCTACACAGATGGCTGCCCCTACACATGGTCTCTCTCAGGTTCAGGTCATGACTTGCTCACCTGATACACCTCTCTTTCAAATGGTTGTTTACTGATAGGCCAAGTACACGGCATGGAACCGGCTGATGTGGTTACAGCAAAGGTAGGATGGAAATGCTGCTCAGCTCCCTGTGCGTAAGTGACTTCTTCCTCCAGAATGAATCCATGCTTCTGAATGCAAGGCAGGGGAGCTGAGGGCTGTAGCCCATCACATGTGCCTGCCCGCACCCCTTTAAAGTAGCACGTCCCCTTTTTCTCTTACCCCTATATGCCTGTGCGCTTGTAAAGCAACACTGCATGAACTAAAAATGTCATATTTCTATGGGTCAGCCACAGATGTTATGTCATACAGTAGGTAATGGTGCAACCATCTGCAGTTCAACAATATTCTGTACCCAGGACCTAAGATGGCCATAGATGTAAAGATTTCCCTCATTGGGAGTTTTGGGATGTGCGTACAGAAATGTCTCCCTCATTGTAGCGGATCATGTATTGTTTTTCCAATGCTGGTGGAACTGATGTGGCTATATTAATCTTCAATGACTGTAAATCTGCTCATATTGTAAAAGATAATCTGTATGTCTATGGCTGTCTTTATACTTTGTGTGGCCAGAGATCAGCTGTCTCCTATTAATGTAATTTTGGTAGACTCCAAAATGGTTGACATTTCTGTTCAGAATATCCAACATGTCGTGTTAATAAAATTGAAATTTTAACTCTAAGGCTCCGTTCCCACGGAGTAACGCGCCACGCATTCAGACACGTATACACGTGTCAGAGTGTGAGCGCTCAAAACAGATCCCATTCACTTCAATGTGTGCCGGCTCACTCGAGCTACACATTGAAATCAATGGGTTAAAAAGCCTCCCATTGATTTCAATATGTAGCGCCCGTAAGCTGGCACACATTGAAGTGAATGGGATCTGTTTTGAGCGATCACACTCTGACACGTATTTACGTGTCTGAATGCGTGGCGTGTTACTCCACGGGGAACGGAGACAAAAACTGCAAAACCTTATCCATCTGCCAGAACCACTGGGATCTGTGACTGGAGCATCAAGCTTACTATATCAGAAATGCAGCATAACCTATCAGATGGAGACTGGAGCTGATAATGGGACAGACATTGCTGGTGCTGTCTATAATCTGTCAAAAAGATCTAAAGATATTTGTATGAAAGTAAGAATGTTTTCAAAAATACAAGTGTTAATAGTTAATTTAGAAAAATAAACACAAAGTGAATGAGCAAAAGGAGAAAAATCTAATTCAAAACAATATTAGGTGTGCCCTCCCTATGCCTTCAAAACAGCATCAGTTCTTCTAGGTACACTTGGCGCACACAGTTTTATCGAGGTTGTCCAAGATAAACCGTTTTGGCAAGGAAGCCTCGGAGGGTGAAGAAAAAAAAAAGAAAAACCATACTCTTCTGGTGGAATCCTGCCACACGTGGAATAAGGAAAGGAACCGAGATGTCATGTACAATCGTCTCCTGGGAAGTCCCATCTCCTTTTCTTCAGTCGCTGATTGGCCACCGTGGTCTCGTGTGGTGGGGACTTCTGCCGGAAGAAGCACTGGGAGCAACAGCACTGGATCGTGGTGGCTGTGTTTTTTTTTGTTTGCCACCCCCCCCTTCCTTTGTTTGTCCTTCTGCAGAATAATTTGGAGCCACTTGGATACCTTCTTGGTATTACATGATGGATAAGAATCTGCTTGTATTTCTAAGGGGGCGTTCACACTACCGTCGGTGTCCGACATGTAGTGTCCGCTCCTAGTGTCCGCTCAAAATCTGTCACGGACACTAGGAGCGGACACTAGATGTGTCCGTGACACCTGTCATTCACTTGAATGGGCATCGGGTGCGTTCTTTTGCACTCCATGCCCGTCCTTCCCTGTCCGCAAGAGAAGATGTCCGACTTCTCAAGCGGACAGAAAAACCCTGCATGCAGGGTTCCTCTGTCCGCTTGAGAAGTCGGACATCTTCTCTTGCGAACAGGGAAGGACGGGCACGGAGTGCAAAAGAACGCACCCGATGCCCATCCAAGTGAATGACAGGTGTCACGGACACATCTAGTGTTCGCTCCTAGTGTCCGTGACAGATTTTGAGCGGACACTACATGTCGAACACCGACGGTAGTGTGAACGCTCCCTAAGCATTGAGGATATCCATTAAAGTTTTTTTCCTGATACTTTCTTAAACTTTCCTTAACATAGATCATGAGTTGAATATGTGTGGGAATCTGATACTCAGGAAAACCCCATCATTTATTAGCTGTTTGAAGCTGCAGGGGCGTTCCTCACATATCAGCTGTTTGAAGCTCCCTGAGCGCCACTTTCCACTTCACAGTCCACGCAGTGCCATATTCATCGGTCTCATGGCCTGATTGCTACTCGGTCACATTCAAGTGAATGGACTGAGCTGCAATGCCAAGTGTACTGCATACACAAATGTACAGTGCAGTGGTTTGTAAGTACTGAAGATACTGCAGCCACTTCAAATAGCTGATCAGCTGGGGGGCCCTGGTGTTAAATCCCACCTTCTGACCTATCCTTACAAACAGCCAATTTCATTACAAAAACAATCTTCAGCATAAAGAAGAATAAGGAGTCCTGGAAGTGGCAAAACTGCTCCCACAGAGCCAGACACCTGATCTCAACATCATCAAGTCTATCTGGGATTACTTGAAAAGACAAAAGGATATGAGCAAGCCTACATCCACAGAAGATCTGTGATTAGTTCTCCAAGATGTTTGAAACAACCTTCCTGCCGATCTCCTTCAAAAACTCTGAGCAAGTGTACCTAGAAGAATTAATGCTGTTTTTTGAAGGCAATGTGTGATTACACCAAATAATGTTTTTATTTTACATTTCTCTTTTATTTAATCCCATTACATTTTGTTAATTTACAAATATAAACTATTAGCACTTCTACTCTGCACAGTTCTGTTTAATGGGATAGTGCTGAAATACCAATAATACAAAACGTACAGCATTCTGAGTAGTGCATCTAATGTAAATTGTGTACGAGCATCATACCTCCTCATTGGTGGTGGCGAAAGTCAGACCCTCACCAGTCTAAAATTGGTGGCTGTCTAGTTTTATTTATTTTTTTATTTTCTTGAGTGAAAGTTTTTATACAGATGTATGTATGTATGTGTATATATATATATATATATATATATATATATATATATATAATATTTTTTTTTTAAAGAAACACTTCATTACCAAAAATGTTTTGCATCCTCTGAAAATGAGTCTGTGTGGAGTGTAAAGTTGGTGAATATATTACTTGCTGCTTTATTGTGAAGTTACATACTTCATTCTGGAGCCCTTTCTCAGCTCCATTGACGCACATAGTTTGACCTCCTTTCTCTACACAAGTTACTATCAATGCAAGTCTATTAGAGCATCTGTTTTACTCCCACAGACCTGCACTGATGGTTTAACCTTCTCTGCATACAGGAAAGACTGTGTGCATCAGAGAAGCAGAGAGTTCAGTGCTTCAGTGGGGAGCATATAAGTTCACAATGTGGATGTTAGAAACATATTCAGTAATAATACTCTACACACAGTCTCATTTTTAAATGAGGGGGAAAAATAACATTGCAGGAGTGAAAGATACCTGAAGACAATTCAAGAATCACGCGTGAAAGGCTGTGTTAACATGATTCTGTTTTGATCAGTATTCTACATCAATATTCGTAGGAAAAAGGCAGTAGAGGAGGCTACAATGCAAATAGAGAATACAATGGAAAGATTTTATTTTATTTGTTCCCCTCTTGATTTTGGCTACTCATATTGATGAACTTGTTCCCACCATATATTAGAATTGGGATGTTGATGTCCTAAAAAAGCGCTATTGACCTCCATTATCACCAAATATGACTACTGTTATTGCTTGATATGGACAGATGCGGACCAGATATGTAATCTTAAAATGTTCCTCTAACAGCTGCCCCTCTCACCCCAGGTGTTTCTAGAGAAAGTCATGTGCTTGGTGAAGCAGACCTTCATGCAATGTTTTACTAATTACTTAGAGACGCTCTGCTGGGTTTGTCTGGCTTTAATAATATGCACTTGCTCCATTTTGATCTGCATGTTAGTAATTGAATAATCCAGTGTTTCCCTGCATGTCAGAAACACATTAAAGGGGTATTCCCATTGCCTAAAGTGATTGAATATTGCTAGGATATATTATGATCACTGGGGCTTTCACATCTTGGACCTCTACTGATCCTAAGTATGATGGGACTTTAGTGCCAATTGAGTTTGGCAGCCCCTATTTTTCCTGCCATTGGTGCTCCAGACACCTGGCTGTGCAGGGAACTGAAGTTGGCTGCATTTACTAATAGTGAAAACAGTGAAGGGGTCACAGCAATGGATAAGTGCCGCAACCCCTTTATTTATTGTTGAGGGTCCCAGAAGTCAGACCCCACCAATCATATCCTAGTGATATCGGTTACATTATAAGGTGGTAATACCCCATCAACCCTTATGGTTTGCATCATAGGATTTCTCATTCTAGCATGAATCACTGTCTGATCAGAACTGAACTTGTCAAGAACCAGAACTGTTGTGTTTATACATGGTTCTAGTCTGCGACCAGTTTGTAGATGGGTAATGGAAGTTGATACTGTATCTTCAGTTCTGTTATTTTATGTGAAATCCTTGGTATGGATTAGACCAGGGATAGGCGATGACTTTGTTACACTCGTACCTCCTAAACTTTGGAAATACATAAAGCTTACCATAGATTAGTGACTTTAGACAGCCAAGTGTAAAAAAAAAAAAAAAAGTCATTTAACGTTGGTCTGAAAAGGTTGGTGTATTGAATGTCCTCTCTAAACTATAATATAATATAGGTTCTATACTTGTATAAAGATTGCAACAATGAACAGATTAATCTTGATGATTCTATTAAACTGACTGTCCAGTAACCTGACTGGCCAGTCATTATCGGGCCACCTTGGAGTGGTGGGTCAAATGATGAAGATTAGTACTTGCCTCTATTCACCTGGACCATTCTGGACATACGATCTTAGATGACTGCCTCTCACCTGTTTTGCAGTTTTGAGGTAGGCGATAGTCTGAAAGGTTCTCACAAGACGAGGATGCGAGGGCCAAGTGTCCCATAGTATATCAGCCCTGACAACATATCTAAAGTGTTTCACACTAGACTTACTTTTTGCCTGTACAACTTCTATACTGTTGTTTAGATGTAATCCCAAAGGTCTACCCTTGGGGGTTGATGCTGAGCAGCATTTATATACTCCTGTAGCTGAGTGTCAGTGTCCTGTGATAGTTGTACATGTCATCTCTTGACATATTAAGAGTGTGAACTGTTTATCCTGCTTTGTGACCGGCAGTGGTACATATGGATTGTGTATCTTATACCTAATTGTCATGGGAGCGGTTGAGTACCTGACGCTCTATACTTATCAATAGCAGACAGGAAGCCTTGCAGCTTGGGGATTCAGTGTGCCGTTGGTGGGATTATTTTGCCGAGTCCAGCCCTTATTAATGCTCTGCTGATTGCCACAAAAACAAGACTTGTTTTGCTAACGCAGAGTAATGTGACTCTTCTCAATCTGCTAATGTCATCATCACAGCTCTCCTCCCATTTACATGTAGCGGATGGACAGAGATCATCCCCACATTCCCCCTAAGGGTGCTATGACTATGAATATGCACTATTCAGATTCCTTGTTTTACAATATCCACATGTAACATAATGTACTGATTGTTAGCACCCGGAAAACTATTGTTGCACGTGTGTTGTGCTCCACTACCCACTCTCAAAAATGAAAATATACTTGTTTTTGTTTTCTTACTTTTCAATATTAATGATCTTTTATGTATGTACATTACCATATTATAGTTCTATGCTGTCTGATCTGTAATATGGTATCCAGGCAAGTCTATTGGCCAATTCTAGTAATAGATGAAGTTGAATGAAGACACAGGTCCATCAAATCCATCCTATATCCATCGCTACAGTGTTGATACAGAGGAAGACAAAAAGTCCTTCCCAACTCCAAATTTGGCAATTGGCATAAAACCCAGGATCAACTTGTCCTCACCAAAAACCTAGAACTCCTAATATTTTCCTGTTCATGAATGGCATCCAGGCCCTTTTTAAACTTGCACAATGAATCCACCATCACCACATTGTGTGACAGAGACCTCCATAGTCTCACTGCTCTTACAGTAGAGAATCCCTGTCTATGCTGCTAGTGAAATGTTCTCTCCTCCAGACGTAGAGGATGTCCCCTTGTCATTGTCACCAGCCTAGGAGCAAAAAGATCTTTAGAAAGTTCTTTGTGCTTTCCCTTCATGTATTTGTACATTGTTATTAGGTCTCCCCATAGCCGTCATTTTTCTAAATTGAATAAATCCAAGTTTATCATTGCAGTCCAATCCACCCATTCCCCTTTATGATATTGGTCGCCCTTCTCTGCACTGTCTGTAGTTCTACAATGTCCTTCTTGTACACTGGGGCCAAAGTTGTATGCAATAGTATATAAGTGGCCACAGTAGTTATTTCTATGGAGGTGTAACTTTATTCCTGTCATGAGTATATATACCTCTTTTAAGGCATCTCATAATGACAACCAAACTGCGTCAGAATCTGTTGACTTAGATTTTTTTGTCTGGTTCCTATAGCCCTATGGTAGTAAAAGCATTTGTGGATTTTTTTATTTTTTTATTTTTTTTTTATAGAATGAAGTGCATACCCTGGCATGGCAGCTCTTGAACCTAGTATTGCAATTTTTTTTACACACAAACACCCAAGTTTTAGCAACGGCATTGATAAACATGGATGTTACACATTGGGACTCTGAAAGGTGCAGAGTCCACCACATGGAAAGAGAGGAACTGCAGTACCAGCAACTTGGAAAGGAGCACATTTAGACTTCTGCACCATTGGATGAGTGCACACATACTGTTGTCTCTTCGAAATTGCTTTGGTGATCAATTGCTGATACAATGACTGACTAGGAGGTGGAAGAAGAGCAGGAGCTCCAGGACTGGCAGATGATGGGAAGGACATACAGCTTCCTTCGGCTGAGGTGGTAGAGCGTTGACTGCCTGAAATGGGGTGCGTGCCACTGTGTAATGCTGTGGCAGGCAGGACCACCACATTGGAGCCACAGTTCTCCTAAGCCACTCTATGGTGACGCTGCATGTTGATGCAGGGCTGTGGTGCCAACATTGGCAACCTGGCCACACTTCACCTTCTAACCACAGATTCGAAATATGGCAGTGGTGGCTTAACAATAAACTGCCACACCGCCAAGTAGGTAATTTTACACCCAACACTCCGCACTGACTGACTGCTACCGCCACTGCCTCCGTGAACCCCTGCACCACTGATTTCCCAGCAAGTAGGCTCCTGAGAAGTGGGCGATCTACCCGGTCACGTTTGACTCTCGACAACCCACTGATGCCACCCTATTCTCCCTATAATGATGAAGCCCCTTCATCACCGGACTCCCAATTACATCATCATTGAGTACCGTCTGCACGTCACTGATATCCTCCTCAACAGTCTCTGAGCCAGGAGCCTGAACGCTTGCAACACAGCTCCCATGCCACTCTCCTCATGGCTATTTGCTCGCCTACCGGAGGAAGCGGCGAATGTCTCCTCCAGATCTTGGCTGGGCAGTAGCTGCTGACTGTTCTCTAGTAGCTCGTCCTCACTGTATAGTGAATTTGAGCCCACAGCATAGAGTTCTTTTCTGGCTGAGAGAACAGAAAAGGACAAAGGCAGATTGAGGACAGGTAAGGGCACAGGGCCTGCTCCCAGGCCATGCCAACTAAAGGTTGTGTCTGACGAACCCACCAACTCTTGGATGGGGAGTGTTTGATGTGATTTGGAATGAAGTGGATGACTGAATCAACCATTCTAGAATTGCTGGGTTGCTAGTCAAGACACAACTGCTAGCTGACACTGGTACCTCAGGCCTCTGTAAGTGACCCCTGCTGCCACGTCCCTTACTCTGCTGCGACCTGTGTCTGTGCCAGAAAAATTTAGGCCTGTGCCCTTCTTGTGCAGTACCTGTCGTTTCCCTGTTTGATTGACATAGTTAGATCAAATAAGTAAATGAAAAGGAAATTAATGCAGGACAAAAAGACCTGAAATTTTTCTCCCTTCAACACAGAATGGCTAATAAGCCACTTATTTTTCCCCACTAATAAACGTCAAGAAAAGGCTTTACAACATATAACTGCACCACACAAGGACTAATAAGACCCCAATAATTTGAATTACACAGGACAGGTATGAGCTATTGTGAACCTGCAATGAGCAGCAGTATAATGGCAGTCAGTGCAGCAAGGTACAGGGGGATTGTTCCTATTACCCAGGCTGCAAACACCCCAAATGAACCCTGTTCTGTTTCAATACTCTGTATAAATTCCTCCCTATCCTTTCCCTAAACTTCTAATGCTCTTTCCCTGAACTTCGATTGAGCAAACTATCAGTTTTCAAGTATTGTCTACCACTTTCTCTAGCGCCTGCTGACATTTCTCCCTGCACTAAGTACACTGGAAAATGCCTGAATCAAAGGCGTAGGGCAGGAGTCCTCAAACTGCGGCCCAAGGGCCACATGCGGCCCGCCAAGCAATTCTGTCTGGCCCCGCCGACAACGCTGGCAGGCGTGCATTTATAATGAAGCTCCTGGGGAGCTTGGGCCAGGCCATGGAGCCAGGGGCGGATCCAGGGCCGGGTGAGCGCGGGCCCCGCGCTTAGCGGGGCCCCGCGGCCCGGCCCTAACAAAATGGTCCCGGTCAGCTCGGCATAGTCGGGCAAGTGCCGGGGCCCACAGAGCCTCTGGGGGCCCCCCGGCACTTGCCTGTCACGATTTCAGCTCATCGGCGTCCGTCCGCCGATGAGCTGAATACATACGCGATTAAAGCAGGAGCTGTGAGATCAGCTCTTGCTTTAAAGCTCCGGCCCGGCTTGCGTGTGTAGGCGCAATGACGTCATCACATCGCGCCTACACACGCAAGCCGGGCCGGAGCTAAGCAGGAGCTGAGGTCATAGCTCCTGCTTTAATCGCGTATGTGACTGGAGAGAGGAGCGTCGGGGGAACGATGGAAGGTGAGTGATAGAAGGTGAGTGTAAGTGTTTGTTTTGTATTAATTATTAAGGTGGACCATAATAAAGGGGAGGGGGGAACGGCATGACACTGGGGAAGATGAAGGGGGTGGGGAGAGAACAGCATGAAACTGGGGACAGAGATGGAGGGGGCCCAATGAAACTGGGGGCAAATGAAGGGGAGGGGGGAACAGCATGACACTGGGGAAGATGAAGGGGGTGGGGAGAGAACGGCATGAAACTGGGGACAGAGATGGAGGGGGCCCAATGAAACTGGGGGCAAATGAAGGGGAGGGGGGAACGGCATGACACTGGGGCAGAGACGGGGGACATTAAACTGTGGGCAGATGAAGGGGGAGAACGTGATGAAACTGGGGACAGAGATGGAGGGGGGGACATGAAACTGGGGGCAGAGGAAGGGTGTATATGAAACTGGGGGAGAGATGGAGGGGGGGCATATAATTTATGGGTGACTGTAGGAGGATTATACTGTGTGGGAGCACATGATAAATGAATGAGAATGGGTGGAATCAACATAAAAGTGGGTGGAGCCAAATTTGCTGTGGCACGCAGAGCGCGCCGCACATTTTACCCCTCTTTCTACTCTTTAAAAATTGGGAGGTATGGTGTTGGTGACGCCACACTCCTGCATGACGTCACTCGCTTCATCTGCGACGCACAGTGTCTTGACTCCCCCGCCTCCTTTACAAGGGGGCCCACTGAGGCTCTGTCGCCCAAGGGCCCATAAAAACCTGGAGCCGGCCCTGGGTCAGCATGTCCCGATTTCAACTCATCGGCGTCCTACAGACGCCGATGAGCTGAATACATAGGCGTTTAAAGCAGGAGCTGTCACAGCTCAGCTCCTGTTTTAACGCTGAGCTCCGGCATTTGTAGTCGCGATGTGATGACGTCACATCGCGCCTACAATATGTGTATGAGGGAGAGAGCCGCGGGGGAACGAGGAAAGGTGAGCGCGCGCGCACGCGCGCGCGCGTGTGTGTGTGTGTGTGTGTGAGAACAGCATGACACTGGGGCAGATGGAGGGGGAGAGAACAGCATGACACTGGGGCAGATGAAGGGGGGAGAATGGCATGACACTGGGGGAGAAAACAGCATGACACTGGGGCAAATGAAGGGGGGGGGGGAGAACGGCATGACCCTGGGGCAGATGAAGGGGGAGAAAACAGCATGACACTGGGGCAAATGAAGGGGGGGGGGAGAACGGCATGAACCTGGGGCAGATGAAGGGGGGAGAACGGCATGACACTGGGGCAAATGAAGGGGAAGAGAACAGCATGACACTGGGGCAGATGAAGCGGGGAGAACGGCATGACACTGGGGCAGATGGAGGGGGAGAACAGCATGACACTGGGGTGGATGGAGGGGGGAGAACAGCATGACACTGGGGCAGATGAAGGGGCGAGAACAGCATGACACTGGGGCAAATGAAGGGGGGAGAATGGCATGACATTGGGGCAGATAAAGGGGGGGAGAATGGCATGACATTGGGGCAGATGAAGGGGAGGAGAATGGCATGACATTGGGACAGATGAAGGGGGGAGAACGGCATGACACTGGGGCAGAGACGGGGGGGACATGAAACTGTGGGCAGATAAAGGGGTAGAATGGCATTAAACTGGGGACATAGATAGAGGGGGGGGCATGAAACTAGGGTTAGATGAAGGGTGTATATGAAAATGGGGGAGAGATGGAGGGGGGACATATAATTTACGGGTGACTGTAGGAGGATTATACTGTGTAGAATCACATGAAAAATGAATGAGAATGGGCGGAGTCAACATAAAAGTGGGCTGGGCCTAATTTTCTGCGGCGTGCTGCGCGTAGGGCCCCGTCAAAGTCAATTGCCCAGGGCCCCGCAAACCCTGGATCCGCCACTGCATGGAGCGCACTTCACTTTACCTATTGGAGGGCACCGCTCCCGATGTCTGTGTGACCTGCTCTGCCTCCGGCCCACTGTTTAAAAAGTTTGAGGACCCCTGGCATAGGGTATTTATAGGGCTGTGATGTCACAGGGCTGGCTGGCTGCTGATTGGCTGCACGCAAGGCATTGTGGGGGAGTACCTTGCCCCATGTCCCAACATGTGCAATAGCAATTTTAGGTAAAAATGTGATTCGTTACCATGAAGCATAAGGAAATAAGGATTCGATTTGAATATTTCCTGAAATTCGGATCAAATTCCCCACCATACCTTCAATTAGCTCATCTCTAGTGATCATATAAGAAGGTTGGATCCATCTACACTGAATCCTAAAATCTCCCCAGCATGGACTCCCCCCTACAGTAATGTGGTAATCCTTCCATACGGAACATACCTGGTCTAATCCTCTCCTGAGCATGGGCATCATGGTCTATCACCATCCTCTGAGCAGATCCTGAAGCGTCAGGTCTACTTATGCGCTTGCTACCGTTGTGATGTAACTGTGTTCAGGTGATGTCATAATCTCCTCAGAATTCCAGTGCAAAAGATCAATCTTATTTGCATATCCAGTAAAGGTCAACTTCATTTGCATATAATACTGAGAATATTATGTGTTTTAAATCCTGGAAACCCCTTTAATAATACTTAGTCCTGGCCTAGAATATCTTTATCGTATCACATTCTCTTTCATAGCCCTGATTTTGAAAATGTAGAACAAGTCTGATATATATAGAACTTTCTGTAAGATAGAACATGAGACGTCAGTGCAGAGCCCTGTGATTGGATAAAAGCAGAACGGCCTTTGATGACTTTTATACAGGTTAAAGGGCTGCAAGGTAACATATATGAACTGTAATAATATCTGTAGAGAAATTGATGGAACCATACCCGATAATGGCATTGAAATCAATCTGACTATACTGTGTACCATATTCATATCCAAAGCAGAGACTCTGACAAATAGAAGATTGACCCCATCTGTAGACAACTGTTTGGGGTTTCTCCTTCCTCTAGAGATGATGTCTGCTTCATCAATCACGTAGTGTAATGACGTATAATGTCATAATGTCATATATACTGTATAATGTAACATATAACATAATGTCATATATATATATATATATATATATATATATATATATATCCCACAGCGGCCCCTGCAGCCTACATTATGCCCCACAGTGGCACAATAGACTGTGGGGCATAAGAGAGGTTGCAGGGGCAACAGTGGACCCTTAAAGCTCTATTATTATACTCAGGGGTCTTTTCAGACCCCCAAGTATAATAATCGGAGCCCCAGGGGAGATGAGAGAACATAATAAAAAATGTTACTCACCTTTTCGGGATCCGATTTAGCAGAGCCGAGTATGCACACTCGGCACACGGTGTAGTTGAGCAGAACTGGCTCAGCACTGCTAAGTCTCTGCATTCGCATAGGAATGCATTGGCCAGCCTTCGGCCAATCAGCGCTGGCTCTGCCGGAGGAGGCGGAGTCTAAGGTCGGACCTGAATGGAGACTGGTGTGGAGCGATCTTAGACTCCGCCTCCTCCAGCAGAGCCAGCGCTGATTGGTCGAGTTCCGTACTCTGGCCAATCAGCGCTGTCCAATGCATTCCTATTGGAAAAAGTTTCTGTCACAAAAATCACAATTACACACCCGATAGAGCCCCAAAAAGTTATTTTTAATAACATTCCTACCTAAATAAAGGTTATCCTTAGCTATCCCTGCCTGTACAGCTATCCCTGTCTCATAGTCACAAAGTTCACATTCTCATATGACCCGGATTTGAAATCCACTATTCGTCTAAAATGGAGGTCACCTGATTTCGGCAGCCAATGACTTTTTCCGATTTTTTTCGATGCCTCCGGTGTCGTAGTTCCTGTCCCACCTCCCCTGCGCTGTTATTGGTGCAAAAAAAGCGCCAGGGAAGGTGGGAGGGGAATCAAATTTTTTTGGAGTTTGCCACGTGATGTTCGATTCGAATCGAACACATCGAACAGCCTGATATCCGATCGAACATGTGTTCTATAGAACACTGTTCGCTCATCTCTATCTTCTACCATAGTGTTATGTGAAAAAAGAGAATCAGCTGTTTTATATGACATCAGAAACCAATTTCTACATTTCACAATGTCTGATATGACTGAAGTGATGTTCCACAAACCACATTTTATTTTCACTGTTCACAGTGAGAAGCCGAATTTCACAGAAAAGAGCCTAAAATTAGTTACAAATGTATATTACAAAATGCATTAATGACACAAATACTGCAAGAAAATCAAAGGGTATGTTCACACAGAGTTTTTTGTAGGTGGATTTTTGCCGCAAAATCCGCCTGCAAAAAAGGCTCCCATTCATTTGAATAGGAGCCTTTTGCTTTTTTTCTCACTAGTTGCATTTTTTTTTTCTGCTAGTGGGAAAAAGATGCAAGATGCCCCCTTTTTTCCACGGCTGAGACAGCCACAGTGTCCGCGGCGTGAGACTTCCTCCAGATTAGGCCTGAATGAATGGGACTGAATGCCGGTGCACTGCATCGGCAGCCCGTCGCACCTAGCCACACGGAGAGTTCACACAGTGGAATTTGGTTTTCGCCATTTAATACCTTTCTTTAATACCTGGATTGGTGTGGGGCTTATCCATCTGACTTCCACTGAACATAAAGTGATCAAAGTAACCCCAGAAATATTTCATAAATAATAGTTACAGAAATAATACTTTAATCCAGTTTAGTATGAAGTCCATTCATTTCCTTTTTAGGTAGTTAATGGATGATCCACACACTTCTCGTGAAGATCACAGTTCAAAAGTCCAAGTACATCACCCAAACACTTGAGTAGGGTAGAATATTAAGAGGGATTGTGAGCACGAAATGTTATGAGGATTCCAAATAGATAATGTATTAACGGCCTACAGACTGGCATCCAGTGGATATATTATTATTTGGGTGGTTTCTGTACTTTGACTATGTGTGGATCTCTAATTCTGGCCATAAACAGATAAATGTTTTATTTTTTCCTTAAAGAGGACCTTTCATCAGATTGGGCACAGGCAGTTCTATATACTGCTGGAAAGCTGACAGTGCGCTGAATTCAGCGCACTGTCGGCTTTCCCGATCTGTGCCCGGGGTAAAGCGCTATCGGTCCCGGTACCGTAGCGTTTTAGTGTCAGAAGGGCGTTTCTGACAGTTAGCCAGGGACGCCCTTCTGCCCAGCAGCGCCTATCGCGCTTCACAGTGTGAGCGGGGAGGAACGCCCCCTCCCTCTGCTCACACAGCTCGTCCATAGACGAGTGTTATCAGGGGAGGGAGGGGGCGTTCCTCCCCGCTCCACAGTACAGCGCGATAGGCGCTGCTGGGCAGAAGGGCGTCCCTGGCTAAGTGTCAGAAACGCCCTTCTGACTGTAAAGTGCTACGGTACCGGGACCGATAGCGCTTTACCCCGGGCACAGATCGGGAAAGCCGACAGTGCGCTGAATTCAGCGCACTGTCAGCTTTCCAGCAGTATATAGAACTGCCTGTGCCCAATCTGATGAAAGGTCCTCTGTAAAGGTGTTCTTGCCCCGAAATTGAGTTGTCATACTAATGCACTATGCACAGGATAGATTATAAGTGTGTGTTCTGACACCTGAACCTCACACAGATCATTTGCTCTAGCAGCTTCTGGGAGCAGTGCTAATAGGAGTGGTGCTGCAGTTCATCAGAATCTTCTTACTTGAATAAGATTGGCGAAGCATGTGTTACCCATTCACTAGCATCCTTTGGCATCTAGAACACTTGATGTTTGCAGAGTCTGGGTTTTGGATTCTGGATTAAGACTACAGTATACCGGGCTTATCCAGGCAATGCATACCTCCCTACCATCCCGGATTCAGCAGGGAAGTCTTGGATTTTGCGTGTTAGGCAGTGGGAGGCATGTCTCTCCTGCCAGCAGCTTGATAGTTTGTACATTGAACCTGCTGCCAGCCGCAGAAGCCGGGATGGACTATGTGGGAAGGGGGCAAGGTGCGTAAACTTTTTTTTTTTTGTTTCTTTTGTACATTTAACAGTGGGGGCTACATTGAGAGGGTATTATTGAGTGTAGGAGCCACAATGAGGGAGTATTATACTTTGTGGAGGCCACAATAAGAGGAAATATAGTGTGGGGGCTACAATGAGTGAACATTATAATATTTGGGGTCACAGATCACATGAGCACCAACAGACAATACCATCTATACCTGCAGAGAGGGTTGTGTAAATGTCCTTCTCTGTATTCTCCTAGATATGCTAGTAGACAATATGTACACAGTCAGGGAGACATTAACTGTCATCATCTTCAATATCACTTATATATGAGCAATAACTTGTATAGAACAGTCCATGTAGTTTCATGGACTAAGAACCATTATATAGAGGGTGGTAGATTAAGGTTTCTCCTGGCTACTGTCATAATGAAAGCGCTAGGAGGAAGGGTTCAGGACAGCAGGCGGCCACCTTGGTCCGCAAGTTGTGTATCTGTGGCTTAAAGTATGCCAGAAATCAAGTTTTCATAAATGAATAGTACAAAAAAGAAACACACTTTGCGATAAATGTTATTTAAGAAAAATGCTTCTTTTCCATGTATGTCTTTTTATAGAATCTGTATCCAGAGCGTAGATAGACTGTCAGCCTCACACACTATTGTTTATTCATCAATCACTAGTAGAAGCGGATATGAGAAACTTTGTAATACATCTTGTTAGAAAAAAAATGCTTCTTTCTCCACTACTAAATTTTCTTTCCTCTTCCACCTTCCCACCTAAACTACTCAGTTCATTGCTAATAATCATAAAAGCTTATAGAGGCAGTAAAACCAAATCAGAGAAAGATCCTTATAGATTAAATAAGGGAATTAAAAACTTATAGAAAAACACAGCAAAAATGCTGTGGAAAAAAATTGCAGATTTTTCAACAGCTTTCTTAGCTGTATACTGCAACATGGGGCTCTAGCCTAAGTGCTTCAACCTAAGGCTAAGGCCACACATTGCGGAAGCGCAGCTTTTTTTTTTTTTTTTTAACCAAAGTCAGTATTTTCTATTCCTTTGGGACCCTTGCAGATCAGTGGTTTAAACCAGGAGTAGTGCTCCCTGAGCACTACTTCCACTTCACAAGACGTGAAGTCACATTCATCAGTCACGTAGCCTGTCACCACCCGCCATATGTTGCCTATCACAACTGGTGGAGGAGAAGGCTAGCAGGCAGCGTCAGCACAGGGCTTATCAGATCCAGAAACTAGTATGCAAGGGAGACCATTGCGGAACTTCCAGGAAGGGTTTTGGCAGGTTACTGTATAGAGCCCTGTAAGAGCGGGAGGATTGCAATAGGAGTTCTTGGCTATAAAGACTGCAGATTCTTCTGCATTGTTGTTTTTTTTTTTTTTTTTTTTTTTTTTTTGTTAATCTCGGACAGTTTCTTTATTTCCTGTATCTTAGTTTTATTTACAATAAAATAAGCCATTAAGTATAACTGCTAGTCCTCATCTGTGTCCATCAGTTCCTGCACATTACATGGCCTCATCACAGAAAACCAAGAACAGCATTGTACATTCCTATAGTAGCTATGCTTGGTATCATAGCTCAGCCCATTCATATAAATGGGACCAAGCATAGGTGCTATAAGAATGTACAACTGACTCCTCAAGAGGCTGATTGGTGGTGGTCTGGGGTGTTGACCTCTGCTGATCTTTAATTGATAATCAGTAATTGATGGGTCATCAGTTGGTCAGACTGGAAATTATATATGTTCTAGCCTCTGCTTGCGACTTTGTCTGCGTGTTGTTGGCATCGATGATCCGCCTATATTCAGCAAATTTCTGCCGTTGATGGTTCACCTGCTCCGGCATTTTGGCAGCTCTCAAGCTGTCCTGCTGCTAAACTTGTTCCTTGCGCTGTGCTTGTGATCCGGCATCTCAGCAGCTTGCTGGGACGCCATATAATGAGTGTGTTGTTGAGTGTGTTGTTGGCATCGTCGATCCACCAGCTCCAGCATTTCGGCAGCTCTCAAGATGTCCTGCTGCTGAACTTGTTCCTTGTACCTTGCCCGTGATTGTTTTGGCATTTGAGAAGCTTGCTGGGACGCCATATAATGAGCGTGTTGTTAGCGTCAATAATCCGCCTACTCCGGCATTTTGGCTACTCTAAGAGCCACTTGATGCCTAGCTTGCTCAATCTTCCTCAGCTCCGCTTGAGGAGAACTGTGACTTCTGGCTACCTTCATAGCTTGCGTTTTTTGAGAATCTTACAACAAATTACATTTTATTTTTCCTGACATGTTTAAAATTGGGAAACTGCCAATTTGGATTAAAGGGGTTTTCTCATCTCAGTGTGTCAGCACGCTGCCTGGACTAGATCAGATAATATGCAAATGCTTGTACACAATGGACTGCATGTTATTTGTGTGTTTACATAGAGAGATAACAGACCTGGCTTTATCATCAAATTCCAATTAGCTAAGAGTGTCCTGCTGGCAAGGGCAGTTTAATATAGTATATTAACATAAATTTATAACAGTCGTGAAGCCATGTCATTTACCAGGATAAAAAGTAGCCTATGTGTTAATTGAGGTTACAAACTATCTATGTGCCAAATTTCATCCAAATCCGTTCAGCCGTTTTTGCGTGATCGAGTAACAAACATACAAATTTTCACATTTATAATATTAGTATAGTAGGACAGTGGGGAAAAAAACAGTATTTTGTCAGCCACCAATTGTGCAAGTTCTCCCACTTAAAAAGATGAGAGGCCTGTAATTTTCATCATAGGTAGACCTCAACTATGAGAGACAAATTGAGAAAACAAATCCAGAAAATCACATTGTCTGATTTGGAAAGAATTTATTTGCAAATTATGGTGGAAAATAAATATTTGGTCACCTACAAACAAGCAAGATTTCTGGCTCTCACAGACCTGTAACTTCTTTAAGAGGCTCCTTTGTCCTCCACTCATTACCTGTAGTAATGGTACCCGGGACCACGGAAGTACAGGTAGTCCTCGACTTACGACGTTGATCCGTTCTTGCGCGGCGTCGTAAACCGAATTTCGATGTAAGTCGGAAACCTACCATACCGACGCCGCGTAGGAACGGATCAACGTGATTTAGTGTGCAGCGGCTCGGAACTACCCCCCCCCCCCTTAAAATAAAACCCTGAAACAGAATGTGAAACTTACCGTACGGTGCAGGGTGGGAGGGCGGGCATTCAGGCCTCCTCTTCCTCCGATGTTCCGTCCTCCTCCTCCGGTGCTCGCAAACTGATAATGGCCTGGGCGCATGCGCAGTAGCCGTAATAGAAGCATTATGATACTGCGCATGCGCCCAGGCCATTATCAGTTCGCGAGCGCCGGAGGAAGTGGTCAGGACATCGGAGGAAGAGGAGGCCTGAATGCCCGCCCGCCCACCCTGCACCGTTCGGTAAGTTTCACATTCTGTTTCAGGGTTTTATTTTACAAGCTCACTTGTATCAGCAAGCTGCCAGCTCTCTTCCGATGAGCAAGGACGAGCCTGCTGCAGAACCAGCATTGATTTTCCGCAGGCTAGTCCTTACTAGCTGGGAGTGCTGGCAGTTTTCTGTTACAAGGGAGCTGTCGTAACCACGAAACGTCGTAACCCGACACCGTCGGAACCCGAGGACTACCTGTATTGGAATTTATCACCTCAATTCCAAAAAAGTTGTGACAAGAATGTGTAATTTGGAAATCTGATTTATTCATAATAGAACACAGAACTTGTATCAGAAGTTGGCCTTTTTTCCATTTCATTTGAAAAAATTAACTCAATTAAGATAAGATATTCCTTTAATTCCTTTAATAGTCCCACAATGGGGAAATTTCAGTGATACAGTTTCATAGATGGTACAGTAGTATATAACAAGAGAGAAACACATAGAAGCTCATGGCAGATAGAGAAATCCTAGGAATCATAGCAACTAAAAAAGAAAGAAACACAGACATACTGCAGGATCATTTAGTTCTCTGTGCAGATTGATGTTAATAATAATAATAATAATTATAATAATAATAATAATACAGCCGACTTGGTTGTAGGACACGAGGAGGGGGGTCACAGCATGTGGATATAACAAGCAGAAATTTTGCAGAGGTGGGGGACATAAGCAGCTATCATGATAACATGTGGCAGTTCCTTTGGTAGGTGGTGAGATCTCCTGCTCACAGCTGATAGTTCGGTATCTTGCATCAGCACTATTGTCCTTTTAACCACAAAAAATGCCCCAAATGTCCTTCATCACAAGCCCTCCTCCTCCTCCTTACCACAGTGTTCTACTGCCCCAAGGAAGTCAGAGACCATCCAGGTATACATGGTGCTGCTCTCTTGCCAAGCTTCCATAACTCCTGGGGTAGGTGGGTGATGGTAGGTTCCCAGGTTGTAACAGTGTCCCACGTGTCCACAGTAATAGAAAGAAATACCAGTCAGCTGTAGCATCTTCACACATCAGCAATTGACGCCAGAAATCATCTCCTTGAACGAAGAAGTCCGCATTTCCATGTAGGTTTCTCTTCCATGCCGCATGTTGAGCCATGCTGTCCTAGCTGGGGGGATGGTAACAGGCACATGTGGAAACCAGCTGAATCAGGTCTTGAGTCCATGCTTTACAATGGAAACAAAAGGAACAAAAAACTCCACAGGGTCTTCCATTCGATTTATAGTTGCTAAATTCATAGTGCTAGATTGCTTGGTTACCGGATTCTTGAAGATATAGAGAAAAAGAGTGAAAAACGAAAGAAAAAGTTTGCTCCCAGCTTGGAGCACTGCATCAAAGGCAGCCAGCCTCTCAGGGGGCGGCGCCAAAAAAAAAAAAAAAAACATTACAAAGTGAAGGCAGCAACACATCTAAAAAAAAAAAAAAAAAAAAAGTTGGGACGGCCATTTCTACCATTGTTTGGCATACCCTCTTCCTTTTACAACAGTCTGTAAACATGTTATCCCATTCTTATCCGATTCTAGCTACTCAACAGTCCTGGCTTTTTTGTTTCATAATGTATCAAATGTTTTCTATTGGTGAAAGATCTGGACTACTGGCCCTGGACATTTCTTCAGCAAAGCCATGCTGTTGTGATGGATGGAGTATGTAGATTAGCATTGTCTTACTGAAATATGCAAGAGCCCTTAGATGGCAGCATATGTTGTTCTAAAACCTTTATATACTGCTCAGAATTTATAGTGCCTTTCAAGATGTGTAAGCTGCTCCTGCCCTAGGCACTAATGCATCCCTATACTGTCAGAGGTGCAGGTTTTTGTATTTTTCACTGATGCTAACAAGCTGGATGGTTCCTCTCTTCTTGAATCTTCAGGACACAGCGCTCGTGTTTTTCATAAAGACTTTCAAATTTTGATTCATCTGAACAAAGAACAGTTTTCCATTTTGCCTCAGTCCATTTTAAATAAGGTTTGGCCCAGAAAAGGTGACGTCTCTGGACTATGTTGACATAGCTGCTTCTTTGCATGATTCAGCTTTAACTTGTAGTTGTAGACTATACAGTGAACTGTGTTCATAGACAAATGATTCAAATGATTTCTGGAAGTATTCTTCAGCCCATGCAGAGATCTGCATTACTAATTTATGCTTGTTTTTAATGCAGTGCTGTAGGGCCTGTAGATCATTAGCATCCCATATTGATCGTCAGCTTTGTCCATTGGACACAAGGATTTCTCCAGATTTTCTGAATCTTTATAAAGGGGTATTCCCACGTCGCATACTCACCAGTCTTCACTGCTGTAAAATCTTCTTTCTTCCTGGTTTCATGCGTCATTTGGTGGGCGGGGTTTCACATGCAACCTGCCATTTAGCTCCACCCCCAAATTAGCATGTAGCTCCATCCAACGCATAGCGTGATCCTATGGGGCGGCTGAAGGGTCTGTGATGTCATCAAAGGTCCTCAAAAACACTATATGCACAATATTGGACTATGAAGTACAGGCAGGAGCAACTCCATTCTGTGTTACATACAGAGACTGCCTGTCTCTGCCATAATGAACACAATTGAATTAGCTAGCCTGTTAACTGGGAGAACAGAAGACGAGTTCAGAAATGAAAGCAGCTCCTCTCCCCTATCTGAGTGCAGGAAGCTAGTTCACGTGATGTAGACACAGGAATAGCTAGAAACACAGGCTTGCTCCCGTGCACTTAGCCCCTCCTCCCTCCCCCCTGAGAGCAGGCAGATACATCACTTGACTTTTGAGCAGATAAGTCAAGGGCTGTGTCAACAATGAATTGAATAAAGTAAGATAATGGACAAACAAAGCAGTTTTGCTGAAGCAGTGTATTTAGGAAAAGTCTTAAATTCACATTAACAAGCAGTATAGATAGGATCCTTGTGATGGGACAACCCCTTTAAAGTGGTTGTCCAAGATAGAGTAAGAATTAACCCCTAAACTAGACCCCTCCCCACCTAAGTTCTAATTTACTTCAATTTAAAAAAATCCCCATCAATACTTACCAGCTTTCCTATGTCCAGAAACAGCTCCTCCCCTCTTCCTCTCTGCTAGCAGAGGATGAAATAGCTTAGCTAGCGGGACGGGGGAGGAGCTAGTAGTGGGTGGGATATCTAGCTGGAGAGATTGGGAGGAGGTTGGGAGGAGCTAGTAATGGGCGGGATAGGTTAGCTAGCGATATGGGGAGGGGTTAGTGGGTGGGATAGCTTAGCTAGGGAGACAGGGGGGTGGAATGGAGTGAGAGAAGAGGGGGGGCTGAGTGAGATGGAACTAGTGCAGAAGTTGAAGAGGAAGCTGCACATCTGGAAGTTACACCTGTAAACAAATGCAGAGGATGCAGCAGCAACCAGATACACCGAGAAATCACTGCTAAAGGTATATGGGTATATTTATTAATCCATCACTAGCACTAACAGACCTTTCTTAAAAATAATAATAATAATAATAATAATTCTGCCTGGAAAACCCCTTTAAGTACTTTTTTTTTATGAAGAAAATTTTTGTTCCACAATTTTAACATGTTGGGGAAAAAAAAGCATCCTGCTTGATCTTGCCACTGATTGCATGTCCAATTCAGTCACAGGCATGATGGAGTCTACGGGACGTGAGAGAGCATTACTTGGGCTCATTTATCTGGACCAAATCTGCAAGAGACAACCGCAGCTCTGCTTCAGCTTTCCGCTGTGGGAAGCCGGAGGGCCAGAAAATGAAGAGGAGTCCGATGTGGTTAGAGAGCAGTTATTCTCATCTAGGGAGCGATTTGCTGAGATGGGAATAACCCTTTAACTATCACATGACTGTGTTCACCTGAGTTCTACAGTTCTTAAAATACAGATGACACATCTGGTGTGGGAAAACTCTGTCATAGAGATTAAAGTCGTCGCCTGATACTATATGGAAAAGTAGCTGCAGACTTTCCATCTGGATTTGTGGGCAGAAAACTCACAGTGGAATACAGTTGCAGCAAAGTGGATAAAATTTTAACAAATCTCATCTACAGGATGCAGAAAACTTCCCTGCTTAAGATTTATTTATATCCGGTTTACGCAGTGCCGCAGAATATTTTGTTGCTATATATAACTGAAAAATTAAGAGAAAATTGTTGATGACTTTTGTTTACAGCAAAGGAGATTTTAGCTAGTGGTCATTTCATGATGGATAGTTATTGTCACAGAGCAGTGAGACACTTCATGCCTCATACCTCTGTGACATCACAGTTCAGGCAATGAATATGCTGGCTGTTCAGCACACCGCTTATTTTCAGCCACTGTGTGATGTGTCTCCTGCCTCTATACACTATATTTACTGGTGCCACAGTGTCTGTGGACCCTTCTGCCCTACAACCTGGCATTTATGTCTGACCACACACTGAGGTACAACTTCCACAAATCTTCTCCCTGCATTAAGAAAGCGATTCTAATGAAGATGCATAGAAGGCGTCATCTTCCTGGCACCTGCTCTGCCCTAATTATCTGCACTTCCCTGGTGCTTGAAATGAGTCAGCTTTGCCCGAGGCGCCGCACTGTAAACCCAGTTGCTGAGTCTGTGAATAGATGTGGTGACACGTTGCTTCTGTGTCTCAACCTAGTGTCACCTTTTTAGATGCTGACACAGAATGGTCGGAGCTGCTTGTTCCATATTTCCAATAGAAATGTAGACGTAGCCTGGCACAGTGCCAAGGTGACCTGGTCACTTAACTGTGTGACCACATCATTGTCCATGGCACTGCGATAGCAGAGCAGAAGACGCAGAGAATGTGATGCTTACTAGGAGTGACAGCTCAGCAGTGTCACCTGACAGAGATTGCACAGACTTGATTGGCTGTGATCAGTCATCTGACACAGGGAACAGATGGTCAGATGCCCTACGTTCACAACTCCTGTGTCCTATATTTATCTTCTTTTCTTACACATATTACAGGTCAGATAGTCTCACAGTCAGACTTACACTCACCAGCTTCTTAAGATATTGCACAGAGGTGTTCTGCATGTCCATCGTAGTTTCATACCAGAGCTGAGGTTGTCATCTTATAGACATCAATGTAACTCATAACTCCTAAGTCTTTTTCTGTTGAAGACATAGTGTCATATTTTGAGCCGAATCCTTCTCTCGGTCTGCCTGCTTGTGAAATGTTCTGCAGTAAGTCTTTAATAGATATATACAGTCCTATGAAAAAGTTTGGGCACCCCTATTAATCTTAATCATTTTTAGTTCTAAATATTTTGGTATTTGCAACAGCCATTTCAGTTTGATATATCTAATAACTGATGGACACAGTAATATTTCAGGATTGAAATTAGGTTTATTGTACTAACAGAAAATGCGCAATATGCATTAAACCAAAATTTAACCGGTGCAAAAGTATGGGCACCCTTATCACTTTATTGATTTGAATACTCCTAACTACTTTTTACTGACTTACTGAAGCACAAAATTGGTTTTGTAACCTCAGTGAGCTTTGAACTTCATAGCCAGGTGTATCCAATCATGAGAAAAGGAGAGTTGGCAGGTATGATATGCCTGTAATTTCATATTCAACTGGATTGTGTTGGTAATTTGTTTATAGTTTTTTACTTTAATGTATAACTGGCTACACAAAGAGAAGTTTGTTTTTCGTTTTTTTTACACAATGGACCTTAAGGTCAAGAACACGGGGACATGGACGCTGATTTTGACAGCGGATTTCACGGCCAAATCAGCGTCCATACAATGTATCCCTATGTGAACTACTCACTTTTTTTTTTCTACTAGCTCGCTAGCAGAAAAAGAAGCGACATGACCTATCTTTCGGGCGGAAGCCGATGAGCCGCGGCTTCCGCCCAGCCGCAGCGCCCTCCATGTCGGCTCATTCATTTGAGCTGACAGCGGAGGTGAAAGCCGCGACCGCGATGGTCGCAGCGGGAGCAGTTCACAAAGTGTGGACATTGTATGGACGCTGATTTGGCCGCAAAATCTGCTGTCAAAATCAGCGTCCATGTCCCCGTGTGAACTAGCCCTTAGGTTTTTTGTTGTAGTTTTTCAAAGCCAAATCCAGATATGGATCACAAAACCTTCATCACACATGCAAAGTTCATGATTGCATCACACAACTGTTTTGCCTTTCAGAAGACACAAGAGACTCCTTATAAGACAAACCTTATAATAATAATAAGAAATTTTATTTATATAGCGCCAGCATATTCCGCAGCGCTGTACAAACCATATTCATAACATATTCAGTAGGGTCCATAGCTCTGTACTGTCAGAGGGGATGTTGTTTAGAGCCCAGTGATGACTCCCCCAGTGCCTCCTGACAGTACTCGTCCATATACTAGTACTGAAGGGGGTGTTCCATACCGCTAAGCGTTATTGCTTGGTGGTAAGGAACATCCCCTTTGACAGTACAGAGCTATGGACTCTACTGTCAGGAGGGGCTTCCCTCACAGACTGTCAGAAATGCCCTTCTGACACTGAAGAGCTACGGTAACGGCACCGATGGCTATTTACCAGCAGCACATAATGGGAAAGCCGAACTCAGCGCACTGTCGGCTTTCTAGCGGTATACATGAGTCCCCCTGCGAACATCCGGTTGACGCATGCGCAAGAAAACTTCTGGTTCCTTAATGAATTAACCAGGGCTGGGTATGTACTTCAGGTATGGTCCTCGGGTTACGACGAGCCTGCTGCAGAACCTAATTTGCTGAATGCTATACAGTGTATAGCATTTGGCAAATAAAGGCTGATTGTGTAGGAGGCTCGTCCTTGCTACGAGCAGGTAAGTATGCTGTTACCAGTTGACTTTTTCTCATTGAAATGAATAGACCAGCGTTGATTGGCCAGTGATTTGGCCAATCAACGCTGGTTCTGCCAGAGGCTCGTCTGAGGAGGCGGAGTCTAACATCGGACTATTCATTCCAATGAGAAAAACTCTTGCCTGCCCGTAGCAAGGACGTGCCTGCTGCAGAATCAGTGTTCATTTGCCGAATGCTATACATATATATAGCATTCGGCAAATGAATATATATATACTGTATAGCATTCAGCAAATGAGGTTCTGCAGCAGGCTCGTCGTAACCACGAAACAGTATGCCTATACCACTGCTAGACATGGCAAACTCTCAAAACCGGAAAGAGATCTTCGACCGGAAATAGGAAGGGCGGGACATAATCCTTTGTTATTGTTGTCAAAGGGGGACTCATGTATATAAAACTGCAGGTGCCCGAGAACATAAAAGGTCCTCTTTAAGGGGTCATTCAAATGGAAGAAAACGGTGAGGAATTTGGTGTGGAATTTCAGCGCTGCAAGAAAAGGAACATACTGATATTCCACACAAAATTCCTCACCACTTTCCTCCGTGTGAAACCGCGCGGTTTTTGCCTCCCATTCACTTCTATTGCTTTCTTCAGGCGGAAAATGCCTGAAGAAAGGTCATGTCGCTTCTTTTTCTCTGCTAGCAGAAAAAAAAAAAAAAAGAAGCTAGCAGTCTACATAGACTAACATTGTATGGAGGAGGATTATACCGTGGATTCCACTGTCAAAATCCTCATCGTGTCCCCGTGTGAACTAGCCCTAATGATTATTTATTTTCTTTATTATAGCGCCATTAACTCCATGGTGCTGTACATTTGTGAGGGGGTTTACGTGAAAACAGATAATTAACTAGATAACTAACCTGATAAAAGTTGAAAAGAGAACTCTGCCTGCAAAGTTTTTTTTACACTGCCTAAATCCTGTAGTTTGACTTCCTAGTCTGTTTGCACTGTTTTAGGGGATTTTTACATCACATTTTTGATCATCAGTTTAATTGATCAGTTTTACATACACAAAAACACAGTGCGATAAACAAATTAAAATGGGTGGAAACAGTTGACCATCTGTATACATACGGTAATTGTCATGCGCACAACTAAGTACTCAGGCCTAGGCTCTCCGATACTCCATTTCATTGATCATAGAACAGTCTTATCCTGCTCCGTGACATCAGAACGGAACTTCAAAGGGGAATGGAAGGCTCACAGATGTCATCACCTACATTTTTGTATTATAGAAATTGATCAGTTTTTATTTGACATTGGCTCAGTTTAAGCAGATTGTCATCAGATTCCATCCGTTTTTAGCACCAGGTTTTTTGGGTATTTTTTAATCTGTAAAACAGATCAGTTTGTGATGCGAACTGCCACTGACACACAATATTAGTGAATCTACTCTATAGCGTTTTTGTGCTGTTTTTGCTCACTTTTTGTGCATTTTTTTAGTTCATAGTTTGTATCAATTGGAGCATGCCCTAGGTATGTTTTTCTTTAATGAAGGCTGAATAATATTATTTTCCCAAAAATACCACCACAAAAAATGCTAAATTTTTTATTTTTTTATTTTTTTTTTTTAAGTGTTTCATGGCATCTTGTACTAGCACTAAAAAAATCCAAACTTTATGTCTGTAACGAAACATATGGTTAATATAACTCCGTTAGGCTGTATTGAGATCCCATTTTTTATATCCGTCTAGAAAATCTTTTTAGAGGGGGTTGTCCGAGATAAATTAAAAATTTACCATTAATCTAAAGCCCTGTATATAGTTCCTGTGCTACCTCCCCTGCACAGTTATTGGTGCAAAAGCGCCAGGGATGGTGGGAGGGGATACAAATTTTTAGTGCGTTTGCCTCATTGTATTCGATTGTAATCGAATACCTCGAACGGCCTGATATTCGATCGAATATCAATTCGATCGAATGCCTTTTGCTCATCTCTAAACACTAACAGACCTTTTTTTAAAAAATATTTTTGCCTGGAAAACCCCTTTAAGGCCGGTTGAAGACAACCATGGGTCGTGTTCAGTGTGCTATTTGTGTATTCCATGGATAGCACACCGACCCATTCATTTCAATGGGCCCGTACACACGACTGTGAACTTCATGGCCCCGTGTGTGGACCGACAGTCCAGGCTGTAAAATAAGAACGGGTCCTATTTTTTGGACCGTGCTTCTGTGGCTCCTATTCATTTAATGAGAGAAGCTGCGGAAACATAGCTGGGGTCCCCCTTGCATGGTCGTCTGTAACCGGCCTTACCCTAAGGTCCCATATAGCAAGACTCAGCAAAAAATCGCTGCGGAAATGCTTCACAGTTTTTTCACAGAAACTCAGCAGAGTTTCCCTCTTTCTGTCTCTATTATACCTGTATGGAAAATGGCAGCGTTCCGTATGTATAACTGACATACTGAGATTGTCAAAAACGCAGCTTTTCCGCTGTGGATTTTTTCTGCAATGTGTGGATGGGATTTCCCAGTACCCCATCCACTTTGCAGGTAACATAAACCTCAGCAGTCAAAATACTGTATTTATGACTTTATACGTCCGGGAAGTGGTTGCCTTGTTCTGACAGGACGTACTGATACATCCAGTCAGAACACAGCAGCTGCACGGAGATCGTGCAGTTACTGAAGCTGGGAGCTGTAACTTCAGCCGGAGCTCCCACAGAGATGGCAGGGAAGGTTTATTCCCTTCCCTGCCATCTCGATCGCTGTGAATACAGCGCTCAATGAGAGCTGTATACACGGCTATGGGCACCACCATGATGCGGCCGCCCTCTGACCCAGCGGCCATGTGATCTGCCGGGAGCAGCGTCTTGCAAGAGCTGCTGGGTCCTACAGGACCCAGATCAGCTCTGTATACTGTGTATACAGCATGCAGGAGGCTGTATTCCTCCTGCAACTGAGGCTAAATGTACCAGCCTCAGTTGCAGGGGAAATCAGCCTCTGTAACAAAAAAAAAAGTGATCAGATGTCCCCAAAGGTCTCTTATCACCTTATGGGGACACAATCTGGAAAAAAAAAAAAAAAGTTTTTAAAAATTTTAAATAAAATAATAAAAAAATAATACGCTAATAAAACGCCGTTATTAAAGGTTATAGCCCCACCCCCGACGACACCATACAAAATAAAAATTACCGTAACGGAGAGGAAAAACTATTTTATAAAGTTTTTCAGTGACACTTTGTGTTATTAAATAAAAAAAAAATAAATTGAAAACCAGACACAATTTCCCTCCTATTATGTTTATATTTTCCTAGATATAATTTTTTAAAAAAAACATATGAAAATAAAAACAACATAAAAATAAAGCCCTATGTGTCCCTGAAAAAAAGATGCAAAAATTAGTTGACTGAGACATACGAGAAAAATGTTACAGCCCTCAAAACCGCACATACAAAATAAACCTAAAATGTGTCTGGTCCTGGACCACAAATTGGCCCGGTACTGAAGTGGTTAAGGATGCAAATGTATAGATTTAAATGTTAAGAAGAAAAAAAAAATTTTTTGGACAAAAAATAGCCAAAATCGTAGTAGACCATACTTTTTGTGTCTGTCTAAAACAAAATCAAACGGATCTATTTTTTATAGCGTAAACTGATAACTTTTAGTTTAGTTTTCATCTGATGAGAACAATGGCCGACGTGTCACCAGATGAGACCTAGCATGAGAACACTGGTAGCGGTGCGATGTCATTAGTCACAACATGAGCACCCTGACTGAGCTGTGATGTCATGACACTTAGTATTATTACATTGGCAACACATGAAGCATTAGCTGAGGTGTGACATCATGAGAACATAACAGGAGTATGTTAGTGGAAGTGTGACGTCATGAGCTACAGCAGGAGAACACAGCTGTGACATCATGACACTGAATGTAAAATATCTCTCTGACTGAGATTTCTTGACGGTTTCCATGTGTGGCAGTAAATCAAAGTCTTTTTTTTTTTTAGCGGCCGATGTAAAAGATCCTGCACAACAGGAAAGACGAAAAAAGTCGCTTGTGCTGCGGTGTGTGCGGTACCGCTAAGTATAGGGAGCAGACGGTATTTTCAGGCTGACTGACTGGACGTGTCCCGGTAATTAGTGCGCGCCATAGGGAGGGCACAGCCCCTGCACTCCACACCGGGGACCCGGGAAACTTCTTGCCCCTACTCTGAGGACCCCCCTCTGCTCCCCCCACTCAGAATCCGTGTCTGGCAGGAATGCCAATTGTGCCTGTGTTTCCCACATCTCTCTCCATTCTGCACATGCTCAGGCGAGACTGTCAGCAGTAGCAGCAGCAGCAGCAGAGCCGTGTTCTCCAGCACTGGTGGCAGAGAGAGGACAAGAGGGGACATATACATTACCAAGCAGGCCTGTCAGTCGCCTCGTCCAATATGTCCTGGACTACAGACAGCACTGAGGGGGCAGGCTGCAATGTGCCCAGGGATTTAGCCATCCTGCACTAATGAAAGGGTTCAGGCTTGTCTGGTAAGCAGAGTCTCTGCTCCTTCCCCACACCTTGCACCTTTAGCACCTTGCCCCCTCCCCCTCCATAGTATGCCCCCTCTCATGGTTTGGCTATGGGCTGAGGGAAGTTGGCTTGTGATTCCTCGTTCTCTGCAGCACTTCCTGCCAGACTGCAGCTGTCAGGAGCATCTCCATGGACTGAAGAGCCGCACTGTGCCCAGCTCCTGGGAGGACGCACCATGGCTTGCAGGTTTTTCATGCTCCGTGCCCTCCAAGTAATGTGTTAGATTAGTCCTAGTTCAGACAGCTTCAGGAGCCGCACCGCTACCTAGTAGTTTACCATAGTTTGTTGAAGTCTCAGGGGCAGCCTCCTGGATTGTGCCCACTCCTGTGTAGCCCTCTGCATGTGCCCTCTATGTGATGCAGTACATTGCTGAACTCCATGTGCCAGCGCTGAACATTCAGGCCAGGTTCACACAGGGCAGGTTTTGCACTTTTAAAACATAACAATTTGCACAAGTTTAATTGTCCTCATTGTATGTCTCCACTAAATAATATTCAGGCTAAACTGCAGCAAGGCTGCCCTGTGTGAACACGGCCTGCCCCTGCATGTGCCCTTGTATGACACATCAGGTGCCACCACAAAACCTCCACCCCATCCTCTTCCCTTTTGTTGAAAGTTCTTATTTCTCTGACATGAAAGAGAAAAGTTAACTTTTGCTTTCCATTATGACCCATCTCCCCTTTTGTAAGTCTTCCTTCCCGTTCCTGCAAATTTAATGATGATTTAACCCCATGTGTGCCCCCCTCCCCCATCCAAGGGGTTAAGTCCATCCACTTTTTGTTATGGGCCATATCTCCCCCTGTCTGCAGTTTTCCCATGTCTGCCTTGTCGCTTACAATGTCTGTTATCACTGCCTAATAAAACAGCGTTCCATTAATACAGCACACAATAAAGGGACATGGGGCCATAAGGCGGACGTGTTCGCAGCTACATATTTCATTCCAGATAGCCAATAGCCCCTGTCATTATGTACTTTGACCTTGAGGTAAGTGGGAAGCTTTCTAGTTTCTGGACTCATGTGAGTATACTCTGACCTTTCCCCTTTTATCACACCATTTCGATAACTTTGGAAGTTTATAGGTTGTAGACCTCCTATGGAGTCTGGGACGGCTATGCCATGTAAAATGTATGGTGAGAAGTGAGAGAGCAGGGAGACTGTCGGATGCCATCTGTAGACGGAGCCTATAATCCTCTTAACATTTATCCTGCTTCCTTTCCACCCCTCCCTCAGACCTCCAGGATTAATATCTTCTCTCAGCCCCCCTATTTTCCTGGCTTTTACGTGTTAACTCTGCCTTGCCATTGCTACAGAAGACCGGCCATACCCCATATCACGCGATTTTATTATTTTCCTCCACCATCAAGATTGTCAACACAAATTAATAATTCTGCAATAACAATGCAACTTGTAACCAGCAGACGGGACTTTGTAAATGTTACCCCTTCTAGTGATGCTTTATCTTCCTTCAAGAAATTAGTTGAGGGATTATAAGGCATTAGTTTGTGTTTGAGATTATGCCCATTGTACCCCCCTCCAGGACAATTAACAAGCCGGTATTTAACAGTAACCACATTGGCCCTCATTACATCATGCTGGACTGGCTAAAAGGTCCTGCCCCATCGGGCTATCCTCTCCGAGCACTATCTGATCCTGCAGACTGCCCATCACATTGTGCAGATACATTGCAGCAAAGTCACATAGGTACCTGCATATAAAGGTGTGGACCTGTCCTCTGCACAGCTTTGTGTGCTAGAACTACATTTCTGCTTTAAGTATGTTGTACAGATTAAGATAATGCAGAAGATTATCCTGCAGTCCTATGTAAAAGCACATAATGCTGTCACCATGAACAACTCTGCCCCGCTTTATTGGAATTATGTTCTGTAGTTTGCTTACCTTGTAATATTTCTCTTTCCAGTGCTGCTATATATGACCCTTCTATAATACTGGCGTTTTATTCTTGAATTACTGCTTAGTTTGTACTGAGATTATACTGCGCAGTGTCCATAGATTGTGGTTTTTCTGTGGCGAAACTATAATTGTCGAGTATTTATATGATTCATCTCCCTGTGGTCAGAATGCATAGTGTGTTATATATACTGTGTGCCGTCACATCCCATCCTGCTAAAACGTCCGCCCCCCCCCCATTCATTGTATACGTCTGCTGAGTGCTCCTGTGGTTATAAGATTCACTTTATTGGTCTGTTTTGTTTTATTTATTCTTAATCTCAAATTTTGCATTGCTGTAGATACATAGGTGTGTGTATGTATGTATATATATATATATATATATATATATATATATATATATATGTGATAGGTTAACTGTCTTGTCTCTGAGTCTGTAGAGCCTGATACAGACCTGACACTACGAATGGCTCCATTTTCTGTATTGAATAGTAGTACCCATACATATGGTTGTATTGATGTGGACTGTAGGTCGTCTGCCGCCTTTGCCTTGTTGTATGTGTAGTAGTTAAACATTGCTGTCTGTATCATTATACTCAGTGTAACGTAACATTTGGTTGCAGTGTAATCTTCCTATAGGTGTTTTGGTTTCTAAATGTGGCAAAAAGTCTTTTATTTTATATAGCAGAGCCCGTCATCAAAGCAGCTTTAATCCATTAAATAGATCGAAACACACATTATATGTATAGTGACAAAAACAAAACAATTGCCTAGAATGATATTCCCACGCTTGTATCCTGAGGTTAATGCATTGACCATGCGCAGGCCTTCCCTTCAGGCTTTTCTGTCTTTGCCCTATCATTAGGTTCTGTTCACATCTAGTTTTTGACTACATCAGGGCTATATATTGATGGTACTCCTCAGTGTATACCTTGATGTGTCATCCATTCACCCGTCTATTGTCAAGAACAGAGGTTGCGGTAAAATCTGTGCAGGCAGTTTTATATTTTGGGAAAAGGTTTCATTCGTATTAATATGTATGAGACTTTTCCCCGCACCTAAAGCAGTTTTCTGGTCCCAAATGATATTCTGTAGGATTCCTAAACCCGGACACCACTTAGATCAGCTGTTTCTGCAGCCTCCAGGCCTTGACAGCTGGCACAATGTATGGGGATCGTATGCAGGCATCTTCTATACAAGTAGTAAGAGCAGAACCTCATTTCCCTGTAACCTCCACTATACAGTGAATAGGACTGCAGTGCTGCATCTACGAGAGTCAATTCTGGGTTTTTGTTGTAGAGAATCAGTCTGGACATAATTATAAGTCTAGGGGATCCCTCATTGTATTAAAAGAAGTCTATTACCTCCCCCAAACATATTCATTTATCATTAGGTTACAGTGAGAAACAGCATACCTTTGTAATATTTTGTCAAGTTTGTAGAATTGGAAAAAAATGTCTTTGAAGTGTTATGGAAGTAAGGTAGTTGGAGCACTACTTAGGGGAGGATCGTCACTTCCCTGGAGCACTGCTCTTGCCACTCGGACCCCTACCATCATCTGTCTGCTCTCTCCTGTGCAGTGGGAGTTGATCTTCCCAATGTTATGACTTCACCCATCCTGCTTTAGCAGCAAGAACAAAGACCCCAGGGCTGAAGGTCCGCCCTCAGTGCACCAACTGCCTAATTTGCATAAGACTTTAAAGATGCTCCAAATTCACAAACGTGACATATGTAACAATGGTATGATGTTTATCACTATAATATGCTCTGTAACCTGATGATGACAGAGGGGAGAGGTAATAGACTAACTATAAATTATCAAGGCGACATAAATGTAAAAAAGCACTACTCTAAGGCTGAGTTCACACAGAGTTTTTTGGTCAGGATTTTGAGGCCGAATACACGTCAAAATCCTGACCAAAAAGATGGCTCCCATTGAAATCAATGGGAGCCGGACAGGTCTTTTTGCCGGAAGCCTTTTGTTCCGGCTCCCAGGAAAAAGAACGGACATGCTCTTTCTTCAGGCGGCTTCACCTCATGAATCGGCCTGAAAACACTCCCTCCTCCCGACTAGGCCCATTCATTGGGCCTAATCCGAAGCGGAATGCTACCCGTTTTTTGGTCCGGAAACTGAGGCGGCCTCCGCGTCAGTTTCTGGACCAAAAAACCCTGTGTGCACTCAGCCTAAAGGATCTAATGTCACATATGGAATGAAGTTCTTTTCATTATTTGCACACCCAACACTAGTGTGCCGTTAAACTGTGAAGACCTGTTTATTTTACTAAAGCTCAATTTGCAAAATGAAAAGCTTTCTGATAATACCCCATTATAGTCTATAGGGACCATGGGTCATCATTTGTGTACATTATGTGCTACATCTGGCACTTCCATGAGTTTCCCTGTGCTGCTCTGGTTGCAGATGTGAACCCAGCCTTAGGCCAGTTGCTGATCACCATGCTGCAACCGGCCTGCCTTGATTTAAAAGCATGGGCTGCAAACAGGGGAAATGGTGATGTCTGTGTGTGCCACTTGTGCATGGGCTGCGCTTCCTTGGCTCCTATTCACTAAATGAATAGGAGCCACGGAAGCGCAGGCTGCAATATAGGATAGGAATAGGATCTGTCCTATCTAATGCGGCCCGGACTGTTGGCCCACACACGGGACCGTGAAAATCACCGTCATGTGTATGGGCCCTTAGAAAAGAATGGGTTAGTGTGCTATCCTTGAAACACACGGATAGCACACTGACGCACACTACGGTTGTTTGTAAGGGACCTAAGGTCCAATTCAAGTGGCCATAATGCGTGACCCCACGTAGCGAAAGTGCATCACTTTTTTTTTCTGCAGTGTTTTCATTGAGTTTTTGCTGCTTTTATCTCTGCTTTTTTTCTTCTCCTATGAAATCTCCACGGAAAAAGCTTGCGATTCTGCAGCAAAATTTACATGCTGCGTTTTAAAAAAAATGCACACTTTTATAAAAAGAAGCTTTCCCGTAGTTCTCTTTTTTTCCCCACAATATGTGGATAAGATTAACCAAAATCTCATTCACCTTGCTGGTACTGCAAAATGCAGAGAGTTTTATTTACTGCAAATTACAAACTTCTCTTTGGCTTAAAAAAAATTCTCAAAAATGTTAAGAGGAATGTTTTTTACTGTTCAAGAAAAAAAATGAGTGTGACCTCTGTTCTGATAAGTGTCTGTATATTGTACCTTTCTTCACTGTAAAGAAGAAGGGTTTACAATGGTTTCCAGTGACAGAGTATAATATTGTGCAGTATATGTTGTGTCTTATGTATGTCACTGTATGGCTATACAGTAGTAGCTGTAGATAGTATATGGCGGGGGAAACCTCCAACCTAAATGAGCTTTGAACAGAGCTTTAGTTTTCAGCCATTTAAATGTTAAGGCCCAGACCATTGGTTATATTACACACTCAATCTGGACAAATTTTTAGTGACAAAGAAAATGAGGACAAATGAGACATCATTTATACGTGCAATCTCCTGTGACCTCTCCAAGTAATACCCAGTTGTTGTACTGCACAGGTGCTGCCATATAAAGGTATCTCCAGCTCTGAGTCTCCCAGCATCTTCTGGCAGGAGACAGCTACTCTTGAAGTTTTGGGGGAAACTGCATCAATGTAGCCCTGCAAACACAGTTTGCACATGGATTCTTACTGCGGGTGCCTCCTGTAATTTAACCGCTAAGGGATTGGGCCTCATACAGAACATGTTGTTCAGTCTGCAGGCAGCAAATTATAGAGCAGGAGAAGCTGAGTAGATTCATGTAGAAAAATATTCAATATAAGCTGTCATGTAATGTTTTAACTCTGATGATTCTTGGGTTTGTAATCCAGCAGGTGGCCTCACCCCCCGTTCACATCTGCGTTGGTATTCCGTGCGGGGGAGTCCGCATTGGGACACCCTGAATGGAATACCAAATGCAAATGCAAGCGCTGTGCAATAAAAGCACACGGACCCTATAGAATATAATGGGGTTCGTGTGCTTGGCGCGCACTGCCCGCACGAATCATGCGGACAGGAAAGTAGAATGTGAACTACTTTCGTGTCCGGATAATCCCTGCGGCAAGCATACGGACCCCATTATAGTCTATGGGGATCCTTGTGCTTTTACTGCACAGCGCTTGCAATTGCGTTTGGTATTCCGTTCGGGGAGTCCCTATGCGGATTCCCGCGCACGGAATACCAACGCAGATGTGAACGAAGGGTCAGTGATTGACAGTCCTCCATGTATGCCTATGCACACAGAGATGGCTGTCAGTCACCACTCAACAACTAAGCCCAGAATGAGCTGAGATATTAATGAATAAATGACATCTTATACTGAATCTATTTCCACAAAACTATTGATCAATCTGCTCAGCTATTCCTGCTCTATAGCATGTTGCCTGCAGATTATACTGTATTTGTGTATTCTCGGTTTGTCCCTTGAGATTTGCCGCATGTCCTGAAGAATTGCATTCAATGGTCCATTGCAGTAAATTACTGTAGCAGCCGAACAGCAAATAAAATGGCGCTTCAGAAGTACTACAGTGTACAGCTGACTTACCCCACTACTACCACAGTACCTAACCTCCGTGAAAAACATCTGCCTTGGTCTGTTCAAGTCCTCATAATAATCATGTCAATAAGTATTCACATGATAAATCACACAACTATTATGAAATCCATGTATGTCTATGCGTCTGTTTATATGGCTCTATCTATGTCCATTTTGACAGACAAAGATAGAGCATGTCAGTTACTGTTGGCGGTTACTGGTCGCCCTTCCTGGCACCAGACACCTACATCTAACTCTTTTATGCCTGATGAAGGGCAGCCATACCAGAAACATTGCCATACCAGAAAAGCCTTTGTATCCAAGAATTTTTTTTTTTACTTCTCAGGCTAGGTTCACATCTGCGTTGGAGTCTCCGTAGTTTCCATCTAAAATCAGCGGAGAGGTAAGTCCTGCACTGAGGACCTTTCTCTCAGCTGGTTTAAGTATTAAATTAGGGAAGCCTGGCAGACCCCATTATAGTTTATGGAGTCCGCAGGTAACCACTTTTTTAGCAGCCGGGCTCTCCTTCTTGCAGGTTCCCATGCAGACCCGAACGTCAGAGAGGTGAGCACTAGTGTGAACCTGGCATAAAAGTGGCTGTATTGAAATTCCTGCACTTGATATAATAAAAAGCAAGCACTTTATAAATCACTCGGAGTGCTGTCCGACCTTTATTTTACACAGTTTATATTGTTGGCTGTGAAAAATAGTCTGTCAAAAATCTGACGTGTGAATAGAGCCTTTCACTGACATTGTTGAAAAACATTACAAAACGACATATTGTCATATGACTGTTTTCACGGTCATGTGTATACAGCCTAAGTCTATGTTCACAACTGCATTATTTCCATTCTGCTGCCTTATAGGATCAAAACAATGAAAATAATTGAAGTACTGTATCCTTTGCAGTATGGACACGGATCGTGTTTCCATTATGGGACAAAATAGTGCTGTATGCAGGCCTCTAGTCCTTTATGTTCAGTGAAATCTGCAACAGAAGGTCCTTACAAATGTGAACATAGGCTAAAACTGCCCCATCACAATTCATGGTGGAAGACACAGACAGCGAGACAACGGAGGGCCCCTGTTCAAGGACAGTATTCAGGCCCCTCGCTTACCTTTTTATGTTACTCCACCAGTAAGTGTGAGCCATGGAATTGAAGTCTCTTGCATCTGTCTAATAGACATTACTAGTTGCTTGGCAGTGTGCTCCCTTACCTTAGAGTATAGCTGCATAAATGGTCTGTCCATCCATTTGGAGAAGGCTGAAAACACAGCATGCTCTAGTAACAGTGTTTCTTGGCCATTCACATTTGCGAAGTTGACTCCATTGCAGTGTCAACATGAAATCAGTTTTTTATTATCGGCAAGGGCTTTCAATACAGTAAGACAGTAGGTGAGAGTAGAAACTGTTAGGGCTCGTTCACACGGGCAAAGAGGGGGCAGATTTTGGCGCTGAATCCATGTCCGAATCCGCCTCCTCACAATAGAGGTCTTTGCAGACCGCTAGCTTCCTTTTTTCCGTGAGGGGTATGTTCCCGCTCACAGAAAAAAGAAGCGAGCTGCCCTTTCTTCAGGCGGATTCCGCCTTGTCGTAGCACCCTCCGGACTAGGCCCATTCATTTGAGCCTACTCCGGAGCGGGAGGCCGCGACTGTCGGATGTGCGGCAGGTGCAATTTGGTCCTATTCTGAAGCGGCTTCCTGCGTCAAAATCATGACCAAAATACACCATCCTGTCTCCTGTGTGAACTAGCCCTTAAGATGGGTGGCATGATGGCAGTAGTACTATTGAAGTTTATAAGCCTGCCTGAAGAGTCTTCAAGGTCTTCTTGAAACTTGTGATTATGTGGTCTTATGTGTCTTGCTAGTGAGTTCCGTATGGGGGATGCTCAAAAGAAGTCTTGTGTGAAGAGCAAAAAGGTGTTGGAGGTCTTGAGAGGATCAGAGGTTATGTGTGGGTAGGTGGTAGAGGATTACATCAAAAATTTATGGAAGGGGAGAGATTGAGGATGGTCATGTTTGTCAGTTGTAATATTTTGAACTCTATTTGCTTGGCGATGGATAGCCAGTAATGGGGTTTGCAGAGAGGAGAGGCTGATGAAAAATGGAGGAAGAGATCGATTAAGCAAGAGTCAAAGTTTAAGGTGGACAGGAGAGAGGGTTAGAGCATTTGCTGGGAGGTCCATGGAGAAGGGGGTTACAGTAGTCTAAGTGGGAGATTGTGAGGACATGGACTAGCATTTTTGTAGTTTCAGAGGTGAAAAAGGAGCCGATAGGAGATCCTGAAAGCTTGGATGTGAGGCTTGAAGTATAGGATAGAATTGAAGGTTACCCCAAGGCTATCGACTTCTGGGACTGGGGTAAGGGTGGCACTATTAATTTTGATAGGTGAGTGGGGAGAACATGATGAACCCCATTGTTCCATGTTGAGTGTGAAAAAGTGAGAGGAGAGGACGGAGGCTTCAGCTGCCAGACATTGTGGAACTCCGGAAACAGAGTGGTCTTGTCTGGGCCAGTAACAGTACTCCAACAAAAGATGTATCTCTCTGGCGCAAACGTTACCACTACATTTACAGTATTGAAAACCATGGGACTCTTTAGAGTTTTCCAAGGCAGAGGGTGTAGATGGAGGACAGTAGTGGTCCCAGGACAGAACCTTGTGGGTTAACCTATAGAAAAGCACGGTGAGGAGGTGATGTGTGAGTGGGAGATTCTGAATGTGCAGAGGGTGAGGTGAACAAGCAGCTTCATAAGGGATCATTCATATTTACTAAACAAATATACTGTACATGATCCCTAAGGATACAAACACAAAACACTAACAACTAAGTACATAGTGCAAGTAAATATAGAAATTCATATATGAATGAACTCTAGAGGCACAAATGGTCTGCACAAATGTATACATTTGAAGCAGTTTGTGGAGGGTTAAATATTGATGACCTGGCCTTAGGATAGGCTATCAGTATCTGATTGGTGGCGATCTGACATCTGGGAACCCTATAACTGATTGAAGACTGTTGACTGTAGCTTTGGTGGGATGAGCACTGCATCCGTGCCGAACATGGCAAAGAGACTGCTCTTTGTTTTGCAGATAATCCCTATTCACATGAATGTACTGAGCTGCAGATAGGTCATGTGACTAATAAATATGACTTCACTGGAAGCAGCTGATCAGTGGGGGTCCCTGGTGTCAAAACCCTCACCAATCAGATATCTTAAGGGTGCATTTACACGGAGGAAAATGGTGAGGAATTTAGTGTGGAATTTCATCGCTGAAATTCCACACTAAATTCCTCACCATTTTCCTCTGTGTGAATGGATCCTAAGGGATAGGTCATTGATATGGAAGTTCTGGGGAAAAAACAAAACACTTTAATCAGTAAATGTATATAAGAATAGTGAAATTGACCCCAAGTTGGCTAGTCAGAGCTGACAAACTATACTACTAGTATTATGGAAAACTCCTTGAATAAAGTGCAATGTGTGCAAAGATCTCTAGTTCATTATCAACTGTTACATGCCAAACGAAGCCTAAGAATCTGAGTTATATAGAGATTTACTATGGTACTCGTATTATACCTACTTGTGCCTCCAATTTCAAAGTGGAAGCATAAAAAGTTTTTTTTTTCTCAGACGTCATGGCATAATGTACCCAATGGTGTATTACAAAGGTATTTTCTCCTAGAAGATTAGGCTAAGGCCCCACATTACTGGATCAGAGCATTTTTAGCTGCAGTGGGAAAAAAACGCTGCATTTTACAGTACCAACAAAGTGAATGAGATTTTATTATTCTCCTCCATAAAGTTATTGACTGGAGCTTCAAAATGAGAGAATTATTTATAGAATTATTAATATTATATAATGAATTAGATGTATAGTATGTTATATATTTACTGTCCTAGGAATTCAATCATTCTCTTGAATTCTAGGATCTTTACTGCTTCTGAGTGCTTGTCAGCCATTTATGAAGGAGTCAGAGTTGGTGAATTGGCCTGCCGACTCCAAAACCCAGGAAATATTTCTACTTGTTTTTTGACTGACTTTTCAATGGAGACTCCTGATGGAGCCTTTGATGCAGATGTGAGCATTAACCTATGGTAGTACACAGAATACATAAAGCACTATCGTAGGAACCCGCAGGGAGTACCCTTGCCACTATACAGGCCTTAGCTGTACGCTCGCTTCACACCTGCTCTGCTGTAGCCACTCTTTTGGTCTGTCATTGAGTTTCTGCCACACAGAGCGCCAGAGACTCTGATACAGATGTGAATTTAGCTTAAATAAAATTATTAATTATTATTATATTAATTTTTATTTATGTAGTGCCCACATATTCTGCAGCACTGCGGTTCTTGTACAAGCAAAATCAGACATTGTAGAATAACAAATGAATTGTCATATTAAAGGGAGTCAGCAGGAATATTGGTAACAGACAAATGACAGCACCTTGTAGAACTGCTTTCCAAAGATGCCTTTCTCATTCTGCATTGCAGATCCGTTTTCATTCACATTGGTGTTTAATTCTTATGCAAACTAGCTGAGGGCTTTAGCAGTGTTTCTGCTGCTGCTGTGACTTTACTTTCCAATTTAGATCTGTGGACAAAATGGGAGATGTCACTAAAGTAATGGGTGGTGGAGCTGGGCAGGAGCTGGGGCGATTGTCTAGAGCAGAGAATGAAGCCCCAGCAGCAGCAGAAACATCCTTAAAGACCTTCTCAGTTAATTTACACAAGAATAAAATTCCAATTTTCATGTCGCCGAGCGGGATGGGATTAAAGACATTTTGACCAATTGACAAGGCTCAAGAAGGGACACATCTTTAGCAAGAATTTCCAGACTCATCTGTGCTGCCGTATACCATATAGAACCTATAACATATAACCGTATCACATCTTGTATCCAGGATAGACATCTTTGTCTACCCTACATGGTACTGTCATTATTTTGATCTTGATTTCCTTGCTGACAGACTCCCTTTTCACAGTAGTAGTGAGGACCCTGCTCACAAGAGCTTATGCTTGTGAGCAAATAAGTGAAAGTGCTCGCTTGGTACAATGGGTCAGCCATGGCATTACATAAATAAAGCAGAGAAGGCAAGTAGTGGCATAAATAAAGATCCAGAAGGTACAGCATGGTTTGGGTGGGTCTTATTACACAGTATAATCTGGTTTCCCATGTTTCATTGCCCCAGGTGATTTATTTAGCAGTTTATTTATTGAAAGGTAGCATTTGTGGTAAGAAGTCTGAAGGCCATGTGTGGGCCAGCTGTGGCGCTGGTAATGCTGGAATGCAGATTCAGGGTGGAAAGCTGCCATCAAGAGATGCTTTGTAAGCGTCTGGAGTAACATAGGGTAGACTTTGTAAGGGACAGATGGTCAGTGTTTCACATTATACTGTGAGCCTGCTGAAGCCTTAGATAAAAGCTCCATAAGTGTAGTGATCACATTCATCTATGGCTTCTCTTGTCACTTCTCTTTGTGACACTTACTGCCATGGGTCTGCTGGAGTGGCACAAATGGCATTGTGTTTATATAATATTGCACCTCAAGATTTTGCTTTACTACAAAAGTCAAGGAGAAGGGATTTCTTTGTACATTTTATTTTTGTAAGTGACACCCCAAGTCACATTGTCCTTTCACCTCATATGTCAGTGTCTCATTTTCCTGTCCCTCTGTGTCTTTGTCCTGTCCCCCCAATTGTCATTTGGACATATGCTAAAGGTAAAACATTGCACTGGACTCTGTATGACTAACCTGAGACATGAGGAGTCAATGAATGTAACTGCATCCACAGCAAACTCTTGTTGTTATACCGGGGAAGCAGATGCATATTTTATTCTTGATATTTTCTGCAGTAGTTATTTTGGAACTTAATTGGTATCTTGCAATCTTGAGTTTTCTGACATTTTGGTGACCCGTGTGTGCGGCTCATCCAGAGGATTAGATGGTGGTAAATACTGCATTGACAGTCACTCCTACTCAGGCCAGGCATTATATTGCTGCATTTAGATGCACAGGTGTGAGGTCATGTGACAAGCTGGCATCAGCGAGGGTGGCAGCAGGATGGTGGCACTGCATCCAAGGAGCCGTAACTGAACTAGATCGGCCTGATGAAGAACAAAAATAGGGAATCTAGAAGGGAAGAGTGTAAATGACAGGCAAGAAGGCAGCACAGGAGCAGCTGTGAGTCAGGGAGGAGGGGTGGTCCATGAATGACTGTTCCCTCCCATCGTACAGACTCAGCTTCAGGAGGGTGACAGAGAAACAGCTGAAATAAAAGGCTTCCCTTCTTTTATCAGAGCAGCCTGATAAGACCCCCTTGTATAGGTGGAGGGGGCACTGAGATGGATTTGGAGGTGAGTAGCCCTCCTGCCCGCTCGCTGTCTTCCCTGCCCCCTGCTGTTTTTTCTGCATGAATGAATGGATCAAGCAATGATGCTGGCTCATCCTCTCATGGCTGCCAGGTTAGTGCTGCTGAGGCTTCTGTGTGTTTTATGTGGCTCTCAGTTTGTTTGTGTCTGTGACCTTGCAGTGATGTGTATGCACAGTACAGATCTGTCTCTTCCACCTCCCCACATTATGGAGGGGGGGGGGGGTATATTGAGCAATGCTCGGTGCATGCTATGGGACCATCTCTGCATTGTGACACATTTTGCTGCGGACTTATTGCTGTCCCCTCTTCATGCTGTGCTAGGAATGGTGCTCAGACAAAAGGCTGCGGCTGCTCCCACCCTGAGAGATGCTTAAATTACCAATGCGTCATCCTGGGTATCTCTGCAGTATGTGGAAGTCTACAAGGTGCCTGTGTCCAGCACATGTGCTGTGTACTGCAGGTGTGCAAATATGTTCTGTCATCAGCTGGGACTTGTGCGGCTTGGCTGTGTATGCCTCTCGCTGTACATCAGGCCGCGCACACTTGAAGGGTGTTGTCTGTTCTTTTTGTGTCTAGTTTGGCTGTGTGATTGTGAAGTTGTGTTGGCCAGTGTTTGTATGCTCGGTAAGTTTCACACTCCCTAAGGAACAAGCAGGTGGATGGAACAGCCGGGGCCTTATGTCCTTCCCTGTTATTAAAATATCTCCTGAGCATTGGGCTTGAACTCACCCCAGAAGGTAGGTTATCACAGGACGAGACACCATAATAGTATGGGCCGCAGCAAAGCAGCAGCAGATTTCTAGAAAGTGTGCCTGTTTCTAATAAGCCAAGGAGATCATTGCTGCCCTTATGTACTTATTGATATGGATACAATGGGAAATCGAATCCATTCTGATGCATGGAGACGGTGCACCTTTTGTGTCGCGCAACTCGGGACCGAAAATATTCATCATTCAATGTCTGAACCGTAAGATACAGCAAGTATTTTTCGGAATGAATATCCAGCAAATCTAGTGGGGTACTAGAGAGTGAGGAAACATGGGGTACAGGCTTCAGAGAAACGGACTAGTCCAGGCCTACCAGCAGGATGCATGGGAGCATAGTGTGATCTGGAAGTTTATAGCATGGGAAGTGGGATGGATTTGCCATTGCCAAAAATAGCTAGTAAAAACCGTTATCTGTTGTCGCCCATCGCAGCACTTCTCTGGTTAAAGCTGATCATTCTGTACCAGACCAGTAGAAGTTTCCATGTCTTCATGATTTTTTTTTTCCATCGCTCTGAAGTTTAGGCCAGTTGTTACAGAACAGCAGATCTCATGGATGTTAAAAGCCGCTCTGCTAAGGATGTGGTTGCTGCTGTATGGACCAAGTGTAATGGTGACAAATGCTGGTGAGAAAACACAGGTTTCACAATGACTCTGATCTCACAAATGTACAAGGGCTGAGGGTCATTTATGTATATAAGGACACTTCTAAAGAAGACTGAATGCTTAGTTATTTTTTGAATTCTTGTACTGTATATCAGTGTACGTCAGGACATGCTGAGAGTTGTAGTTTCACCAGAGCTGGAGAATCACCTGTTGTAGACCACGCTTCATACTTATGTGGTGGGACTGTTAAAGGATTATCTTATTTACCTTGATCTGTCTCATTTTCTCTTCCCCTCAGCCCACAATCCTGTCTCCGTCTTGGCACCCACTCCCCATGAGCTGTCCCTCCTTTTATACTGCATGTTATTTCTAGGCCTCCTCCTAAAAGCGTGGCCGGGTGACTTGCAGGGTGCTGTGTACGCCTGCCTTGCTTATGGCTCTTTCTGTTTGTTGCTGAGTGGCTTTCGCTGTGTTCATGATGCTTGTCTGTACAATTCCCCTGCTGCTAGCTCGCCTTTAGATCCTGCCTCATCGCAACAACTCTGTCCCTGCACCATTGATAAAGTCATTTGTCTGACCCTGTGATCTGCCAAGGACTTGGGATTCAGTCACTGCTGTGATTCAGTGGATCTGCTTCTGCTTTCCACCCTCTTGTTACTTTAATTTCAGCGATTAGATCTATTTTCCTATTGCTTTTATTTGTGCTTTTATAGCATTGTGTATCTGGTAGTAGTTTCTGTATCCCGAATTGGAGATTTCCAGTTTTATGTAAATAAAGCCTATAAAGTGGACCTGTCATCGCTTCTAACACGCTGGATCAACTGGAGCAATCCTAGAGCAACTTTTTTTTTTCTCTTAGAACTCTTATTGTGCTATTCCTCCGTTATTCCTCCTGGAAATGTAGGTATTCATCAATATGTACATTATGAGTTAGATATTTTGTCTCAACTCATTGATTCTGTCAGTATCTGGCTCTGTAGGGGTATGTCGTTTGGACGAGGGATATGGTTACACCCAGTTGTCAGTTTATTCATACATTTCTAGGACGGATAAGAGAAGAATGACACAAAGCACAGTTCCAAGAAAAACAACTCTGGGATTGCTGCTTTATGGGAAATGTGACTTCTTGCTGGATTATATATGGCAGGAGCGGTGACAGGTTTCATTGTTTAACCCTTTAATTGTATAAGGATAAGCTACAAGTTCTGCACGGTGGCTCAGTGGTTACTACTGTTGCCTTGCAGCTGGAGTCGTAGGTTCAAATCCGACCAAGGACAACATCTGCAAGGAGTTTATATGTTCTCCCCTCGTTTATAGGAATTTAGATTGTGAGCCCTATATGGGACAGTGACTGAGTGCTTGTAAAGCGCTGCAGAACATGTTGGTGCTATACAAGTATAGAAAAAAATAATAAAATAAACTTTGTGTTTCTTCACCATTTTCTAGAGCTTTCTGACAGTAAATGAGAATGATCTTGTTACAACCAAAAGCTACAAATCTGGTTTCAGCTGGTCATTCTGAGAGCTGAGGTTTTGTTACAATTGTGTCCGGTTTAGGCAAACTTTCGTGAGCTAAGGCTATTTTCACTTCTCTTTTGAGTCTCTATTCAGAGACTTTGCCACAGTATCTGCCTAAAGTTGCCAGACGATAAAGTCCTGTATGCACAACTTCTTCATCCAGCCCTGTCAGTCAAAAACAATGGAAAGTGGATGGACCCCATTAATGGACAGACTCAATGGAGTGCAATGGGCTCAGTATGTGACCATTTTAGCGTTCTGTTTGTCCCTTGTTTTGGTCCTTTTGACCAGAACAACGGACAGCCCGATGTAGGTGTGCACCTAGTATAACTTGGCCTGTATCCTCTGATACATTGTAACAAACCTTCAAAATGAAATGTGTGCTACTATTGTGTGTGACCAGAGGATTATCTAGATTGGTGAGAACTATAGCATACTCTTCTCTAGCTGGAAATGGAATAGAAACATAAAGTGTATTAGAAAGTTGCAGAACTTTTCATTATACAATTGTAAGGCTGCATTTACATAAAGGTGGATTTCTACCAACAAGTCAACTATTGTAACGTTTAACCCTTTTGTCTTCTTTACTTTAGCACGGCAAGTAACTCGAACCGAAGCTCGCCTGCCTGCTCTCCTATTCTGCGCAAGCGCTCCCGCTCTCCAACACCACAACAGAGTGAAGGAGAAGTCATGGTGGAGAAAAGCTCGGACCATTCATCAGACAAATCTCCACCAACTCCAGAACCAGGCGTGCAGCGAAGCGGATCTTCTCAATCAGGTCGCAGTGGAAGTAAGAACTCCAAGGTGTGTAATGCCTCTATTAGCTTATGTGATAGGACATTGATGATGGTAGAGCGGTGCTTTACATGGACTGAAAGTTTTCTGGATCTAAGAATGTGCTATTTTTTTGTATGAGAAGATAATCCATTGGGAGAGAGTCTACAGGAGTGGGGTAGCCGTGAACGCTGGCCACAAATCTTTGCACAGGTCCTATTCTCATTTGATTGGGCTCATTCAGTCAAGTGTATAGGTCTGGGGAAAACACAGATGGCCCATGGATGCCATTAATTGACTATCTGTCCCATTTCTCACAGACTTCTATGCACGATAGTGGTTGTGTGACTATAGCCTCACTACTAACATAGACCGGACAGGTTTAAAATGTGTAACATTTATCACAGTGGCTGATTGTGTAAAAAAAGATAAATCAATCTGTATATTATGTAGTCTACATCAAATATTTGTTAGATCAGTCTGTGCCAAAAATGCAACACACGTTGTGCTGCAGAGTGTTGCATTTTTAGCCGTGCCCATTTTCCTGTGCGTTATGTCCACTTTATGCTAAGCCATACTCCTGTGTCCGACTAAGTGGTGAAAAGGTGTATAAAACTTTTAATAAATGTGGCCTGAGCCATGCACATCAATGTTTGTTTTTGTTTTTTTTACTTTTCTTTACATAGTTGCAGAGGTAAATCTATTGTAATATCTGAAAGGTGTTGGCCAAGTGTAAAAATGATCCTTTATAAACAGGGACCCTGACCATTCGGGAGAATGGGTGTCCTGTTCAACTGTCCGAATGTAGCAATAGGATGCCTAGGTTAGATTCTGCTCCAGTCACTGTGTATGGGACCGCCAGAGATAGCCAAAGGCATTACTAGGGAGCTGAGTTATGTCTGGCAGTCCCATAGACTGTGAATGAAGCTGTAAGACACCTGCATGCCTTGATGCTCCATTCAGACAAGGGATTAGGAACCTCATTCTCATGACCCGAGGGGCTAACTTTTAAACTTGAGCCAATTCATTTAAGTCCAGCTTATTTGCCTTTTGAGTTGCATGTTTTCTACAATGTATGCTACTTTGCCGTGTTGGTTCATTTGGCCTGTTTGTTCTCTTGGTACCTTTTGTGAGTCTTCGTCCTGTTGCCATATATACTTTTTGGGACAGCCTTGATGCTTGCTGTAAGATATAGAAAGTTTCATAGTGGAACACCCTATTATTTATTGGGAACTCTGCTTTGTGCAAACTAAATAATATGAATGCTGTCTATTTCAATGGCAATCTGTAGAAGATGGAAATCGCCTTTGTAAATGAATATAGGAGGGAAAGAGGTTTCCTAGGATCGTCATATTTATAGGCTATACTTGGGAGAGGTCATTCATGTCAGATCGGTGGTGGCCCAACTTCCGAACCCAGTCAAGCACTGCAGCCTCTTCATTGTCTTTTTTTCCCATCTGCCTGCTTATTGTACATAAAGTAGTGACAATCCAGGATATTTTTGCGTTGTCCTATTTCAGTATATGGGACGAAGCTGCAGAACTCTGCACTGTTGCTACTAAGTAGATGGTATGTATGCAGATGGAGAGATGTAGACTTATGTGTTATTTGTGGAAAAGAAGTCAGCTTCTTCATTCACTCCTATGGGACTCGATTTGAAGCTCTCATAGGAATCAATAGAGAAAGTGACTTTCTGTCCAAATCTAAGAGGCTGTGTCAGTTGGAGGGTCTTATTGGTGGTCATGTGATGCAGCTGAGGCCCAGGAGCAAGTGGATGACTCACAATACAGCCACCAGTAAGAAGACTACCTTCACTACAGTTTATATGATCTACTTTTCTAACTGGCCAGAGATTAATAAAATGCTACTTCAAGTGCAAAAAAGACATTCACCACATTGGAGTTTGTCTTTTTATTTGTCTATTTAAGTAACTTTCATTTGTCACTATTCTCTTAGTGTAAATAGTTGCACAAATCATAGGTGAGTTTAGGGGTCGATGGAGAATGGACTAACCCAGTAGGAGTGGACTGAGAATGGTTAGACCTTGTAGGAGAGGACTGGGAATGGTCTGACCATGTAGGAGTTTGACTGGGCATGGTCACACCATGTAGGAGAGGACTGGGCATGGTCAGACCCTGTAGGAGTGGACTGTAAATGGTCAGACCCTGTAGGAGTTTGACTGGGAATGGTCAGACCCTGTAGGAGAGGACTGGGAATGGTCAGACCCTGTAGGAGAGGACTGGGAATGGTCAGACCCTGTAGGAGTGGACTGGGAATGGTTAGACCCTGTAGGAATGGACTGGGAATGGTCAGACCCTGTAGGAGTGGACTGGGAATGGTTAGACCCTGTAGGAATGGACTGGGAATGGTTAGACCCTGTAGGAGAGGACTGGGAATGGTCAGACCCTGTAGGAGAGGACTGGGAATGGTCAGACCCTGTAGGAGTGGACTGGGAATGGTTAGACCCTGTAGGAATGGACTGGGAATGGTTAGAACCTGTAGGAGTGGACTGGGAATGGTCAGACCCTGTAGGAGAGGACTGGGAATGGTCACACCATGTAGGAGAGGACTGGGAATGGTCAGACCCTGTAGGAGTGGACTGGGAATGGTCAGACCCTGTAGGAGAGGACTGGGAATGGTCAGACCATATAGGAGAGGACTGGGAATGAAAAATATAAAAAGACTGGCGCCCGTGGGTATAAAATAATAAGTTGTCAGTTGCAGCTTTTCCCATACACCATCCAATAGGGGGTGAGCAAAACAGATAGGAGAAAGGGAATGAAAACCAGGACCTGGTAAGCGCTACTGAAGGAAGAGTGAGACCAAGGGTTAATTGATATTCTCACTTTAATGGTTCCAAAAGACAGAAGATAAAATTATATGGCTACGCGTTTCGACGCTGGTCTAGCGTCTTCTTCAGGCCAATATATATTCTACTGTCAGAGCGTGGGAACCCATACCAATTAACCCTTGGACTTACTCTTCCTTCAGTAGCGCTTACCAGGTCCCGGTTTTTATACCCTTTCTCATATCTGGACTGGAAATGGTCAGACCCTGTAGGAGAGGACTGATAACGCTCTGACCCTTTGTTCCTTTGCGCTGACTATTCCATCCTGTGTCGAGCAGCAGGTCGATCTTCTGGAAATCTCTAGAGGGGACCATAAACTTGTGATTTGCAAATCATTACTTGCTGGAAATAGGACAGTCTCCAAAAATAAGGGCGATTAAGCAAAAGTTACCTTACAGCTGAAGTCTTAGCCTTCGCGGATAGATGTTGTGGTTTTTGTTGCGATACTGGGTATGTGAGAAAAAGACAGCCTGGCTTAAAATAGATGTGATTTCTCTATCTCCTAGCACACTGGTAGAGAATGTGCCATATTATCTTCTTGTCTTCACACACCACATTATCTACCACTTCCCCCTTACTGGTTCCCCCTTTTGTCATAGCTATACAGTTAACCGTTGACTGATATTTTTGGGGACCCAGTGTTGTATTCACATATAATGATATGGTACCTTTCTGTTACTATGACTTTGGTTGTGAAAAGTCTCTGTAGCCAGAACCTAAGGGTAGCTCCTCATCTAGATCATTGTGATCTGATACGGATTAAAAATGTTTGTTTTTAAACAACTGAATTTTTATTGTTTATTGGCCCATCTGAAGATTCTGTATTCTTATACCTCCCACTTCCGGTGCTCTCCATGGTACTAGTGCTTAGGATCCTTTATTTACATGGAAATAGTAGATAGAATAGTATGTAATCCAGCTAAAGTTACCAGTGACCTAGAGCTTTGTCCCCTCCTCTGCGGTTCCTTATCCTAATACTTAGCTGCCCAAGATTCTAATTCTATCAATGTACTGACTGCTAAGAAATTTATAGAACATAAAACAGATTCTATGTTGATAATGAAAGGAATATCCTTTATCATATAGCTGGTATGGAAATGGTCAGATTGTACCAGACATTTGGAAGACCGTGTGTTGGCGAGTGCTCAGACCACTGCTACCCTCATTGGTGAAGCGCAGGTGACCCTTAAAACTAAACTTTTAGGTCGGGTGAGAATGGAATTGGGACACACTAGAGGCAATGAAATAATTTGTACAGAAGTCATCAAAAGCAGATGAAACCACCATATGTCCACTGTTGTCCATTTGGAGCAGAGTACATTCTAAAGTGCAGGATTCTTCATCTGATGAAGTCAGGGAGCAGAAAACAGATACCGAGAAGACCCTATTATAGTCAACGGGGTTCCTCCGGATCCATTGTTGTCCTTCTTTAGACTGACTGACTTTACTGAGAATGGATCAAAGGATGAAAATGTAAATGCACTCTGATGGTCAGTCCTCTGCCTTCATATTCCCTTATAATCCCAAGGATATTTGCTCAACCTACCCACTAGGGTTGGGGTGATTTTTCCCAAAAAATTACATCACAACTTTCTATTGACTGATTTATTTATTTTTCTTATTTATTAAAGGGGCCCTATCAACCAAATTATGCCCTATGAGCCACACATATGCCTGAATAGCCTTTAAAAAGGCTATTCAGGCACCGCTAATCATATTTTAAAAGCCCCCCCCCCCCCGTTTTAAACTAATACCCTAAAAACCAATATGCAAATCATACTTACCATGCACTGGTGGGCGTCACCTTTTGGTCATGCCTTCCTCTGGTGTCTTCTTCCAGCGACGTCCTCCTGGGCTCTTTCTTCCACGCCTTCATCTTCTTTTCTTCTGGCGGGTTGTTGTTTAATCCCGCTCATGCGCAGTATCGCTCCCTCCAGAGCCATTTTTGTCAATGGAAGTTAACGACCGTACTGCGCATGTGTAGTACGCCCGCATAGTTCTAAGGGGAACTGAGTATGCTCAGTTCCCCTTAGAACTACGCGAGCATACTGCGCAGTATGGTTGCGAACTTCCCTTGACAAAAATGGTGCCGGAATGTGCGCAATAGAGCTCCGGAGGGAGCGATACTGCGCACGCGTGGGATTTAAACTTCAACTCGCCGGAAGAAAAGATGAAGGCATGGAAGAAAGAGCCCAGGAGGACGTCGCTGGAAGAAGACACCAGAGGAAGGCGTGACCGAAAGATGACGTCCACCAGTGCACGACCGCCCATATGATTTGCATATTGGTTTTTAGGGTATTAGTTTAAAACGGGGGCTTTTAAAATATGATTAGTGGTGCCTGAATAGCCTTTTTAAAGGTTATTCAGGCATATGTGGGGCTCATAGGGCAAAATTTTGATGATAGAGCCCCTTTAAAAAATGCAAAAAAAAAAAAACTATTTTAGTCACCAAATTCCAGCACTCGTAACTTTTATTTGACTGTGTACAGAGCTGTGTAAGGTGTCCTTTTTTTGTGGCAAAAGATGTATTTTTAATATTTTGAGGGATGTCTCTTGTTTTGGTCACGGTTTTATTTGATTTTTGTGCGACGGTAGGCAAATCGGTGAAGGATTCGATGATTTGGTTATTTTGCTATGGCGTTCATCGTATGGGATAAAGATTTTTTTGTAGTTTGGGCATTTTTATATATGGGATTCCTAATGTATTTATTTTATATCTATTTTATGGAAAGGAACAATTTGACATTTTAGATTTTTTTTTTTTTTTTTTTTTTTTATGGGGATTATAGTCAGGTCATGAAAAATAGGCACTTGTCTTCTTCCAAGCTGCCAGGAGCAGAGATAGGGGCTGCTTCCTGCTTCACCATTGTAGTCAACTCCATCTGCATCCTGCAGATAGGGGGGAAAACTGGGACATACCTCCCATTGTCCGGGACAGCAACTTAAATCCAGGACTGTTTTGCTGAACCCAAATGGTTGGAAAGTATAAATTTTTCATGGGAAATTGTCATCTTGGAGCACCCGATTTCATGGATCTTTCATCAACTTCATTCTGTGAAGGATCTATGAAAAGTGGCCAGAAATGGGGCATGTCCTATATTTTGGATGAACCATTTGCAAAATTTTTCAAAAAACAGACATGTGAATGCCCCGATTAGACTTTCATTGTCGTGAAAACCGCCACGTGAAGGTTGTTCAGAGAGCGGCCATCACATGCCTGTTTTTCACTGTCGTGTGATTTTATTGTTTTGCAGTTGTTCTTCTACTACACACCAAGTTATGTGTAACCTGCTCTCCAGGCCTGGTCCTAGCTTTCTCAATTTTCTAGGGTCAAAACACTATTAGATTTCCTTTAAGTGGTATTCTTCTGATGTACCGATCTATATGTTATTACTTGTTATTGGACTCATATGATAGTGATAACGGTACTGTCTCATCTGACTGGTGAAGGGTCCCGGATTTGTTAATTTGCAAGTCCCTCGTCGAAGGATCCGCATCCTGTTAGTCTGAATATTCATTGAGGAATACTGTAAAGCTACCCAAATAAATGCATTTGTTAATGTTCTATTAGAACTTGCATTTTGTGTTTTTGAGAGAAGAGAGGGGGGATCTCTGGGGCCCTGATATTTGTGGACACACCTGGCAGAGAATTCAGAGCTTCTATTTTTGATCACTAGTTCTTTATGATGTAGCTCACAAGTTCTTAACCACATACAACCTGTACTCAATATGATTATATAGTATCTGGGACAAGCCCCAAGTGGCTGGTCTATTGAGAATATAACAAAATAATAATACCCTGCATTAGATGGCGGAATATACTAAGTTATATAAAAAGCAATCCTAATCTCATACGTGGGATATTTGCTGGCACGTTTCAGCAGCATTGCAGGAAGCCTTTCTTCATCACACAACTACAAGTCAGTGAGCCGCAGTCAATAGGTTGTCATCACTGTTTGCCTCCGAATTACAGCCAATAAACCCGTAACAGTCCTCGTGTCTTGTGTGTGTGTGAGCAGAAGCCAGAGACTGGTGCCAAGACTTGACATCCTATCCTGGAACCAAACACTTGTGACATTGTGTCACCTCACAAGTGGCAGAACCATGCAACACGCTCCAAGGTCACAGCCATTGTCATGCGAAATAATCCCACACCTCATATACTGGATTCATTTGGGATCTGAATGGATGAAGCCGAAGTGCTGGAAGTTGTCTTTGATCTGACTTCCTTAAATTACAGTTTTGCTTGCCATGTCTCTATTGAAGCTTGTATATTTCCGAGCAGAGTAGATGAAGTAGCAGAGTTCGGTGTGCGGCTGCCTCGGACCATGACATTAAAGGTCTTCCTCTTTAACATCCCTAGTACCTCAGTACGCCAATTATATAAAGGTCACCTGTACAGCTCATACAAGGGTTATTACCCAGCTTTCCTAAATTCCTGAATGGGAAAAGATTATGGAACCAGTGAAGAACCAAGTAGATTTGCTTTTCCTTGGAAAGCCAAGTGACAATCTCTATAGGGGCAGCAATGATGGACACTCTCATTATATATTGACATGTATCTCCCTGTGTGTATATTCATGAGAATTTATATATTTTCAGCTCTTGGATATATATATATATATATATATATATATATATATATATATATATATATTTATTTATTTATTTTAAGGAAAAATCTTATATGGCTTTCTGTTGTTATACCCCCAACAGTGGTTGTCATTCAGCTTTTCCTGACACCTGATTCCTGTCAGATCATTCCGGAATGATGACCCAATTTTTTATTCTTATAATAGCTGTATCCAACAAAAAACAACATGAGCAGTATTGCATATATCAATCTAAGCAGAGGAAAATGCAAAACACTTTTCAATTTTTAATGAACGACGATTAAAATTTGAAAAAAAACCAACCCTCAAAGATGTACACCAATAATTCCACTAACATAGAAGAGTCCTATAAGCAATGTATAGAGAAAAGGGTGGATATTACCTAATTCAGTCAACCAGAGTCCGAGCGTAGCAGAAACAATCCAGAGAGAGGCAACAGTCCCTATACTTCCCTGCTAAAATCTATCCCTGTTCCCTATGCAATTGACTCTCGCCCTGACAAGGGCAGGACTAAACTGTACCTGATAAACGGTCCCTACGCATTTTTCAAATTGTATCCATCATTTTTATTGAAAGCGAAGTAGTATTCTATGTATGGGTGCTGACTCAGCAGAATACCTGTGTGTAACGGTGGTGCCCACTAGAGGGTGCAGTTCTGGGTCAGTGATTTTCTCGGTGCTCCGCTCTTCTTACTCAGACCCTGTATTTGCCTATGTATACATATAGACTGAATGTGCTTTCCAAAAAGTTCCTCACTAGTCAACTCTTGGTTACTAAGCCCGGCATAGAAAGGTAATTTGTAAATGTGTCACATTTAGGGTATGTTCACACAGAGCAGATTTTGTAATTTCATTCATCTTAATGTCATTTGCAGAAATTCATATGCTGGCCTCCAAAGTGACCATATACAGATTAATGGAACTGTGTTGGTTTTTTTTGTTTGTTTTTTGTTTATCGCATGAAATTTATGTGAACAAACCCTTAGTGTTTAATGTTCCTATCTATGTAGTAGACTGTTCATTGTATACTCCCGAGTGTCTCTCTTTTGGAGGAACAATCCCTACTTTATTCCCACTGTCTCTGTCTGGTCCATACTCTCTTCATACCTTTGTTTCTTTATATGGAAAAATGGGAACAGATTTGAGAGGTGGGAGTGGAAATATTTCTCTATCTTCTCTCTTCTGAATCCCCTCCCATATTATAAACTTGCTATAGCGAGCGCAGTCCAGGTAGCCATCTTTGACCACGTGAAGTGTTTGCAGGCTTGTGTGAATAAATGTCTGTAACCACAAGTACCTGTGAGGTGTTCAGGGATGTAGGCCTTCTCCCCAGCCGTCCTGTTCCCTGGCGTCGTGCTCTTAATGTGTCTTATTTCTGTGTTCTGTAAAGTGTTAGCTCTAATTTTCTCTGTGTTTTTGTTTCAGTATGACAGACTTAACCTCATCAAAGTAAGATGTTCTCTTTATCTTGTCACCCGGTCTTCTCCTTCTCCCCTGCTCCTTGCTAGCTAGAGGTGACTAGGCTGGCCCCTGGCAATGCCTTGCAGTGTGTGTGTCTAGCTAGTCGGCTTCCCCTTCCTTTATGTGTCTGCCCCATGTACAATGTCTGGTTGTAACAGAGGCCCGGGCTGCTGAGAAATGCACTGCTGGTTATCTGTCGCCATAACCCCAAGAGTAATCTACAAAGTCAAAGACCTTCCCTGCTCATATAGGCCCCTAACCCATTCTATAAGGGAAACTTTCCAAACTATTGGAAACTTTCCAATTTATTCATCGAGGAGTCAATAGAGAGAGTCTGTCAGTTGAATTTGGGATATTAAACCACCAACATGTCATTATAGTGTCTCGAACAAGCCTATACTGTGTCTGTCTATCATACGGTTGTTTAACACGACACTCCACTTACTGGTGTCTTTGTGGTACATTCACATTTCTTCAATGACACAAAAGTGGTACAGCTTGGCTTCACTGCGCATGCGCTTTGTGTGTGTCTTCTGCCTTGGCCTCACTGAAGAAATACTCACTCATTCACCTCCAAAAGATGAGTCCAATGTATTAGTGAAAATGCTGGTGGTTTAAAGGGGTCGTCTGGTTCACAGAATTGATTCTCTAGTGTTGTATGACCTAGACAAGGAAGAGGCCATATGGCCTACAACATGTGTATGGTTAGGGCCTGGCCTTCTACCTGGTGTAGCGTTTTCTAACCAATGTTTCACTACTGTTACCCCATCATCATTGTTACTAGCCACCTACCTGGTGTGACATGTCTAACCAATGGTTTTTATTTTTTCTTTTAATCTGCCTTCCATTCTTTTCAGTGGGAGGCAGTGACGAATGTCTGATTTTTCAGTGTGCAGAGAGCTGTGCCTCGCTTAAGAGGTTTTTAAGGCAGAGGATCACCTCAAATTCCTCTCCAAATTCAGTCACAAATATCAGAATACTCAGTTAGTAGATGGTGGTCGGGTTACCTGTTCAGTACCCTCACCTACTAGTCAGAACAGAGAGCAGCACAAAGAGTATATGTCACTCATGAGAGCCCACCATATCACACATTGCTTTCAGTAGGTACAGTATAAGGTTATTCCTTCTGTGTGGTGACATGGCAGAGAATTTAGAAATTCTGTTTTGTTTGCCTGGTATGTGAATTTATTCCTTCCATTGTTTACACTGTGTTGCTATAACCACAGACCTGGGAGATAGGACAAGTGACATCACTTAGTGTCTGCAGGACAATCCGTTCAGATAATTGCACTTTGCTGATAAAGCCAAGTCTGTTATCTCTCTAAGTAAACACACTGATAACCCAGAGTCCGTTCTGCACAAGCATCTGCAGATTATCTGACCTGCAGAAGTGTTGTTTGTCCCATTCAGCAGGAGGTAGGGGGAGGGAGTTAAATACAGGAAGTGAGAAGCAGACACTGCAGACAGCCTGGCTGATACACTGACGTGGGAGAACCCCTTTAAGCACCTGTTTCTGGTATCATGCATTTAAGAAGATTGGGAAAGAAGGGGGTTGGTCTATGTACCCCCTTATTCTAGTGATCATAGGAAATCCCAGTGATCAGACATTTGTTACTTGTCCTTCTTGACAATATCTGTAAAGCGATGCGGAATATGATGGCGCTATATAAGTAAGCGAAATAAATAAATAGATGAAGGTGTCCCTTTTTATAAGACTAATAACTAGTAAATGTATATTTTTATATTGGTTACTTGTGAATAGTCATCAGGTTGTTGAGCTCACTGCCCTAGCTCCTGTGCTCAGTATATCCCTGGACCCTTCTCCACTTATTTCGATGAGAATGGCGGGATCCGTGTAGAGCTGTGCGTATCCAACCTCGATTAATCATTCACCATGCCATTTCCTAGGTACATATAATGAGATGGTTAAAGTGTAGCCACCGCACCGTGACATGGCGTTTATACTTTGTCCTTCATTACTAGTAATTGCAGAGGAAAGCCTGGGCATAATGGCATTTCTTGTACATTTTTGAGCTGATGCCACCCTGTATCCTTGCCCTTCTACCTCTGCTGCTGGATAAAAGGATTTCGTAGGATGAGACAAACATGTCCACTTTTTTCAATAGCAGTGCCAAACTTGTTCACGGGTAAGGTCTGTTTTTGCAGATTGAGATGATGTGAATATGGTTGAGCTGCAGTACCGCACACAACTTGTGGACTTGTGTGGTTCTGTTTTTGGGAGAAAGCAGATATGTTTACCAAACCGTGGACAATCCCTTTATAGTATAAATTGGATAAAGCTAGTGGATAAAGTCTAGTTTGCTCATGCATGAGAAGTTTCAATTATTTATGGGTCACCTCTTGAACATTATGGTGACACTTGGACTTCATCGTATCCAAGTCTTTAGAAAAAGCTGTAATTCAGTTATCCAGTAAAGACGACTGGAGCCCAACTAACATGCTCAACCATCACGCCATTCAGTAAGAGAGACTCCGTATCCCTTTCTTGAGTGGATGTCCCATTGATCAGACCCTAAAGGATCAGACACTTATCCCCTATACTGTGGATAGTGGATAAGTGTCTATATTCGGAAAAACTATAGGGTAATTGAATTTGTTTTCCACCTAAAAATCCTGTCCAAAAGCCATCTAGACTCTGCCTTCCATTTGTTCCGTGGGCGGCAGTGATGGATGTCTGATTTTCAGTGTGCAGAGAGCGTCTCACTCGAGGATTTTGAGGTAGAAAACCACCTCAAATTCCTATCCAAATTCCGCAGTGTAAATATACCCTTTAACTACTCATAGGATAAAATTTAGCTGAAATGTTGTATTTTTGGCAATTTTTTGTATCACAAAAACTTTCCGTATGTTTGACATGACTGAATGCGACCAATGGTTCGCCCCTTTCCATAAACCTTCTGTTTTCTTTGTTTCTCTTAATAAACTGGTTGGTCAGTTTGGTCTCTCTTTTAGCTGGCAGGCTCGCTCATGTGGACAATCCCACGGACTTGACAGCCATTACTCTTGTGTGTATGTCCGTCTTTATTCTAGTAGCATCTGCCATTCACCTTGTGTATGACCACCACATGTGACTCGATCTGTCGATGGTCTGCAGATAAGTATCTCCTGTCTGTGGCTAGATTTACTGCCTAAAGCACATGCACATTACTGTAACTTTATTCATTGGGCCATGAATAGTTTTGCAGTTTTGTCATCTCCTTTAAGGTTTAGTTTCAAACCAGTCTGTGCTTGCTGTCATTGAATAGAAGCATGTATGTTTACATTCATAGATCTAGTCCTGATCTAGTTCTAGTACACCAAATTTATGACGAAACGCAGACCTCGTCCTAAATTAGGCACATTCTTCTGCCATCTATGCATCTATACTCATCTCTAGGTTAACTCTCAGCTGGCATAAATTCAGTAATTGTTTACGCCAGAAATGCTCCGATCCCCATGATACCCTCCTTCCTTCCCATTTACAGAAGATGGTCATGGCAGCGTAAAAATGGCACCTATTCAAGTAGTGTCATAGGGGCTTGATAAATCTGCCCCAATGTATTATCCTTGTGCCCCCAGCAATGCACAGCAGGGTAGTCTGTCTAGAGTAATGTTTCATACAATACATTAACACAGAAACATTGAAATTGCAACACCAAGAAGTATAAGATATGAGGTTATGCACATTGAGGTGTTACTGAGATCTGCAAATGATCACATTTTCAACCCGCTAGCTCCAATCTCTACACGATGTTCAACGTTGTCTGTCCTGATGATTGGGAGAAGAACGGCAAACTGGAATAACAATAAGGTGCGGAGGCGAACTGTCTGATTGGAATAATGAGGCATAGTGATCCATTCTGTACTTCAAGTGAAGTTGGATGTTATATCCCAAGCCACTGACCTCAGGCCTCCATTCTCAAGGCCTATAATAGTGTGCAGAAGATGGCAATGGAGACTGGAATGGATGCCCTGCTTTTGTCTTGGATACAATGATGGCCAGAGATTGCTCTGGATACCACATGGGTACTGCCATGGAGAAGCCTTCATAAGGGATCATCACATTAGTCCTGCTCCTGGAAATTTGGTGTGGGATGGCATAAGGTATGGTAGTCTTCATTCCAGGTATGCTAACAGATTGGTGTTACATTTATTTGTGGAGCCAGTAGTAAGACTATTTCTCCCAAATTGTCCCAGAAGCCGATTACCAACTGGAAAACACCAGGCCGCATATTGCTCATGGTACTGTAAACAACCTACATGGTGTAAACATGCCGCCATGGTCTGCAGTATTTTAGGACTTGTCTCTCATCAAGCATGTCTGGGACATCATTGGTTGTCAATTACTGAGGGACTGCAGCCAATCTTGATTATCTGTGTGCCCAAGTACACGTTCCTCAGACAACTGTTGCAATTTCAATGTTGAAGAGAGAGAGTGTGTGTGTGTGTATGTATGTGTATATATATACACACGTAGTAGAGTTTACCCAAACAATTGGTTAAATTGCTGCTAATTGATAACATCACAGAAGACCACAAAAAACAATGAACAGATACAGAAAAATGTTATTCAAATTATTTTTTTTACTGGTTTGTGTTGTCTGCAGCAATTTAACCCATATATATATATATATATATATATATATATATATATATATATATATATATATGTTTGCAAAAGTGACGATATATATATATGTCATTTTTGCAAAACTTATTCTGATTGCTAGACACAAGTTCTTTCACAGATTCATGTATTGGAAATTGAATTTCCCTTTGAGATTAGCGCCCCCTAGTGCTTCTCCTTTGCACGTCTGCAGGGCCCTTCTAATTGTATCTTGTGCATGACTTCCATGTAACTTGTGGCTGCTGATAGTAATTGCTATGCTGTGGAGTCTATGAGGGTGCGATGGATCTACTGAACCACAGATTCTATTATTTATAGTACCCGAAAGCAGAAATCATAGCAACTCATCATTAGCCTATTTCTGATATCAAAGCCATGTCAGGAGAGGATCTAATACGCCCCAGAGAGTTCCAGCTGCTGAGCCCATAGCTCATACAGCACGTCTCTGGGAAGCTTAATGTAATATATAGTATTTTACATTGAAGCACCTTCCTTTGGATGAACAGTTGGGTAGCAAAGATTGACACCCCCAAGCATTAGGAACCTGGCTCTTCGACAGGCGCTGCAGCGCTAGGGTTGGTAAAGATGAGGTTTTGGCCCCTTAATACAACCCTTCTGGCACCTAATGAAAAGTTTGCTAACTTTTAATCCTGGACTTTCACCTCCTACTGAGCCCTAAAATATACCTGCTTAACCTTACCAGCTTTAAAGATGGCGAAGAGCTTATTAGAGGTTATCCTCCTCCTAATATTGTTTGTCTTTCTTTAGGTGTCAGAACCTTGCAGATCAGCTGCTCCCGGACATGTTGGCTGCTACACACTCACTATACGATTTGTAGGTCCAGCTTTAAGTACTGCAGCCCTCTGCTATTGCAGTCTGTTCCCGATGCATATGAAGCTTATTGGCATACCTAAAACGCAGCATGAATTGTGAGCATTTGTCCTATAGGTTTAATAGGGGACGGAAAAACGTAGCAAAAGCTCTATGAAAAACCTAAAATAGCACTATCAACATAAGGAGTAAACTACAACAGCAATAAAAAAAAAAATGGAGCAGTTCCTAGGTAAGAAGTGTGACCCTTTTATTGTCCCCTGGTTAAGATGTGGTTGAGGTCTAAGGACATATTCCTTAAAAATCAGTACTGTCAGAGGGGTTGGCCCTACGGCTCAGTATCATCACTGGGTGGTGGTGAATGCCCCCTTGTCAGCGCACTTCTGTAGCCTTGTACTGTGAAGGGGAGCGATTCCCATAGCATAGAAAAATTCACTTAAATCCACATTGAATGGAAGATAAGTGCTGTATTATCAGAAGGCCATAGAAATGTGTATAAGAAGGACATACCAAAATAATCCTATTTTGTGAAAGGTAACCAGTGCGAGGTGGAGGTATGGGATGCTTTGTGTCCACCAGGGGGAGCTGTTATACTGCACAGTAATGTATCAGTGAAGAGTTGGGGCCTCAGCAGAGGTATTGGAGGAGCTTCACTTGTCTCCTCTGACGCTGACCATTACATCCCAGTTTCCCTATTACGAGATGACATGCTATAGTTGCAATATCCTTTATCTTCTTTTTCCTGGTTTACAATAACATCCCTTTATATATTTTGCAGCGTTTTCTTGCTATCTTCTTGGACGCAGCCTTTCTTTAGCTTTCTATGATTGTTTATAGCTTCTCCTTTATTGATGTATAAATGTTGTTCTGACAAGTAAATGATATGTAAGAGGATGATAATCCACTGCCTATACGTCTATTTTTTTTCACATCCTTGAACTTTCAGTACTTGGTTGCGATGAGCGCCATGATAATTACAGCCTCAGGAACAAGAACCCCACGGTGCGGTGCATAGCGTCAGGAAATAGCTGTGCTCAGCCATTTTGGATCAGATTGTCAACATTAAGCAAATGGTTTTCTATTTCAGGATATATATATAGCCTCACCCCAACAGATATTAACCCTGGTGTGATCATTGGTTGCCCAGTGGTTCTCCAGGAGGAAGGATATAAATAATCATACAGTTGAGCTGAGGTTGTCATTCGACTTATGGTGATTCTACATTGGGGTTTTACATACATTACTGCAGGCAACCCTTCTGTATAGTGTTAGAGCTAATTTAGTGTACCCCTACTGAGGAGGATGACAGATGCAGGCTTGCCCTGGGCACTGTGCAGACTCCTAGCTTACCTGGCCTCTGCTGATCAGCCTTTGCTCATGCCCCTTGCTTTGTTGTCCCTCTTTATAGAAAATCTAACCTGTCTCCTAACCCTTTTTTGTGCTCAGTCATAAATGTTATTTGTACAATTATTAGAATTGTGTTTTTATGGTACTTCCATACAGTCTGTAATATTATATAGCTGCTTATGCAGGGTGAAATATGAATATCTGCTGAAGCAGGTTATATAAGGATCGGTCTGTAAACATCTTATGACGGCAGTTGTTTGTGCATTCTGGGCGTAGTAGTTGTAGAAGAGCTGTAGTGTTAAAGGGGCCATTACGCCTTTGTGGTCCTTGTTGCTTTCCTGGTTGCAGCAGTGATGTGCCCATGTACACATCTGACCACTGCAGCCAGTTCAGTGATGTATGACAGGAGAGCCCTGTGGCCATTGGTTTGCTGTAGTGGTCACTGTATGTATAGATGAGTATCACTGCAGAACACTACACAAAGACTAGCACTGGAAGGATGGAGGATTTTTCACGTGAGTAATGGTTTGCTCTTTATTTTCTGATATTTCCATCCCCTCGGGCCTTTTTTTGCTGATCTCAGAAAGCCCCTTTAAATGTTACGCTTATTAATAAATTTGTCAGCCATTGTGCATATGTAGCAGAGGTGAGATTATCATTCAGTACACTTATCTGCATTCCTATGTAAAACCACAGCCAAAAGATTACAGGTAAACCAGTTTGGTGAGTTATTGCAAATGTTACAGCTCAGTAGTCTTTGATTGGTGGTCTGCCATCAGTCACCTTGAGAATGACAAGGGTCCGCTCCCTGTTCCTCTTATCCGTAGAATCTGAATGTTTTCAGAAGCTTAGTATCATCTGTTTTCTGTAAACTGACTCCTATCATTGTACAAACTAGTGGGGCTACCATGTCCAAAACCACCAACTATTTCACTTGCTATAAATACATACTATTGTATGTGAGAGTAGCCAAGGGCACATGGAGTAGATGACACTTGCTACTCCTGACCCACAGCGCCATTTACTGGTGACACCTGTAATTACACTCTAGATTCTGTGCAAAGTGGTGCTCTTAATAAGTTACCTATTGCTGATAAGTTCCTGATATTTCTTTCGCCCACACATAGAAACAAATACCGTAATCTCAACGAAAGAAACAAGGCAATAAATAAACCAAATCTTTATCCTCTGTGATGGATATATGTGTTTTGATTTCCACATGTTGCTTGCAATGACTGCTTATTATTGATGAACATATGTTTACAGTACTACTTTATATATCGTATATTGTTTGGACGACATTGGGTCCTTAGGCTGGAGGAAGATTGCGGGTGCAGTAGATTTTCACTTGGGAACATTTGCTCTTCCAGTGATAATATATCATGTGATCTCTTTCTATGTGACCTAGTTTTCTTTAATCCTCATTTAACCCCTTTTTTTTACACTATGCCTTACAAGCTGTAAAGGATCATATAGAAGTAACCTCTTTTCTTTCTCCTTACAGAAGAGCCAGAGCTGGTACAATGTAAGTACATCTCGATTTCCATGTCTGGTTATATGCATGTTAATGTTAAATGTCTCTGACTTTCCTGGCTTGCTGCATGAAATTTAGTGAGTTGCATGTGCAATACAGGTAAGTGCTGCCCTCTGTAGGTCTTATTGCAGTATTGCTCCTCTTAGCTTATCGAAAAACAGTTTGGTAATATTTATAGCACTATCTGTATAGTAGAAGAAACAAGTAAGGTCGCTGAATATAATAGAAGCATGTTGCCAAAGTTTGTTCCCCAACTCCAAAAAACCCCATGAAATATGAAGAAATATGCTACACACATACAACCATGTGTGGTCAGAAGCCTCATAGGATATGTAAAAGCTTTATAGGCACTATATGCCAGGATTGTGCAAACTCAGAGATGTGGGGAGTGAGGTGACAGTGCTGAGTGTCGCAAACCTTAATAATACAAGCCTGATGACAAACGTGGGCAACATTTATGTTGTTGTTACAGCATAATAGATACTAAGTCTACACAAGTTTCTATTATTATACTTTTTATCACAGAGCAGTATAGATAAGGGTTTATAGTGGTATGATGACATGTCGGGACTATCCCTGGATGGAAACAGACACCACCATTTTACGTAGTCAGCATTGTGTTTTGTTATGTGTTATGTTTTCTTCATATAATCCTGGAAACTAGCCTGATATCCCAAAATGTACCTATAGTGTCCCCATACAGTTTGGGGAATTAGCCTGATATCACACAATGTGACTACAAAGTTATCATACAAAATGTGGAGTTAGCCTGATATCACACAGTAATATACAGTGTGGAAGAATCTCCTATATCATGCAGTATACCCATAAAGCTGCTTTACAGCTAGCCAGATATCACATAGTGTAATCATTGTTACTATACAGTATGGACAACTAGATTTCACTATGGAGACTATGATAAGATAAAATGGTCCCACCATGGGGATATTCAGTGTGTTACAGCATCATCATAGTACTGTAGTATATAGCAAGAAAGAACACATTCAAGCTCATAGCAGATAGAAAAGAAACTAGGAGTCATAGCAACTAAAAAGAAAAGGAAAAAAAAAACTTCAGGATCATTTTAGTTCTCTGTGCAAAGTGATATTGGTAATACAGCCCGACTGTGGTTGGAGGACACGAGGAGGGGGGGCACAGTAAATACACAGTGTAGCCATAAAGCCACTGTACAACTAACCCTATATCACACAATTTAGCCTGATGTTACACAATAAGACTATAAAGTTATCTTACAATATGTTGAGTTAGCCTGATATCACACTGTGATATACAATAAGGGGAACTAGCTTGATATCACGTAGTGTAACCATAAAGCCACTTTCTAGCTAGCAAGATATCACACAGTATAACCGTAAATTCACTGTTCAATATGGAGAGTGGCTTTAGGTTATTCATAGTTTTAGTAGGAAACCCCTTTAATCAATAAGTTACCCTCAGTATAGAGCCATTGCAAAGTACAACCCATTCCACCAAAAACATGGCAGCTGTAACGTGAACAAATTCTTGTGACCCCCTAATGGCAAAATTAACATGGTTGTAAAGACGGGTATTCCACTCTTAAGTCCTGCCAGCTACGTAATGTACACATATATCACTTTATGGGTAGTATCTCTGAAAGCACTGATATACCAGAATGAGTAGTTATAATTGGGTTTATACAAATGACCAGATATTTCCAATTAGTTAAGGACAAAGAAGTAAAACCTAAAAACAGAAATCTCAAATCAAAAAAGCTTTATTGGCACGTCCGAATAGGTATTTGGCATTGCCAAAGCTAGTAAAGTGGGCGGTGGGGGGGTAGGGAGTTGGATTCGGGTGGGTGAGTGGTGGGTATGGGGGGGTGGGGGGTAGTTTGGGTTATAACAGTCCATGGAGTCTCATCTTCCTCTTAGTTGGTGACTGCTATATGGGAGGGTGGGGTGGGGCGGGTGTATTGGGATAAATATAACAGTCCGTGGAGTCTCATCTTCCTCTTGTTTGGTGACAGCTGGACACGTATTGGGCAGCGATCTCCACAGTGGCCTCTTCTTCTCCCAGTAGGATGTAGAGTTTCCTCTTCTCGTCTGCAGATATGAAGTCTGGGATGTGGGCAGAGAGTCTTTGGTAGTAGACGGCCCTCACAGCTGAGTATTTGGTGCAGTGTAGCAGGAAGTGGGTCTCGTCTTCTAGGGCCCCCTGGTCACAGTGCTGGCACAGTCTGTTCTCCCGTGGCTTGTACGTCTGCCTGTATCGCCCCATCTCTATCTCTAGGTTGTGGGCGCTCAGTCTGTACTGGCTCAGGGTCTGTCTGTGTTTGGGGTGGCGTATTCTCTCCAGGTAGGTGGCCATGGTGTAGTCCCTTTGTAGGGATTGGTACACGGTGAGTTTCTTGGAGTTATTTATCTCGTTTCTCCATTCTTCAATGTACTGCTCTCTGTTTGCCTCTGTGGTCGCCTTTATTTCGGCCTTGGTTATCATCTGTTGGTGTTTTTGGTTTGGTGGTTGGCTGTTGTTTGGTTGGTGGGTGTCTGGTTTGCTCAGGTGGCTTAGCCAGGCTTGGTGGTGGTAGGAGTCAGGCTTGCTCCCCTGGATGTGTGCCTGGAAAGCTAGCGCCCTCTTCTGTATGGTGAGCCATAGGGGGAGTCTGCCTAGCTCTGCCCTGCAGGCCATGTTGGAGGTGTTGCGATGGACATGGAGCAGGTATTTGCAGAACTCCAGGTGGAAGTTCTCTGTTGGGCTGGAATCCCACTTTGACTGGTCTGGGTAGGTGGCTGGGCCCCAAACCTCACTGCCATAGAGAAGGATCGGGGAGATGACTGCGCCAAATATCTTCAGCCAGACCCTCACCGGTGGTTTGAGGTGGTACAGTTGTCTTCTGATGGCGTAGAAGGTTCTGCAGGCTTTTGCTTTCAGGGTTTCTATTGCTGCTTTGAAGCTTCCTGATTGGCTGAGCTCCAGCCCCAGGTAGGTGTAGCTGTTGGTTTTCTCCAGTGTGGAGCCGTTCAGTGTGAATTGTGGGGTGGGGGCTTTATTGTGGCCCTTCTTCTGAAATACCATGACTTTGGTCTTCTTCTGGTTGATGGGTAGGGCCCATGTGGTGCTGAATTTTTCCAGCACTGACAGGCTTTCTTGGAGGTCTTTCTCAGTGGGGGCCAGGAGTAGGAGGTCGTCGGCGTATAGCAGGAACTTCACCTCCCGGTCGTTCAGGGTGAGGCCTGGGGTTGGTGAGGCCTCCAGGGCTGTAGCCAGTTCATTGATATAGATGTTGAAGAGCGTTGGGCTCAGGCTACAGCCTTGTCTGACCCCTCGGGCCTGTTGGAAGTATGCTGTCCTTCTCCCATTCACCTTCACACTGCACTGGTTTCCGGTGTAGGAGCTCTTGATGACGTCGTACGTTCTTCCTCCTATTCCACTCTCTAGGAGTTTTAGGAGTAGACCTGGGTGCCATACTGAGTCGAACACCTTCTTAAAGTCTACAAAGCAGGCGAATATCTTGCCTCTTCTGGTGTTGTGGACATGCGTCTTGATGAGGCTGTGCAGGGTGTAGATATGGTCTGTGGTGCGGTGGTTTGGCATGAACCCTGCTTGGCTCTTGCTGAGGACCCCGTGTTGTGTGAGGAAGGTGAGGATTCTGTTATTGATGATGCTGTTGAACATTTTCCCCAGCGTGCTGCTGACGCAGATACCTCTGTAGTTGTTGGGGTCCTATTGGTCCCCATTCTTGTAGATGGGGGTTATGAGCCCTTTGTTCCAGTCTTCGGGGAAGTGTCCAGCATTGAGCACGAGGGTGAATAGCTTTGCCAGTGCCGCGTGTATTGCTGGAGGGGTGTATTTGATCATCTCTGGTAGGATGCCGTCAGGGCCACTGGCCTTTTTGCCTTTCAGCAGGACAATTCTTTCCTAATAAGTCAGTAATGATACAAGCCTGATGACAAAGGTGGCCGACATTTATGTTGTTACAATGTAGCTATAAAGTCATCATACAATATGGAGAACTAGCCTTGATCCTATAAAACCCCCATGCATTTATAAAGATAAGGACTAGCCTAATATTACACAATATACTATGTAATATCTCTCATATCTCTCTGTGTACACATGAAGTCAGTAAACTGATACTCCATGTTAGTAAAGAATTCTGGCATGAAACTATTTAGAGGGAAGAGGAGTCCTAATAAATGATGTTAGTACAGAACGGTTATTACAATATTCTGATACATAATGTTAGCAAAATGTCAGTCTGTTCTCGAGTTATAAGTTGAACGGTAAGATAGATGACAGTATTGCAATATATATGTGTGACCTAGAAAAGCTCTGTATCCCTAGCTGTCATAGCGGCAGGAAGTCAGTATATTGTATAATTTCTATAACAAACACTTCCCTAGTGGTGTCAAGTGGTGTGTATTACATCCAGGATTCCTTCTTTCATAGACTTCCTATATATAAACAGTTCAGGGATAGGCCAGCTCCTCCCCGGAGTCCACAGAGTAAATTCATCCATGTCTTCTTGGTTCCATTCCAGGGGTGCAGTCACCACCCCACCCCACCCCGCTCTGCCGTTCTACAAATAAACAGCACGAGAGATTAGGTCAGGCTGTACTATTTTCAGAGGAGGAGCACATTCTTTAACATCGGTGACAAGCAAGACCCAGATCTATTAGAATGATCACTGGCCTGTCCAATACTGTATAATGTTCTTGGCTGCATCTATTAGTAGCCGTTATTTCAATGGAAGAACCAAAATAGCCCATGTGAAGCTGCTTGATCATACCTCATAGAGACAAAGAGAAAAAGAAGACACTCTTTACATTTTATGTTCAGATCTTGTACTAAGATTTAAAAGAATTAAGTAACCCACTTATGTGGATTAACTATATGCAAGGAAAAGGGCATAGCTAGCAATGCCGGGATATCAGCTAATGATGAAACATAAAATGGTGCTGGCCACTGAAACCTGTGAGAAAGTGGAGCAACCAAATTATTGATCTAGTCCTATGCTATTCCTATGAATATGAATGAAGCACCTCGAATAACGCAAGTTCCTTCACACCTCATAAATGGCACTGGACTATTAGCAGCATTACTCATGGAAAATGTAAGGCTCCTAACAAGAAGTCCTACATGGAGGATACAACTGCTGTAATCTTTGTGCTTCATATTGCATCACAAGAAGACCAAGCATGGGGTCTGCAAAACCAGAAAACCTTCTGGGAGCTATTGGTTGTAGTTCCTGGCAAAATGGTGCCTGCGATTGAAAGGAATATCCCACAGGCAGTGATTTTTTTTCACTGGCACAACACTTGAAGGGAAGACTTCATATTTCACCTAGGTATATCAATTGTATTTTAGATCATACTTTTCCTACCCAGGGGTTACACCACGCAGTGTCAGGGGATATGTGCCATGGCATGGAACCATGGCTCTCGAGGTAGCAGATATGGGGCCAGTGCCACCCAGACAGACCATGGTCTTTAAATAATGAGGCACGATGGCCAAGCAGAGGCAGATATCAGAGCACATTAAGTCAGGGTTAACCGGATGAGTCCCCTTAACAGCAGCGGGGGATCTGCTGAATAAACAAATAGCTCCCACTCTATGAGAAGTCTAAGTCAAATTGGAAGCCATAAGACCCTCACAACTTTTAACATGTCTCCCCCATAGGTTCCCGCAGAGGATTTGCTTGGCACACCTTTATTGTTTCTCAGGAGCGGGATCTGTCACATGTCAACCAGCACAGTTGGGAGGGGGGGGGGGTACTCTGTTGGAGTAAGGGAGTTTTTGGCTTGAAAATGTTGAGAAACACTGTCCTAAATTATTTAGTGCCATATTCTCATTGTAAACAATACCCTACTAACTTTTCTAATATACTTTGTGTTTCCATTGCTCAGTAATGCTGCTGGAAACTTCCTTTTAAACATCCAAGGGCTGGGCCATGCCCATCTGCCATAGCTGCAGGGCGGATGCTCGGGACGGTTAAACAGTGATGTTTCCATTCTGTGACCGTCTGTGATAGTCTGCTGCAAATTCATGACTAGTAGTGCAGCTTGGAAGAAAGCACAACTGTATTTTATACTGTCGATACCTATTTTATGGAGCTACAACAATAGCAAGTATAATAATAGAGAAGAAGACTCTTAAGTCATATACAGGTCAGATCTTGCTACCTCTTCCCTTGGGCAGAAACAGTCAGTTTCTCATGAAAGAAGACCATCATTGATCATATGGATCTTCCAGCCAGTTCACTGAAGTTTCCAGTTTGACATGTCCTGACCCTCTGCTGTAACCGTCCACTGATAAAGACCGCCCTGTGCCAGAAGACGTATCACATCCATAGTCACTTCAGAGAATCGATTTAGCTCTTGTCACGTGTCAGAAAATAAACCCCATTGTATGTCAGACCTTCACGCCAGTGACCAGTTCATTTCTAAGCTCCAGCATGAATAAATGGCTTATCCTGTTTTCTGAGCCCCTCAACTAAATATGGACGTTGTCCCATGACCTGAGGGGCAAACTTCCCTCCCCCACCTTCTTATCTCACTGCCTTAGCTTCTGGTTTTCTCTTAATTCTTTGCATTCTCTAGTTTTCAGTGTATTCTCTATTTTCACAGAATAGTGCATCCTCTTGCACCGTGGCTGTGTACACTATAATAGTACCAGGTGTACCAAGTTAATCTTAGCAAGTCTTTCAGCCCTAAAAGTCTTCTATTTAGAGGTCCTTTAGACAGTTCTGTTCGTATAACATTTGCTATTAGTTGTATACGCTGCTGCTGATGGTTTATGAGTTATGGGAAGTAAAACCTCTGCCTGCTGTTTGCAGTGTCCGACTCTGGTACCTTGAGGGCCAGTATTGTTATAATAGGGGACCACGGTTACTTTTGTAATCTGGCCATAATACCTTATCCCCTGTACTAAACCATAGTACTATGGTTGGAGCCCAGAAGCATACTATGAGGGCACCGCTGAGGGCTTTCCAGATTGCATGGTGGCGTACTCTGGTGGTTTTGCAAACTCAGGTCATGTCACTGAGAAATACAGTATTAAGTTATTTGTGAACTAATAATACTGATGATGGTGTGCCAGAACCATTTATTTAGTGTAGACTAACACTTTGCTGTAGCTTGACATCTCAGGGGCCATGTTGTATCCCGTCATCATATTAGAATATTACCCCACAAAGGCATCCTCTGGTGGGGCCAATACTGTATGTCTCTGGTTATCATCCTATGTTACATGCAATGGTGGTTTTCTTTCCAGAAGTGATGATGTGTTTCATTGTATGGGACCACCGTAACCAGTCACTGGCCGTAACTGTAATGGGGTTAGGTACTGCTGAGGCCAGCGATGGCTGTAGTGGTCACTTGATAGTCATCACTTTGGGAAGTACACAGCATGGACCATCTCACAGACACACTGGGGAGGGAAGGGGTTTATACTGGGGAGTTCTATGGTGTGTTTAAAATAACTTAAAAAAATATTAATCATAATAATGCAGGAAATATTATACAGTTAGACAACCTCTTCAAATAAGACTGTGCAAAGTCAGAAACACTGATATGTCCGTGTCAGGTTTACTGTGGGCATTGCTGTTAACGTACTCTCATCTACTGCAGATCTGCTAGCCTCCGAACCTGCATTGTCCCCATCCCCCCATTGCCCAACCAACTGACCAATATTGTATGGATATGGGTCTTTGGCATAGATTCAGCTTCTTAGACTGTTGGACAGGCATTACTATGCGTGTATATACACAGTGCAAAATCCCTCATTAGTTATAACTAATAAGAGGCCTCTTTTTACAATGAAAGAGGCCATTGTGTGCAGTGCCATGTAATCTGCTAAAGAGGAGCAATACTGGTAGTCAGTACAATGTAATGGAAAGTTTAGGATGTGTGCACTCCCCTATGAATGTCTCTGTTGTCAGGTTTTCTCTGTTACTGCATGTTGTCATGTCTCCTGTTTTCTTTTCCTCAGCATGAACGGCAGCACATACGCAGAGTAAGATTCCCCCTAGTACTCTTCCCGATCGTCTTCCTTCTCCATTGGAGCAGTGCTATTAGTAGGAGATGCGGACAGTTGTCCTACATTGATGATATACCCCGCTTCCTCCAGCTTCCCCATCTTATGTTTAGTATACTACACTTACTAAATATTATATTAATTTCACCCCTCCCAGCACTGAACCCCTCCAGCTTTTCCCCTTCCTCTTACCTATACTGTAATACATATTTCCTTATTATGTTGCAAATGCATTTATGACTCTGCAATCGTCAACTCCTCTAATTGGGGCACAGCCTAACCCCATCTGTCATTTAGGAGGATTCCCCCACCCCCGTCCATTCCCTGCCAGGAGGTACCAGCCTGTCCCAGCTCTGTGTGTTTACCATACAGTTAATGTTCTATCTCTTTCAGGTCCTTATCTCTCATAAACATTGAGTGTGAGCCAGCAATAACCTGCACTACTGTAGTGAGTGCACCTCTGCTAGGGGCACATGTGCAAAGTCAACTTCCACATACTGCCCTCATTTCCATTGTAAGCAACTTTATCTCGATCATCAATTGGCGGGTCAGTTTAATAGTGACTTAGCTGAGATGTCGAGATAAGGTACAATGAGAGGCTTTATCGCTTTATTATAAACACCTGGTGCGGTTCACCTCCATCAATAACATATATGTACCTGCTTGTGGATAGTGAATGGAAACCCAACCTGTTTACAGGTCAGGACTCATTAAAAAGGGAGATTTTATTTGATAACTGAGTACAGAAAAAAAAAAATTGAAAAAAATGAAACATTACGTGTATGATTTCCTTACATGTATATATAAAACCGTAATTCATAGTAATATATGAATTAGCATTAGGATATGTTGATTCAGGCTTCATTTTTTTCCAGACGTTCTCTAGATTTTTTTTGTAGTGTGTTGTGGGAAAGGTAGTTCTGTAGCAGCGATGGTGCGGACCCAACCAGTCAGAGACAGGGACACGATGTCTGGTGCAAACAGGTTTATTTAGAAAAACAGCAAAATATATAAACGTTCAATTCAGGTACAAAATAAAATACAGCCTTAACTGCAAACAAAACCCTGCTCATCCGAGCTCTAACTAAACCGTGAAAACGAACTATACATGGGGCTTACTCCCAAGCACTCAAACAAAACAAAGTAACACAGTACAGTCTCACCAGACTCTGTTTCAGGACAGACCCAGGCGACTCCTCTCACTCCCAGGATCTCCCTGAAGTGCAGGCTCTGCAACCTTTTATGGCCCAGTAATGAGCCCAGGACACAAACCTGGGGCTGAGGGCTATTCAAGACCCGCACTGGACTACACATACAGTATGTCAGAAGCCTGGGGGAGATATACCGTGATTCCATCACTCTGCCTGTCACCTTCTCACAGGGCCTATAAACTGCTGTGTGGATTCTTCCTCGAACGCAGGGACATCCATGAAATTTTTAAACTCTTAATATAATATTGTAACCTTAAAAACCACAATGTGCAAGGGTACTATCTATTACATTCTGTAATGTTGTATTATATATATACAACAATATATATATATATACACTCACCGGCCACTTTATTAGGTACACCATGCTAGTAACGGGTTGGACCCCCTTTTGCCTTGAGAACTGCCTCAATTCTTCGTGGCATAGATTCAACAAGGTGCTGGAAGCATTCCTCAGAGATTTTGGTCCATATTGACATGATGGCATCACACAGTTGCCGCAGATTTGTCGGCTGCACATCCATGATGCGAATCTCCCGTTCCACCACATCCCAAAGATGCTCTATTGGATTGAGATCTGGTGACTGTGGAGGCCATTGGAGTACAGTGAACTCATTGTCATGTTCAAGAAACCAGTCTGAGATGATTCCAGCTTTATGACATGGCGCATTATCCTGCTGAAAGTAGCCATCAGATGTTGGGTACATTGTGGTCATAAAGGGATGGACATGGTCAGCAACAATACTCAGGTAGGCTTTGGCTTTGCAACGATGCTCAATTGGTACCAAGGGGCCCAAAGAGTGCCAAGAAAATATTCCCCACACCATGACACCACCACCACCAGCCTGAACCGTTGATACAAGGCAGGATGGATCCATGCTTTCATGTTGTTGACGCCAAATTCTGACCCTACCATCCGAATGTCGCAGCAGAAATCGAGACTCATCAGACCAGGCAATGTTTTTCCAATCTTCAATTGTCCAATTTCGATGAGCTTGTGCAAATTGTAGCCTCAGTTTCCTGTTCTTAGCTGAAAGGAGTGGCACCCGGTGTGGTCTTCTGCTGCTGTAGCCCATCTGCCTCAAAGTTCGACGTACTGTGCGTTCAGAGATGCTCTTCTGGCTACCTTGGTTGTAACGGGTGGCTATTTGAGTCACTGTTGCCTTTCTATCAGCTCGAACCAGTCTGGCCATTCTCCTCTGACCTCTGGCATCAACAACGCATTTCCGCCCACAGAACTGCCGCTCACTGGATGTTTTTTCTTTTTCGGACCATTCTCTGTAAACCCTAGAGATGGTTGTGTGTGAAAATCCCAGTAGATCAGCAGTTTCTGAAATACTCAGACCAGCCCTTCTGGCACCAACAACCATGCCACGTTCAAAGGCACTCAAATCACCTTTCTTCCCCATACTGATGCTCGGTTTGAACTGCAGGAGATTGTCTTGACCATGTCTACATGCCTAAATGCACTGAGTTGCCGCCATGTGATTGGCTGATTAGAAATTAAGTGTTAACGAGCAGTTGGACAGGTGTACCTAATAAAGTGGCCGGTGAGTGTATATACACAATATATATCTACGTTTGTACATATTAGAGCATTCAGATGCAGGACATGTCCACTATGCCAGGAGATGGCTTCTCTTGAATGGAGCTGAGCTGCAGTTCTCCTGCTGTGTAAGGAAACGCTGTGTCTGCCTCCCCATTGGAATTTGAGAGGCTTAACTTGGCCCCTCTTCTAGCTAAGTTTCGTACAGAATTTAAAGCATTGTCCTAATTTTCTTTTTGTGATGGGTGCTTTGAAGGGCAAATCTAATCAAAATGATTTAGATGCCTTTATTCTTGTACCTGCTGCATAATACCGCTGTGTGGATCCCACTCCAGTTCTTTTACAGAATTAATGGCCTATATAGAATTGATTTGGTGGGGTCACTTGGCATGTATCAAGCTGGAGACACTTCAGAGGGCAAAGGAGGGGGGGTTGTCTGTACCCAACCCATGGGTATATTATTTAGCAGCAAATCTACAACACACTTGACGTTGGGATGGAGAGGGTGCTGACCTGCAAATAAACTATTGCAACATCATCTAGATACCTCCAGGCTGTAGGAGAATCTAGAGACAAAGAGATTTAGGACCACATGTGGTGGAAGGTTCAGGAGTTGCAGGGAATCAAAGGTGTCATCCATACACTTCTCTGTAGAATACTCCTAGGCTACAGCACTTTGAAAGGTGGAAACTTAGGAGTATAAGAAGGATATCTCTGGCTGCATGGGTAGGCAGCTTGCAAGAGTTGTTCTCCACCGCCGGTTTCCATATGTATTTACAGATCTGCCATGACTTTCATGGGCAGTTTGCATACTACTGTATTCTTAAACAAAGCAGCCATCAGATGACTCGACCGGGATTATATCCCAATTCAGATCCTGCTCTGACTAAACATCCAGTGCATAGAAAAGTCCAGTTGGAGGGAGATATTGACCCTATAGAAGACGGTCATTGGCAAGACATTTTGAGGCTCATAGATTGTTTTCTATATATCTCCTTGGCTGAAGTACTAAAGTACCCAAATGTCTTTTTGATATTGGTGTTCTCTATAATGCTTATGGTGTCAGTCCCAGTAAATAGGTATATGACACATGGATGTGGTTATGTCCAGAGTTGGAAATACACTGGAGGTACGTCGTGGCCAGTATTAACAGTTAACATTGGTTTGTTGTTTTTTTCCCCGTTTGTGTGTTTTTTGGAGTGTGTGTAAAGATCTGCTGATAAATGAACCTGGATAAGCTGGTGGTCACCAGAATGCTTTATATGGCTCTACATGACTGGGTGACAAGGGTCTCTTCACTAGAGTATATGGACAAAAGTAATTGGTTATTACATATGAAGAAGGGGCAACTTAAGTATGGGTGTCATAGATAGATACATCAGAACTGGCGCCTAGAGAGGTGTAGGTTGGGGTTGATTTAACTTTGCTGGAACAGCACAGTTTGGGAAAGGCAGAATTCCTTGCTTGGGTTGTATGTTCCATGTATACCTGACATTCTCATTGTGTGTCTATTGTATGACTAATTGCTTAACAGGCTGTTTGTACCCTTGATGGCATAAGAAATGGACACATTGTGGGTGGGGGTTTTGTGTGGTGGTTTATGTCTGTATTAGGGGGAGTTCACACGGAGTAACGTGCCGCGTGATGTGGCACGTATACGCCGTGTGAGATTTTGAGCGCCGTATACGCTCCCATTGATTTCAATGGGAGCCGGGATCGTATACGTGGCGCTATTTTGCGGCCGTGATTTTGCGGCTGCAAAATTATGCCGCGTATACGATCCCGAGGAGGAGATCCGAGCTGAATAGTAGATGAACATGTCCATTATTTTCTGGATGATAAGACGTGCACCAGGTTTAAACAAGAAATATTAAGAAAATCTGTTTCATATTAACTTAATCTTCCCTTTTGGTCAATTGCAATAGAGGGGTCTGTGTCACTAGCTAGTGAGGGGGCACTAAGCAGCTTTATACTGTGTGGGGGCATTAAGGAGCATTATGTATTAGTTTAGCTTACCTATAGGGCTCACAATCTATATTTCCTATCAGTATGTCTTTGGACTGTGGGAGGAAACCCACGCAAGCATGAGGAGAATGTACAAGATATTGTCCTTGGTCAGAGTGCTAACCAGTGAGCCACGTGTCCCACAAATATTATGATGCCCTATTAGTGGCCTCCACATGTTATATAGAATTATAATGAACTATTGCTCCTTAGTACCCCGCATAGTGTAATTGCCCATTAGTGCCCCCCCACCCCACAGTATAATGCTTCTGAGTGTCCCACTAACCAATGTAATTCCCCTTGGTGTCAATTCTTGATAATCAATACGTTTATGGAACTAAGCTATCTATGGACATAGTATATTTGTCTTTAGGTCCCATTATAGTTAACTGGATGTCATTTCTTTCCGATCAGTTCACCCCTGCTCCCCATATCTTACTGAAAATGGCGATCAGACAGGATTTCCACTCTTCAATTGATTTTCCTAAGATTGTTGCCAGTTGAGTCTGGCAGCCACTTGTCTCCTCCAATGGAAAAGAACTGGCAAGTCTATGCACTTTAGTAATCCAAGTGATAAGTTCTACCTAACATAAATGTGACCAGCGCCCAAGCATGAGATATAGAATAGAAATATAGGTAAGAATCTGTCCAGGCATGCTGGGACTTCTAGTTTCCCGGCAGCTGGGAAGCCACTAGTCTGTCATCTATCTGTAAGTTTGGAGCCTGGTACGTCCAGGAGGTTAATATTTACATTGCGGAGTGCTATGAGCTATAGGTCAGGTTTCAGTTTTTATAGGACATTGTTGCCAGTTATTGATCGAGACTGAAACCTGCGAGTGACTAATGATCGGGTGAGTTTGCTTAAGGTTTCGATCACTGGGTAAGGTAGAGCCGTGCGGTCAGTAACCCTTCCAGCAGTTTCTCCATGCTGGGGAGCCTGGCCGTATAGCTGCAGTGGGCAGAGTGAGGTTCAGTGCACTGTAGTGACTCCTTGCTGGGTGATTCTTCTGCTGCTGGGGTTGCCTGTGTTTATCTCACATGCTTCCTTCTTCTTCCTGCTGTGTTCTTCTGTGGGATAACATCTGCTAGGGGCTGTACTGACACAGCCAGGGTTACTGTAGGGCACAGACCCACGTGGTGTTCCTGGAGGAGGGAGTGACTAGTAGTTGTATGAGCGGGTGTAAAGGAGAGCTATAGTGTGAGTGGGACACTGTGCAGAGCACCCACAACTTCTTCTTCTCCTCTACTTAATGGATAGTCCTATGGTTTTTTGGAGGACCAACAAGTAAAGTTTTTAGAACGTTTGTTAAGAAAGAAAATCCCCTGAGACGGGGCGCTCAGTCTGAAGATGAAGGAAGAGGCAGGAATTGAAACATTTGACATGATGTATGATGAAGACTATATGGAGCAGCAGATGACGGATACAGATGACTGCCTGGCAGAGTGGCAGTCGGACTCTCTACAGGAAGACGCCTTGCTGTGGTATATGGACCAATTCCAGTATACTGTCCAGGAGTATGATGTCCAGAGCAGCTCAGAACATGAAGATGTGCCAGCTGTGAGTGCCAGTTTCATACTTCCAGAACTTTGCATGTTTACATCCTACGCATAGTTATATACACATAAATAGACACGGCTACAACATATTTCTATGTACAAACAATGAAAATACACTTGTAGCATCTGCACCTCACTACACACAGATCATATAACCATACATATGCTGTAAGGTGTCACCTTATGTCTAGTAGAATTACTACACGTGTGTATACATGATGTGAGTACATGGCCTGTGTCATAGGAGTGTTCACATGTTGTTTTCCTATGTTTTGGTGATTGTGCCTCCTCCTATAAAAGGGGCAGCCTCTTGTCCTCGCCCTTGCTCTTTCTGGCTGAAAATGGGGTCCGCCCCATGGCTTAAATTCCTGTGTTAGGGGTGAGTGTATCTTGCTTTCCAGGAAAGATTGTACTAACACATGGTCAATGTTCTAATATGAATAGTGAGGAGCTGCTGTTCAGATGTGCACTATAATAACCTTACATGGCTCCGCACATTCTTGTAACAGTGATCTATTGATGCCAAGTCAAAGCATGGAAATTAGCATAAGGGTTCGCTAGGCATGCAAAAGTAAGAGCAGGGTGGCACAGCGACTAGAGCTAGACCCTAGTAATCTCCAATGATATAGTACTGCAGCAACAAAAGAAGAAATCAGAAACCAAACATTGAAACTCTCTAATCTGTTTACATGGTGCAGGGCAGGAGTTTTGGTTATGCATCTGCAGAGGGTGTGGCCCCACGCTACTGGTGCCTTGTCTGGTATCATGGTTGCAAATCTACTTCACCCCTGTGGGTGCTTTTTGTCGCTTCAGCTTTGGTCGCCCTCAGTGCAGTTGGTCCATATGCTCTGCAAATTAAATATATATTGTCCCCCAGAACCAATGATATTTTATCCGAGCTGGTCACTGTTTTTTGTGTATTCAATTGAGGGCATATAGAGGCATAGTAGTGCACCATAGACTTCTAGGGATGTTGTAGTCTCCATTTGTATAACCATGATTGTATAAAGACATATAGTAACATAGTGTCCTTAAGATGCTAACTAGTATAAGTTTGCTGTGATATATGGTTACTAAGGGTTTACACTACCGTTGGATGTCTATTCTGGAAAAAAAAAAAGGACATAGACACGAATGTATCAGTAAAAAAAAAACTGGACATATTAACATACGGTATTTTTATACAGTTGTTTTTTTTGTTTTTGTTCTGCTTTCTGGAGGACAGTAATAACAGACAGTATAACATTCAACCAACTTTTACCGTAGAGCTGTAGACATTAATGTTAAGAAAAAAATAACGGAAGCTCAACATCCGTCATCAGTCCATTATTTTGAATGGACACAAATGCTGCACCCCACATTATGTCTATAAAATATCGGACACAAATGCTTCACTTCATGTTACGTCTGCAAAAATATCGGACACAAATGCTTCACCCCATGTTATGTCTACTCAAATATTGGACACAAATGCTGCGCCCCATGTTATGTCTGCTAAAATAACGGAAACAAATGCTGCGCCCTGTGTTGTTATGTCAATTAAAATGTGACTGATTCGGTGAAAACAGACACTAATAGACAATAGATTAAATCCCATTGAAATCAATGGGATTTTTTAACTGATTTATGACGGATCTGTTAACATTTTGTAATGGATGCTAGCAATAGACACTACTAATAGTAGTTAGAGATGAGCGAACACTAAAATGTTCGAGGTTCGAAATTCGATTCGAACAGCCGCTCACTGTTCGAGTGTTCGAATGGGTTTCGAACCCCATTATAGTCTATGGGGAACATAAACTCGTTAAGGGGGAAACCCAAATTCGTGTCTGGAGGGTCACCAAGTCCACTATGACACCCCAGGAAATGATACCAACACCCTGGAATGACACTGGGACAGCAGGGGAAGCATGTCTGGGGGCATAAAAGTCACTTTATTTAATGGAAATCCCTGTCAGTTTGCGATTTTCGCAAGCTAACTTTTCCCCATAGAAATGCATTGGCCAGTGCTGATTGGCCAGAGTACGGAACTCGACCAATCAGCGCTGGCTCTGCTGGAGGAGGCGGAGTCTAAGATCGCTCCACACCAGTCTCCATTCAGGTCCGACCTTAGACTCCGCCTCCTCCGGCAGAGCCAGCGATGATTGGCCGAAGGCTGGCCAATGCATTCCTATGCGAATGCAGACTTAGCAGTGCTGAGTCAGTTTTGCTCAACTACACATCTGATGCACACTCGGCACTGCTACATCAGATGTAGCAATCTGATGTAGCAGAGCCGAGGGTGCACTAGAACCCCTGTGCAAACTCAGTTCACGCTAATAGAATGCATTGGCCAGCGCTGATTGGCCAATGCATTCTATTAGCCCGATGAAGTAGAGCTGAATGTGTGTGCTAAGCACACACATTCAGCACTGCTTCATCAAGCCAATACAATGCATTAGCCAGTGCTGATTGGCCAGAGTACGGAATTCGGCCAATCAGCGCTGGCTCTGCTGGAGGAGGCGGAGTCTAAGGTCGGACCTGAATGGAGACTGGTGTGGAGCGATCTTAGACTCCGCCTCCTCCAGCAGAGCCAGCGCTGATTGGCCGAATTCCGTACTCTGGCCAATCAGCACTGGCTAATGCATTGTATTGGCGTGATGAAGCAGTGCTGAATGTGTGTGCTTAGCACACACATTCAGCTCTACTTCATCGGGATAATAGAATGCATTGGCCAGCGCTGATTGGCCGAATTCCGTACTCTGGCCAATCAGTGCTGGCCAATGCATTCTATTAGCTTGATGAAGCAGAGTGTGCACAAGGGTTCAAGCGCACCCTCGGCTCTGATGTAGCAGAGCCGAGGCTGCACAAGGGTTCAAGCGCACCCTCGGCTCTGATGTAGGAGAGCCGAGGGTGCACTTGAACCCTTGTGCACCCTCAGCTCTGCTACATCAGAGCCGAGGGTGCGCTTGAACCCTTGTGCACACTCTGCTTCATCAAGCTAATAGAATGCATTGGCCAGCGCTGATTGGCCAATGTATTCTATTAGCCTGATGAAGTAGAGCTGAATGTGTGTGCTAAGCACACACATTCAGCTCTACTTCATCGGGCTAATAGAATGCATTGGCCAGCGCTGATTGGCCAGAGTACGGAACTCGACCAATCAGCGCTGGCTCTGCTGGAGGAGGCGGAGTCTAAGATCGCTCCACACCAGTCTCCATTCAGGTCCGACCTTAGACTCCGCCTCCTCCAGCAGAGCCAGCGCTGATTGGCCGAATTCCGTACTCTGGCCAATCAGCACTGGCTAATGCATTGTATTGGCGTGATGAAGCAGTGCTGAATGTGTGTGCTTAGCACACACATTCAGCTCTACTTCATCGGGCTAATAGAATGCATTGGCCAATCAGCGCTGGCCAATGCATTCTATTAGCGTGAACTGAGTTTGCACAGGGGTTCTAGTGCACCCTCGGCTCTGCTACATCAGATTGCTACATCTGATGTAGCAGTGCCGAGTGTGCATCAGATGTGTAGTTGAGCAAAACTGACTCAGCACTGCTAAGTCTCTGCATTCGCATAGGAATGCATTGGCCAGCCTTCGGCCAATCAGCGCTGGCTCTGCCGGAGGAGGCGGAGTCTAAGGTCGGACCTGAATGGAGACTGGTGTGGAGCGATCTTAGACTCCGCCTCCTCCAGCAGAGCCAGCGCTGATTGGTCGAGTTCCGTACTCTGGCCAATCAGCGCTGGCCAATGCATTCTATTAGCCCGATGAAGTAGAGCTGAATGTGTGTGCTTAGCACACACATTCAGCTCTACTTCATCAGGCTAATAGAATACATTGGCCAATCAGCGCTGGCCAATGCATTCTATTAGCTTGATGAAGCAGAGTGTGCACAAGGGTTCAAGCGCACCCTCGGCTCTGATGTAGCAGAGCTGAGGGTGCACAAGGGTTCAAGTGCACCCTCGGCTCTCCTACATCAGAGCCGAGGGTGCGCTTGAACCCTTGTGCAGCCTCGGCTCTGCTACATCAGAGCCGAGGGTGCGCTTGAACCCTTGTGCACACTCTGCTTCATCAAGCTAATAGAATGCATTGGCCAGCACTGATTGGCCAGAGTACGGAATTCGGCCAATCAGCGCTGGCCAATGCATCCCTATGGGAAAAAGTTTATCTCACAAAAATCACAATTACACACCCGATAGAGCCCCAAAAAGTTATTTTTAATAACATTCCCCCCTAAATAAAGGTTATCCCTAGCTATCCCTGCCTGTACAGCTATCCCTGTCTCATAGTCACAAAGTTCACATTCTCATATGACCCGGATTTGAAATCCACTATTCGTCTAAAATGGAGGTCACCTGATTTCGGCAGCCAATGACTTTTTCCAATTTTTTTCAATGCCCCCAGTGTCGTAGTTCCTGTCCCACCTCCCCTGCGCTGTTATTGGTGCAAAAAAGGCGCCAGGGAAGGTGGGAGGGGAATCGAATTTTGGCGCACTTTACCACGTGGTGTTCGATTCGATTCGAACATGGCGAACACCCTGATATCCGATCGAACATGTGTTCGATAGAACACTGTTCGCTCATCTCTAATAGTAGTGTGAGCGCCCCCTAAGTGTCTTGTGTAGGTTTATGTGCTTATATTCAGTGCCCTATGATTTTACTGACACAATGTCGTATATCGAAGTATATTCACTTGAAATACCTCTGTCCCAAAGACACTATGTACAGTTTCTCACAACACTGTATAGCAGCTGAAATACAAATTACATTCAACACAAAAGTCTCACGTATTCTCAGAATTACAGCAAAAACAAGATACACAGTTACATTTTATATCCCATACCTTATACACAGTACGAAAACCTTACCCACGCCTGTATATACCCACTTCTACAATCACCGCAGACGAAGTCGCGGGTACCAGCTAGTATAGTATAAATGTCTCCTGTGTGCAGACCGCTGCCTCTGTTCTTTGACCTTTATCACCTATCAGCATGGAACAATATCAGCAATGTAGAAAACTTTAGGGGATTTCTGCATATAGTCCTGAATAATTTTGCTCCTAGAATCTGTGCGTATGTGGCATCATGGCATCATGCAATTACATAGCTCCTGCAAAAATAGTGTCTAATAGGTAAGATGACACTACATCTAAAAGCCAGACCAGCAAGGGGGCCTGAAGTTTACATTAACCTCTAAGACTCCCTGACCCTGTCCATCCATCTGAGATGTGGAAGTGATTCCCTTCTAGGGGTTGACTATACATAAGAGACTATGTGAAGAATGCAGAGAATCCCCTTCTGTTCTATATAGTCTATGTATAGGTGGCAGTGTTCATGTTGGTGGCACACTGTGACTCATATGAATGTGGTGCAGCGTTTGCTGTGAGTGGGATGGGTGTACAGAACATCGGATGGATTTCTATATATCGTGTGCTCAGCATACTTGGTCTGGCAGACGGTCTGTCACAGCCGCATGCATCATAACATGTCTTGGAAAGGTTGCAGATGATGAGACGGACAGGTGGTTTTTGCTCTCCTTCTTTTTCCAATATTAAAAACTAGCACAGAAGTCAGTCAGAAGAGGTTTCTTATTTCCTGCATTGTACATACCATTTCTTTTTTTATTAGTCTGTTTATTCCAGTTTTTAAAACAACATTAGTATTACAGACATTGCAACGGCATTACATTACTCTATAAAGTTAGACAGGAGATACATCGAGACCTAGATATAAAGGAAAGTGAATTGCTGAGGAACAACGTAAGCCCCCTTCCATGTCACTACCTGCAGGCAGAAGATAAACCAATTTCACCAATGGAAGAGTTGTCCATCCATACAGTAGTTGCAGGGATTACCATGCGGTGTATCTAAAGCAGTACTATAATAATTTGCCGATAGTCAGAGGTTTTGTACAAATAAATGCACCCTGAGACTGGAAGAATCGTTTTGTTAACGTGTCTTTATATAGGGTTGTATTTAGCCAGTCCTTTTTCTTGATGTCCAGCAGACTGGGACTGAGACTAGGACTTGGTTTGTCCAGTGATGGAGAATCCTTTTCCTAGGTGGACTGCCTCGTATAACATTTCTTGAAGATTCTGTTTGTTTTTTTGCTTTTTTTTTTTTAACCAAGCCCTTCAAAGTGGTTTCTTAAGAGTAAAGCATTAATTTTAAGACTTTCTTGTTCCTACATCACTCCAGTGTAGTCCAGAACCTCTGTGTGTTGTCATGTCATGAGACTGTAGCTTCTAATAACCTGTCAGTCACCGTCACCCACAGTCATTGAGATGTCTTACCCTGTTCACGTATATAAATCTCAAAGTAAAGCTGATGGGATATGGTGGAGAGATTTTTGCACTTGTTGGAGATTTTGCTGACTCCACTAAAGGTCCCCACTAGGTCAGGTTATGTATAGTGTTGTGTATGTTCTTTCACTACTATCCATTATCCAGATGGTTTTTGCCTTTAATAAGTTGTTGGATACAGCTGCAAATCTCAAGCTTCCTGTTGCCTTTAAGAAGATACTGGGATAAATGTATTTGGGGTTCATGTAGATTTCCTGCATCGGCCCTAAAGTGACAGGTAACTAAAGGTCTATAATAAAAGCTGTGATACTCAGTCAAGGTATTGCAGGCCAGACATCAATGACATCCAGCAGACTTCCATTGACTTACAGTGGTGTTTGTAGGGTTCCATTGTGTTTTGATGGGAAAATGACCATGCATACAGTTATCAGATCTGATGCAAAGATCATACAGAGCCTTTCACAGTCTGCAGGTGTGCAAGTGGACCAAGCATGCTATTATGTGCTCTTTGGGGAGGCTGCAAGCTCGGCAAGTGTATTTCAACACACACCAGACAATATGACTAACACCATTTTTGTTCTTTGGACTTTGATTGTTTTCAAGTCTATTTCCTGTGTGTGGTGATCCAGGCGATAGGTTCAGTGGACATTAATCATAACTCATGTCAGTGTATGTGTACATTAACGGGTATGTATAGTATAGTAAAGGGTATCTATAGTAATTATTGACTGCTGTATGAAGGGTTTGTGATGCCTGACCATGATAGGGCCAATGGTTTGGTTGGTGTCCATGTCATAGAATAATGTAAGGTATATATACCATTTCTGTCTGCGCTTTCTACTATGTTATATGAATTATCTACCACTATTATATCATTTTCTACTATGTCATATAATAAGTCATAGATATTAATCACACAGACAGAAGTCAGCAATGCACAACTGACTACTACCCACAATGGAGAATGAATGGGGCATTCAGCCCCAGGATCAGTCATTTTGTGTATTCTCTGTGGTTGTTATAATCTGTAATGTTACCATCACAAACCATATGTATTGCAGTGGTATCCAATATCTGGTGCATTGTGTCTCCTCACTATGTAATATGTGACGTTTACGCTGAAAAACTTTGCCAGTTTGATATTATTGCCTGAAATTAGGACATCAAGCAGAGACTTTTCACATATATCAGCTTTCCTGTGGTTCCCGAGGGCTGCATTGCCTCATGTTCTACAGCAGCCCATGGCCAAATACATCACAGATTGTTTACAGCCATAAACGCAAACAAAACTGCAGTCATTGCACAATTGTTGGGTTAATTCCCATATGACACCTCTGGTATAATGTGGAAGTAGCCTGAAAATGTCTCTCTGTAGATGTCTTGTGATGAAGCCATTGCTGAGTACAATAACCACACAGTAAAGCATTGTGTGCAGCCTCGCCATCTGCTTCCATCCCGTCTGCGGCTAGTATCTGTACTGTACATCTTACACAGTTACCTAGAGATGATCCCACTGCCTTAACTAATGGGCATGTGCCTTTGGTAACAGCCAGAATGGAGGTATCCTTTAACCCTTCATATACAGTTGCTTGCATTGTAACTTTAATGTGAAGATGACTTGGCATGGCTCTTGGTTTCAGTAGACTGGCTCCCACTCAATGTCCTGTCTGTCAATATGCTATTTCTTGTGTTCCCCTCATGTAGAGCCTGTGGTTTTGCTGGTCTCTTTTGAGTATGCGGCTTTGTAGACTTTGTATCTAAATATTAAAGGTTTGTCTTTCCAGGTATTGAGTCCAACATATAAACAGAGAAATGAGGATTTTCGGAAACTCTTTAAACAGCTGCCAGACTCTGAGCGTCTCATTGTAGGTAAGAGAACTCCCATCGTGCACAAACAGGAACCTCACTGCCAAATTCCACAAGATATCAACCTCACCCTGGACCACTTGTGTGTTTCCATATGGGTTAAAAATAATGCCAAATTATGAAAGGGTGGATTGCTGCAGTAATCCAACATGGCTGGTTCTTTTACTCTGACACTGGACATACACTAGACTTTATTGGTGTCCATACACAGCTATTATACAGACCTCCAAGTGTTCACCTTTGACCATATTATAGTTAACATATAGATATAAGGTATATAAAATCCAATTCACAGTGTACAAACGTTAAAATACATTACTGAATATTATTTTATCCCCAATTCTATTAGCTTTTGAACTGAAATCTCTGATGTTCTGTATATACACACCTTGCCTTTTTAAGAAGTGCCATCTTTACAACAGGTTCTGTGCAGCCGTCTAATATATTGAGCTATATATATTGATGTATATTGCGCTAACTAGGAGCTGAGCTGATGTACAATACAAGCCATAACACAGGATCAGTGCCACAGTCGTGCAATGTATTTTCCATGTTGCATTAAAGTGTTTATTATAAGAACACAGTATTGGTATGAGTAATTCCCCTGTGTGCTTGCATGCTCACTTTGCCATCTTTGCACTTTCAGATTACTCCTGTGCACTACAGAGGGATATCTTACTTCAGGGACGTCTCTACCTGTCTGAGAACTGGATTTGCTTCTACAGTAACATCTTCCGCTGGGAGACTCTGGTTAGTGCATCTTGTCTCTCAAACATCTAGGTTTACATAGATTGAATACCAGTTACAGAAATCTTTATTTGGCAACCTCTAGATTAAAGTAGGTTGCACATTACATTGCGACAGACCATTTACTATGCACTGCTCTACATCTGGGTTCATTTTACATACCCTTTTACCTTTTCCGTCTATAAGTCAACAGTGCCTATTGCAGCATACTCCTGTATTCATACTGTATACAGGTCATCTGATAATCCTAGAAGTTCTGGGAAGGGTTCAGCCTTGGCTAACAGAATAAAAAAGGAAGGTTTGAACTGCAGTTTTTCCAGTTTATAATACAGAACAAAAGTCTAAAAGAAAACTCAATATGAGATTTTTAACTGGCAACACCCAGCCACCTATCCTGTCATCTTAACAAAGGTGGGCAGTCATCAGAGGAAAGGGTACCTGCAAATGCCATCAACTTTCCCATGTGAATGTGGCAGTGGTTCCCATGTGGCCACCATTTCATTGGTTTCTATGGTACTGCTGGAGATTGCTGTTTTGGAAGTCCCATAGTAGTGAATAGCATAAGAGGCATACATGCTTACCATCACAACCTTGACAATGGGGTACCTGGGTACCCTTGAAGAATCTTGGTCTTGTGAATGCTGGGGGGTCCCAGAGCCAAGACACTTATACTCTCTTTAAGTAGGGGGTTAGAATTAAGATGGAGTAACACCTTTAAAAGATAATTTTACAGAAAACAACAATAAATATCATATAGTTTTAAGCTATAGGACTGCAAATTCAATTCCCCATACTTTTGCAGATATTGGTTGCAGTTCTGATGACATTATATCGGATATCTACTATTTCTGGAACTCCTAAGTATATTCTGTGACATGATGAGTTTATTTCCAAAGGCTATAGGGCTAATATATACTTAGCATTTCTCACTCCTATAGGGCTAATATATACTTAGCATTTCTCACTCCTATAGGGCTAATATATACTTAGCATTTCTCACTCACATTTTTCTTTAGATGATGTTTGTTGTTGTTAATTTCCATATAGAATTGTTAATATTTTTGGAGGATAATTTAGAGCTTGACCAGTTTAACCAGTAGAATAGTTTTAGTTATGAGGTATGAGAATTGCCATGAACATCACAGGTATAATAAAGTATCTTGCAAGTAATGATGTCATTACACTAATTAGCAGTCTGTTCTGTGACTGTATAAGCCTTCATACATGATATCATATCAGTTTTCCTGCTGCTAATAATCAAATGATGGCTAAAACACAGTTAATATATCTTTCTGTGGTTTTGGGCATGTACAATCAGGATACAGGATACAGTGGGCATGTACAATAAGGATACGGGGGACAATATATTGATTCTGAACAGAGAGGACTACGTCAACATATGCATGGACAGTCTAGCTACAGGATAACTATGAAATCTTGACAAATGATCCCACTTCTGATTTTTTTGAATGAATTGCGCAGCATTCTAGATGTAGGGGGACAAACTGGCCTCGTTAACAGGAGGGAGTTAGATTTTATGTGCCCTAAATTTAAACAGATGGCTGCATTTTACTGTCTCCCCAAGGTGAATAAGGAGTATCCTCTGCCTGAATAAAGTAAATGGAGCAGATCTGCTCTGAGGTGCAGTCCAAAAAAACGGATACATGGTTACAAATGACTGCTACACTTATTGGTCTGGGGTCTGACTACCACTATCACACACTGAATATACCAGTATTGTTAAATCCTGGATGAACCCTTTAATATCATGGACGTGAAATGCGTTAGCTTTTTAACATGTATTTAAGAACTAATACAGATACAGATTTTACACATTCGAGTGCAGATCTTTATTACCTAAGACCCACTTTCATGGACCCAAGAGCTTCAGGCTATGACTGTAGAATATTGATTATTAACGTTAGGTGTCATTGGTTTTGGGGCACTCGCTCTCTATTGTATTACATTACCTCTGCATAAAACAACACTTTTCCTTCTTGTAGCTGACGGTACGCTTAAAAGACATCTGCTCGATGACTAAAGAAAAGACAGCAAGACTCATTCCCAATGCAATCCAACTTTGCACCGACACTGAAAAGGTGAGATGACCTATTGTCTCTTATTATTAGAATTCTTCCAGGGTTGTAAATATATCAGATGTTCTAATAATATGATACTTTTCCAGCACTTTTTCACATCATTTGGGGCTCGAGATCGAACCTACATGATGATGTTCCGACTCTGGCAGAATGCTTTACTTGACAAGGTAACCATGTCCACGATTAGCTTGTCGCTAGATCTTTCTACTCCACCGTCCTGACTTGCATGTTCTGCTCCTTGCAGCCGTTATGTCCGAAAGAACTGTGGCATTTTGTCCACCAATGTTATGGCAATGAGCTGGGCCTCACAAGTGATGATGAAGACTATGTTCCACCAGATGACGACTTTAACACGATGGGGTGAGTGTGCAGAGTCTTCTGAATGGCTCCTGTGTGTGTTTAGATTCCAAGTTCCATATATAATACATATACCATATATAATCGAGTATTTTTTTTTAATTTTGTTTTAGGAGGGGGGGGGGGTCTATGACGAGCCGCAATATCAATGTATAGAATCTCTCATAAAATAGTGGGGGAAAAAAAGAAGCTTTAAAAAAAGTTCTAAATCCCTCCTTTCCCTAGAATACATATAAAAGTAGAAAATGACTGTGAAACACATACACATTAGGTATCCCTGTGTCTGACAGTGCCCGGTCTACTGAATATAGGGTATCTGCAGTGCTCCTGTTCTGTCGGAAAGGGGTTAATAGGAGCACTGCAGATACCCTATATTCAGCCAGGCTAAATTACAAGTGGGGGGAAAAAAAACAGTCGTCAAGCTCAGGGAAGGGGCAGACAGACAACCAAAACACCCCCTCCTCTTTCCCAGCAACCAGCATCTACTGCACCCAAAAACTCCGACCATTTTAATTTTTGAAATTTTCCAGTAGCTGCTGCATTCCCCCCGTAGGCTTATACTTGAGTCAATAAGTTTTCCCAGTTTTTTGTGGTAAAATTAGGGGCCTCGGCTTATATTCGGGTCGGCTTATACTCGAGTATTTACAGTATATGAATTGTTCTCTTTAAAGTTTATAGGAAGTACAAGAGTGTATCTCCTATAAGCTTTTAAGAGGGCAATTTCAATAAATTATTAGGGAATTATTTGCGAGGTGGCTTATTTTAGTTCATACTAAAATATCAATAGATTTATATCTTCAGAAGTGGTTGGCTTTACTTGTTATGTTTTTTTAAACTGTGAATTGCTTTTTGTACTCAGCTATTGTGAAGAAATCCCAGTGGAGGATGTAGAAGTAAACGACAATTCTTCTAAAAGCAGTGGAGATATTAAGCCAGAAACAAATTGCAACCTACAGGAACCTTCTCTTACAAGCAGTAATGTGCCATCCACCACTAGTAGTGACCCTCCCACGGTAAGTGCCACGTCTACCTGTATACTAACAGAGATATCACGTCTGTCTGTACAAAGTAGAGGCTACACATCAGGATGCCTTTTAGGAGTCAGCACATTGAATCGCCATTAGGTGCCTCCATTGGAAGTACTATAGGCGTTATACTGTACCTTGCATATGTTAGTCTTGTTACAAACCATGTACAGCTGCTCCTATTCTCCATTTTGCTTGTTGAGTGTTTCTGATAACAACCAGTCAAATTTCTTTCTAGGCATATGATATATCTCTTTTTAATTCACGTTACAGCCAATGGATCTTGAGTTGCAATTGTCTAAACCTCTCTTTCAATAGTTTGATGGGGGCCTCCTGGATGACATGGACAGCTCCTTAGAGAGGGAGATGCTTATTGCAAACCTGGAGGAGCAGAAGGTGGAACTTCTCCCGCCTGTCACCTCTCCATCCTTGGACTTCAATGATAATGAAGACTTGCCCACTGAGCTCAGCGACTCCTCTGAAACACATGATGAAGGTGAATTTGCAGCCAAGGGGATACAGTACATATGGGGAATTTGAGTTATATTGTGTGCGGGATAGCCAAAACATGACCAAAAACCTGCTTTAAATGTTTACAGAGTTGAAACTGTGTAATTGCAAAACCAGCTGTTTTGCTTGTAGAACTACACAACCATTAACATTAGACTGGAAACTGTAACAAACAACTCATTGTCATTGTTTTGGCCATCTCTTGGCATATGCCACGCTTGGGTCTGTACCCTTGTGGTTAGACTTGTCTGGTGTTTGCAGGCATTAAGAGAGCATTTATTGTGCAGGTGAAGTGCAAGCGTTTTATGAGGACCTAAATGGCCGTCAGTATATCAATGAGGTCTTCAACTTCAGTGTGGACAAGTTATTCAGTCTTCTGTTCACTGAATCTCAGTTCCAGAGGGATTTCATGGAGCAGAGAAGGTTTACAGGTGAGAAAGACATGTTAGACTGTTTTGACTGCATGCGTTTATATATAATATTATATATAGTTGTAGTTACTTTCTGTACATTCCAACTCTACCACAAGGTCATGTTTTCAGGATTTCCTTAGTATTGCACAGGCCAAGGTTGTCATTCTTTGGGATGTCCTGAAAACATCACCTGTTGGGGTGTGGGTGTCTTCATTCTTGAAGTGACCTTGAACTACAGAAGTTTAGAATAAAAAGGGAATCTAATATTTTTATTATTCTTTATAAACAGAAGTAATATTTCATCCGTGGAAGAAGGAAGAAAATGGAAATCAGACGCGGGTTATCTTATACACCATTGCCCTGACAAATCCTCTGGCACCAAAATCGGCAACCGTAACAGAAACGCAGGTGAGTGATTGCTTAGAACATCTTGCATGGGACTGGATGCCCCAATGTTTCGCTAGGATTCTTGATTCTGAACTTTATTTCAGACACTGTACAAAGCCAGTCAAGAAAGCGAATGTTACGTGATTGACGCAGAAGTATTGACGCACGATATTCCTTATCACGATTACTTCTATACCATCAACCGATACACACTGACCCGGGTAGCGCGGAACAAGAGTCGATTAAGGTATAGCTGAATTGGCGTTCGGTGCAGTTTTCAGTAAACCATATTTGTCTTAAGGTCATACCATCGAGCACCGCTTTATGTTTTGATCCTTAGGATTTCAACAGAGCTCCGTTACCGAAAACAACCATGGGGGCTTGTCAAGACATTCATTGAGAAAAACTTCTGGAGTGGTCTTGATGAATATTTTCACCATTTAGGTTAGTGAGATTTTCTGTTTATTGTCTGTATTAGAGATCTGTATCTGTGGTGTGTTCAATGAAAGTGACCTTTGGCCAATAATTCACCTATCTCTGCAGAGTAGTTTCCTTTTTACAGTTTATATTGCATTTACTTTACAATACAATAGGTGAATTAAACGTAGGAAATGCCAGACACGATTTCCTTTGCACCGGGGTGAGATCTGTCTAGCTTCTTAAGAGTCACATGTTCACATAGGTTTGAGCTGTCACTTAACCCAGTGTCTGGCATACGTTATACTAATTTTGACAGGACACAGACGTCCTATGGAGCCCTGCCCACTTTTCCTAAAAATTGCGAGGATGGTGAAAATCAATTTAATGGCTGAAAACTGGCATAAATGATTTTAAAAAAATCCCCCTTTATATTTCATTACCCCACAGTTTACAATATCTCAGCTTGCTTTCAGTGAATGAACACGTTCACGATTTTGTTACATTTAAAGGATGAAATCATTCTGTGATCCTGGCCAGTTGTTGCTACTGGTGCACAGCTTGTTACACTGTATCAACACTCTCTGTTGAGATGGGGCTGTCAGATCTGTCTCACATCTGACTACGTTTCCATCTGTGTCGGAGTCTCCGTTGCAGATACCATTGAAAATCGACTGAGACAGTCCTGCAAGGACGACTTTTCTCTCCGTGGGTTTCAGTATAAAAACGACGGCCACCTGGTGGATCACATTCTAGTCTATGGGGTCTGTGTTTTAGCAGACCGGCTCTCCATCGTTTGGGTCCCATGGTAGACTTGAATGACCCAGAGTGCTCAGCCCAAGTGTGAACATAGCCTCTGCTAGCTGAACATGAGTAGGAAAGGTTGTCAGCCACGCTTCTTTCTTCCGCTTTGAAGTTTCTCAGTTATTTTTGCTATTTACTATGTATTTATGTATTTTTTAATATATTCGTTACTATAGTATTCACACAAAGTGCACCATGGAGATGATAGTGGTTCTCTATGCAGTCCTGTAGTAATAACATTCAGCCTCTATGTGGCCTCTAATGAGATGGGGCTGTCAGCTTGTGACATTAAACAGCAAATGAAGCATTCACGCCAATGCAAGTCCAGATACATCTCTTGCCAGATTGTAGTTGCTGTTGAGCATTAACCTTTTCTACTAATGATGTCCTTTTAATTAACTGAAGCACATGATTTGCATTTGCTTCATAATAATTCACCCAGAACGGCATTACAGCAGCATGTAATGTGGGGTCAGGACACTGAAGAATTAGGACACTGAAATACTACAATACAGTTATGTAGCCTGCAGTGATAAAGTTGTATTTACATGTATACTACTTTTTAGATTTTGTGATTGGGTGTAGTGCTATACAGTTGGCATAACACTATTGCATTGTTATTTTCAGAAAATGAACTGACCAAAGCAGAGACTGCTTATCTGTCTGATCTACATCGACAGTCCCCCAAAGAAAAGAGCACCAAGATCTCCACCTCTACACGCCGCAGGAAGCGTCCTCATACTCACTTGAGAATCCCTCATTTGCAGGAAGTTCTCAGCCCGGTTACTACTCCCACAGATGAAGAGAGGCAACATCGGGTCCGACATGTAGCAGGTCAGGGGACATTAAATTCGCTCTACTCTTTGCTGTTTGTCTTTATGGTTATCTCATTAGCTTATCTGCAAAGTAAATGCATATGTAAAATGTACTTAGTTAAATTTGTTTAATTTGTATTTGAGTTGTCCCAGATAATGAAATTACCTAATAAACCAGGAGTATGAGGTCAGGGCATCAGTGCTCAGATCACACAGGTAAAATATATTCAATACTCCGACAACTGAAGGGCTGTTTACTTCACATTTTTATCATCCATGTAGTGGATCCATGTGAAGAATGCAAACATATGACCATCCATCTACAAATCGACTATTTTAAAATATAAAAGGGGTCAGATTCTGATAGAATGGATCCTTTTGCCATCTGTTGTATCCATTTTTAGCAACCGTTGTTGCATCTGTTAGTTAGTTCTCATGACAGTGACCTCTGTTTATGAATTGCCATCACATGACTGTTTTAAAACCCATGAAAGTATATGAGTATATTCACATGAATCCAATGACAATTTGTCTGTTTTGACATTTTATAAACAGACGTCTGAATACACCCATAGACTTTCATGGGTTTTATAATGGCTGTGTGATGACATTCAGACAATAGATGTCACATGCCCGTTTCTCCCTGAATAGTAATGTCCATTTTTCACGTATCAAACATCCGTGAAAAACCGACACATTGGTCAGTTTTTGGCCTTATTCACGTGAATGTGAAAAACTGCAAGGTCCTACATGGATTCCCTAACAGATGTTAAAAACATGATATGACATAATATAGCCCCGTCATGTTATATGATCTGACTTTTTTTTTTTTTATGTAGATTGTGAGCCCCACATAGAGCTCACAATGTACATTTTTCCCTATCAGTATGTCTTTTGGAATATGGGATGGAAACCCATGCAAAACACGGGGAGAACATACAAACTCCTTGCAGATGGTTTTATGCCCTTGGCGGGATTTGAACACCAGGGCTAACCACTGAGCCACCGTGTGGCCCCCCTATATAATCTGACTTTATTAGTAGCCAGCATGTGTTTAGTCATATCAGATTTTTTACATATACTGTATATACTGCTTGGTCTGAGAACATGGGAATTTGTAAGAGATGTGATAAGTGGCAAACTTCTTAAAGACAGGAAGCGTTCACTTCTGTTGAAGCCATTACATCTTATTTATAATGTGACCTGCGTCACGCTGGAAACCATTGTTTGTAAGACTACATCGTGACTCGGTGATAGGTGCAGCCATAATTGACCACATTGTTTTCTCTGCGTGCCAAATGATACTTGAATCAATCTGCTTTATCATCTGCTGAATAACAACTTGAATAAGTCAAGGAATCATTGGAAATACACAGCTGCCGACCACAATGTATTCTGGAACTGACTCTGCTATTGATGGATATTTATTGCTGCATACAATTTAGCAGATTTTATTTTTATTGTTTCAATATACCTGAATTAAAAAGGAAGTCGTTTTAAAAACAGTCTTCATGAAAAATATACTATTTGGTGTTGTGTGCTCCAGGGTGATGCATCTGCTACTCCGTTGTAACAGACTGCAACAAAACTCCCCTCCTTCGGAGCACTGTGTAGGCTTCTGTGGTCAGTACACATCAGGCTTTGGCTTGGGCAACAGTGACATAACTTGAAGTTCCTGGATCCCTGCACAGAGTTGGGCCCTTATTTACCCTATTCTATTTAAAATAATGGTATATTTTATATGGCATGGGGACCTTTGGAAATCTCTCAGGGTTCAGGGCTGGTAGTGACTTCCACCTCTGCAACCCCTATAGCTACACTCCTGCTTGGGCTACATGCCAACTTTTGGTCAAAATTCACACTTAAAATCATAACTAGTAATAGTGAATCTAGTTCTGAAGAAATCCAGCAGAGTTGTACTTCTGCCGGCTATTGGGTTGTAGCATCTTAAGTGTTGGTATACAACGCCACTCTTCACTAGTTATTCATCAGATGTGGTGTTGCAGTCTTATGTTGCACATGTATGTAACTGCTAAGCTTGCTTAGCTATCTGCATGTGAGAGGGGGAGATAAGTCACAGATGGGGTGGAGCGATCGGGATCGGATTCCGATCGGTGATCGAGTAAATTTCATGATCGCGATCGGAATTCCGATCCCGATCTTTTCCAGTGTGATCGAGGTCTAAGTTATCTCAAGATTGGCTCAACCCTAAAAGTGACTTTTCCCATAGAGAAGCATTGAATAGGGTTAAGGATCGGGATCGGAAAAGATCTTGCAAATTTCACGGCCGCGATCGAGATCGGCTGGAAATTGATCAGAAATCGGATTTTAAAATCGATCTTTAAATCTCAAGATCGGCTCAACCCTAGTCAGAGACTAAAGTGCACTAGCGTAAACAAGAGAGCAAGCAACATGATGGCAAAAAATAAACAGATAGCAGTGTTTGCACAGTAAATAAGATCTAGTTTTTGTGGGGAAGGGAGGCAAAAGTGTAGTTACAAATCATCTAAATAGAATAGCAAACTGTAGTCACATTTTGAGTGAATTCCAGCCTTGTAACATTTGGCTCTATTTCTTCTAGGCTCCACTCAGACACGACATATTCCTGAGGAAAAACATAGTCAACTTCAGAGCATCTCCAAACTCCTGCTGGTGATCAGCTGCGTGTACGTAACTTTCTGAATAAAAGTGTGTGTGTGTATAAGTGTGTGTGTGTGTATGTATGTATATATATATATATATATATATATATATATATATATATATATATATATATATATTTACAGTGCAAACGTTTTAGGTAGGTGTGGAAAACTGGTTTTTCACTTCACTGTAAAAACAAAAGGTCCAATATCAAATGTCTGCACAGTTTTGTCGGCATACATATATAGTGTGTGTATATTATATGCCATATATACAGTAACATGCGACACTTCTGTTTTTTGAAGCATCCGATTCCTTACTTTGCAGCATTTTCCCCAAACCTGCCTAAAACTTTTGCATGTTCCTGTATATATGGCATATGACCTACACACACTATATATGTATGCCTACAAAGCTGTGCAGAAGTTTGATATTGGGCCTCCAGTGTATATCTGTGCTCTGCCATCTTCACATTGAGGCTCTGGGATTTAACACTGTGCAGAGATTGCCCATTGCCTGTTAATATGACCTAACTTCTATTTCAGAACATTTCTATATCTTAAGTATAACTTATCTTTGATGAATCTTCAAGTTATTTTGATAAGGAGATACACGGCTGCCAAATACCCTCGGCGCCACCTCTCCCCTGCAGGTTTAACTTGAAAATCCAAAAAGGATTGCACCAAAATTGTTCATAACATTTTCTTCTGTTTGGTAGCCCCAATGTTACTAAGCATATCTCTCAGTTGCCCTCACAACAATGCGTGCCCCTCCTGAATATTAGTGTGAGATTGATAAACTGTCTTCTTCTGCGGTCCTACAGTCTGGTGCTGTTGGTCATGCTGAACGTGATGCTGTTTTACAAGCTGTGGATGTTGGAATACAGCACGCAAGCACTTACCACATGGCAGGGCCTCCGAATACAGGAAAGGTACATATATTATGGGAAAGTTCTGATAATTGGAGAATCCCACTGAGTTCTTTATTTAATCCTGATGTTTTTATATCCAGCCCAGTCCCTCAGTCACAAGCCGAATGGACCCAACTATTAGAGACACAGCAGAAACATCATGACTCTGAGCTGCAGAAGTGGAGGCAAATCATCAAGTCATCAGTAATGCTGCTGGACCAGGTATGATAGCCTCCACAATCCATGCCTATATATATATATATATATATATATATATATATATATATATATATATATATATATATATATATATATATACATTTACAGTATAGTCTGTGTTTTCTGTTATCAGCCATTTCTAGCTTGGGACAATCTGAGAATATGAGTCCTCTATAGGGCAACTCATATAATGCTGCTGACACTTAATAAAGGGGGTTGTCCAGCCCAGAATAATCGATAACAGAACATATCCACCTTCCCTATCCCCACCACTCTTGTTTTGCCACTTCCTGGTGAATGACCAGTCTTGGTACTTCCTGGTCCAGTGATAACGTCCCAACCCGATCTATGACAATCAGTGATCGCCTACTGTGGCCACATGTCTGTGTTGAGATATCACTATTGGGGCAGGGAAGTCGCTAATCATGAGCCATTGGGTATCGAAAAGGTAACACTAGGTTCACACTAGCGTTCGAGTCTGTCTGTCCCAGATCCAGCTTAAAATCAGTGGAGAGAAAAGTCCTGCAAGATTTCAGTATAAAAGTGGTGAAAACTGGGTGGAAACCTAGCAGCCCTCATTATAGACTATGGCGTCCACGGTTTTTCGCATGTAACAGGGTTTACATCTTTCAGGTCAGACCCGAAGGATAGAAAACTGAACGCTAGTATAAGCATGTCTTTTTTTGTTTACATATTTCATAACATGACAGACTGTTCTGCAATACATTTTTCTGGGCTTGACACCCCCTTCAAAACGGAAAATCAATGAGTTCAGGCAGAGATTCTGTCACCACTGGTCATCTTATCTCTGACAAAAGTAATGTCAGGTCGCAGTGACATTTTCTCAAACACTCCACTTTATCAGTGCTATGGAGGTGCCCATGTGTCATGACCTTTATGATATGAGATGGCACCATACTGCCCCCTAATGGTAGTATGGATAAACTGATGAAACTGAAATAATTTCACTTAGGAGGCGTTCACCCTAGCGTCAGTGTCCGACAGCTAGTATCTGATGCTAATGTCCGTTCAAAATCTTGCGCGGACATTAGCAGCGGACACTAGTTGTGTCTGTGACATTTTGCATTTATTGAAATGGACATTGGGTGCGTTCTTTTTGCCTGTCCTTAACTGTCCATTCCCAAAGATGTCCGACTTTTCAAGCAGACAGAAAAAACCTACATATCGGGTTTTGCTGTCCGCTTGAAAAGTTGGACATCTTTGAGAACGGACAGTTAAGGACAGGCGCGGAGTGTAAAAGAACGCACCCGATCTCCATTTAAATCAATGCAAAATGTCACGGACACAGCTAGTGTCCGCTGCTAATGTCCGCGCAAGATTTTGAACGGACATTAGCAGCGGACACTAGCTGTTGGACACTGACGGTGGTGTGAACGCTCCCTAAGAGCAACTTTGTAGTCTAAGTAACTATACAAGGATATGTGAAGTTGTAGATAGTTTTAGGGAAATTTATCATGTTCAGTATATTAACTCCTTAACAATCAGACTATTTTAGGTGTTTCCAAGCAGTTTTTTAATTGTTGCTTCCCAAGAGCCATGACTTTTTTATTTTTCCATCAACATGGCCATATGAATGTTTGTTTTTGCCGGTTGAATTGTACTTTTCAATGGTCTCCTATTGGAGTACATAAATCTTATTCATCAAATTTTATTATCTCTTTTTTTATGGTGCGAACATACCAGTTATGTTTACTTTTTTCTTTTATTGAACAATGAAACAGTTTTAATGGAGACATTATGATTTTAATTTTTATTTTAGTCCCTCCAGGACCATTATTAAGCCCCCTGGTGCCATTAGAACCCATTGCTACCTCTTAATTGCATTGAGGGGGATAGGCAGGTGGCAGTACTTGTAGTGAGTGGTGGGAGAGAAGGGGCGCCCAGACTTGTGCCATAATGATTCAGTAAAATGATTCCACCATTTTTGGTCATACCATGTACTTTGTGCCACTTTATGTTCTCAGTCTCTGATATGTAACTGTGTTTCTATTGTAGATGAAGGATTCCTTGATAAACCTTCAAAATGGAATTGTTTCTCGAGACATTGCCTCGGAGTCAGAGGATAAACCATACCAGTGATGGTCCGGAAAATGTACAGAAGGAAATAGTGTGCAATATGTGTATAGAGAAGATTTATATGTAGATACACATATATATATATATATATATATATATATATATATATATATATATATATATATATGTATACTATGAATACAAATTTATATTCTAGAATGAATTTTAAAAGCGAGCAGCTGCACAGAGGCGTTGTCTTCTCCAGCTGCAGTAGACTATTGGTTCGGAGATACTGGGAATGGTGTTTCTGACTTTATTTTCTCAGCGTTACTGTTTTGAAGAAAGATTAGCGCAGTACTTCCTCAATTCGAGGACCTTTCTCAACCCAGTGTACAATTCTGCGCCATTGCTCTACCTCCGACACCTGCAAACCTTGCTGATGTCAGCCTGACGCTGCCCGGCACTACAGAGGTCTGTGCTGGTGCCCAAGTGGAAAGGTGCTGAGGAGACAGACAGAGGCACCACCAGATCTAGAAGAGGAGTAAGGAGCAAACGGCACAATCGCTCCAAACGGATGTCTTGTTTCATCACAAACTCTAGGACAAATCCGTGAAGACTCCACTGCCACCGAGCACTTGTCCAACCAACCTCGACAGTGCAGAATCTGAGAAGTGTCCTGTCTCCTATATGGAGCAATACACGGGAGAAGCGAGTTTTTATAATACTTTTGTTTTTTTTTCAGTAATTTAAAGCTTGAATATTAGGGATTTATTTGTCTTACTTTTCAAATGTATGTTAATTCCTCCTTTGGAATAAGCTGGGGTGCCTACAGCTCTTCTTCAAGTAGCAGCTGCAGGGTTATAAATCGGCTCCAAGGAACCTTGTCACACCAATGTTTGGTGGTTACAATTAGTAACTTATTTATTAATTTAATTTTTTTTTTCCTGGACTCCAGTGAGTTTCATCAGTGGCTTTTCTTCCTAAATACAATGAGGGAATATATTCTGAACCATATAGGGTCCTTGTGCAGGAGACCACAAGCTTGAGCATCTAGTGAACTACAATTTCTAGCTTGATCTGATGGCCAGTAGCCAGGTGACCATGCTGGGACTTATACTTTATAGCTGCCAAGCTACAAGATGGTATCCTATAGGATATAATCATTTCACTGCAAAAAGTATTTGGTCAATTTCCACCAATTAGTAAAAATTACTCATCAGAGTACAATAATTGTACATTTGTGATTGCCAATAAACAAGAGGACGTATCTCAGAGGAGTCTACTGAGTGTCATCCGCACATCCCACATTGTATTTAGTGTTCACTGGTGATGCTTAAAATCGCTGCCCCGCTCCAAGCTACTATGAATGACTGACTGTTCATCCAAATACGAATGTGTCTGGTTAGACAAAAAAAAAATCAAAAAAAAATCTGAGTATATAAGGGAATGCTGCTAGAACTATGGGAAATCTTTAGACGTTGATGTAGATCAGCCGGCTGTGCAGGAAGGATCTCGCTTTGTCTCTAACTCCTGCACCTTTAGAAAGGGCTTACTGTTGACCAGCAGGCTTTGGTTGACACTGCCATATATCTGCTTAGTGAAGCTGAAGATACTCTGCCTGGTAGCTGGCTGCCTGTGTTGTGTGATGAAGGCAGAGTATATCAGGATCAGGGGTATATGGCATTCTGACAACAGAGTAACTCTGCATTCTGTTACCTATGACCCGGGCAGAATTCTAGGTTACATTTATTTACTCCATTACTAGAAACCCATTCCATGGCTCTAAGAGGCTGGTTCAGATATTGCATAATTGTTTTTCGCATGCTCTCCTCTTGAAGGATGTGTCGACTTTTGCAACCCCTTTTTATATTCCAGTGTGAAATAAAAATATAATGAACTTATAAGCAGTTTTGGTTAACAGAATAGTCTTTCTTCTCCTATTAGAGTATATAGCTCCTATGCAGACCTATTGTATGTTTGTTCAGGGTTACAGCCCACTTACAATTCATGTGTATATAGTATCTGTTGTCCTGTCTCCACTTTTCTTATTAAGAAGAAAATGTAGAAGTCAGACTACACAGGCGTTGCTTGTAGACTGTCACCATGGACACACATAGGGCAGCACTGGAGCTTTGTACAGTAGGAGATTTTTAACTAAGACTGGAAAGGTTCTTCATTGTTGTTGTATTTGCACACTAGGAAATTGGTTGAACAAGTAGACATATGCTTTAAGTAGGACCAGATAGAGATGCTGACACGAGAACTGCCACTGAAACAGGACATCTCACCCTAAATGGCACCGTGTGTCACAAAATCATGCTTGTTCTTCCGAGTCTATTAAGTGGTTCTGTGATTCCAAAGATTGCTTAAAGGTACAGTCATTCTGCTGCTCACTTCCCCTGCCTGGCTGGCCCTTACATTGAAAGGTTAGAGCAGACTGAAAGATTGCGACTTGCGTATATAGGGTTCATGGCCAAATCTACTACTGCAGATATACTGGACTACTGTATTTATTGTTATTTATTATGATGATGGTTCTGTAATTGATCACGACTTACCCCTTTTCAGCCAGTCCTCATCCATGCCCTTCCCTTGCTTAAATCTTGTACTTTGCATTGGATCTCTTGGTTTTTCTTGCTTTTCCTATTATATAGGCTTTCCAGACCTAACCTGTTTGGATCCCATAGGAGATTCCTTAGCTAACTTTATGATGGCTGTGCACATACCTAAAATATCTATTTCTGTTGCTCTGATTATTTAGACTATGTGGATAAGAACAGTATGAAGTAAAAATATCTTATTTTGTATACAAAATATATTCACTTTTTGATGTGTTCTTTTCCCTTTGCATGGGCATTGATCAAATACAAGGATTCCCTTCTAGCATTGTCAGCTTAGGTTTGCTGGTAACTGTATAAAGGTTCACCTTTTTTCATAAGCATTTAACTCATTGAATTATGGCCTGCACTTTTATCTGGGACACGGCATGTTATATTGGGACACAGCGACCTGATAAGCGAGTAACTGCATTCTCTTCCATGTCCCTGTTAATATTTCCCTTCGGCTTGCCTCCCATGCTGGGATATTGTCCAGCCCCGTAGCTGTGCTAATAGTAATAATGATGGTGATGATAATGGGGAGTATGAATGTAACCCTATGTTAGACTTGCTTTTGATAATCATGCTGCTATTTTCGGTTTGCCTTTGTGGTAATGCAATCTAAAGGCGTCCTGTCCTTGGCTGAATCCCCAGATTTTTGTTCCACATGTTTAGTGTATTTGGGGGAAAGGGCATGGTGCTGACATGTCCGAGCGATAGAATATATTTTGCACAATAGGATGCTGCATGCCAACACGTAGCAGTTGCAGTGTCAACAAGATAGGATTGTGTTTCTGGATGGACCCAGAGTCTGTTTAGGAGCCATTTCTGAAATTCTTCTATTCAGTGCAGAATGACTAATGCCAGTTATCCTATCAGTATGTTTCTGCAACCCCAGAAGAATGTCCAAACTCCACATATACGTTAGACTATCAGTTTCAGAACACAAGGGTATGATGGGGGTTAGTACACCCCCCCCCCCCTCCCTTCCCCCGGAGAGCCACAGTGCGGAGAACACTGATGTCAGTGTTAGTCTTATCCATATCCAAAGTCCCATTAGCAAGAAACACCACAGAGTCCTGTTATCCCGTAACCAATATTTCCATTGAGAACATTTCATTCACAAGTTTTAACATTTCTTCCTGAATGTGGGATACTAAAGGTCCCCGTAACTCAGTGGTCTCCAATCTGTCGCTCTCTACCGTCTCCAATGCAGGGGGGCTGTGCTTTAACCCTTCCTGTACAGTTCCCAGAGTAATGACAGACACATCTTACTAATCTAATTTAAAGGAAAATATAAAAAACTTGGCACTTTGTATCGCTGCATGGTTATACTACTTTACAGAGTAATGTGATATTTTTAGGTTCTGTATTGGAATGAGTCTGTCATATTGGTTGTATTCTTCTATCCCACTCCATAGGTTTGCTATGAATGGTCTTTTTGGATGTTGGACAGAAGGTTTCCAGTGCGGCTCTGGAATAAAGTTAATGGGGATATCACGTTGCATGCTGCTTGGAACATCTACTGTTTCCTCTTTCCCAAAAGCATCACGAGGAAATCTGATTCTGGTTTGTTGTATATACAGATGAGATATCCATGGGCTTCCAACCCAGCATAGTGGCATGTAGCTCTATTTTATCCTTGTTTTCCACTCTTGTGCCTCACCTGCCCTGTCTGTGTGGATTCATAAGCAGAACATTTGTCCTGCATATCTCTAACCTTCTAAAGGGTCTTCAGTATTATGTCCATTGTACAATGCTAAGTTCTGCAACTTTCTTATAGACTGTTTTCAGTTCCTCCCTTTCTGCTTGCTGTCAGTGAAGGTTTTCACTGGCTGAAAACCTTTCCTGATAATGTCTAGCGCATGGTCCATATATATCACACTATAGTGTGACACTGTATCATGAACAGGACTTGTCACTGAGACTGATGACGGTGAGAAACTGAAACACAAAAGCACAAAAGTTACATAACTTCATTATACAATGACGACTCCCTATTCTAAAATCAGATTCAGCTTGATACAAGAAGAAAGTGACAAGGCAACCAAATGTATCCCCGCCATCTTGTCCCTGGCTGACGGGATCAGAAGTGTTGATCGTGTATATGATCGATCATTACCAACACTTCATCTCGATGTGGAGGCATTTTTTTTTACCGTGTCCATCTGTAGATGCAGCAGAAATGAATTTGTCATGTATTTTCTCTGTTTATTGTGTTCGCTCATTATTTTAATCTGTAGTCCTATGTAAAACCACAGGTAACCCATAGCGAAACTACAATGAGTTGTGCCAAATGACAAACTCAGGTCTGCTCCATCTGACAAATTCAGTCCTGCTACATCCTGCACTTTTCATTTCCATGGAAACAAACCCATTTGAGAGCATTCTGCGCACGGGTTCTAGAACATATTATTGGCGAATGACATTGCAGGTATTGACGCCACGCCTCAGCCTCTAACCCATGAGATTATATCAGAGGAATGGAATAGGAAAGATAATATGCATTTTCCCATAATCCTGTTTGCCACATCATGTGTAGTCTGGGGTTCTGAGCCGTCTCCTCATTACAGTTGTCTGGTGCTAATATAATGAAGCTGAGCTAACACTGAGCAGTATGGATGGAGCTTCTATGGGAATATTCAGACTCTTCTTAAAGGGACCGGTTGTCTGGGTATTTAAAATTTTTGTTAAAAAAATAAAATAAAATACATTGTTAATCAAAAATGTGCTTGCTGCAGAGATGATGCTATATTTTTGTGAACCTTAAAGGGACCTTGGCAATGTATAGTGTACAAAGATGACATTATGGATACTGTATGTTATGTCTCTTAATCCTGTTTATGCAGAGCATGAAGGGTGCCTATGACTGGCAATGCGGCTTTTCTATTGTGGAATTGTTCCAGGGTTGTTATCTGCTCTCTGTGGGTCACAATGGGGAATGACGTGATGATTCATTAGATGTGCATGCGGGGGAGGGGGGAGGGCTACAGTATAACCAAGGTCATGGGCTCTACTGTGTCCACTAGCATAGAGAAAATGCTAACCGAGCATTGAGCACCCTTCCATAATGTAGCCCATCACTTCTGTACAAAGTTTAATGGAAATGGAAACTTTTTTTTTTCCTTTTTTTTGTATGCAAGAGAAGAATGTAGAAGCTTTTACCCATTCACCACAACAGAGAAGTCCATTCCAGCAGATATATTGCACTTGTGCCGCCTGTCAGTCAAGAGATTTCTACAATCATGTATAGGGATAATGGTTGTTCTATGGTGTTATTGAGTTACTGGCTTCTGAAAGTTAGGAACTTGAACTGTAAAATAATACTTAAGAAAAAAAAAACTAAAAAAAAAACAAAAAACCTTTGCGCTGTGCGCAGGGGCATTGTGTCCAGGGGGCCTGGTAGCATAGGTATATCAATGGCTTTTCAGCCAAAACTCAATGTGAAATAGCTAGGACAACTCAACTATGAATACAAATAAATATTCCAATGAGGATTCCAATGTGCGTCTCCGAGTCATTATTTGTACCCCCCTCCCCCCAAATACAAACACATCTTTCATTGCCTTCATATGAAAAAAAAACATTGAAACCACAATTTTATTTCTCTTAAAAAGTGTTTGGCAGGTAACAGCTAAGTAAAGTATCAGGAAGACATTGCCCCCGTCATGAAGAGACAATAGTAGCATCCTCTCCTTTGTAGGTAACAGTCGTGTTAGTACTCTGTGCAATACGTGAGAGATTGTGACTATGAACATCTAGTGCAGTACAGAGATCAATAAGATGAGGAGATGGTAAATATAGTGCTCGCCCTGTCATACAAGGTGCCAGAAATCATACAAATATTACAAGATGGTCGCAATATCTGCCGCAGTGGTCACAAAATAACAAAACACGTCACCAAAGAGAGGATGAGATGAAATCATTGCTTTATACTGCCAGATACTGAATGAGCTACGTCATTGAAAGTGTAAGCAGATACTTGTCAGATACAAGACAATATCACTATACCAGACTTCTTGTAACTCCACCGCTCTGTTCAGTGGTGTGGTTATAGGAGAGTCGGGGTTTGCAGTTGTTCCCAGGTCCTGGTGCCTATGGAGGCCCCAAAGGTCCCTCTGCCACAGTGAAGTATGGCAGTGTTATAACTGGCAGATGGTTGGAGATCCTGATACAGCTTTTATACTGGAGCCAGTCTATGTCCATTACACAAAGCTTCAGCTATTTCTTTAAATACACATATAACACAGTGCAGCAAAGAACTGTGATGGTGTCAATAGCAACCTGATTCCAATTTTCCATTGAAGTGAAGGCTCCAGCCTCCTTGGTATAGTGCGCGTTCCTTGCCTGTATATCTAGAGCCTTCGATTTCCCTCTAGCTATTGTTACAGTAAAGTTTCCACAATGTAACAGCTATGCAGATATGATTTCTATGACATACATTTTCTCACCTCAACAGACCATTCAGCCTTCCTTTCCTTAGGCGTCAGCTACATGCAAGCATGGATCTGCTAAGTACCACCCAAGAAGGGAAACGTCTATAAAATCTGGAGAGCAGTAATGCATCATGGGATATAGCTATCGCTAATAAATAATGAGGATTGGAATTTTCCAGGGAAATGAATGTAACATTGTAATGAAGCCCTGGATTGGTTGCTATGGACAATATCACTGTTCCTCTTACACTCCTTTTCTTTACACATGATGAAATATGAGTTTTTTTAAGATTTTTTTTTTTGCTATCGATCCGAAACAACCCAATAATTATGACCCCGTGCCTTAAAGTCCTGGATCTTATTAGTGTTTCTCCATCTCTGGTGCATTCTTCAGGTTTCCATATAGCACATTACATACATGTAAGAGCCGTTCTGGATGGTTACAGAGCAGGTAAGGCATTATAGAGGGCAAGTTATCTGTAAAAGTCAGAATAAGATATGTTGGAGAAGGGTCTGTATGGCTAACTTCTGAACATTTTGATAGAAGTCTCATCTGTATCCTCCTAGGCCACCTAGAAAACAGAACAAGACCGGGATCACATATGTATGTATACACACGCATATATACCAAAGTGGATCCAGTAGCAAGGAGAAGCCTTTCCAATATTTTTTTCTCATTCCATTTGAACCCATTTCTGGCAGTGGCTCCAAAAAAAAATTAAAAAATAAAATGCATCAAAAACTGCACATGTGACTTGCACCTAGCGAGTCTTAATCCCAGCGCCCTTGCATGTTGTATACAGTGATCAGAATGGTAAAGTTACATGAAAGGTTACAATCTCACTAACATGTTTTTCCCTTTGTTATTGTATAAAGTATGTTCCACAGAAGTTGTGCTACTTTGTCACTAGAGCTGCAGTCACTCTATTGGTGGATTTGTTGTGTAAATACATCACATTACCTACCTTGTATTTATTCTGATTGACATCCTGTATTATATTGTACTTCAGAGCTGCACTCACCACTGCTGTTCTGGAAGGTGCAATTTTGAAAATGGGGTGATTTATAGGGATTTCTAATATACAGGTCTTTAAAAGCCCCGTCAGAGCTGCGTTGTGTCCTAAGAAGAATGATCCCTGGTCACCACAATTTAATTGATCTAGCAAGGCAGAGGTGGGACAAGGTGTTTGCTAGAAAGTTGCACCATTGTGGCTTAAGAGACTCATTTCTATAAACGTGTGCAGCTGACCGTGTGCTGCCAGCCGGCCGTGAATTAAAGGCACAAGCAGCGCACAGGGAACATGCGGATGTCACCTGTGTGCCGCCCGTGAATTGGCCATGCTTCGGTGGCCCCTTTCATTAAATGAATAGGAGCCACGGGAGCACGGCCGGAAAATCAGACAGGAATAGGGCCTGTTCTATATTTTTCATCCCAGACTGCCTGCCTGCACATGTGACTGTGAAATTCACGGTCATGTGTAGGGACCCATAGAAATGAATGGTTCAGTGTGCAATCCGTGAAATACATGGATAGCTCACTGATCACAACCACGGTCGTCTGCAACCGGCCTAATATGAACTCTCTTTTCAGTATGAAATAGAGGACTCCGCTTTCAGTATTCCACACAAAGGTAGGAATCCCCGTGTCACTTCCAAAGATGACAGAGCACAAACCAGGTAACAGCAGATTCCAGATACACACAGGTAAGGCAGGATTAGCATTCACAAGAGGCTATGTTTTACAGGCAACTGTCTTAAATTGCAGTCTAGTACAATTATTTTAGGTTTCCTTTCATACAGTATAGTTTTTTGAGTTGTTTTGGATCTTTAAAAACTAAATACATTCAGGCTAAGGCCCCATGTAGCGTTCTGCAGCAAAAAAGCTCTGTGGGGAAAACTGTTGCAACGCATTGCAACGCAAAAAAAGCTGAAAAGTATCAGCAAAGATATCACAAATAACATCGTTTGAAACCAATGTTAGGCTCCATGCCTATGTGCTTAGTGTAGCTATGTTTTTTGCAGCTAGCACGCTGATCCGTAACTTACTATAGCCCTGTACACACACCCATGTATTGTCACGGGTCCATGTATGGGGCAGGCAAGATACATTGCCTGCTCTCATAGGAATCAGATTATTATTGTTAATAAAAGTCTATGGAGATGAAGGGGGAAGATAAGCTAATTGAGAACAAAAAAGGGACACTGGCAAAAAGAAGCTTTTCCAATAAAAATAAGTTCTGTATTTTACCGTATGCACTTTATCCACAGATGTATTGCTGTACAGTGTCATGATCCTGTTACTTGTGAGGGTGAGCTACAGATACAGAAGACGAGATTTTGCCCCCATATGTGTGTAGTCTATAAGAGACCTCATAGGTTAGTTACCACCTAATAGCCTAAAGGAAACTGACATCTGCATAGAGTACCTGCGGAGGGGGACATGCAGATACAAGTGGTATAATGGCCAGAACTTGTGTTCCACCAATGGACATGCACAACAGCTTATTCTGCAAAGCCTTCCAAATGGATAGGTACAACTTAAGAAATGCTCACTATATGTAAGAACTAGGTTATTGCTACATGTTTGGATACCTACCTCTGTGTATTGAAATCTTCTACTTCATTGCTCCTCCACTGGGACAGGACAGTTTTCCTTGTTTTCGGAAGGTATTGCTAGATAATCAGTGCTGTGAAACAAAGGATGAATATATATATCACTAAGGCGCTATTCACATCACGTTTTAAGCTTCTGTTTAACAGATGTCAAAAAATACATGCAACATGATAACATACTTGTACCATTTATTTCCATCAATCTTTTTTTTGCATCCATTATAAAGGACCTATCACTACCTCCACAAAATCCTGATTTTTCCATGAATTAATAACTGCTGCTCTACTGATTCAGTTGGATTTTTTTCTCTAGTCCAGAGCAATCAATACAGTTAGTTTTGGTACCTGATATGCTAGATAGGCTCTGTACTGTCAGGAGGACGGTGTCAGGCAGGAGCAGACAAGGGGTGTGACTGAGATCTGACGATGGCTGCCTCTGATTGAATCTCTGAACCACACCCCCTGCCTGACCCTGCCCTTCTGACATTACAGGGCTTAAATAGCACAACAAGCACCAAAACTACCTGCACTTGTTACTGGGGAATGGTGGGGGTAAAGAAAGAAAATTCCAACTGTGATGTGAATGGCGACTACATTATATTTCTTTTTTCACATAATAACTCCGATATGTTATAGTGATTACAAAAGTATTATAATATTGATGTGAACTGGACCTTAGTCTTATTTTTCAGTATGGAGCGGAGCACATACTTACACGCTCTCTTGGGTCACTTCTTCAGCCTTAGAGATCTTTCTGTAGCAATAAACAACCTCAATCAAGAGCCACAAGGTGAGGAAAGCCAGAAGGATGTACATCATGATCTCAGAGAGGACAGAAGTAAAATCTTCTCTCTCTGTTGAAACAGAGCCAGACATCATAAAGACTTAAGTCATTCGTTTCCTACCATCACATAAACACGCGCATCCTCTCTGTAAATGGCTCCCCACAGCGGATATTCGGACATTCACACCATAAAATATAAAACCTGTCATCACATATTTCTGATTTCCTCAATCGTCTAGAAGACTACATGGTTAATATTTTTTATAAATACATCAATATTTCAACCTTATAAAATGGAAACTTTGGCTGCTTTCTAACATACATTGTGTCTCAAGACCTCCCCATCTTCCAGGGCTTTGCTTGCTGTGTGTAAGGCTGCATGCACACTACTCTGTCAGGGTACTAGCCGTGCCTTTCATGGCTAGCATAATGATCCATACATGCTGTATCTATGGTTGAATACATAAGCCCATGTATTATCAGGGGCCTGCGTATGGGGCAGTGAGTTCGTTTTGCGGCCCGTACAGGGTCCATGGAAGCATGGGTGACACCTAAATGTCTTCCATGTGCCGTCCTTGCTGTTCAAACATGGCCCATCTACATGCACACGGTCGTATACATATAAGCATTCATGTTCACAGCCAAAAAACGAAAAAAGCAGAAATGACCAGATTCCATTTGGATCAAGCAAGTCCAAAAATGTGTAAGACTGTTCATATTTGCTTTATCCTTCCTATGGGACTTATAGCCCTTTAGTCCCATGTCAGATGGGAGTATCCCTTTAAGTGTTGCCCATTGCCTTAGATTTCTTACATACAGGTACTGAAATCCATGCACACAATGCTTCTCACGGCTGTTGGTTTGTTACAGTTGTATCTAGTCTATGTAATGCTTAGTGACCTAAATAGCCTGGACTCTAGACTGACACATTTGGGCTCTGTGCAGACATTGTCAGAGCTCTACATTTTGCATATATTCTGGGAAAAGCTACCAGACGGATAAGTCAAACACATCCACAGGTATCTATTCATGTGATGTGTATGTGAAAGTGACCAAACTGATTTTCCCTTCTTTGACAGCAAAGATATTGGGGGAGATTTATGAAGATTGGTATTTTTCAAGCTCACAGATTTCAGGAATCATTTATGCCTGTTCCCTATAATAAATGTGGCAGGGTCAGCGGAGTACAAGCCATGATAAATCTGACCCAGTGTGGGTTTATAAACACCCGGTCACTTGCATTGGACAGTATATAGGTGCATATATTGTGCAGTCTAGATTAATGAGAGTCTCAATCTGGAGGACTTACCTTACTATAATGTACCCTATTAGAGGGTGTCTATTGTACAGATTCCTTATACAGATACTTATAGTGTACAGTATGTAGTATCATTTAATAAAGCGGTCTGCCTTTTACTTACGTATTTCAGAAACAATTAGATCAATTTCCACGTTGCTTGTGGTTGAGTGTTGGTGTGCCTCGAAATGGAGTGTGCGGTTGACATTACAAATAAACCTCCCCGAATCTGTGATTGTTACATTATGTAATATAAGCGAGACGTCCTGCAGATCCTTGCTTCCAATCCACTGCAGACGGCCTTTAAATGGGCTTGTATGTTCCCGCGGTTTTCCTTCATTGAATTCAAATATCTACATAAGGATAATATATAGCATGAGAATTGTATACGCCTTGGTTAAACAATGCTATGGCAATAGGACGTATAATGTGTACATTTAATATATTTTACTAAAACCTTAAAGATATATTACTAGATTTCTATCTAATATTAATAGTACTACTAACTATAATCACATTTCCAGTATATTTATCAGAACTATACATATTGGATATATTAGGGGGGCAATGTGATGGGATACAATACGGTTGAATCCTCAACCTAATTCTTGAATATGCAGATCACCTACTTAAATGAAAGCACACGGTCCCCATAGACTATAATGGGGTCCGTGTGTTTTCTGCGCAGTGTCCGCATGGAACATGCAGAGAGAAAAGTACTTCATGAACTACTTTCCTCTCCACATGACTTGTGCAGACACTGCATGTTAAACACACGGACCCCATTATAGTCTATGGGGTCCGTGTGCTTGCAATGCTCACCGCTTGTCAATGCGTTCGGTATTCCATTCGGAGGGTCCTGAAGCGGACTCCCCAAACGGAATACTGAACGCAGATGTAAACCAAGCCTTACTTGTCATCTTTTCTTTTGTTTCTGTTCTGTTTGACACAATGGGGATTACAGTGATAGGTATGGGTCTTAGGCTGGTCTTACATGACCGTATTGAACGTCGTAGATTGTAAGCCCTGGCGGGCAGGGCCCTCTACCCCACCGTGCCAGTCGGTCACTGTTAGTATTATATCTACCTGTATATTCTGTGTACTGTATGTAACCCCCAAATGGTGCTATATAAACAATAATAATAATGTACAGTCTGCAAGTTGCTGATCAGCAACACTAGTTGCTGATCGGCAACATAGACTCCGCAGATGTCCGTGTGATGCCGTACTCGCCCATAGAGTTCTATGGGCGAGTCCGTGCAGTGCCGCAATTCACGGCCATAACGGACATGTCCTATAAATTGTGAACCATTGTTGCGGCCCCGCCACACCACGGATAAAATATCCAGTGGTGTAAGAGGCCACATTGAATATAATGTGTCTGCAATTGAAAACCCTCAATTGCGGACCATTTGCGGACTTGCATTACGACCATGTAAGACCAGCCTTAGAGGTGAGACCGCCATATCCACTAATGCTATATCCTACAGGTACAGTATCAATGTCAATTGTAAGTCCAGTATTAATGGCTGAAATAATGATTTCATAGGTCCTTAGTTTCATAACAATGTAGGATTGATGTATACATACAAGCGATCGGTTTCCATTGCGAGGTTGATAGTACCACTCCACATTGGTAACGGCAAATACTTCCTCTCTTTGCATGCAGGAGATGCACAGTAATGTCATATTGTGTCCTTGGACGGCCTCTGTCCCAGAAGGAACCTCAACACACACAGGTGAGCACACCCCCACTGCAGAGGGTCCCCGACACATGGAGAAATAGGGGGTTTACATAAACCAAACAGGAGGGTAGAAGAAGGGACAAAAAGGGTCCACAGAAGGATAGTCCAGTAGGAACAGACACAAGGCACATCAAATATTAAAAAATAAAACACAGGATAAAATCATCAGCCACAATAAGTGTAGTTACAACAGCAAGGGAAAAAACAACAAGACGGAGAAGTATAGGAACAGTAATGGGGTAGACAGTGACACCATGAGATGGACAAATACACCAAAGGGGAGACAGAAAAGAAGATAAACTTATTAGTACTTATATTGCATCAGATATGGGTCAATAGCAGTTACTGTGTGTTTTCCAGCTGTATTTCCCAATCATCAGGCTGTGCTATGATTTCCCTCCCTTCCCCTTACATAGGCCCCCAAGCAGCTGCAAACCCTGCAGCAATGGCCAGGCCAAACTGGCTGCTTCTAGCACATTCATCGTCTCTAAAATGTACACAACATCTTTTATTAGAAGCTATCGTATTACCAGCAAATAATAGAAGAACCTCGTGCTTTACACAGGTGAGTCGAGAAGAGGGTCAGCTGTGCAACATTTGCACCAGTACGGCTTTACTGGAGGTTATAAATACAACAGAAATCATACAAAAGCAAAGAATACAAATCTGATATGTGAAAGGATTAAGTAAAAACTCCATAAAATCTCTCATGAAATTGGGAATAACCTGCAGTGCTATGAGTGGAAATGACCTGCATATAGAACATATCAGCCTAGAGAACCGCTCACCCCGAGTGACAGCCTGCAACAATGACTAACGTTATACCAGTCTCAGTTTCGAGGCGCTGTAGCATCATCCCTCAAGATCCCTCATCTAATGTTGACATGTATACAAAGTTTTGTGGTATTTTCCTGCATAGTCATTCTTTATAGTCTGTGCGAGATATGGAAACAGTCATGTAGGTTTACTGCACACATGTCCCATTCTATGTTCACTGGTCAGTAGAAGACCAAGTAATATGCCCACCCATCACACTGAATAAAGCCGCAATACCATGCACTGCTACTCTGTAGTAAGAATCAATGTCCAAACCAAAGCAAACCAGTAAGAGGATGAAGAAGTTGACTATGAGTTCCAGCTCCTCCAAACAGCTGCAAGGGGATCGGACTTAGATCCCCGCCAATCTACTATTGATGGCTTACACTAAGGACAGGTTACCAACTTTACAAGCCTGGATAAACCATTATAAAACGTGGGCTGACCAAGCAGCACAGTAGTCCACAAACTACCATAGTGCTTTATATACAGGTGTATATATATATATATATATATATATATATATATATATATATATATATAAAGATATTGCTGACTTATTGTTAGGATTGGTCATCAATATCAGATCAATGGGATCCAGAACCCCTACGATCAGCTGTGCATAGCAGGCACTGAAACTGACATAGAGAAGAGAGTCCCTGCAGCTCAACTGTCATTCAGGTGAATGGGCTCTAAGCTGCAGTAACCCAGCACAGTACACTACACAAGGAATGGAGCGGTGCATCCAACTCTGTTCTCTATATTAGTTCTGACAAGGGCAGCTGCTATGAACAGCAGATCAGTGGGATTATTAGATGTTGGACTCCTACCAATCTGATATTGATGACCTACCATAAGGATAGGTTATCAATATCTTTAGTTGAGAAAACCCCTTTAAGATAGTTGAAATAGTGGACAGGGCTTGTGCAGCTATTTTAACTCCTTGGGATTTGACACATGTTTGTGTCAGAAGTGCCACTGTCATTATTATTTTGGAATTAATGACATTTCCCCAAGAGGTGTACACAGCAATGTCAATTGGCCAAGATGTGATGAGAGACATGACTATACCATCATGGCACTGCTCTGGCTGAAAATTCATCTAGACACTACTGACTGTGGTGTAGCGGCTGCATATACTAGTTCAGCATTTATAGAACAGTATACTCTCATATTGGGTTCCCATTAATGTGACCCCCAAATCATATGTTTCTTCTAGATTGGTAGTAGTTCCAATTTGTTAGTAATGACATCAAATGTCTTTGCATTTGCACAGCATTAGTGGTTGGCACTATATGTCAGTAAGTGTGCCACACGGGCAGCTGACAGCACCAGAGTAATGTCTATACTGTACATTAGCAATGCATTATCTTAGGATAGGATTTCAGCTGTTGGCACACTCTGTATCTGATGTCATTACAAAGTATATTTACTGACTGACTGATACCGGTGCTGTTATTTCCAAAACTGATACAGTGATACATCTCCTTTGTGATCAGTAATACTCAAGTAAACCTAATATCATTGTCTTGGGTGCTTATTCATTTAGGATGGCTATGGACATGATAAGCAGATGAATATTCCAATGGTGGAACATTTTCGGTCCCATCTATAGTCCCATTTACAGTCCCATCTATAGTCACATTTCAGTTCGATCTATAGTCACATTTACAGTCCCATCTATAGTCACATTTCAGTTCGATCTATAGTCACATTTACAGTCCCATCTATAGTCACATTTAAAGTCTCATCTATAGTCACATTTACAGTCCCATCTATTGTCACATTTACAGTCCCAGCTATAGTCACATTTACAGTCCCATGTATAGTCACATTCAGGGGCGGATCCAGGGCCGGGCGAGCGGGGCCCCGCGGCGCTGCCGGGACCTAACAAAATGGTCCCGGTCGGCATGTCCCGATTCCAACTGAGCTCAGCGTTAAAGCAGGAGCTCGCGCCGTACGTTTTATTCCCTCTATCTGGTCTTCAACAGTTGGGAAGTACAGGTTAGAAGTGCGAGACCCCCCCAGTAAGTAGGGCCCCGCCAAAGTCAATTGCCCAGGGCCCCGCAAACCCTGGATCCGCCACTGGTCACATTTACAGTCCCATCTATAGTCACATTTATAGTCCCATCTATAGTCACATTTATAGTCCCATCTATAGTCACATTTGCGGTTCCATCTATAGTCACATTTGTAGTATCTTTTCAATGTTTCAATGCATTTATAATAAAAAAAGTAAGCAAGTTTGCAAATATTTCTGATTAAAGATCCTCCTCCAGTTTTGTGTTTGCAGCTAGAGCAGACTTTGGTGTCTCCATGATTGAAGACTACACGCCGCCCCTGTTCTATTGGATATCTGTCGCTTTGGCTGAAATATCTACTTTAATCTTGGCACTGCTGTTTAAGATGCAAGTGTCGTAAGTTTATACAAGATGTCGCCTTTCACAGAACAATTAGGAAACTAGAGCAAATCCTTATTAAATATTTATATGTGAGAATGTGCCGTATCTCAGTGCTCTACATCAGGCTGGCACACATAATGGCATAGACGGAGGCCATGCCATCCATAGGGAATAATGGTCATATGATTGTTAGTGTCGATCTATATATCTCTAGTCTATGGATGATGTAAGTAATACTATAGAATAAGATGAAAAGTCTTATTATATAGTATTTAAATAATCCATAAGCATATACAGGTCATTTTTATGACAGCTATGGGGGGGAGGGGCAGAGCTTTGCACATAGCAAGTCACACATAAATTCTGGCCATTTGCTATATCCCATGAATAGATAAAGAGGTAAGAAAAAAAAAAGGAAAGGATGTGGATTTGGATTTTTTTTGCCCCTCCCCCCCAGTAAAGTTATGTTTAGGATCCCCTTAAAACTGTTCTTTATTGCCCCACAGATAGTAAACTGCTTCCTTATTGTCACTACACATTATACTACCCTCTTAATGCGACTGATGATAGGTCTGATGATAGCTATATGGTCAGTGTGGGGTCTCTATAATCTATGGGTCCCTATGCAATTGCTTGGGTTGCCCAGTGGGTAATGCCACCCCTGCCCAGGAACCAACCTGCAAAACATTTAGACAGGGATGAGATGCTGCCAGTTTTCCCCAGTTCTGCCAATCCAATTGTTAAAAACAGAGCTGAATTGCAGAAATGTGTAGAAATAGAGCCCTGACCCTGAGTGGGAAGCCATACTCCACTTCACAAGGTGCATAGCACAAGAGATAAGTGTCAGTGCGCACCTATCTGCTTCTAGCCCCGCCCACTCATTCCTGCTCTGGGCACGCACAAAAAGAGCGCGGCCAGAAATCATACAGGTAAATACTAAGTGTGCGGGGACACTGTATGGGAACAGTGATAGGGTCATTGTGTAGGAGCCATTATATTGTGTGGGGGACACTGAGGGAGCCAATATATGGGGCTATTATATTGTGTAGGGGACACTGTAAGGGGTTCATTATATTGTATGGGAACAATGATGGGGGCCATTATACTCTATGGGGGCATTAATGGAGGTCATTATATTGTATGGTGGTTATTGAACTCTATGTAGGCAGTGATGGGGACCATTATCCTATGTGGGAACACTGATGGGCGCATTAGACTGTGTGGAATATTAGGAGGCCTATATCAATATTACATCTGTAGTGGTCTGGTAGCCAGGACTCCTGTGGATCAGCTGTTCCAGGACAGTGTGGCGACAAGTAATGTTACCATGCTGACCCCGAACAGTGTATAGTGCTGGGTTTAGGTACAGTGGCAGTAGACATTATATCATATCTATTAGATAGATTGATAACACACTTTATATACTAGACCACAATGTATATTAGGGGACAGAGGTCATTCCGGGTGACAGTAACATTTGAATCCCACCCTGAATTATAGATCATCTTGACTGTCAAGATCTTGTATCCAAAGCCATGACATTAAAAAAATGATGTATAATATGTAAGTAACTTAAAGACCACCCTGGGAAATCTACTATGATGGTTATTTTGAGCACTAGTAATTGATATATTTGGTTGAGCTTACAAATGGGCTGTAGTAAAAGATATTTGGTTCCTTATTTCACATATTGCTGCAGCTGATCTATGGGATCCCTCTTAGTTACTTATTTCCCTATTTCTCTCTATATATAACAGTCATCCTTTTCTCTCAATTGTGAATCACTTTTTTTGTAATTTTTTACTCATTTTGTCCTTACTGTTAATAGAAATCCGCTCTTCTATTAGATTATACGTGTACATAGCAGCCAAATTACACAGACAGAGCTGTAGCGTAAAGCATGGTGGATGGACAGCATAAGTAGATACTATTATAATTATATGATATACGATTGGCGGATGACTTGTCTACTGTCTAGTGTGTGGTTACCTAGCATCTCTCCTCCAGTCCAGTATTATAAGGATATTTGTCTGATCTCTGCCAATCCTGGCCACAACTCTTAATGGAAAACCGATAAATCTAGTGGAAAGCATTTAGATAGATGGTTATTGGTGTGGTTTTTGATACAGACCCAGAATAATACATGGAGCAATGTACTTTAGAAGTGTCTATGGATGAGGTCACTCCTTGCACTTGCATATTACACACTACCCAGCAGCCCTCCTGGTTGAAATTATTATAATGACAGCAAAGACAGGGAGACATCTACAATCTGTTTGTAATCGTCTGTTGTGACCAGTAGTCTCCAGACCTTTGAGCTGCACCCATCATCTTATCTGGTGAAGTCCTATCCGCTCTCCATTGTGTGTGTTCTCTGATCTGGAGGTTTGTTCCCACACAGTGTCCATAAATAGCAGGGAGTTACAGAAAACCTGTGTCCTCCCCATGGAGCTTCTGTCTGAGATGTGAGCACATAGGTGCTGTTCATGTGTCCGCTCCATACACAAGGATTACCGGGTCAGTGTCTATTCTGGGAATATAAGTGAAGGAATGACGACCAACAGCAGAGGTTCAGAATGCATATATATATATATATATATATATATATATATATATATATATATATATATATATAGTATTTGCCTATCGTAACCCATTATTGGACATTTGTTTTCAATATCAAATCTGGGAATATATATATTGTGGAACACTACAACACTGTATAGAGGGAGGCTGAGCTGATACAATGTATACAGTAGTTATTTAGTGTAACTCATAGGTTCCAGTAAAGCTGTAACATCCCCTCCTATACTATATGTGGAGCCTCCTGTCTGTATATTGATCCTGTGATGACAGTTATACAGCCTATATTGATACATGCTTGTACCAGTCTGATAACCCATTACATATGATTGTATATACAGTAGACAGAATTTCTGATGTCTCTGACTGATTTCCATTGTACAGCTGGGATGCCATTGCACATCAGACACAGACAAGTTGAGGGGTGCATGGCCCCCTTCTCTTAGCTCTGCTCCCCCCCCCCCCACCTGCTACTGCCTTCTCCATTGTTCTACAACTAGCCATATGAAGATAAGCACTGACTTAGAAATGATGACATACCCAACATCAGCAGCAGCAGCAGCAGGGGCAGACCCCAGAACACTCTGCTTCTCCAGGTAGCCATGATGGTGCTGATTCCTAGCAGGGGTGGTCCAGGGCTTGTGTTAGGATACGGGGATAGAAGAAAAGGATGAGAATGGCTGGACCCCCTCCTCCTACATCTTCACAGCTGCCATGTCTTCGGGGTGGGGACCCTGTAGGAGGTCATGGATGTCTTTCAGCACCTTGGAGAGGGCAGCCAGTGACAGCTCCAGATGACTGTAGTCCTGAGCAGCCTGTATATACAGCAGCAGCAGCCGGTCAGTATACAGGGGCTGGAGCTGGTGCCTGCAGGTGGGCGGCTCAGGGGCTCATTCTCGTCCTCTCCACAAACACTGGGCGCCCGGAGGGAATAATCCTGTCTCTGTAATGTAGATCAGCGCCTTCCCCGCGCAAATCTAATAGTCCTGCAAGGTGTTCACGGAGCACAATGGTTATAGGAGAAGAAGCACAGCCACTAGGAGGAGAATGAGCCCTGTCACCACGAGGTGGCAATAGAGAGCAACGTCTGCCTGGGTGAGTCATTCACAAGGCAGCCCGGCAGAGGAGCAAGGAGATCCCAGGTCACATATACTGGGAATAAAGAGATCAGGAGATCCCAGGTCACATATACTGGGAATAAAGAGATCAGGAGATCCCAGGTCACATATACGGGGAATAAAGAGATCAGGAGATCCCAGGTCACATATACTGGGAATAAAGAGATCAGGAGATCCCAGGTCACATATACGGGGAATAAAGAGATCAGGAGATCCCAGGTCACATATACAGGGAATAAAGATCAGGAGATCCCAGGTCACATATACAGGAAATAAAGAGATCAGGAGATCCCAGGTCACATATACGGGGAATAAAGAGATCAGGAGATCCCAGGTCACATGTAATAGGAGCAAAGAGATCAGGAGATCCCAGGTCACATGTAATAGGAGCAAAGAGATCAGGAGATCCCTGGTCACATATACGGGGAATAAAGAGATCAGGAGATCCCAGGTCACATATACAGGGAATAAAGAGATCAGGAGATCCCAGGTCACGTGTAATAGGAACAAAGATCAGGAGATCCCAGGTCACATGTAATAGGAACAAAGAGATCAGGAGACCCCAGGTCACATATACAGGGAATAAAGAGATCAGGAGATCCCAGGTCACATATACAGGGAGCAAAGAGATCAAGAGATTCCAGGTCACATATACGAGGAATAAAGAGATCAGGAGAGGCCAGGTCACATGTAATAGGAGCAAAGAGATCAGGAGATCCCAGGTCACATGTAATAGGAGCAAAGAGATCAGGAGATCCCAGGTCACATGTAATAGGAACAAAGAGATCAGGAGATCCTAGGTCACATATACAGGGAATAAAGAGATCAGGAGATCCCAGGACACATGTAATAGGAGCAAAGAGATCAGGAGATTCCAGGTCACATGTAATAGGATCAGATCAGGAGATCTCAGGTCACATCTAATAGGAGAAAAGAGATCAGGAGACCCCCGGGTCATGTGTAATAGCAGCAAAGAGATCAGGAGATCCCAGGTCACATATACAGGGAGCAAAGAGATCAAGAGATCCCATGTCACATGTAATAGGATCAGAAGATCAGGAGATCTCAGGTCACATCTAATAGGAGCAAAGAGATCAGGAGATCCCAGGTCACATGTAATAGGAGTAAAGTCATCAAGAGATCCCAGGTCACATATAATAGGAGCAAAGAGATCAGGAGATCCCAGGTCACATATACAGGGAATAAAGAGATCAGGAGATCCCAGGTCACCTGTAACAGGAGCAAAGAGATCAGGAGATCCCAGGTCATATGAAATCGGAGTAAAGTGATCAGGAGATCTCAGGTCACATGTAATAGGAGAAAAGAGATCAGGAGATCCCAGGTCACATGTAATGGGAGTAAAGAGATGATGAGATCCCAGGTCCCATATGTAAAGTAGAGGCATTACAAGTGACATAATAACATAGTAGTATAGGGACCTCTGATCTGATAGTGGATAGGACCTATACCTAGCATTGCTCACAGACACAGCTGCTGGATAAGAGCCAATGAACTAACATAATGTTGCAGAGACTTAATTATTAAACAGTGATGTAGCAGAACTGAGTATGCTGCAGCACAGCTGGTCATGATATCATAATGAATCAGGTTTAAATCCAGTATGCACCACTAGGCTCATGACTTTCACACCACCATGTTTTGTTGCAATGTATCAGTGTAAGAGCAATCTGAATAAAATGGAGGGTGTCATCATTCACCATCAGCCAGCAGGGACCCTATAAACATGAGAAAGCAAAGCAAAATTATATCAGAAAGTTTGATTGTTTTTCATTATTCTTTATTAACCTCATAAATACAATATAGTGGGAAGATTTAATGTTGGGTTAAATAAAGAGAGTCTAAACCTGGAGAAGTTAGGCTGTAGATGTGCCACCGTTATCACAGGGGCATATGTTAGACGCCTTCTACTTCAGTATGCTGCTATTTGGGAGCTCTATATAAGACCTGCATTTGGACCAGATTGTCACCTTAATAAATCTGCTTCAGTGCAATTTTGTGCACAGCAGCAAATCAAGAATAACTTTACAAGGGATTTCCACTAAGAATAACTTACCGGACACTTCTTTTCTTAGCAGACTTGGCATTTGAGTAGAATGTACATTAAGAATTGAAAATTGATTTGACTTTTTTCTGATCTTTGCAATTTTGATGAGTGAAAATTGCCCTACATGGTTGCTGACTGCTAAATTATGCACAGTGACAGCTCAGTGGCCTTGAGACAGTAAAATCTGCTTAGAGGAAGCATGCAGATGGAGAACTTCATCTTCCCAGCTACAAGATAAATGAGCAGATGGAACAGAAGGAACAGATAAATATTATATATAGGTCTATTAGTTGATCAATGGATGGATACAGATATCATAATGCCCATTGGTGCAGAACATAGAATAGGCCCTACAGGTAAGTGAGACCTCCTCCGAATGAACTGCACCTTTTGTAAAAGTTGTCCAGCACTCTTTACTCCTTTTATGGGTAAGAGTCTGTTTACACGTTCAGGATTTTCATGTAAAAATCTGCAAACAATCTACATTACTGATTAATTTTATATTATGTCTGCAGTTACATTTATGGATTTACACTGGTATTGAGGATATTAGGGACTGTGTATACCTGTGGACTTGTTATAGAACCCTCAGAGAGTGGGGATCCCCATTCTGGAGGTAGATGTAGATATCACACGTGAGGTCACATCCATAAGAGATTTATGGCAAAACTAGTGGATACGACAGACATGGGTGAGACCACCCCTTTACAGCTACCGTATGTATTGTCACCTGGCTTTCCCAAATTCCTGAATGGAAATTCCCTAGAAAAACTAGTTATATGTGACATTCAGTAGTCTGGTTAAATCACTATTTACAGCCATGGTGTATTTACACAGCTATAATGTACATACGGTTGTAAAAAAAAAAACAATAAAATGTACGTGATCCCTGTTGGAAATAGCGTGCCTGGATTTCTACACTGGTTACTAATAAAATTTGGTCTGATTATATCATTATCTAATGGAGATAAGCGAGTACTGTTCGAAACGGCCATATCGAATAGCACACACCCATAGAAATGAATGGAAGCGGCCGGCCGTCTGCATCCATTCATTCCTATGGGTGCGTGCTATTCGAAATGGGAGTTTCAAATAGTACTTGCTCATCTCTATTATCTAACTATTTTAGATTTCTATTCGTTTAGATAGTCTTTGTCATTGAGGATGTGTTTACACGGTCAGGTTTTTGCATGTAATTTTTTATGCCAAAAACACAATTGGACTGAAAAAGAAGCAGCAGCGCCAGTCCTTTATACCTTCTATCCCACTGGGATCCATAACTGATTTTTTACATTAAAAACTGCTTACAAATCCTGAACATAAATATGCACCCTGACAGATAACATTAGTAAATTGGTTAACATGCAAACAGTTGCACTTATCAGGTCTTTTATTGAGCACATTGAGATAAAATCCACAGCGCAAGGAGAAAAGGGAAACAGAAACCTGTGTAAATGACTTGGCAACCATTGCCAACAGGTATTATGTTAAGGACATTCAAAGTCTGGGTTTCATAGCTAATTTGCACTAAATAAAGGCACACAACATCTGGTTACTGGCAAGTTTGATCATATCAAGAAAGACACATTGTCTACAATGTAATGGTCTGTTTTCAGACCACTTGGATGTTACACTTCTGGGGAAAAGTATGGAAGACAACAGAATACAGTATACAAATACCAAAACCGCATCCCAACAGTGAAGCATGGTAGAAGACAAATCATGGTTTGGGGGCTGCTTTGCTGCCTCTAAGCCCAAATGCCTGGCAACCATTGAGGGAAAAATGAATCCTAAGACATATCATATCATTTCACAAGTAAATATATGGGCAACAGTCCATGATCTCAAAGTAAAGAGACTTTGGGTAAATCATTGAGACCAACACTGGATGTTCATGGATAGCACACTGACACATTCTTTTCTATGTGCCCGTACACACGACTGTGAATTTCATGGTCTCATGTACAGGCCTACAATCCAGTGCAAAGAACAGGTCCTATTCCTGTCCTATTTTGTGGCCCATGCTTCCGCAGGTAATATTCATTTAATGAAAGGAGCCGCAAAAGTATGGCCCATGCACAGGCGGCACATCGGGACATCCCCGTGTATAGCCTGTGCTTTTAATTCACGACAGGCCAGTTGCAGCACGGTCATCTGCAACCGACCTTAAATGACTAAAGAATGGTTGGAATATAAATGGATTTGTGTTTTTGAATGATCAAGTTAAAGTCCTAACCATAACCCTATCAATATGTTGTGGCTCGGGTGCGTGCTAGGCATCCCAGAAATACTACATTCCTCCTACGCCCAAACAGCAGCACAAGATGGGGTATTCCTGCCCCTGTGTACTGTTAGGACAGGTGGAACTTTTAATAAACTAACAAGTTGCCCTCCCATAAAAGGCGCAGGAGACCTCCCCCTCCCTGTGTTTTTTTCTGTCCTGTTACCAGGACAGGTGGAGGGAGAGGTCTCCTCTCCCATCTGAATTAGCTTGGCCTCCGCTCCCCTTTTGGACTTACCTGGGGTAGTGGAGGTCGCCTTCTGGGGGAGTGCAGGGTCGGTCCCGCGCTGTCGGCTCCATCCTGTGCTCTCCGGCACCGCTCCCAGCCGCTTAGGAACATATCTTCCTTCTGGCGGAGTGGGGAACCTTGCGCCTCTGTCTTGCCGGGCGCGGACACTGTGTGTGCGACGCGGCCTTCCGGCACCTACCGCGCATGCGCGGGGGCCCGAATCGCGCATGCGCGGCTTTCCGTCCGGCGCATGCATACCAGAGTTTCAGCGCGCCGGACGGGGATTTTAAAAGCCCACGGAGATGGGCTCGTTAGGGGGATGTTTTCCCCAGCTAAAGAGGCCAGGAAGGCTCTCTTTATTAGGTAGGGGAGCCCAGAGTGCCCCCTTTTTTTGTATGGCTTAGGCGGAAGTGGCAGGGGGCGTGGTTAAGACTAGCCCCCCCCCCCCCTCCGCCCTATTTAGAGCTGGCTTGCCCATTGTAGTTTGCCTGTCAGCTCGTGCTTACAGGTTGCTACTGCTCTTGGGCAACCAGAAAAGCAGTTAGTCAGAACCCTTGTCAAGAGATTCCTGAAGGAATAAGGTGATGTATTCCCCCTAGTGGGGCCTCAGGGTAAAGCAGAAGGTAAGAGATTAATTGATGGTATATCTCTCCTTAGATGTCGTCTTCCTCCTCTGTACCAGAAAATCCTAGGAGGAAAGCTCCCGCCAAACGCCACCACCTAGCCTGCATCAAGTGCGAGGTGCCTCTTCCGGACGGCTATGCATATCAGTGCTGCCGTGGGTGCCGTGGCCCCCCCGTCAGAGGACACGTCCGTCCGAGATGTAGTTGGCTGGGTGAGAGAGTTTGTGGAGGAGTCAATGAGGGAGATGAAAGTTTCAATCTCCCAACTATCTAAAAAGCCTCGCTTGGAGTCATCCCCTCCTTCTCTCCCCCCTATGGAGGCTCTACAGATCCTAGATGAGGTTTCCTCTGAAGAGGACATCTTGGAACCCGTTAAACCTGTCTTTTCAGTAGACAGAATGCCCAAACTACTAAAAGTTGTACGGGCCAAAGAAGTGGGAGAAGCTACTGAGGAGGCTCCATCTACCTCCCTTAAGTCTTTTAAGGCCAATGCTGAAATGGTTAAGAGGATGGAAGCTGAATGGAGGTTTCCGGAACGTCCATTCAACGCTTCCAGGCGTTTCAGGGCGCTGTTTCCCTTAGCTGAAGCCCAGTCCAGCTCATGGGGCCCTCCGCCTAAAGTTGATATAGCGGTCTCTAAGCTATCTAAGCGCACCGTGGTACCAGCGGAGGATGGTTCGAACCTCCAGGATGTGATGGACCGCAGGGCGGAGGGGTCCCTTAGGCGCATCTATGCCTCCTCTGCAGCGCAGGCCTCGGTGGGCATTGCGGCTAGTGAGGTAGTCACCAGGCTGCAGGTGGAGGTCTCGAATCTTGAAAGAGACATCGACTCAGGTGTCCACAGAGACGATCTGCTGACAGCCATGACGAGCATCAGTCTAATGTCCGGCTACCTCTCTGAGGCGGCTTTCTACCAGGTCAAGCTGGCAGCAAGGGCTATGGCTTTGTCTACTGCCGCGAGGCGTCCCCTCTGGCTCAAGCCCTGGAGGGCAAACAATGCCTCAAAGTTTAATTTGTGCGCCTTACCATTTGAGCCGGGCAGATTATTCGGAAGTGAACTCGACTGCATAATGGAGGGGCTGGCCGACTCGAAGGGCAAGAGCCTCCCCCAGTCTGCAGGGTCCAGGCAACGGTCCTTTCGGGGCTATGCGGCCTCCAGAGGCATTTCAAGAGGTCAATTTCGGAGGCGCCCTGGTGGCCAACCAAGAGGCGGTCGAGGTTCCTCCCGTGGAGGTGAAAAAAGATCCACCTTCTGACTATTACGATCCCCTCGCCTGCAGGGCCGCGGTGGGGGGTCGCCTTTCTTTACATCTAGCCGCTTGGCATCAATATATCCAAGATCCATGGGTTCTCCAACTTATACAGGATGGCTACAAAATAAGCTTTCTTTCCCCCCCTCCAGACAGATACAGGAGGACCCGCCCTCTTCAGGGCACCAAGCAGCTTCATCTTCAAAGATCCGTGCAGGAGTATGTGGACAAGGCTGCACTGGAACCAGTCCCTCTAGACGAGCAGTGTCAAGGCGTCTATTTGCCTGTATTTCTGGTGCCAAAGTCGACCGGAGGGTGGCGCATGATTATCGACCTAAGGTATGTAAATCAATTCATCTGCAAGGTCCGGTTCCGGATGGAGACCATAAGGTCGGTTCTCCCTTTTTTGCAGCCAGGAGATCTATTCGTCACCTTGGATCTGAGGGACGCATACCTCCACATTCCCATTTATGCTCCGCACAGGAAGTATCTAAGAATTGCCATACATCTAAACGGAAGATTACATCACTTCCAGTTTACGGCTCTCCCGTTCGGTATATCTTCGGCCCCCCACACCTTTACAAATGTAGTGGCTCCGGTCGTAGCCGCCCTGCGCCTCCAGGGGATATTTATTGTCCCGTATCTAGACGACTGGCTATTAAAGGCCCAGTCAAGGGAGGCTCTTGCCACACAGTTGGGTACCACAGTGGCATTCATAAGCGAGCTGGGCTGGCTGGTAAACTGGCAGAAGTCAGTAGTGGTTCCATCAACCCGGATTCAGTTCCTGGGCTTCAATTTGGATTCTCTCAGTATGATGATCTCCCTGCCCTCTCCTCGAAAGGAGAAGATTGGTCGAGCGGTCCACCACCTATCCCGAACCAGGAAGGTTACAATCAGGACAGCTATGAAGGTCCTAGGACTTATGTCCGCGGCCATCGAGGCAGTTCCCTGGGCACTATGGCATATGCGCCCTTTACAGCTCGAGATCCTGAGAGAATGGAACCACAGTCCTTCTGGACTTCAGAAGCCTATCCAGTTATCCATCAGTACCCGTCGATCACTGGAATGGTGGTCCCAACTCAAGGACGGGAGGTCCACGGTCCAGACTTCCTGGACCCTGTTGACCACAGATGCCTCCCTCACAGGTTGGGGAGCACATCTGGGGGAGACCCTGATACGAGGAACCTGGAGCCAAGAGGAGAGAACTCGCTCCTCCAACTGGCGAGAGCTTACCGCAATATATCTGGCACTTCGGAATCTGACTCCCCATGTGCAGGGGAAGGCGGTCAGAGTGAGAACAGACAACATAACGGCCGTGCAGTATGTCAACAAACAGGGAGGCACCAGGTCTCCCTCCCTGATGCGGGTGACCAACCAAATTTTTTCCTGAGCAGAAAGGAACTTATCCCGGTTGTCAGCGGTGCATATCAAGGGCCACCTCAATGTCCTGGCGGATCAGCTAAGCAGGGGCCTAGTGACAACAGCCGAGTGGTCTCTGAGCCAGAAGATCTTCCAACAACTCACCAAGATGTGGGGTCTCCCCGAGGTGGATCTGATGGCCACCCAACACAACGCCAAGGTGGGAGTCTTTTGCTCCCTATATCGGGACGGCAATCCCTTGGCGATCGATGCCCTGTCAATACCCTGGAGCCTCAAACTAGCATACGTTTTCCCTCCGATTCCGATGATTCCCAGGGTATTGGCAAAACTCAGGCAGGACCAGACGTCGGCCATTGTCATCATGCCGTTCTGGCCAAAAAGGGCATGGTTTACAAACCTCATGTTAATGAGTCGAGGGACCTACTGGAGGCTTCCGCGTGTCCAAAACCTGGTAACTCTAAACAGTCAGCTCTGCCAGGATCTGGACAGGTTCAACCTCACTGCCTGGAGGTTGACCGCACCGTACGTGGAGACAGAGGATTGTCCCAGGCCGTCTTAAGGACGTTGGCCCACTCTAGAGCGGATTCAACCAATCGCAGTTACCAGAGGATTGCTCAGGTATTTAAGGACTGGGGGGCCAGGAGACAGTGTGACACATCATCCATTGAGGCAGTCCTGGAGTTCTTACAGGAAGGATTGGACAAGGGATTGTCCCCAGCCACCTTAAGGGTGCATGTCTCGGCACTATCCGCTCTATTAGGGACCAGATTATCTCAGAATCCTCTCATAAGGCAATTCCAGAAAGGGGCCTCTAGGCTCCGACCCCCGGTACGGCCCCCGGCTCCCCAATGGGACCTAGCTGCGGTCCTACAAGGGCTATGTGCCCCGCCATTTGAGCCCTTGACAGAAGTAGATTTCAAATACCTCTCGTGGAAGGTAACCTTTTTGCTGGCAATCACATCGGCCAAGCGAGTAGGGGAGCTTCAGGCCCTGGCGGCCTCGGAACCATATAAAACCTTTTTCCCGGACAGAGTCCAGCTTAGATTTATCCAAGGATTTCTGCCGAAGGTTCCCACGATGGAAAATATTAACCAAACAATAACCTTACCAGCGTTCTTCCCCTCTCCCTCCTCCGAGTGGGAGGAGAGAATGCACAGCCTGGATCTTGTGCGAACACTGCGGATATACTTAGATCGGACAAGCCCATTCCGCAGAGCAGATAATTTGCTCATTAATTTCTTTGGTCACAACAGGGGAAGGAAAGCATCTAAAACACACTATCGAGGTGGATTAAAGAAGCCCAGGGTCTGCCGGTCCCGGAGTTTTTGCGTGCCCATGCTACTAGGGCAGTAGCCGCGTCTTGGGCAGAGAGACAATCCCTCTCGGTGGACCAAATCTGTGCGGCTGCATCTTGGTCTTCACACTTAACTTTTGCAAGGCACTACAGACTGGACTTGCACACCACTAAAGCAAAATCCTTTGGTTACTCGATCCTGTCCTCTGCTTGCCAGGATCGCCCTCCCTAGAAGGGGTATTACTCGTTAAATCCCCATCTTGTGCTGCTGTTTGGGCGTAGGAGGAATGGAAGATTATGTAGATAATCTGTTTTCCCTTAGCCCAAACAGCAGCACAAAGCTCCCTCCCTTCTGACTTATGTTGATTATACACGGTTATATTCTGTATGATGCTTGGAGACTAACACAGGGAGGGGGAGGTCTCCTGGGCCTTTTATGGGAGGGCAACTTGTTAGTTTATTAAAAGTTCCACCTGTCCTAACAGTACACAGGGGCAGGAATACCCCATCTTGTGTTGCTGTTTGGGCTAAGGGAAAACAGATTATCTACATAATCTTCCATAGTTGATAACATTAGGTAAAGAAAGAAGACCATCAGGTCCAACCTATAATATTGATGAAATGAAACACATTTGCAGTAAGGAATGGTCCAAAATGCCTCCTCAACGTTCTGCAGATGTTATTTGTAGCTACAGGAAACATTTGAGGATTGTTGCTAAAGGGAGATCTACAAGGTGTTAAATTCAAAGGTTCACTTATTTTTTCTCATTGCACCATGTGCATGTGTGTGCTGTTTAGTTACATTGTGTTGCCTGTAATTGTGTCTTAGGTTCAGTTCACATCTGCACTTGCCACTCCGTACGGGTATTCCGCTCCCCTCTCCGCATTAAAAATGTGGAGAGAACAAATGGTTCATCTGGTCTTGTTGTTATACCCCTAATGCTTCCACAACACTTAGTGATCTCACCAGGGGCACCATTTATGTGGGGCATGCCTTTTCTACTACACTATCTCCAGGCACTTCCCCTTCCCCGAAAATGCCTTTGGGCCTCCTTCCTAGTTGGGGTTCCTCTTCTCTTCCAGACCTCTATTTTCCTTGGGCTCACTTCCTCCACATCCCTATCTATTCCTCACTGACTGACAAGGATCCTCCTCCCCTGACGTCTCCCTTGTCCGAGGGGGATCGCCATAGAGAGACCTTCCTCCACTCCCTGTACTTCTGACTCTCCTATTAGTGCCTTCTCCCACTGTCTCTTCCGCGTTGGGATCTCAACTGGCTTGAGAAAATCCCTGACTCTAACAATCCCCAAAATAAACTATTTCCTATATATATCTGTTTACTCTCATCCTCCTTCCCCCCAGTGAGTGGGAAATGGAGTTGGGACTGGTATTCTCACCCTCCCATGTCAAGCATATCCTGTTGTGTTCCCATGGTTTCTCTAGGTGTGTTAGGATTCAGGATAAATCGTTTAAATTGCTCACCAGGTGGCATAGAACCCCACTGTTCCTCCATAGAATTAACCCCTCTATTTCTGATCAATGTTGATGCTGCAGTCTGTCTGATGGATCTCTCTCCCATATACAGGGGTCAAGTGCGGGGTCAAGATTAGACCCTTTTGGGAGGCGATGAAGGGGGAGATTAAGTCCATTTGCCATGTTCAATTGAAGCTACGACCCAAAACCATTCTCCTTTGGATACCTTCTCTTGATTTTTCTCCCAGACAGTCATGTCTTATCACCATGCTAATCCAAGCAGCCAAGCTGCTGATTCGCCTACGATGGCATGAGACTGACCCCACTTCCATCTCCCAGTGGAGGGAAAAGGTTAATCAACTTTATATGTTTGAGGAGCTTTGCAGCTGGAGACTCCCGGTTTGTTACAGTTTTCTGTCCACCTGGGGACCTTGGTACCAATTTACTCATAGAGATACCTAGCCCCCTCCCGTCTCCACCTTCATCCCCCTCCAGCTAATATTTGCCTTCCATGGGCCTATCGTCCCCACCCTTTCCTCCCCTCTGGTACCCCACCTACATTTGCTAGCTCCTAGTCCTTATGGATTTACCTGGGTTTGCTCAAGCCTACCAAGCGGATCCCCGAACGGAAACCCATGTGCAGAGGTGAACCAAGCTGTAGATAACAATAAGACAATTTATCAATTCAGATAATTTAAAGGAGTTCATTTACTTTTCCTTTTAACTTTTGTGTAGCATGGCCCTTGGCAACATTGTAACTATTATGATTAGAGATGAGCGAACACTAAAATGTTCGAGGTTCGAAATTCGATTCGAACAGCCGCTCACTGTTCGAGTGTTCGAATGGGTTTCGAACCCCATTATAGTCTATGGGGAACATAAACTCGTTAAGGGGGAAACCCAAATTCGTGTCTGGAGGGTCACCAAGTCCACTATGACACCCCAGGAAATGATACCAACACCCTGGAATGACACTGGGACAGCAGGGGAAGCATGTCTGGGGGCATAAAAGTCACTTTATTTCATGGAAATCCCTGTCAGTTTGCGATTTTCGCAAGCTAACTTTTCCCCATAGAAATGCATTGGCCAGTGCTGATTGGCCAGAGTACGGAACTCGACCAATCAGCGCTGGCTCTGCTGGAGGAGGCGGAGTCTAAGATAGCTCCACACCAGTCTCCATTCAGGTCCGACCTTAGACTCCGCCTCCTCCGGCAGAGCCAGCGCTGATTGGCCGAAGGCTGGCCAATGCATTCCTATGCGAATGCAGACTTAGCAGTGCTGAGTCAGTTTTGCTCAACTACACATCTGATGCACACTCGGCACTGCTACATCAGATGTAGCAATCTGATGTAGCAGAGCCGAGGGTGCACTAGAACCCCTGTGCAAACTCAGTTCACGCTAATAGAATGCATTGGCCAGCGCTGATTGGCCAATGCATTCTATTAGCCCGATGAAGTAGAGCTGAATGTGTGTGCTAAGCACACACATTCAGCACTGCTTCATCAAGCCAATACAATGCATTAGCCAGTGCTGATTGGCCAGAGTACGGAATTCGGCCAATCAGCGCTGGCTCTGCTGGAGGAGGCGGAGTCTAAGGTCGGACCTGAATGGAGACTGGTGTGGAGCGATCTTAGACTCCGCCTCCTCCAGCAGAGCCAGCGCTGATTGGCCGAATTCCGTACTCTGGCCAATCAGCACTGGCTAATGCATTGTATTGGCTTGATGAAGCAGTGCTGAATGTGTGTGCTTAGCACACACATTCAGCTCTACTTCATCGGGCTAATAGAATGCATTGGCCAATCAGCGCTGGCCAATGCATTCTATTAGCGTGAACTGAGTTTGCACAGGGGTTCTAGTGCACCCTCGGCTCTGCTACATCAGATTGCTACATCTGATGTAGCAGTGCCGAGTGTGCATCAGATGTGTAGTTGAGCAAAACTGACTCAGCACTGCTAAGTCTCTGCATTCGCATAGGAATGCATTGGCCAGCCTTCGGCCAATCAGCGCTGGCTCTGCCGGAGGAGGCGGAGTCTAAGGTCGGACCTGAATGGAGACTGGTGTGGAGCGATCTTAGACTCCGCCTCCTCCAGCAGAGCCAGCGCTGATTGGTCGAGTTCCGTACTCTGGCCAATCAGCGCTGGCCAATGCATTCTATTAGCTTGATGAAGCAGAGTGTGCACAAGGGTTCAAGCGCACCCTCGGCTCTGATGTAGCAGAGCTGAGGGTGCACAAGGGTTCAAGTGCACCCTCGGCTCTCCTACATCAGAGCCGAGGGTGCGCTTGAACCCTTGTGCAGCCTCGGCTCTGCTACATCAGAGCCGAGGGTGCGCTTGAACCCTTGTGCACACTCTGCTTCATCAAGCTAATAGAATGCATTGGCCAGCACTGATTGGCCAGAGTACGGAATTCGGCCAATCAGCGCTGGCCAATGCATCCCTATGGGAAAAAGTTTATCTCACAAAAATCACAATTACACACCCGATAGAGCCCCAAAAAGTTATTTTTAATAACATTCCCCCCTAAATAAAGGTTATCCCTAGCTATCCCTGCCTGTACAGCTATCCCTGTCTCATAGTCACAAAGTTCACATTCTCATATGACCCGGATTTGAAATCCACTATTCGTCTAAAATGGAGGTCACCTGATTTCGGCAGCCAATGACTTTTTCCAATTTTTTTCAATGCCCCCAGTGTCGTAGTTCCTGTCCCACCTCCCCTGCGCTGTTATTGGTGCAAAAAAGGCGCCAGGGAAGGTGGGAGGGGAATCGAATTTTGGCGCACTTTACCACGTGGTGTTCGATTCGATTCGAACATGGCGAACACCCTGATATCCGATCGAACATGTGTTCGATAGAACACTGTTCGCTCATCTCTAATTATGATCCTTAGATACAGACCCCTTGTATCGCATTACTGTTACTGGTGAGTATATGTAAACAAGCTGGATGTTAGCGTCTCTGAATCTATAGGTTCTGTGCTCTCAGGAATGCCCTGGCTGGCTATATATACATCTCATTTAGTTAATTTCCTACAGAGGCCTTGACTGTAAGATGAGATGTAACTCATGCTACAACCTAACTAGATGGAAAGGAACAAGTGTGAGGAGAAGCTGCTGTGGATGAGAAACGTGTTTGTCATTGTATAGAGTGCCGACCAATCCTATAGTCTTGGCAGTCCCGCAAGCTGATTATTTTGTAAGAGGGGCAATTCTGATATTAAGAGGAATTGTTACTGGAGTGCACACAGTGAAAATGTTTCCTACTGTTTATTTCCTTCAGTGCTGACTACTTGTTAGCTTTGCTTCATTAGTAAGTCAGAAATTCACCTTTTGTCTTTTGCTACTGCTGTCTCTCCCCCACATTTTACCATTCCCTAGATTGGCTCCTATATATAAGCACACGTTCAACATGAAGCCAGAGCATAGCGTTATGATTAGAGATGAGCGAACACTATTTGAAACGGCCGTTTCGAATAGCACGCACTCATAGGAATGAATGGAAGCGGCCGGCACGCCGACTTTGCCGGCGGCCGGCCGCTTAACCCCCTGCGTGCCGGCTGCGTCCAGTCATTCCTTTGGGTGTGTGCTATTTGAAACGGGAGTTTCGAATAGTGTTCGCACATCTCTAGTTATGATAAAGCTAATAAACTTTAGCAACTAAATTTTTAAAGTGAAAAAAAATTGTTACCCTCCAACCTATTGTACATTGAAGGAAGGCTCAATAAGCAATGGGATAGGATCAGTTTTATTGTTAGATGTAAAATTCTTTATCTTATCCAGCTTTGGGTTATTTTGAAAAAAAAAAAGTTGACTATTTTTACCCCATACCACCAGAGCTAGCTTTGGCCTTCATTGTTAGTATTTTCATCACCACATTTTAGGATCCATATCTTATATTTTACCTTTATCATAGCTGTAGGAGGGCAATATTTTGTGGGATGTGTTGTATTTTTCAATGGTACAATTGCTGGGTATACAAATCTGTCCATTGTACAGTACATTTCTGTTTATGCTGCACTCTGGCTTTCACTTACAAATACTGATGCAAAATACTGATCAAAATACTGCCATGTGAATATGACCATCTGATTTGTTTTTATCTCTATTCTTTATTTACTTACTTATTTTTATTTAAAAAACAGGCCCAGATACTATGAGGAATTCAGAATGTAATTCACAGTGCTGTACGACTTTATTCACACGTCAGTGTTTTGCGTTAGTGTTTATAAATCAAAATCAGTAGTGGAGACTAAGGGAGCCTGCACACGGAGTTACGTTCCGCTCATTCTGAACGTAAAACTCATTCAGAATGAGCACGTAAAAACCAGATCCCATTGACTTGAATGGACGCCGGCATATGTGCGCTACCCATTGAAATCAATGGGAGGCTTTTCTCCCTATTGCATTCAATGTGATACACGCGTATGCCAGTACCCATTCAAGTTAATGGGATCTGGTTTTTACGCGCGCATTCTGAACGAGTTTTACGTTCAGAATGAGCGGAGCGTAACTCCATGTGCAGGCTCCCTTATGGTATGTTCACAGAGCGGAAAATGAAGAGAAATTCCTCTTCATTTTCTGCTGTTGGCATTTTTGCCACGATCTAGCTACAATAGGAAGGTGATGCAGTTCCGCTGCTGATTAGGCCCGGTTGAATTGGCCTAATCAGAAGGGAGTCTTGAGCTATGGATTCTGAGGCTGAATCAGCCATGGTGTCCGCAGCAAGATCGAGCAGTATGCTTCTTTTTTTGCACAATCCAAGAGGAATCTGCCCCGGATTTTGGAGCAAAATCCGACCCCAAAAACGCAGCAAATTCTTCTCTGAACACAGCCTTAGAGATAAGCTATAATGGATAGACTTGTACCTGTTCTGTGTTCCTAACCACCTCCTGGTTTTGGCTTAGAAACACTGATGAAAAACACTGACATGTGAATAAGACCTTACAAAAGGCTTCACTCTCTTTTACAATGAACATTAGTTCCTTTATCCACATGTGATTCTCTGTAACATGGAGGAATAATAAAATGGATGAAATCATTGTTCTAGGTAGCAATGCGCCAATCATTTCCTGGCATCACCGTGGCTGTGATTTTCCTGGCAGCCCTGCGGTACAATTGTAACTGATATTTAGCACTGATTCATACAGTACATTACTATAGACTTTTATTTTTCACTGGCTCCACAATAATTATATTTCACTGGGAGGTCAATGCTGTTTATCAGATGCCGTGTACATCATATATTATTACTGCCTGACATCTGCTACAGAAAGAAAAAAGCTCAGTGTCCACCTGCTGTACTCACAGCCCACCATATACTGTCAATTATGTGCTTTCACCCAATAGCCCACACAGCTCTTATACTGCACAAGCTGCCAGTCATGGAGGAATGTCAGAACAGCTCCGGAATATGCTGTATACCTGGGCTGTACAAAGAATACATTCATATAAAAACAGATCATATTATTGCTATGCATTAAAAGCTATCCCCAGGTATAACCTACAAGACCACACTGATGCCTCTGATAGCAGATCATACATAAAGAGAGTACAATATGGGGAAATCTAGTGAAGAGATAAATCTAAAAAAGTAATCTGACGCTGTCCAAAATGAATTAAAGACCCAACTCAGACCAATCCCTAGTGAAGTCACTGTTTACATCAGCATGTATCGACTAGCCGACAGACACACGCTCACACATATATATATATATATATATATATATATATATGCTATTAAGTCTGAATAAGGTAGAGATTCATGAGGTGTTATAGTGTATATGTTACTATACATTCCTCAGAGTAATCTCTAATCAGCATATATCACTATCTCTCCATCTCAACGCGTTTCCCCCTCCATCAAATATGTGGATTCATCAGGAGATATAACATACAGCCCTACAGAGGTATGCAGTTAATACTGCAATTCTCTATGCCTCTATGCTCTGTTGGTAGACATACAGTCCTATGAAAAAGTTTGGGCACCCCTATTAATCTTAATCATTTTTAGTTCTAAATATTTTGGTATTTGCAACAGCCATTTCAGTTTGATATATCTAATAACTGATGGACACAGTAATATTTCAGGATTGAAATGAGGTTTATTGTACTAACAGAAAATGTGCAATATGCATTAAACCAAAATTGGACCGGTGCAAAAGTATGGGCACCTCAACAGAAAAGTGACATTAATATTTAGTAGATCCTCCTTTTGCAAAGATAACAGCCTCTAGTCGCTTCCTGTAGCTTTTAATCAGTTCCTGGATCCTGGATAAAGGTATTTTGGACAAACAATTCAAGTTCAGTTAAGTTAGATGGTCGCCGAGCATGGACAGCCCGCTTCAAATCATCCCACAGATGTTCAATGATATTCAGGTCTGGGGACTGGGATGGCCATTCCAGAACATTGTAATTGTTCCTCTGCATGAATGCCTGAGGATTTGGAGCGGTGTTTTGGATCATTGTCTTGCTGAAATATCCATCCCCGGCGTAACTTCAACTTCGTCACTGATTCTTGAACATTATTCTCAAGAATCTGCTGATACTGAGTGGAATCCATGCGACTCTCAACTTTAACAAGATTCTCGATGCCGGCATTGGCCACACAGCCCCAAAGCATGATGGAACCTCCACCAAATTTTACAGTGGGTAGCATGTGTTTTTCTTGGAATGCTGTTTCTTTTTGGACGCCATGCATAACGCCTTTTTTTATAACCAAACAACTCAATTTTTGTTTCCAAAATGAAGCTGCCTTGTCCAAATGTGCTTTTGCATACCTCAGGCGACTCTGTTTGTGGCGTACGTGCAGAAACGGCTTCTTTCTCATCACTCTCCCATACAGCTTCTATTTGTGCAAAGTGCGCTGTATAGTTGACCGATGCACAGTGACACCATCTGCAGCAAGATGATGCTGCAGCTCTTTGGAGGTGGTCTGTGGATTGTCCTTGACTGTTCTCACCATTCTTCTTCTCTGCCTTTCTGATATTTTTCTTGGCCTGCCACTTCTGGGCTTAACAAGAACTGTCCCTGTGGTCTTCCATTTCCTTACTATGTTCCTCACAGTGGAAACTGACAGGTTAAATCTCTGAGACAACGTTTTGTATCCTTCCCCTGAACAACTATGTTGAACAATCTTTGTTTTCAGATCATTTGAGAGCGGGCTGTCCATGTTCGGCGACCATCAAACTTAACTGAACTTGAATTGTTTTGTAGAAAGAAATGGTCCAAAATACCTTCATCCAGGATCCAGGAACTGATTAAAAGCTACAGGAAGCGACTAGAGGCTGTTATATTTGCAAAAGGAGGATGTACTAAATATTAATGTCACTTTTCTGTTGAGGTGCCCATATTTTTGCACCGGTCAAATTTTGGTTTAATGCATATTGCGCATTTTCTTTTAGTACAATAAACCTCATTTCAATCCTGAAATATTACTGTGTCCATCAGTTATTAGATATATCAAACTGAAATGGCTGTTGCAAACACCAAAATATTTAGAACTAAAAATGATTAAGATTAATAGGGGTGCCCAAACTTTTTCATAGGACTGTATGTGCTGAATGGTGAGGGATTCAGTATAATTTTTTTGTTGTTGTTTTATAATGGCAATTATTGATATATGACATATTATAGGGCACACTAGGGGGCATTATGACTATAGGAGGGGATCATTCATTTAAGGGGCATAGAGAATATAAGGGGTCATTGGGGCATTATGCATATGGGGTAGATAATTTCTGTAAATAATATAAAAGAGTTTTCCAGTTATTAGTCCTCAGGATACAGCATCAATAAGAGAGCAGCTGTCAGGATTCTCAGGCCGCTTTACCTTTAAGGTTACCATGTCACAGGGGTCAGTATTGAGTCCTCTCTTGTTTAATATCTTTACTAATGACCTGGTAGAGGGTTTACTAAGCAGGTGTCCATATTTGCAGATGATACTAAACTTTGTAAGGTAATCAAAAATGAGGAGGATAGTAGAATATTACAGGGGGATCTAAGGAAGCTGGAAGCATGGGCGGAGACTTGGCAAATGAAGTTTAATGTTAAGAAATGTAAGGTAATGCACTTTGGTCGACGTAATAAAATGTATGACTATGTACTTAATAGTAAATTACTGGATAAGACTGTCAATGAAAAAGACTTGGGGATTTTGGTGGACAGCAAGCTTACCTTTAGTGACCAGTGTCGGGCAGCGGCTGCCAAGGCAAATAAAATTATGGGATGCGTCAAAAGAGGTCTAGATTCTCATGACAAGGACATAGTTATGCCTATATACAAATCACTGGTACGGCCACATTTAGAATATTGTGCACAATTTTGGGCCCCGATATACAAGAAAGATATAAGTGAACTTGAAAGAGTGCAAAGATAGGCAACCAAAATTATTAGGGGAATGGCTGGGGTTATTCAGTTTAGAGAAAAGACGTCTATGACGTCTACAATACAAAGAACCTTCTAATGATTGTTTTACTCCTAGGCCAGTGACAGTGACAAGAGGACATCCACTATGTCTGGAGGAGAGAAAGTTTCACCAGAAACATAGAAGGGGATTCTTCACAGTAAGAACAGCGAGGCTCTGGAACTCTCTGCCCCAGGAAGTGGTGATGGTGGATTCATTAAACAAGTTCAAAGAGGGCCTGGATGCCTTTCTTGAAGAGAACAATATTACGGTTTACCGATTCTAGATTATAAGGACACGTTAATCCGAGATTTTTATACTGACTGCCAGATTGGAGTCGGGAAGGAATTTTTCCCCCTGAAATGGAGCAATTGGCATGAGCCTCATGGGTTTTTTTTGCCTTTCCCTGGATCAACACTATAGGTGATTGTAGGGTTACAGGTTGGACTTGATGGACTCATGTCTTCATCCAACCTCATTTACTATGTAACTATGTGTCAACCTGGGAAGCTTCTGCAGTTTCAGAGGTTTCCTGGGTTAGTCAAATTAGCAGCTGAGGAGTCCTATATATGACCCCTCCCTCCTGACACAGGTGTCCGACTAATTTAGTGTCTCTAGTTTGGCTATCTGATTGTGTGTGTATTGGATTGCTGTACTGATCCCTGGCTTGTTCATTGGATATATCGCTTTTGCTTCCTGATTCTGCCTTTGACATACCTGTATGGATTTGACCCTAGGCTTTCTAATGGATATCACTTTTGTCTTCTGATTCTGTCTCTGATATCTTCTCCTGGTTTTGACCCTTGTCTATACTATTAATCTCCTTTTCCTGCCTATAAAATGACGCCACTTTTAACTTTTTTTCCCGGGCCACTCTCAGGAGCCAATCTGCCCCTGCCCAGGACCCCTCTCCCCCTACAGCTGCCATACAAATAAAAGAGTTTAAAGTAGATCGCATTGTTTTCTGTTTAGTGACTGTGATGAGAGCTCAGCTCATGTTGACTTGTATAGGAGCTGAACTGCAGTAACTCAGCACAGCCAATACATAGAAAACAGAGCTTATTTGTTCTCTGTATAGTGGCTGCTGACTAGTGAGGATCCCAAGTCTCAGACCCCTGCTAACATGATACTGATGACCTATCTTACAGATAGAACATCAATATAGCTTGATTGGAAAACCCCTTTAAGCTTTGGGCATGCTGGAACTTGTGGTAATACTGGGGGAGAGTATGTATATGATGTTCTAATACATTTTAAGTAGAAATTGAAACGATGCAGTGTACAATCCCAGGGAACTTTAAATGGAATATTCCACCTATAGATTTTATTGGTTTGTTCACCACTGGGATACCTTTAATACAGGGATTATGGGTGGCTATATATTGTGGGGATGATTATATGAACATGGGTTGTCTCCTTTGTTGTGAATGGGAATGTGGTCTCTTTGGTTAACATTTACCTCTCATTCAGCTCTTTAGGGACTGAATATGAATGCTTGACTGAGAATGGGGACTAGGGTACCAGATTTCATCTAATCTATGCTAGTTTTAGACTAGTGTTCACCTGTATTGGGATCCGAAAGAAGGAGAGCCTGTGTGGGATGTTTCTCTTTGATGCTTTTAGACAGGGGTGGGCAATTAATTTTCCCATGGGGCCACATGAGAAATTGTAACGGTTCTAGAGGGCCATGCGCACAGCAGCAAATTTAGCTCCACCCACTTCTCCGCTGACTCCGCCCATTCTCATTTTTCCATGTGCCCCACAAAGTAAAATCCTCCTACGGTCACCCGAACATTATACACCCCACATTATAACGTTTCCCTCCAAATGTCCCACAGTATTAAATCCCTCTCCTGGTGCCCCAGTATAAACTAGCAGAAACTAGAGGGGGCATTAACCTGGGGCAGCTGGAGGGGGACATTAAACAGTGGGAATAGTTGCAGGGGGACATTAAACTGGGGGCATCTAGAGGCAGACATGTCCCCCTCCAGCTACCCCCCCATGGTTTAATATCCTCCTTCAGCTGCCCCAGTTTAATGTCACCCTCCATCTGCCCCCTAGTTTAATGTCCCCTCTCCATGTGCATTCAGTTTAACTGCCCCCCTACATCTTCCCCTAGTTCCTCCCTCTTGCTCACACATGCTGTCTCTTCTGTCTTTATCATCCAGCAGCCCCCATTGCCGGCAGCTTGCATCAAGCACACAGTCCCGTGTGGCTCCGACCACTAACGTGTCATAGGCTATCCTGGTGATAGGCTGTGATGACATCAACACAGGTCCTTGAAAAAACTTCAACTAGCTATGCAGGCCGGATTGAAGCAGTCAGAGGTCCAGATGTGGCCTGCGGGCCATACATTACCCAGGTCTGCTTTTACATGTAATCTGCGGTGGAGTCTACCATACAGACTCCAACACAGGTTTGAACCGAGCCTTAATTCCTCTGAAATGCAACTTGACTCCATAGACAGACCATTCAATCAGAATCAGATGCATTTTCCATCATACACAACATAATATGCTGAATGATCTACACTAGATAGTATGAGGTGCCTGCAGTTCATCTTTATACATAAATGGAAACTTTGGATTTTCCTAGTGCAGCTGCGAGATTTATGGAAGGGGCTTTATATAAGTTCCATTTTCTACTGTAATATAATCAATTTTTGCACCAGGACCTGTGAGGTTGGAACACAGTTTGCTGCATGCAGGGATAGCAGATTGGCCAAGCGTTCCCATTCACATCCCTCGACATGATTCATATTTTTAGTAGCAGTACTTACAATAGAAGCTGTTGGGGAATGATTGAGGAGTGGGAGGAAAGGAACATGAGGCTAAATCTCCAATTAATTACACCCAGTAATACAATGACAGTTACCAAAAAATCAGAACATTGGCAGAAATGTACGTGTCTAGGGATGGAACGTCAAGTGATCTGCACCTGCTCCTGTGTAGGCACAAAGCACAGAAGTCTCTCCAGATTGCAGGGCACCAAAGATATGATTTTGTTTTGTGGGTCATTTTATCCTCTATAGGTTACTACAACATACCGCCATACAGCATATGTGGAGGCGTCGTGACCTCGTCCTGTTCACGCAGTTGACAGCATCTCCACAATGAGCTGTTCAGTCATTTTCGTAACATAAAATCTGTCTCCTGTGTAGTTGTGACTCACTGCACTGATCGGGGCTGATGGCTCCTATATAACCAGACTAAGCTGCCATATGCTCACCCTGTATATGGAACAGAACATAACATAGTACATCAGTATCCCAATAATAAGAAGAATTTTGAGCCAAGCAATCTCATAACCTAGAAAACTCTGTTTGCGTGCCTTGCAAAAGTATTCATACTCCTTGAACTTTTTCACATTTTGTCACCTTACAACCACAAACTTAAATGTATTTTATCGAGATTTTAAGTGATAGACCAACACAAAGTAGTAGATAATTGTGAATTTGAAGGAACATGATACAGGTTTTTCTAAATTTTAATCAAATAAAAATCTGAAAAGTGTAACGGGCAAAAGTATTCGGCCCCCTGTATTGATACCCCTAAAAATCCAGGGCACACAATTGCCTTCAGAAGTCACTTAATTAGTTAATACAGTCCAGCTGTGTATAATTCAGCCTCAGTGGTTTGTTAGAGAACACTAGTGAACAAACATCATCATGAAGACCAAGGAACTCACCAGACGGGCCAGAGATAAAGTTATGGAGAAGTTTAAAGCAGGTTTAGGTTGTAAAAACATATCTCAAGCTTTAAACATCCCAAGGAGCACTGTTCAATCCATCATCTGAAAATGGAAAAAGTATTCTACAACTTCAAACCTACTAAAACACCTACAACACCAGAACTGTGGATGAGAACACAATGGACAGATTACCAAAAGGAATCAGGGTGGCACAGAATATAACAGCTCCAAGAGCAAGCATAATCCAGAGAACTCTGCTCCCCTCTCCTCCAGAGAGTTGTAAGTCACGTCATCCAAACTATAATGCTAGTTAAGGAGAAATACAGGCCAGGTTCCTTGACAACAATGATTAAACAATGGGAGAAATACTTTCATATAGCAGGTAAACAAGGCAATGTATTTAGGAAAATTATTGACTTTACATAACATAGCAGTATAGATAGGATCCTGGAGATGGGAATATCCCTTTAATCCCTAGACATTGCTAATATGGCTATTTACGGTGATATTTCGTGCTGCATTCACATTAAAGTCAAACAGATGTGATAAGAGTTGCTTCTCCATGCAAGGCTTAATTTTCTGGTCCAATCACATGTAAAAAGATTAGGTCCGCACTCCTGTATTCCTTAAAATTTTATCTTTATTCCATTCTTTTAAAAGTTCATCTTCTTACAAATATAAAGTGTGCAAAAACTCCCCAAAGTGACTTAAAAAATCATCACTAGCTCTAAGTCACTTTGGGGATTTTTTGCTCACTTTATATTTGTAAGAAGATGAACTTTTAAAAGAATGGAATAAAGATGAAATTTTAAGGAATACAGGAGTGCGGACCTAATCTTTTTACATGTGATTGGACTTACTGTGCTCCAGGAGTCCGGAGCCATTTGGCCGTGCACCCAGTGGATTATACTTACAAACCAACAGAAGCGGTGAGCTACAATCTTTCCTAATATTCTTTGAAATTTTAATTTTCTGATGTTGCTATTTGATAAAGACAGCTTTTTGGTCCTTTATCATTACCTTGATCACCAAAGTTTTTTAAAACGTTGCTCCCCCTGTGAGCTCCTCCCTTCACCTTCTTCCAAGAGGTCTCGTCTCAGCAGGGAGCCTAGCTAGTCACAAAAAGGCAGTTTACAGCTCTCTATTCTTCTAAACTATTGGCTAATTTACACATGGACTAGGTCAGTGTCATAACTACCAAGGTAGCAGCTGCCACAGGGCCCGACACCTTAGGGGGCCCGGTCCTCCTCACTAGTTAATATGCCAAAAAAAGAAATAAACAATAAATTTTACTTTTTGAACTTTTTGAGGCCTGAGGCCACTTAAGGTGTCGGGTCCAAGGTGGTGAAGAGTCTCGGCTTGCGTCCTGACATTGGGGGAGGTGCAGAGACATCACGCAGGAAGAAGATGCCGAGGGATGGAGTGAGTTTAACCTATGTGTGCAGGGCAGGCTGTCAGCACACAGCATTGTAACCCCTTCTTTCCAGTGAACTTATTACAGTATTATGTTTTACAGTACATAATACTGTGCTACTGGGGCCACTATAAAGCATAATACTGTGTGCAGGGGACACTATAGGGTATAATACTGTGTACAGGGGTCACTATGGGTCATAATAGTGCCTGCAGGAATGCGTTGGAAAATGGGCGGGTGGTCGGGGTCTTTGGAGGGGGGGGGGCCATGTCAAAGGTTCGCCACGGGGCCCCGCTATTCCTAGTTACGACACTGGACTAGGTGTCTATAAAATAAGCCATGCTGAATATAAATCATATGATATTTAATTGTTTATTAAAAACTATATACATGTGTAGCCTCAAGCAGAAGAAATAGAAAATTATATTTTAATGGTTATTTGCAATAGAATACATAAAAAAATTGTTTCAAGTCTTATGTATCCTGAAATAAATAGGGTAAATATAGTACAGATATGCAAAGCCATATAAAAGATACTGGTGTGTAAAGCAATGCATACCAAAAGTGTTAAATTTGGCCTTAACATTAGGGCATCAGTGACCCTTGGTCCTGAAAGGGTTATGGCAATGGCAAAAATGTTGTTGTTTTTTTTCAGTTCCTTCCAAGAAAGAGTTATGGTATCTACTGAAAAATTGTACCATTAACGACTACCACTTGTCCTGCACAAAAACATTCTCTTACAAAGTTACCTTGGTGGAAAAATTAATTATGCATTGTATCCAAACAATTGATAGGTAGCGCGCTCACTCAGGAGAAATTTAGTAGAATGAGTATGTTGAAAATAAACACTTTATTCGGAATGTGATAACGCATTTCGGGGTATTGAAGTCATACAATTGGCTTCACCCCTTTATCAGCTCTCTTTCCAGCGAGCTGAATAGCATGCTATTCATAATCCATAATTCAGTCTAATCGACCTTGAGTCGCAAATTTTGGGTACGCTGCCACCTACTACTCGGTTAGTCCTTAGCACAATTGTGCTTACGTATTGTGAACCTGTTGATTACCCACATCTATACTTATATCCTGGAGAAGCGCGGTTACCCTTGAAGAATTATATCCATTCTCTAGTTGGTGGGAAAATTAAATAGTTAAAAAATGGTCATTAAGGCCTTAAATGGTCATCAAAGGGTTAATGGATTGAGTATTTTGTATTAATATTAATAGCGTCTTTTAGGTAAAATGCATCTTTAAGGCTAATTCACACAGTTCTATTTTCACCCTGTATATTTCCTTCTTATCAGACCCCATCATGAGAAAGTAACAGTATGAATACAGCGCAAAGCTCAGATATCCCATAGTGGCCCCTCCACACAGTATAATGTCCCATAGTGGCCCCTCCACACAGTATAATGTCCCATAGTGGCCCCTCCACACAGTGTAATGTCCCATAGTGGCCCCTCCACACAGTATAATGTCCCATAGTGAGCCCCTCCACACAGTATAATGTCCCATAGTGGCCCCTCCACACAGTGTAATGTCCCATAGTGGCCCCTCCACACAGTATAATGTCCCATAGTGGCCCCTTCACACAGGCCAATCAGCGCTGGCTCTGCCAGAGGAGGCGGAGTCTAAGGTCGGACCTGAATGGAGACTGTTGTGGAGCGATCTTAGACTCCGCCTCCTCCAGCAGAGCCAGCGCTGATTGGTCGAATTCCGTACTCTGGCCAATCAGCGCTGGCCAATGCAATGACAGGGATGACAGGGATTTCCATGCAATCAGCCCATCTGATATAGCAGGGCCGAGTGTGTGATGTAGCAGAGCCGAGTGTGCACACTCGGCTCTGCTACATCTGATGTGCCGGTCAGCCCATCTGATATAGCAGAGCCGAGTGTGTGATGTAGCAGAGCCGAGTGTGAATATAGGAATCCATAGGAATGCATTGGCCAGCGCTGATTGGCCAGAGTACGGAATTCGACCAATCAGCGCTGGCTCTGCCGGAGGAGGCAGAGTCTAAGGTTGGACCTGAATGGAGACTGGTGTGGAGCGATCTTAGACTCCGCCTCCTCCAGCAAAGCCAGCGCTGATTGGTCGAATTCCGTACTCTGGCCAATCAGCGCTGGCCAATGCAATGACAGGGATGACAGGGATTTCCATGCAATCAGCCCATCTGATATAGCAGAGCCGAGTGTGTGATGTAGCAGAGCCGAGTTTTTTTTTGGAGTTTGCCACGTGATGTTCGATTCGAATCGAACACATCGAACAGCCTGATATCCGATCGAACATGTGTTCGATAGAACACTGTTCGCTCATCTCTACTAATAAAGACTTGGACATAGTGTTTATTTATCTCTTTATGTAAACACAAAGATAACATTTACAGTCCCCGGAGCATGTATATGTTTTTTTTTCTCTCCAATCCTGTGTAATGTAATATACATTTACTGTACATATTATTTGATCTGTATTATTATCGATTTCTAGTAATGATAATAATTTCCCATGGTAAAGGCAATGTCTTTATCTACTGAGGTAATTCATAATGTCCTGTCCATCAAGATCACCACAGAAAACGCATTATGTGAATAAAGCTTAAACCTGCAGAATATATGTACAGGCTAAAACAGACTGGAATAGACCAGAGCATGCATCCATTTTAGGCAATAGGAGACCCTGTACTATATCAATGCAATTGATGCATAAAGTCTATTGCATTGGAATATGGCCCATTAGTGACTGATGTAGAAAGTCTATACCTTGGTCACTAGCTGGTTAACTTGGTATAAGGGCTCTGCTTGTCTATATACATAATTATTGCTATTATTTCATTTAATGGCAGATTATATTATGGATGGCTATATCCAAGGCTACTTAAGAAAGGGGGCCAATGGCCGCCCAAACTGCGCTGATCTGTCAGCCCTGTATCAAGCATCCAATGTCCTGTAGATGCAGTTACACTGGAGAGTCAAATAATACAACATATCCAATAGTATCAGTAAAGTAAAAAGTTCACTGAGGTCCCTTCTACATTATCGTTGGCTGAGTTTCTCCGCTGCTTGAGTTTCATACCCACTGCCAAGGAATGAAGAGTTGCTCATGGCCTCGGGGCATGACTTAGCCAGTAGTTACTGGCAGGTGCCTGTTACTGAACAGGACAGTGCAAAGATTGCCTTAATCAAACCAATGGGGCTGTATGAGTTCCTACAGGTTGTGGTGAGAAACCTGCTGGCCATTTTCCAGAGGTTGATAAAGCTGAGCCTGAGAAAACTGAGCCAAGAATACTTGTTCATTCACCTGGATGACATCATCATCTTCTCTGTCACATTGCCATATTTAAGAGGAATAAGGAAAGGCTGGTGGGGTACTGGTGGTGTCCAAGGAAAGCATGTGGCCTGTAGATACAAAGTTTTAGGCAGTGCAACAGTGGCCCATGCCATGCTCTGATGGGATTGGTGAACTACTACAAGCTCTCTACTAAGGACTGCCATAATAGTAGCTATGCTGTATGTTGTGCTGGCAAGAGCAACCCCTAGAGAAACTAAAGAGGCCTTTGGACTAAATGGAGGTGGCAGACCACACTTTACGGTTGATAAAAGAACTAGTCATCAGCGTGCCAATACATGAACATTGTGAAGCTGTTCATGTTGCACATGGATCAGAACCTAAATGAACTAAATGTAAAGATAAGGCACAGAAGCAACTAGTTTTCCTAGGCAAAAAAACCTTACAAATTTACAAACAACCACTTAAAAGACATTAAGAACACCCCTGTAAGTACCAGTGAGAGGCACTGCGGCACATCGAATTAACAGAATGTGACTATGTGGTATGTACAAATGGGCCCCACTTTTAATTTTGCCAAGGGCCCCATTTTGTCTAAAACTACACAGGAATGTTGTCATCAGTGTTTACTAGGATAGCTATTTGGCATTACAGGGTTAACAACTTACCCAGCAGTAGAAAACATCTAGGATCAACTTCAGCAGAACATCTAACAGGAACAGAAGACTGATCTGCAAAGTATACGTATATGGGTGCCGCCATATCATTCGCTACTGGGCTGTAGACCATGAGGGGACCCTACATAGAGATATCACATAAAATATACCATTATTTTAAATGGTACAAGGTAGGTAGGGGGACCCACTACAAATTGTGTTCTTAGCTCAAAACGACCCTTATCCAAGGGCTTAATGCTATGTTCACATGAATATTGCCATACAGTGTCTGAATTACTAGTGTCATACAGTTCATATATCAATAAAACTATACAGAGCCTTTACGGGGGATTCAGAAGCTCTGGTTTTTTTCCCAACAGCAGTCTTTATTGCAGCAGACAAGCTTAAAAGGTAGTGCTGCTCAGCATGTCAAAACAAACAAATGAAAATAAAGACCTACGCCTCTCCGGCGGCTTACTAAACAAGTTATTCCCTCACTAACCAGGGGTTCAGCCTACTGCTGACCTCCTAACAGGGTTCACCAGTAAACAAGGGGTACACATACCCGGCCCTTTAACAGCGTCCTTTTTGGCAGAGCTTTCCCAGACTGGTTAAGTGTGTGTTTCAGTCTCTCTTCTCTCTCTTTCTCTAACCAGCACACCTGTGCTACTTACAAAGCCCTGCTGGTCGGTTCCCAAGACTGGAATGGATTGCCCAGCAGGACTGACCCGAACTTTACTCCAGTCCGGAACCTACAAGCTAAACGCCTGTGCATCCACCAGTGTAGAAACTTTCTAAAGTCAGAAAATCAGCCATGATTTCTTTATTAAGTGAAACCACTGTTCAGTTCATCTGCTGTGCTTATCTCGGTTACTATGCCATTTTTCAGTGGGGCCCAAGATATACTATCTTTAGATCCAAAGATCCTTGTAAGGACTAATCTCCTTCCAAGTAGAATTTACAATCCACCCAGTTACAGTATAGAAAGGGACTGAAACATTCTACTAAAGATAAAACCAGTCCTAACATTTTTATACAATAAACCATCAATGTGGATGAATCTCACTATAATCTCTATAAAAGCCTTTATCAACCATTGTATCTTCTACAAAAGGCCTCTCCTTCCCTGTATGATCACAATGGCCCCTCACAAGGCTTTATTCCTCCTGTCACTAGCAGCAGGTAGAGTTTATGGTTTATTTCTTGACCCGGATCATTGAATGTCTACACAACTGCACTTATTCTACAATACTGGTCTCTGCTAGTGAACTATGGCCACCACTGCCAACCCAGAGATAGAGTCACATCTCCTGCCCCATCTACTGATAATACAGCACTAGAAGAAGCAGCCATGAAGTCCTCCATTCCTCTGGACACTATACTATCAGTCATGATGCCCACATCACATATGGCAGAGCTGGTACATGTAGTACTGGCGGGCAGGTGACACCTGAGGATTCTGTGACCTCTGCCATCATGTGACCTGCACACGACCAACTGTTATTTAGTCTCAACTGTCGACGGCAGCGACTAGACTGGACTTCAGGATTACTGAAGAACTTCACAGAATGGCGAACACTGGACTTAGAGGAGAAGGAGATAGGAAGAGAGAAGAGGAGGAGAGAGAAGAGAAGAAGAGAGAAGATGGAAAGAGGAAGAGAAAAGAAGGCAGCAAGATTGGATCTAGAGAGATAAAGAAGAAGAGAGGAGGAGAAGCCAGAATATTGGAGGATGATGGGCCAAGACCAGGCAGTAGACAGGACTCCGGAACATCCAGCCCCTACCCTGACTTTTACATCAGTCGTCTCACCACCCATCAGGTGTTGGGTAGGGGCAGCTTTGGCAAAGTAAGCTTTATGACTTCTTATTTTTTAATAAAGGGAAAGTTAAAGTGGTTGACCCATTATGGATGCTCATTCCCTATCCACGGGACAGGGGATACGTGACCAATTGATGGGGGCCCGATTTACACGTCGCCCAGTGATCAGGAGGACGGGGAACCAACAGACCCCTATGATCTCATTGTGAATGGAGTGCAAGTGCAATTGCATGAATGGCGCTCTATTCCCTTCTATGGGGCTGTGGGCGCTTTACAGATAGGGAATAAGTGTCCATAATGAAACAAACTTTTCAGTAATTTAGTTTTTCATTTCCTGTTCAACTAAATGCAAGTTATTGTTTCCTGTTATCAGCCAAGTAATGCATATCAGAGACTAACAGCCAGGGGTGAACCTGCCCCTTTCGCCGCCCGAGCCGAACGACAGAAAGCTGCCGGGGCTAAGTGAAGGGGCGGGGCTTATCAGCATGAGCAGGCACGGAGAGGACCTGCTCTCTGCCTGAGTGTGAGGGGAGGCTGCTGGAGCAGCGCTGCTCCAGTGGCCTCCCCAATCCACCACTCGGTGCTAAGCCAGTCCAGGACAGCTTGAATTGGACTGGCTTAGGTAAGCAAAAATGCCGCCCTCCCTGGGGCCCTGGCATAGCGCTGCCTGAAGCGGTCGCTTCAGGTCGCCTCATGGGAGGTGCGGCGCTGCTAACAGCAGATTCTTCCAATTGTGTGAATGTTAGGATGTACAGAAATGTCATGGCCGCCTGTTCACTCCTTTATATATCATATCTCTAGTGCTGAGAACCTCCAATAACTATCTATATATGTGACTGGTATCAGCAGCCCTTTCTATAGGTGTGTAGCTATAGGGGGCGCTGCAGTAGCTACTGGTCCTGGACCCTGAGGGGACCCAGATATTACACTGGAGTGTCAAGTTCTGCCTCAGCTGCAGTGTAATAAGCTCCCCCATTAGGTCTAGTCTGATAGAAAGTGGTATCCACTGTAATGGCATGCTGGTCTCAGGGACTGAAGAGTCTGGTATGTGTTTCCAAATATTCTGTATAGTCATCCCCATAAGGTTCAAAAGCACAGACACCACATTATATTTGCCCACTTCTGCTGTAGGGTCTGGACCCAGCTGACTGACCGACCACTCAATCCTCCCCTCTGTTATAGGGAGCAGAATCGCTGGAAACCCCTGCACTATAAATCCCCATGTAATACCTGTATAAGAACTTCCCATGTGACCACTTCTAATGACTTTTCCATCTTTTTCTTCAGGTGGTCCTGGCATCATTACCTTGGAGAAATACCTTTGTGGCCATCAAGGTTGTCGACAAGACAGGACAATGCAGCAGTTTTACGAGAGCGACAGATACTCCTGAAGACCCAAGAGTGTCCATTTATCTCACATCTATATGCCGCACACCAGTCCCAGGATAGATGTTATTTCATCATGGAGTATTTGTCCGGCGGCAGCCTGGAGGATTTAATCAGAATGTGCGGCAGTCTGAACACCAACAATGTGAGGTTAGTAAATAACAAATCAGGAGATGGGAAAATGACTGATCATGTACTGACGGGTGGAAAGTATAGGCCAGGGTGACATGAGAGCTCAGGTATAGAAGACTGCAGAGACTGGAGGGGATACAGGCAGCCATACACAGTGCCATGTCCTGTCATTGATACTACACTCTGTCTTTCAGATTCTACACAGCACAGATGGTATGCGGCCTCCAGTTCCTCCATGGCCACAACATCGTCCACAGGTAAGTAGAAATGTAATTTCCATTGTAATGGTGGATACAATATACCCATCTTTCCTAGAGTCCTGAAAGATACCTGGTTTTGCTGTAGTACATACCAGGTCTCCTCTGGCTTTGCCTTCCTGGATAGATTAGCCATTCTCTCTTTATTTATGTGTCATCTGTTTTCTTTCATTGCAGAGATATAAAGCCAGGAAACATCATGCTGGACGGGAATGGTCACAGTTCTGCATGTGTATAGATATTACCGCCTTTCTGTGTTCTCATTCTACCGACATGTAGGTTTTCTGTCCGCTTGAAAAGTCGGACATGTTTGGGAACAGACACTTAAGGACACCCACGGACAGTAAAAGAACGCACCCGATGTCCATTTAAATCAATGTAAAATGTCACAGACACAACTAGTGTCCGAAGCTAATGTCCGCACAAGATTTTGAATGGACATTGGCAGCGGACACTAACTGTCGGACACCGACGGTAGTGTGAACACTCCCTTATTTTCAGCTCAAGGACCCCTCAGTACCTGTCAGGCTGTTCCACAAGTCACTTAATGTTCACCTGCCTCAGCCTCAGTTACTGTGTCTCTCTCACTGGTCTCTGCTTTCACTCTGGACCATTGCTACTGGACTCAATACACAGCATCCCAGAGTGCTCCTGCTTTTATGGTTTGTTTTTTGTACCATTGGGTTGTGTTTTTATGTCCTGTGTTCCATGTTCCATGTACATTTATTTTGTTTTGTATCTTTCCCCATGTTGCCCCCCCCTCCCCACCTTATGTTTCAGACCTCTTCCCTTGGTACAGCTCTGGCCTATCACAACCCACTGGACAGAATTTGGGAGACCAGGGTCTCCTGAGGAGCCGTTATTGCCTCAAAGTAGTTGAGGGCAGTCTGGAGTACAGTGCTGGAGAGTAGAACGCTAGTTGGTGGTGTGACAGGGTACACTGCTCTGCACACTGAGGCCTAATGGTTTCCTACACAGCCCCTGAGGAGGAAGAGTACAGCCCAAGTCTCTACTAAAGACAACACTGAGACAGGGAAGACCGGCTGTCATCATTTTGGACTTTGTGCCAGATGGAGTATTGGAGTCCATTACCTTTTACAAGATAATCAGACCCCTGACAGGACTACCCTGGAGTACATCCCCCAGTATCTGCTACTGGAGGAGACTGAGGAAAGGAGTTAGAGTAGGAGTGGAATATAGCACAGGAGCCTTAATGGGGGCAACATGGTGGCTCATTAGTTAGCATTGCAGCACTGGAGTCCTAGGTTCAAATCCTGCCAAGGACAGCATCTGCAAGGAGTTTGTATGTCCTCCTTGTGTTTGTGTGGATTTCCTCCCTATATTGGGCTCACAATCTACAACAACAAAAAAAGAGCCTTAATATCCCAGGGCATCCTCCCAAGACCAAGGCTGGAGAGTTGGACACCGGAGAACTACAACCCCCATTTGGAAGATGCTTGTTGTATTGCCCTTCAGTTGCTGAGTAAAGCGTTACCCTGTTTCAACTGCACATCTTCCTAAATCATTCCTGCCTTACCATCAGAGCTCTTCCGAACATCATCACTCCAGCTCAGAGTAGAGAGGTCCTCTCTCCAACTGGAAACTACTACCACCTCCATCTGGTAGTGCTTGCATGACCCCCCTCATCTGTGTCTGGCCTAGGAGCATTGCTGGGGAGAGTGGTTGAGTGTGCTCGGACTAGTTGGTGGCACATCATCCACCACTGCTACTCCCATCCTCTGATTCCCTCCATCTGGGTTGTGGCAAATAGACCTTGTATGTCACACCTCAGATCATACTGTACCATGCTGCACTCCAAGATTGAGGCCTGGTGAGTTGCACTTGCCCTAGCACAAGAGTGTCTTTCACTCGCATAGGTGTGTCAAAACCAGACTGACTCTAAGGGTGCATTCACACTTCGGATACACTGACTGATTCTGAACGTTAAAACACCTATAAAGCAGATCCCATTCGTTTCAATGGGAGCCGGCATATGAGCGCTCCCCATTGAAATGAATGGGCTGCTTTTTTTCTCTATGGGCCCCTTCACACGGTGTAAGCGCTCGGCTCATTCCGAGCCGTACACGCGAGCGCTTCTAGTACACGCAAGCGTTTCTAAACACTTCCAATTCACTTCAATGGGAGCGCTCGTAGAGAAAAAAGCAGTCCATTCATTTCTATGGGGAGCGCTCGCATGCCGGCTCCCATAGAAATGAATGGGAAGTGTCCGGCAGCCCTGCTGTAACGCCGGCGTGTACGGCTCTGATACACGCCGGCGTTCCGTAGTATGAATGCACCCTAAAAACGTATTTGTAAAGCTATTTTTTTCAAAAAATCCCGGGGGGGGGGGGGGGGGGGCACACCAGACCCCAGACCCCCAGTAAATAGGGCCCCGCCAAAGTCAATTGCCCAGGGCCGCGCAAAGCCTGGATCCGCCACTGCTAGTCGCCCTCTGCAAATGTGCCTCCGGGGGGATGGAGGTGTAGATTAATAATAAAGTTTAACCAGTACAGGAAATGTGCTGGGAAACTTTATCCCTTTTAATACTGCCCCAATGCCTCCTTATATTATCATTCCTTATATTATTAATGCTCCCAACTCCCAATTGACCTATATTGACCCGAGGAGCAGCTTCTTTCTTTATTTTAGACTGCACGTCGTGTCTGTGACCTACAACATACTAGGATTACAAAGATATATATATAAGATATATATATATATATCTATATCTATATCTATATATATATATATATATATATATATATATATATATATATATGTTACATCTGGGAACTAACATTGGTTCTGGTACTGTATCAAGAATATGGTAATGGTTACGCCATACTCTAGAACTGACTGTCTGATACGTTGACTAATATTGTCCACCAGATGGCAGTATGTTCATAGCACTTACTCTACTAGCATCAATAATGTTCCTGAATATGAATTCAATATTTCTATAACAAAATATTAACCCTCAGGAATTACGTTTCAAATATTATATAATCACTGAGCATTAACTGGTTAACTGTCCTCACTAGTGATCTTATTCTTTATTTCTATGTCAATTCATTGGAAATAAAACTACATTTATATAATATATATATATATATATATATATATATATATATATATATATATATATTTTATTATTTTTTTTTAACTGAACCATGCTTTGTATGATGTGACAGATTTTCAAATATACAGTATGTGACAGATATGAATAAAAATGGAAATACAATAGTTAACATATAAAGTGCCTGCTTTGACTCCCATGGTCACTAGGGGTCACTGTGCACAAGATTTCTATCTTTATAGCTATTGATAATACATCATCAGCCACATACTAGATCGGGAACTTGATGTTTGTTTGACTTTCCTTTATTGGTCATACTTGTTCTACTGTTATTGGCTAAGTGGCTTATCAGTTTACCTGCAGAAGTACATAACCAATAGCAAGTTATCAAACTATTGTAAATAAATGGAAGTGCAAATACCCAAGGCCTGGCCTATTGTGCCGGCTGGTGCTATATCATGTGTCTGCATCCTAATTGTTTGTGGCCAGTGATAAAACATGTCATTCCAGGGTTTTGGAACTCACAAAGTTTCCTAAAAGGCATTTTACCATCAATTTAAATGACATGGTTTGTTTAATACAATGACAGGATACAGTGGCGTTACTAAAGTCTGGGCCCTAGTGCAAATTTTGACCGGGACCTCCATCACACAGTGTATTTCATAGCAGTGGTTATCTCAGATACTTGAAAGGGATACAACAATAGTACCTATAACTGTAGTTATCAAGCATACAGTGAGTGAAAACAATGTTAGAAGTTGTGTTCTGGGAAACAGCTGATCTGCAGGGTCCTAACACCCTAAAAGATCTAACACCCAAATCCTGGGACCCCTGGGCTATTTACATCACACAGTATCTATTTTATAGCGACTGTAATAGCCTGTTATAACATTGCACTCCTACACACAGTATAATGCTCCCCAATGGCCTCACACAGTATGTTGCTCAACAGTGGCCCCACACAATATAATGCTTTACAATGGGCCCCACACAGTAATAATGCTCCACAGTGGCTCCACATGGTATAATATGCTCCCCAGAGCCCCCCACAATATAATATTCTCCCCACTGTGGCCCCACAAAGTATAATGCTCCACAGTGACCCCACACAGTATATTTCTCCATAATGGCTCCACAAAGTATAATATCCTCCCCACAATATTCATGAGGTTCGGCCCTCCGATTCACTTTGGCGCTAAGTTTACAAACTTTAAAAAGACGCTCTATGCATCCTCATACATGGAACTATAAAAAGTTACAGGTGTTTTAGATTTTTGTTAAGGAAGTAAAATGTAAATAAAACTATATAAATTTGGTATCCACAGAATCTTACCAAAACATAGAATACAGGTGACATGTCATTATGGCTGCACAGTGAATGCCGTAGAAACGAAGCCTGTAAGAAAGACACACAAATGCACTTTTTCTACAATTCCACTCATAGTACTTGCAATGGCAAATTTTAGTTCATGTGTTTCATGCTTAACTTCAAAAAAATAGGAAATTTGTCAAAAATTTTGAGAATTTTTTAAAACTTTGAAATGATCTGCTCTTCAGACCACCCAAATCGGTAAAGCATTATTTACTATATCTCTGCTTCATTTTGGCATAATTTTTTAAAAATGTCCTTTCATTTTTTAGGCCCTAGAAGGCTTACAAGTCTAGCAATTTTTTAGAGATGAGCGAGTACTAATCGAAACGGCCGTTTCGAATAGCACGCACCCATAGGAATGAATGGAAGCAGCCGACACGCAGACTTTGCCAGCGGCCGGCCGCTTAACCCCCTGCATGCCGTCTATGTCCATTCATTCCTATGGGTGCGTGCTATTCGAAACTGGAGTTTCGAATAGTACTCACTCATCTCTAGCAATTTTCCACATTTTCAAAAATATTTCAAAAAAAGTTATTTTAGGGACTAATTCAGTTCTTAAGACCTATAGATTAGAAATCACTGCTGTTAAAAAAAACACCAATTAGCATTCAGTTGGAATTTTTTCTGTAGCCCCCACCATTCCCAAGAAACAAGTGCAGTTAGTTTTGATGCCTGATGTGCTATTTAAGCTCTGTAATGTCAGAAGGGCAGTGTCAGGCAGGGCGTGTGATTCACAGTTCCAATCAGAGGCAGCCAGTGTCAGAGCTCAGAATCACACCCCTTGTCTGCTGCTGCCTGACATTGCCCTCCTGACAGTAGCTAAATAACATATCAGGCACCAAAACTAACTGCATTGGTTACTCAGGAACGGTGGGGGCTAAACAAAACAAAAAAAAAAATCTGTTTTCAGTGTTCATGATGTATTTAGTGATCATTTTGACCCTAGAGATGCTGTCCAAAAAATTATTTGTAACAGATCTTTGCCTGGAAATATGACAGGGCTCATACTGTAAGTGAAAAACATAAGAGGCCTAGTCTGGTCATTTACCCTGCATTGGCCGGCAATAACATAGACTCTGACATGCCATAAAATTAACCCCAAAGGTATATTTTGATCCTAGGGAGCTTCCCAAAACTTAATGCGCAACAGGTTTTTGTGAAGGAAAAAGTCAATTTTATAAATTATTTATTTGAATACATTTCTATAAATACACAATTTCAGTGCCCAATATGTTGTGCCCAATTTATGCCAACAATTGGACACACTCCTAAAACCTCTTATGAGGGTTGTGCTGGGTACAGCAATGTCATACGTGTCTGCATAAGCTTCTCAGACAAGAAGAGTGCTGTGCTTTTTGGCTTTAGCAGCATAGATTTACAGGGACTACTTTTTGGATTCCATGTTTCTTTTGCGGAGCACCTGCAGTGCTAGAATTGTGACATTTCCCATGAAGTGACCCCATTTTAGGAACTATATCCTTGAAGGTATTTACCAAGGGTATAGCGAGCATTTTTACCCCTCAAGTGTTGCAGTAATTTATATTCCAGTAATGAGTGAGAGATCAGCCTATAGTTAAAAGTGAAAATTGCAGTTTTTCCAGAAATACCTCATTTTTTGGCCAATAAGTGGTGCTCAGTTGTATCAGCAGAGACATCATTCCAAAACCTATTCACAGGGTTATCCCAGGTACAACAGCTTCTGGAATCAATCTGGCCACAACACTGAAATAGCGTATTTCTGGGAAAACAGCAATTTTCACTTTTCACTGTCAAGTACACATTCATTTCTCTTCATTAGTCCTATCTCATGTAAACCTGGTGTATTCCCTGATATACATTTGCACAGTTTATATCTCCTTCCTGTCGGAGCCAGTTTTCCCTAAAACATGTGAAATGGTTTTTTTTTTTTTTAGTTTTTTTGTACATGCATTGTACAGGCTATAGCATTTTTTTGTATCAAAGTAGCCATTTAATGGCTTGCTTTTGTAGGATGAGATGCATTTTTTAATGACACCATTTTGATGTCACTATAACTTATTGACTGAATTGTATTAACTCTTTCTGGAGTGATTTAAATCACTTGATTAAAAAAAAGAAAAAAAAAACAAAACAAAAACAAGCCTGGCATTTCTTTTTAAGGCTGAAGCCCAACGTTGCTTTTTGTGTTGCAGATTTTGCTGCGTTTTTTGAGCCAAAATCAGGAATGGATTGAGAAGAACATAAAGTATAAGAGCTGTCTATATATTTCTCATTCCTTTTATAGCCACTCTTGGCTTTGGCTCAAAAAAAGTAGCAAAATCTGCAACCAAAAATGCTGCGTTTACGCAAAGTGAAGACTCAGTGAAGACTCAGCCTTAGGCCGGGGCCCCATGGGACGTAAACGCTTCGAATTGCGGCGTTGTACAGTGCAGGCAAAGTGGGAATCCCATCCCCACTTTGTGGAGAAGAAAAGAAAAGCCCGGACACACTGCGATTATTCTATGGATTGGTGATACCTAATTTATTTAATTTTTTTATTCTGTACTATTTTTTCAGACTAAAAAACAATTATGGAAAAAAAAAATAACCATTTTTTTTCTGTTGATGGGGCTGGTTGTGGTATTTTATGTTTTTGTGGGACAGGCTGTAGTTTCTATTGGTACCATCTATCTATCTATCTATCTATCTATCTATCTATCTATCTATCTATCATCCATCCATCCATCCATCCATCCATCCATCTATCTATCTATCTATCTATCTATCTATCTATCTATCATCTATCTATTTATCTATCCGTGTGTTTGGATGTTTGTGTGTTTGGATGTTTGTTCCTCAATCACGCAAAAACCGCTCAACCGATTTGGCTCAAATTTTCAACAAACATAGTTCCTAGGCACGATTGAACGATAGGCTACTTTTCGTCACAATTGCAGACATACGTTTTTGCCAGGACCCCCACAAACCCACAACTCATACCACCAACTCTGCAATCTCACACACTTTTTTAGCATAGCAAGCCACAAACTCCCTATTGCCCACTCGGGCCTAGCTCCTATCCCCAGGCAGGGGAGGAGGCTGAGGCCGGGGTTGCGGGGGTGGGTGCAAAGGGCTCAGGTAGGGGGAAGGGGGGTTGGAAAGGGTACGCAATGACACCTAGACGGGCGAACGGATTTGGCTGAAATTGCGCACATACATTGAACAATAGGCTACATGGAATTTCCATACACCACCGCAATTCTCTCCCATGACCGGTGCTTTTCACTTTTGAATTCGCTGCAGTTATCTGGGACGCTGTAGGACCTGGGATGACGTCATCCCAGCCCCATCAGCAACTCACCTGGATGGGTGCCGCCTATCTATGTGGGCGGAGCTATCGGTCAGCCGGCGTCCACAAGAACATGGCGGCCCTCAGAGGTCCAGAGCGTCCTGAACCAGCGCCCGTACTCTGGGGCAGCGAGAAGTGCATACGCTGCCCCACCTGTGTGGGCTTACCACAGGACCGCAGTGCTCTGCCGCGGCCGGACAGGGGGTCGCCTGCGCCATGGTCTGGAACGCCGGTTTGGCCTGCTGTCCTGTGGCGGCTGCGGCCTCTGGACTCTGCATGTCCGTCAGGGATGTTGCCGATATCTGCTCAGGGCTATCTATAGTGTCATTCGACTGCGGGAGAAGGGTTGTGGCGACAGGTGAGTTAGGGGAGAAAGGAGAGGGGTGGGGTGTTGGGAGTGAGGAGGTTGCCGGTCCAGTGGGGGACACGGGAATGGGGGGCCTGGGCAGGGTCCTGGAAGGGGGACGGGGACAGGGACACCACAGTGCTCACAAATGTAATGGGGGTACATGGCTTGCCACGGGAGGGGGGCCCTCATAGGCACCCCTGTAACATTGGTGCACGGGGAGCCTGGGGTTTGGTGAGGCCGTGGGCACAGGTTGGTGGGAGGAAAGGTGACACAGGGTCTGGGGGGGGGGAAGGGGTCACTGGGTAGGTAAGACAGGGAAGAGGGCATAGGGTGGTGGGAAAAAGGGGGCACGGGGTAGGTAACACAGGGGAAGGGGGTATGGGGTTGGGGGGAAGGGGACACGGGGCTAGGGGGGAAAAGGGGCACGGGGTAGGAGAAAGAAGTGAGCACATGAGGTAGTGGGTAGGAAAAAAGGGGGTTGGCAGGCGCCAGGGGGGAGATGAGGAAAAGGGAACCGCTGTGGACACAAGGTAAAGGAAGAAGCCTGCGCGGCGCTACAGGTGGGTCACGCAGGGGGTCAGGGTTCCGCAGACGAAGTCACGGGTACTGCTAGTCTATCTATATACCGTATTTGTGGAGCAAGATGTCGAAAAATCATTACTTCTGGCAGGTAATAGAGGAAAGTGCCTGTTGCTTCTTACAGCCGACAACCACTGTCCATGGTGTCTGCTCATCTCGTACGTAGATTGGGTAATTGTAAATCATGTTGCGGGAAGATCTTCCTGAATTTGACATATTATTACATCATGTGTTAGGAAGGGGTTAAATATCAGTTTTTATCAAAGTAAATAATATGGTAATATTGCTGCTGCTATTCAGGCTAACTAGTATATGTACATTCATGTGAATGTTTGCAACTTTACAATTGGAACTGTATATCTGCAATAGGGGCTGAGGGTTATGGGAATTCACAGATGCACAATGAATAGCCCATGCTCAGTAATGTATAAAGCACCCATCATTTACATGAGACTGACATGATACCTTTCTGAGCTATTAGCCTAAATCTCTTTATAAGAGATATCCTGTATACATACAGTTCATATATACACCTAAGGAGGAGTCACACTGCTGTTAATTCGGTTGCTCTTATCATGACAGGATCAGAGCAACGGAGAATAAAAAAAGATGCAGATGGAGTCCTCTCCATTAGGTGTCCATCTACATTCACCCCTATGTTTTTACTTTTCTAAGAGCAGACAGTTCTGCAACCTTTACTGAGCAAATACAGTTCAAAAGATTAACATTGAACTGGCCACCACATCCTACTATGTCATACATCTCTGAACTAACCTCCCGATATGTCCCCACTTGTTATTTCCAGTCCTCACAACACCTTCTCTTTTGCTTTCTCTGTATCTACTGTTCATTTCCAAAGCTCATATGTATTCCCCACACTCCATACATACCCCCATACATGTATTCCCAGGGCCCTACCAAACTCCTATGGGTATCTAGCTTTCCATTTGCATGGTGCATGTCTTTGCTGTCCGGGCATTTTACCTACCAGGGGCACAGCTAAACTATACCAGGTGAATATTCACCTGTTCATAACCTCGGGGCTTATTAACCCCTTCCCGCCGATGGCATTTTTTGATTTTCGTTTTTCGTTTTTGACTCCCCTCCTTCTAAACCCCATAACTTTTTTATTTCTCCGCTCCCAGAGTCATATGAGGTCTTAATTTTTGCGGGACAATTTTTTCTTCATGATGCCACCATTAATTATTCTATATAATGTACTGGGAAGCAGGAAAAAAAATCAGAATGGGGTGGATTTGAAGAAAAAATGCATTTCTGCGACTTTCTTACGGGCTTTGGTTTTACGGCGTTCACTGTGCAGCCAAAATGACATGTCCCCTGTATTCTGTGTTTCGGTACGGTTCCAGGGATACCAAATTTATATGGTTTTATTTACATTTTGACCCCTAAAAAAAATTCCAAAACGGTGTTAAAATTTTTTTTTTCTAAAAGTCGCCATATTCCGACGGCCGTAACTTTTTTATACATAGGTGTACGGGGATGCATAGGGCGTCTTTTTTTGCGGGGCCGGGTGTACTTTTTAGTTCTACCATTTTCGGGAAATGTTATTGCTTTGATCACTTTTTATTCAAATTTTTATCAGAATTAAAACAGTGAAAAAACGGCGGTTTGGCACTTTTGACTATTTTTCCTGCTACGGCGTTTACCGAACAGGAAAAATATTTTTATAGATTTGTAGAGCGGGCGATTTTGGACGCGGGGATACCTAACATGTATATGTTTCACAGTTTTTAACTACTTTTATATTTGTTCTAGGGAAAGGGGGGTGATTTGAACTTTTAATACTTTTTATATTTTTTTATATTTTTTTTTTACTTTTTTTTTTATTTTTTTTTTTTGCATTTATTAGACCCCCTAGGGGTGTTGAACCCCAGGGGGTCTGATCACTAATGCAATGCATTACAATGCTAATGCATTGCAATGCATTGCAAAAAAGCATCATCTCTTTTGCAGGCTGTATACACCAGCCTGCAAAAGAGAGAATTTGCAGACTGGCTGGGAGCCCTTAACAAGGCTTCCGGCTGTCATGGCAACGGGGGGTCGGCCCTGGAGCATGCTCCAGGAGCCGGCGATCCCTGCCAAAATGGCGGCGCCCATGCACCGCCGGGGACCGATCGGAGGCATTAGAGCCGGTTGTCTACTGCTTAAAGCAGTAGACACCCGGCGGCTATGACGGCCGCCCGGCACCCGGGCGGTCGCCATAGTTACAGACCCGACACGCGCCGTACTATTACAGCGCATGTCGGGAAGGGGTTAAAGATGTGAGAATTCCGTAATATTCTCTGTATCCTGCAATCTTTGCCGACAGTGCCAGATCCAAACATCTGAACCACATTAACATTATACATTTTTTATATGGGGGGAAGGTGGGTGCCTAAGTTGAACAGTAGGATAAATTTCCCTTCTATCTTAAAATATAATCTAGCAGCGCTCTTATGGGTAGTAAGGGACTGGTTACATGGCACCTACGTTCACACCGACATAACTCTGGAATAACTTTTATTCTTTGCTGGATACCTCCCTAATTTATTACATCAGTGGTATGAAAACCCTCCCCCCTTCCCCAGTTTAAAACCAATGATTTACAGCCAACCACCTAGAAAGTCTCTAACACAATGCAATGTAGCTTTGGATTGCACACCTCCAACCCTCCATTTTTAACCTTCATTAAGAACCCCAATTTCAGTATTGTTGGACTCGAGCCCATCAGGTTTTTGAGGAATGGACAGACAATTCCTGAATTATAAGACAAATTCCTATAACTATAACTGTATTGTTTTTCTTCTATGTGCAAGTTGAACACTACTTTTGCTGCATACCTCATAACTCAACGAAACTGACCAGAACCCAAACTCCGGAGGTGGCTCGAGAGTCCAAACCTAGCGAAAAGATGATATCATTGACTATTCTTCCTTTGTATGCAACATCACTGAATGACACGACCACCCTGCACAAGGCTTCTATGAGACCCCACATTGAGGACATAGGATGGGGGTATATGACACATCTCACTGTTAGAGATGACAAGCCCTGGACATTGGACTTTCCCACTGCTTGTGGTACTGCCCCATGGTATTACAATTCTTGCACAGGGTGGGGTCCTTTTCATCCACCCCCTTGATAATGTTCCAATGAATCCATTGTGGGCAATATTTGGCAATGTTGAATCAGAAAGGCATGCCCTGGAAGGATAGGAAGCTCCTAACAGTCCCAGAGCATTAATGAATCTGTCTTTCAAATGTGAGAAAGTTTCATCGATCTATTGCCAGTATATATTCACCATTAGAGATGAGCGAGTAGTATTCGATCGAATACAACGGTATTCGAAATAGTCGTACTCGATCGAGTACCACTCGCTATTTGAATGGAAAAGTTTGATGCAGAACCAGCATTGATTGGCCGAATGCTATACAGTCGGCCAATCAATGTTGGTTCTTCTCCTACCTTTAGAAGTCTTCTCCGTGCAGCTTCCCCGCGGTGTCTTCCGGCTCTGAATTCACTCTGCCAGACATTGGGCCTGGGCAGAGCCGACTGCGCATGTCCGCTTGTAGTGCGGGCATGCGCAGTCGGCTCTGCCCAGGCCCGATGCCTGGCAGAGTGAATTCAGAGCCAGAAGATGCCGCGGGGACGCTGCACGGAGAAGACTTCTTGGAGGATCCAGCCCGACCCTCACTCGTGGACTTGGTAAGTGTCACGGGATGGTTAGAGTCCGGCAATAGGCAATGTGTAATATATATTTCATGTGGAATGTATTCTCTAACCTGTTGTAAACATCAGTGTGTAGTTGGCTGATTCGGGTCTAGTGTGTTAGCACATTGTATGCAAATACCTCTAACTAGTGAGGACCAGTGAGGACAATGGGTGGAGATAATCTGATCAGTGTCTCCAAGAAAATGTTGGATGGTGCATTGTCCATAGTAGACAGGGAGTCTGCTCTCCTTGGTATAGGTGAGGGGGGAAGGATCTGTGACTCAGCCCTTCCCACCCACAGATATAGGTGTAACAGTTTTAGTATATAGTTGTAGCTGCAGTTAGTATGTGTTAGCCGGCCTGTGCACAGCTCTGCAGAGAGCCAGAATTTAGTTACAGGACCAAGGAACCAAAGCTATCATTGGATTGTGACTTCTGTGGACTTATTGTTATTACGGTTGATGTGACCGCCGCCGGCTACTAACTTTGTGGATTACAATAAATTGCTGTTGTCTCCCGACCCCTTGCGTCCCTGTTGATTCAAAAGACCATCCGGAGGAAGACGTATACCTTTGCTCCGTGACAACTGGTTGGCAGCGGTGGGATCAACAGCGGACAGCGAGATGGACTACAGCAGCCCAGCGATTAATGGAGCCACAACCTCAGAATACAGGAACTGGACTATGGCAAGTCTACAAGTAAGGGCCCGGGAACTAAACCTGAGTTACCAGGGAAGAACGAAAGAGCAACTGATCGAGGCACTGGAGGAGATGACCCTGCAAAGCGACCATGAGGAGGGCTGCCCCCAGGAGACAGTAGAGATACAGGAGTGGCAGGTACAGACCCAAAAGAGCAGATGGGTTGTTTTGTATGAGGAGGAATTGGCAGTGCTGGGGCTAGGAGCAACTGCAGAGCAAAGGAGTAGAGCATTACAGAGGGCTCAGGAAACGGAGAAGGAGGAACAGAGAATGGCGCATGAAAAGGAAAGAATGGCGCATGAAATGCGAATGGCTGAGATAACTATGAGGAATTATAATCAAACGTCGACCCCCAGCCCAACAGTGAGAGAACCACCATATGTCTCCCATAAACACTTCAAGACCTTTGAGGAAGCGGCTGGGGATGTTGATGGATATTTTCAGGACTTCGAACACCAGTGCCACCTGATGGAAGTCCCAGAGAAGGATTGGGTCCGGTATCTGGTGGGGCACCTACGAGATGGGGCTGCGGAAGCTCTCAGAGCCATGGACCCTAGTGATCAGCGGGACTATGAGGCCATTAAAAGAGCGGTGCAGAAGTATTATGCAGTCACTCCAGAGACCTACCGAGTTCAGTTCCGCTCTTTGTCTTACAATGGGGGAAGCTCCTTCCACATGTTCGCCCACAAGTTGAAGCAAGCATGCAAGCGCTGGCTAGAAGGAGAGGAGGCTGTCACAGTCGATAAGATCCTCCAAGTCATACTTAAGGAACAGTTCTTTTCCCAGTGCCCCGCTGAGATCCGTGAGTGGGTGCTGGAACGGAACCCAGCCACAGTTGAGCAAGCTGCTTCTCTTGCAGATGAGGGCCTGACCATCAAGCCGCAGTGGAAGAGGTTGTTTGCAGAGGAGCGGAAAACTACCACAGTCCGCCAGACACCCTTCAGCCAGCCAACCACCTTTCGTGCCCGGCCTCAGGATTACAATTCCCCCTCTACCCCTGCCCCAGCCCATCGGCCTCCAGCTATGAACAACCCTGTCCCTAGACAACGACCTACTGGAAGAATGCTAGAGCGCAGATGTTTTGGGTGCGGGCGGCCTGGACATTTGCAAGCTAGTTGCCCTGTTAACATGGGGGCACGGGCCACCGTGGCATCCCGGCCTATTCACTACCTGGGAACCACTCCTAGGACAGAAAGTTTGGCCCCATTTCCAGATGACTCCATGAATGACACATCTGTTCCACCTCCAGGGGTCTATGGGATTCAGCCTTCCGCCACACATCCCGCAAACCTTCAGAGGAAGCACTTGCAGGAGGTCCTACTGGATGGCCGAACAGTTGTTGGATTCCGGGACTCGGGAGCTTTCCTAACGGTAGCGGACCCCCGAGTTGTGCGACCCGAGGCCCTAGAGGAGGGCCCTGGCCTTTCTATCGAGTTGGCAGGAGGTACTCGGAAACGTATTCCTAAAGCTACCGTGGAACTCGACTATGGTTATGGACCAAAACGATGCACAATTGGTGTGATGAGCGGGCTGCCGGCCGATGTTCTGTTAGGCAACGATGTTGGAAATCTACAGTGCCACTTTGTGGGAGCAGTGACCCGAAGCCAAGCTCAGAGAGACGCCAACATGGATCGACCGGATTTTTTGCCAGATGCCAGCCCTTCAACTCTACAACTTTACCATTCAGTACCGCCGAGGGAGCCAACACCAGAACGCGGATGGGTTATCCCGGCAGGAGGACATATGAGCTATAGAGACTGTTGTGCATTCCCCAATTTACCTGTGTAGGCCAATTGTGTCATGCACATGTTTTGAGAGGGGGAGGGGTTGTCACGGGATGGTTAGAGTCCGGCAATAGGCAATGTGTAATATATATTTCATGTGGAATGTATTCTCTAACCTGTTGTAAACATCAGTGTGTAGTTGGCTGATTCGGGTCTAGTGTGTTAGCACATTGTATGCAAATACCTCTAACTAGTGAGGACCAGTGAGGACAATGGGTGGAGATAATCTGATCAGTGTCTCCAAGAAAATGTTGGATGGTGCATTGTCCATAGTAGACAGGGAGTCTGCTCTCCTTGGTATAGGTGAGGGGGGAAGGATCTGTGACTCAGCCCTTCCCACCCACAGATATAGGTGTAACAGTTTTAGTATATAGTTGTAGCTGCAGTTAGTATGTGTTAGCCGGCCTGTGCACAGCTCTGCAGAGAGCCAGAATTTAGTTACAGGACCAAGGAACCAAAGCTATCATTGGATTGTGACTTCTGTGGACTTATTGTTATTACGGTTGATGTGACCGCCGCCGGCTACTAACTTTGTGGATTACAATAAATTGCTGTTGTCTCCCGACCCCTTGCGTCCCTGTTGATTCAAAAGACCATCCGGAGGAAGACGTATACCTTTGCTCCGTGACAGTAAGTATAATTTGATCGACTGTTGCCTACTAGAGATGAGCGAACAGTGTTCTATCGAACTCATGTTCGATCGGATATTAGGCTGTTCGGCATGTTCGAATCGAATCGAACACCGCGTGGTAAAGTGCGCCATTACTCGATTCCCCTCCCACCTTCCCTGGCGCCTTTTTTGCTCCAATAACAGCGCAGGGTAGGTGGGACAGGAACTACGACACCGGTGACGTTGAAAAAAGTAGGCAAAACCCATTGGCTGCCGAAAACATGTGACCTCTAATTTAAAAGAACAGCGCCGCCCAGGTTCGCGTCATTCTGAGCTTGCAATTCACCGAGGACGGAGGTTTCCGTCCAGCTAGCTAGGGCTTAGATTCTGGGTAGGCAGGGACAGGCTAGGATAGGAAGGAGAAGACAACCAACAGCTCTTGTAAGAGCTAAATTCCAGGGAGAAGCTTGTCAGTGTAACGTGGCACTGACGGACTCAATCGCCGCAACCCAGCTTTCCCAGGATCCTGAATGGAATACACTGTCAGTGTATTCCCGTATACCCGATATATACCCCGATACCCGTTCCAACGGTGTGCCCCCCCACCTTCACCCCAGAAATACCCTGCAAGTCCCCTAGCAATAGAATTGGGGCTATATACACCCACAATTTTTACTACTGGTATACAGTGCCATTGTCTGACTGGGAATTCAAAGAATATATTGGGAATACAAATACCCTCATTTCTTGCTACTGCCATATAGTGCCAGTTTCTGACTGGTAATTCAAAGAATATATTGGGGTTACGTGCACCCACAATTTTTACTACTGGTATACAGTGCCATTGTCTGACTGGGAATTCAAAGAATATATTGGGAATACAAATACCCTCATTTCTTGCTACTGCCATATAGTGCCAGTGTCTGACTGGGAATTCAAAGAATATATTGGGGTTACGTGCACCCACAATTTTTACTACTGGTATACAGTGCCATTGTCTGACTGGGAATTCAAAGAATATATTGGGAATACAAATACCCTCATTTCTTGCTACTGCCATATAGTGCCAGTGTCTGACTGGGAATTCAAAGAATATATTGGGGTTACGTGCACCCACAATTTTTACTACTGGTATACAGTGCCATTGTCTGACTGGGAATTCAAAGAATATATTGGGAATACAAATACCCTCATTTCTTGCTACTGCCATATAGTGCCAGTGTCTGACTGGTAATTCAAAGAATATATTGGGGTTACGTGCACCCACAATTTTTACTACTGGTATACAGTGCCATTGTCTGACTGGGAATTCAAAGAATATATTGGGAATACAAATACCCTCATTTCTTGCTACTGCCATATAGTGCCAGTGTCTGACTGGGAATTCAAAGAATATATTGGGGTTACGTGCACCCACAATTTTTACTACTGGTATACAGTGCCATTGTCTGACTGGGAATTCAAAGAATATATTGGGGTTATAAATACCCTCATTTCTTGCTACTGCCATATAGTGCCAGTTTCTGACTGGTAATTCAAAGAATATATTGGGGTTACGTGCACCCACAATTTTTACTACTGGTATACAGTGCCATTGTCTGACTGGGAATTCAAAGAATATATTGGGGTTATAAATACCCTCATTTCTTGCTACTGCCATATAGTGCCAGTTTCTGACTGGTAATTCAAAGAATATATTGGGGTTACGTGCACCCACAATTTTTACTACTGGTATACAGTGCCATTGTTTGACTGGGAATTCAAAGAGTATATTGGGAATACAAATACCCTCATTTCTTGCTACTGCCATATAGTGCCAGTTTCTGACTGGGAATTCAAAGAATATATTGGGGTTACGTGCACCCACAATTTTTACTACTGGTATACAGTGCCATTGTCTGACTGGGAATTCAAAGAATATATTGGGGTTATACATACCCTCATTTCTTGCTACTGCCATATAGTGCCAGTTTCTGACTGGTAATTCAAAGAATATATTGGGGTTACGTGCACCCACAATTTTTACTTCTGGTATACAGTGCCATTGTCTGACTGGGAATTCAAAGAATATATTGGGGTTATAAATACCCTCATTTCTTGCTACTGCCATATAGTGCCAGTTTCTGACTGATAATTCAAAGAATATATTGGGGTTACGTGCACCCACAATTTTTACTACTGGTATACAGTGCCATTGTCTGACTGGGAATTCAAAGAGTATATTGGGAATACAAATACCCTCATTTCTTGCTACTGCCATATAGTGCCAGTTTCTGACTGGTAATTCAAAGAATATATTGGGGTTACGTGCACCCACAATTTTTACTACTGGTATACAGTGCCATTGTCTGACTGGGAATTCAAAGAATATATTGGGGTTATAAATACCCTCATTTCTTGCTACTGCCATATAGTGCCAGTTTCTGACTGGTAATTCAAAGAATATATTGGGGTTACGTGCACCCACAATTTTTACTACTGGTATACAGTGCCATTGTTTGACTGGGAATTCAAAGAGTATATTGGGAATACAAATACCCTCATTTCTTGCTACTGCCATATAGTGCCAGTTTCTGACTGGGAATTCAAAGAATATATTGGGGTTACGTGCACCCACAATTTTTACTACTGGTATACAGTGCCATTGTCTGACTGGGAATTCAAAGAATATATTGGGGTTACGTGCACCCACAATTTTTACTACTGGTATACAGTGCCATTGTCTGACTGGGAATTCAAAGAATATATTGGGAATACAAATACCCTCATTTCTTGCTACTGCCATATAGTGCCAGTGTCTGACTGGGAATTCAAAGAATATATTGGGGTTACGTGCACCCACAATTTTTACTACTGGTATACAGTGCCATTGTCTGACTGGGAATTCAAAGAATATATTGGGAATACAAATACCCTCATTTCTTGCTACTGCCATATAGTGCCAGTTTCTGACTGGTAATTCAAAGAATATGTTGGGGTTACGTGCACCCACAATTTTTACTACTGGTATACAGTGCCATTGTCTGACTGGGAATTCAAAGAATATATTGGGAATACAAATACCCTCATTTCTTGCTACTGCCATATAGTGCCAGTTTCTGACTGGTAATTCAAAGAATATATTGGGGTTACGTGCACCCACAATTTTTACTACTGGTATACAGTGCCAATTTCTAACTAGGAATTCAAAATGCGCAAGGCTCCCGGAAAGGGACGTGGACGAGGCCGTGGGCGAGGTCGGGGGAATGGTTCTGGGGAGCAAGGTAGCAGTGAAGCCACAGGGCGTCCCGTGCCTACTCCTGTGGGGCAGCAAGCATTGCGCCACTCCACAGTGCCAGGGTTGCTTGCCACATTAACTAAACTGCAGGGTACAAACCTTAGTAGGCCCGAGAACCAGGAACAGGTCTTGCAATGGCTGTCAGAGAACGCTTACAGCACATTGTCCAGCAGCCAGTCAGACTCTGCCTCCTCTCCTCCTATTACCCAACAGTCTTGTCTTCCTTCCTCCCAAAATTCCGAAGCTTTACAGAACAATAACCCAAACTGTCCCTGCTCCCCAGAGCTGTTCTCCGCTCCTTTCATTGTCCCTCAACCTGCCTCTCCACGTCACGATTCCACGAACCTAACAGAGGAGCATCTGTGTCCAGATGCTCAAACACTAGAGTCTCCTCCATCTCCGTTCGATTTGGTGGTGGATGACCAGCAACCCACCCTCATCGACGATGATGTGACGCAGTTGCCGTCAGGGCATCCAGTTGACCGGCGCATTGTGCGGGAGGAGGAGATGAGACAGGAGTTGGAAGAGGAAGTGGTGGATGATGAGGACACTGACCCGACCTGGACAGGGGGGATGTCAAGCGGGGAAAGTAGTGTGGATGTTGAGGCAGGTGCAGCACCAAAAAGGGTAGCTAGAGGCAGAGGCAGAGGTCAGCAGCTTAGGCGAAGCCAGGCCACACCCGGAATCTCCCAAGATGTTCCAGTTCGTACCCAGCCCCGAAAAACTCCCACCTCGAGGGCACGTTTCTCGAAGGTGTGGAGTTTTTTCAAGGAATGCGCCGAGGACAGATATAGTGTTGTCTGCACAATTTGCCTCTCGAAATTGATTAGGGGCTCTGAGAAGAGCAACCTGTCCACCACTTCAATGCGCCGTCATTTGGAATCCAAGCACTGGAATCAGTGGCAGGCAGCAACGGCAGGACAAAGGCCGCCTGCCGTTCACGCCACTGCCACTGCCTCTGCCACTGCCTCTGCCTCTGCCACTGCCACTGCTGACTGTGCTGGCGATGCACTCCAGAGGACGAGCCAGGACACCACTTCATCTGCCTCCGCCACTTTGTTGACTTCTACCTCATCCTCCCCTGGTCCTGTCTTATCTCCTTCTCCTGCACCATCAAAGGCACCATCAGGCGTTTCTTTACAACAACCCACCATCTCTCAGACATTGGAGCGGCGGCAGAAATACACTGCTAACCACCCACACGCGCAAGCCTTGAACGCCAACATCGCTAAACTGCTGGCCCAGGAGATGTTGGCGTTCCGGCTTGTTGAAACTCCCGCCTTCCTGGACCTGATGGCAACTGCGGCACCTCGCTATGCCGTCCCTAGCCGTCACTACTTCTCCCGGTGTGCCGTCCCCGCCTTGCACCAGCACGTGTCACTCAACATCAGGCGGGCCCTTAGTTCCGCGCTTTGCACAAAGGTCCACTTGACCACCGACGCGTGGACAAGTGCATGCGGACAGGGACGCTACATTTCACTGACGGCACACTGGGTGAATGTAGTTGAGGCTGGGACTGCTTCCCAAACTGGCCCGGTGTACCTCGTCTCCCCGCCTAACATTCCTGGCAGGGACACGAGAAGAACACCCCCCTCCTCCTCCTCCTCTACCGCCTCCTCCTCCGCCACCGCCTCCTCCTCCGCCACCGCCTCCTCCTCCGCTGTTAGATTGACCCCAGCTACGAGTTGGAAACGTTGCAGCACTGGCGTTGGTAGACGTCAGCAGGCTGTGCTGAAGCTGATCAGCTTGGGGGACAGACAGCACACTGCCTCCGAGGTGAGGGATGCCCTCCTCGATGAGACGGCAATATGGTTTGAGCCGCTGCACCTGGGCCCAGGCATGGTCGTTTGTGATAACGGCCGGAACCTGGTAGCAGCTCTGGAGCTTGCCGGACTCCAACATGTTCCATGCCTGGCCCACGTCTTCAACCTAGTGGTGCAACGTTTCCTAAAGAGCTACCCCAATGTTCCAGAGCTACTGGTGAAAGTGCGGCGCATGTGCGCCCACTTTCGCAAGTCGACAGTAGCCGCTGCTAGCTTAAAATCTCTCCAGCAACGCCTGCATGTGCCACAACACCGGCTTTTGTGCGACGTCCCCACACGCTGGAACTCAACGTTTCAGATGTTGAATAGAGTGGTTGAGCAGCAGAGACCTTTGATGGAATACCAGCTACAAAACCCTAGGGTGCCACAAAGTCAGCTGCCTCAGTTTCACATCCATGAGTGGCCATGGATGAGAGACCTTTGTGACATCCTACGGGTCTTTGAGGAGTCCACAAGGAGGGTGAGCTCTGAGGATGCGATGGTGAGCCTTACAATCCCGCTCTTGTGTGTTCTGAGAGAATCCCTGATTGACATCAGGGATAACTCAGATCACACAGAGGAGTTAGGGATAGCATCCGATCCGTCACAGCTGGAGAGTAGGTCCACACATCTGTCCGCTTCACTGCGTTTAATGGAGGAGGAGGAGGAGGAGGAGGAGGAAGAAGAGTTGTCCGATGATGTGATGGTGATACAGGAGGCTTCCGGGCAACTTCGAATCGTCCCATTGTTGCAGCGCGGATGGGTAGACATGGAGGATGAGGAGGAAATGGAGATTGAACTTTCCGGTGGGGCCAGAGGAGTCATGCCAACTAACACTGTGGCAGACATGGCTGAGTTCATGTTGGGGTGCTTTACAACCGACAAGCGTATTGTCAAAATCATGGAGGACAACCAGTACTGGATCTTTGCTATCCTTGACCCCCGGTATAAAAACAACATCTCGTCTTTTATTCCGGTAGAGGGGAGGGCCAATCGCATCAATGCTTGCCACAGGCAATTGGTGCAGAATATGATGGAGATGTTTCCAGCATGTGACGTTGGCGGCAGGGAGGGCAGTTCCTCCAGTAGGCAACCAAGTTCTCACCGGTCCACACAAACGAGGGGCACACTGTCTAAGGTCTGGGACACCTTGATGGCACCCCCTCGCCAAAGTGCCGCCACGGAGGGTCCTAGTGTCACCAGGCGTGAGAAGTATAGGCGCATGTTGCGGGAATACCTTTCTGACCACAGCCCTGTCCTCTCCGACCCCTCTGCGCCCTACACGTATTGGGTGTCGAAGTTGGACCTGTGGCTTGAACTTGCCCTATATGCCTTGGAGGTGCTGTCCTGTCCTGCCGCCAGCGTCCTATCTGAGAGGGTGTTCAGTGCAGCCGGTGGCATCATCACTGACAAGCGCACCCGTCTGTCAGCTGAGAGTGCCGACCGGCTCACTTTGATAAAAATGAACCACCACTGGATAGAGCCTTCATTTTTGTGCCCACCTGTGTAAAGCACCCCAACATGAAACTCCATGTCTGTACTCAACCTCTCCAATTCCTCCGCATCCTCATACTCATCCACCATAAGCGTTGCACAATTCTGCTAATACTAGGCTCCCTCCAACATGATTTCCCCCAACTCTGCTGGTTAGAGGCTCCCTCCACCCTGATTTCCACCAACTCTGCTGGTTAGAGGCTCCCTCCACCCTGCTTTCCCACAACTCTGCTGGTTAGAGGCTCCTTCCACCATGAATTTGCCCAAACTGGGCTGTTTAGAGGCTCCCTCCACCATGAATTGGTCCAAACTGGGCTGGTTAGAGGCTCCCTCCACCATTAATTGGTCCAAACTGGGCTGGTTAGAGGCTCCCTCCACCATGAATTTGCCCAAACTGGGCTGTTTAGAGGCTCCCTCCACCATGAATTTGCCCAAACTGGGCTGTTTAGAGGCTCCCTCCACCATGAATTGGTCCAAACTGGGTTTTTTAGAGGCTCCCTCCACCATGAATTGGTCCAAACTGGGCTGGTTAGAGGCTCCCTCCACCATGAATTGGTCCAAACTGGGGTGGTTAGAGGCTCCCTCCACCATTAATTGGTCCAAACTGGGCTGGTTAGAGGCTCCCTCCACCATTAATTGGTCCAAACTGGGCTGGTTAGAGGCTCCCTCCACCATGAATTTGCCCAAACTGGGCTGTTTAGAGGCTCCCTCCACCATGAATTGGTCCAAACTGGGTTTTTTAGAGGCTCCCTCCACCATGAATTGGTCCAAACTGGGCTGGTTAGAGGCTCCCTCCACCATGAATTGGTCCAAACTGGGCTGGTTAGAGGCTCCCTCCACCATGAATTGGTCCAAACTGGGTTTTTTAGAGGCTCCCTCCACCATGAATTTGCCCAAACTGGGCTGTTTAGAGGCTCCCTCCACCATGAATTGGTCCAAACTGGGCTGGTTAGAGGCTCCCTCCACCATGAATTTCCCAAAACTTGGCTGTTTAGAGGCTCCCTCCACCATTAATTGGTCCAAACTGGGCTGGTTAGAGGCTCCCTCCACCATGAATTGGTCCAAACTGGGGTTTTTAGAGGCTCCCTCCACCATGAATTGGTCCAAACTTGGCTGTTTAGAGGCTCCCTCCACCATGAATTGGTCCAAACTGGGGTGGTTAGAGGCTCCCTCCACCATTAATTGGTCCAAACTGGGCTGGTTAGAGGCTCCCTCCACCATTAATTGGTCCAAACTGGGCTGGTTAGAGGCTCCCTCCACCATGAATTTGCCCAAACTGGGCTGTTTAGAGGCTCCCTCCACCATGAATTTGCCCAAACTGGGCTGGTTAGAGGCTCCCTCCACCATGAATTGGTCCAAACGGGTTTTTAGAGGCTCCCTTCACCATGAATTGGTCCAAACTTGGCTGTTTAGAGGCTCCCTCCACCATGAATTGGTCCAAACTGGGTTTTTTAGAGGCTCCCTCCACCATGAATTTGCCCAAACTGGGCTGTTTAGAGGCTCCCTCCACCATGAATTTGCCCAAACTGGGCTGGTTAGAGGCTCCCTCCACCATGAATTGGTCCAAACTGGGGTTTTTAGAGGCTCCCTCCACCATGAATTGGTCCAAACTTGGCTGTTTAGAGGCTCCCTCCACCATGAATTGGTCCAAACTGGGGTGGTTAGAGGCTCCCTCCACCATTAATTGGTCCAAACTGGGCTGGTTAGAGGCTCCCTCCACCATTAATTGGTCCAAACTGGGCTGGTTAGAGGCTCCCTCCACCATGAATTGGTCCAAACTGGGTTTTTTAGAGGCTCCCTCCACCATGAATTTGCCCAAACTGGGCTGTTTAGAGGCTCCCTCCACCATGAATTGGTCCAAACTGGGCTGGTTAGAGGCTCCCTCCAGCATGAATTTCCCAAAACTTGGCTGTTTAGAGGCTCCCTCCACCATTAATTGGTCCAAACTGGGCTGGTTAGAGGCTCCCTCCACCATGAATTGGTCCAAACTGGGGTTTTTAGAGGCTCCCTCCACCATGAATTGGTCCAAACTTGGCTGTTTAGAGGCTCCCTCCACCATGAATTGGTCCAAACTGGGGTGGTTAGAGGCTCCCTCCACCATTAATTGGTCCAAACTGGGCTGGTTAGAGGCTCCCTCCACCATTAATTGGTCCAAACTGGGCTGGTTAGAGGCTCCCTCCACCATGAATTTGCCCAAACTGGGCTGTTTAGAGGCTCCCTCCACCATGAATTTGCCCAAACTGGGCTGGTTAGAGGCTCCCTCCACCATGAATTGGTCCAAACGGGTTTTTAGAGGCTCCCTTCACCATGAATTGGTCCAAACTTGGCTGTTTAGAGGCTCCCTCCACCATGAATTGGTCCAAACTGGGGTGGTTAGAGGCTCCCTCCACCATTAATTGGTCCAAACTGGGCTGGTTAGAGGCTCCCTCCACCATTAATTGGTCCAAACTGGGCTGGTTAGAGGCTCCCTCCACCATGAATTGGTCCAAACTGGGGTTTTTAGAGGCTCCCTCCACCATGAATTGGTCCAAACTTGGCTGTTTAGAGGCTCCCTCCACCATTAATTGGTCCAAACTGGGCTGGTTAGAGGCTCCCTCCACCATGAATTGGTCCAAACTGGGTTTTTTAGAGGCTCCCTCCACCATGAATTTGCCCAAACTGGGCTGTTTAGAGGCTCCCTCCACCATGAATTGGTCCAAACTGGGTTTTTTAGAGGCTCCCTCCACCATGAATTGGTCCAAACTGGGCTGGTTAGAGGCTCCCTCCACCATGAATTGGTCCAAACTGGGGTGGTTAGAGGCTCCCTCCACCATTAATTGGTCCAAACTGGGCTGGTTAGAGGCTCCCTCCACCATTAATTGGTCCAAACTGGGCTGGTTAGAGGCTCCCTCCACCATTAATTGGTCCAAACTGGGCTGGTTAGAGGCTCCCTCCACCATGAATTTGCCCAAACTGGGCTGTTTAGAGGCTCCCTCCACCATGAATTTGCCCAAACTGGGCTGGTTAGAGGCTCCCTCCACCATGAATTGGTCCAAACTGGGGTTTTTAGAGGCTCCCTCCACCATGAATTGGTCCAAACTTGGCTGTTTAGAGGCTCCCTCCACCATTAATTGGTCCAAACTGGGCTGGTTAGAGGCTCCCTCCACCATGAATTGGTCCAAACTGGGTTTTTTAGAGGCTCCCTCCACCATGAATTTGCCCAAACTGGGCTGTTTAGAGGCTCCCTCCACCATGAATTGGTCCAAACTGGGGTGGTTAGAGGCTCCCTCCACCATTAATTGGTCCAAACTGGGCTGGTTAGAGGCTCCCTCCACCATTAATTGGTCCAAACTGGGCTGGTTAGAGGCTCCCTCCACCATGAATTTGCCCAAACTGGGCTGGTTAGAGGCTCCCTCCACCATGAATTTGCCCAAACTGGGCTGGTTAGAGGCTCCCTCCACCATGAATTGGTCCAAACTGGGTTTTTTAGAGGCTCCCTCCACCATGAATTTGCCCAAACTGGGCTGGTTAGAGGCTCCCTCCACCATGAATTGGTCCAAACTGGGGTTTTTAGAGGCTCCCTCCACCATGAATTTGCCCAAACTCTGCTGGTTAGAGGCTCAATCCACCCTGATTTTCAAAACAAATGTTGGTGCCAACCTCAACTTACTACAAGGGCCAAATTCACTGCTGGTGACAAGCTCTCCTCACTGCAAGTGCCAAATACACATGTTTCAAGGTGTTTTCCTACTGTCAGAGAGGTGGTATTGAGTGTGTAAAGTGTGTAGTTGTTAGGCTGTGATGTTGGGGTAATAGAGGGTCTTTGGTGTGTTAGATGCCCCCAGACATGCTTCCCCTGCTGTCCCAGTGTCATTCCAGAGGTGTTGGCATCATTTCCTGGGGTGTCATAGTGGACTTGGTGACCCTCCAGACACGGATTTGGGTTTCCCCCTTAACGAGTATCTGTTCCCCATAGACTATAATGGGGTTCGAAACCCGTTCGAACACACGAACATTGAGCGGCTGTTCGAATCGAATTTCGAACCTCGAACATTTTAGTGTTCGCTCATCTCTATTGCCTACCCCTGAAACGAGCATTTTCCCCCCATAGAGTATAATAGGGTTCGATATTCGATTTGAGTAGTCGAATATTGAGGGGCTACTCGAAACGAATATCGAATCTCGAACATTTTACTGTTCGCTCATCTCTATTCCCCATATTCACCAGGATATCGGATGATGTTTTCTTTTCATAACCTGGTATGAGGAACGACTGTAGACTGGGGACATTTCAGTATTGTGGGTCAGCACCGCTATTATGCTTATAGAAAATTCTAATAAAACCCCCTAATATTCTTATTTATATTATTATTAACAATAATAACTATAATAATGTCTGTCCTATATGAAGGATAGGTCAAATGCCAGGAGCCAAATTGCTGTGTATGAATCATATTCCCTTCCCGTCTTCTGTAGCAGCTTCTATAATGTTAGCAATGAGAGAAGTTATTATTTTCTTCTAGTCTTTCCTGGGAGACAAGGATAGAGCACGTGCTACATCTGACAGCTCCTCAGTTATTTCGTTTCCATTGTCAGGACCAAGTTACTTAGTAAATAAGGTCTACAAAGAGGAAACCTTATTTCTATCCAGGTTTCTCAATTGCTTCCTATAACTCTATGAATATGTGGATCAGGACACATATCTGCATAAGTAGCTTCCTCTTCACATAACCTAAGAGTTTAGAATTAGAGATGAGCGAACACTAAAATGTTCGAGGTTCGAAATTCGATTCGAACAGCCGCTCAATGTTCGTGTGTTCGAACGGGTTTCGAACCCCATTATAGTCTATGGGGAACAGATACTCGTTAAGGGGGAAACCCAAATCCGTGTCTGGAGGGTCACCAAGTCCACTAAGACAACCCAGGAAATGATGCCAACACCTCTGGAATGACACTGGGACAGCAGGGGAAGCATGTCTGGGGGCATCTAACACACCAAAGACCCTCTATTACCCCAACATCACAGCCTAACAACTACACACTTTACACACTCAATACCACCTCTCTGACAGTAGGAAAACACCTTGAAACATGTGTATTTGGCACTTGCAGTGAGGAGAGCTTGTCACCAGCAGTGAATTTGGCCCTTGTAGTAAGTTGAGGTTGGCACCAACATTTGTTTTGAAAATCAGGGTGGATTGAGCCTCTAACCAGCAGAGTTTGGGCAAATTCATGGTGGAGGGAGCCTCTAAAAACCCCAGTTTGGACCAATTCATGGTGGAGGGAGCCTCTAAAAAACCCAGTTTGGACCAATTCATGGTGGAGGGAGCCTCTAAACAGCCCAGTTTGGACCAATTCATGGTGGAGGGAGCCTCTAAACAGCCCAGTTTGGGCAAATTCATGGTGGAGGGAGCCTCTAACCAGCCCAGTTTGGGCAAATTCATGGTGGAGGGAGCCTCTAAAAACCCCCGTTTGGACCAATTCATGGTGGAGGGAGTCTCTAAACAGCCCAGTTTGGGCAAATTCATGGTGAAGGGAGCCTCTAACCAGCCCAGTTTGGACCAATTCATGGTGGGGGGAGCCTCTAAAAACCCCAGTTTGGACCAATTCATGGTGGAGGGAGCCTCTAAACAGCCCAGTTTGGGCAAATTCATGGTGGAGGGAGCCTCTAAAAACCCCCAGTTTGGACCAATTCATGGTGGAGGGAGCCTCTAAAAACCCCAGTTTGGACCAATTCATGGTGGAGGGAGCCTCTAAACAGCTCAGTTTGGGCAAATACATGGTGGAGGGAGCCTCTAAAAACCCCAGTTTGGACCAATTCATGGTGGAGGGAGCCTCTAAAAACCCCAGTTTGGACCAATTCATGGTGGAGGGAGCCTCTAAAAACCCCAGTTTGGACCAATTCATGGTGGAGGGAGCCTCTAAACAGCCCAGTTTGGACCAATTCATGGTGGAGGGAGCCTCTAAAAACCCCAGTTTGGACCAATTCATGGTGGAGGGAGCCTCTAAACAGCCCAGTTTGGACCAATTCATGGTGGAGGGAGCCTCTAAAAACCCCAGTTTGGACCAATTCATGGTGGAGGGAGCCTCTAAACAGCCCAGTTTGGGCAAATTCATGGTGGAGGGAGCCTCTAAAAACCCCCAGTTTGGACCAATTCATGGTGGAGGGAGCCTCTAAAAACCCCAGTTTGGACCAATTCATGGTGGAGGGAGCCTCTAAACAGCTCAGTTTGGGCAAATACATGGTGGAGGGAGCCTCTAAAAACCCCAGTTTGGACCAATTCATGGTGGAGGGAGCCTCTAAAAACCCCAGTTTGGACCAATTCATGGTGGAGGGAGCCTCTAAAAACCCCAGTTTGGACCAATTCATGGTGGAGGGAGCCTCTAAACAGCCCAGTTTGGACCAATTCATGGTGGAGGGAGCCTCTAAAAACCCCAGTTTGGACCAATTCATGGTGGAGGGAGCCTCTAAACAGCCCAGTTTGGACCAATTCATGGTGGAGGGAGCCTCTAAAAACCCCAGTTTGGACCAATTCATGGTGGAGGGAGCCTCTAAACAGTCCAGTTTGGACCAATTCATGGTGGAGGGAGCCTCTAAAAACCCCAGTTTGGACCAATTCATGATGGAGGGAGCCTCTAAACAGCCCAGTTTGGACCAATTCATGGTGGAGAGAGCCTCTAAAAACCCCAGTTTGGACCAATTCATGGTGGAGGGAGCCTCTAAACAGGCCAGTTTGGGCAAATTCATGGTGGAGGGAGCCTCTAAAAACCCCAGTTTGGACCAATTCATGGTGGAGGGAGCCTCTAAACAGCCCAGTTTGGACCAATTCATGGTGGAGGGAGCCTCTAAAAACCCCAGTTTGGACCAATTCATGGTGGACGGAGCCTCTAAAAACCCCAGTTTGGACCAATTCATGATGGAGGGAGCCTCTAAACAGCCCAGTTTGGACCAATTCATGGTGGAGAGAGCCTCTAAAAACCCCAGTTTGGACCAATTCATGGTGGAGGGAGCCTCTAAACAGCCCAGTTTGGACCAATTCATGGTGGAGGGAGCCTCTAAAAACCCCAGTTTGGACCAATTCATGGTGGAGGGAGCCGCTAAACAGCCCAGTTTGGACCAATTCATGGTGGAGGGAGCCTCTAACCAGCAGAGTTGGTGGAAATCAGGGTGGAGGGAGCCTCTAACCAGCAGAGTTGTGGGAAAGCAGGGTGGAGGGAGCCTCTAACCAGCAGAGTTGGGGGAAATCAGGGTGGAGGGAGCCTAGTATTAGCAGAATTGTGCAACGCTTATGGTGGATGAGTATGAGGATGCGAAGGAATTGGAGAGGTTGAGTACAGACATGGAGTTTCATGTTGGGGTGCTTTACACAGGTGGGCCCAAAAATGAAGGCTCTATCCAGTGGTGGTTCATTTTTATCAAAGTGAGCCGGTCGGCACTCTCAGCTGACAGACGGGTGCGCTTGTCAGTGATGATGCCACCGGCTGCACTGAACACCCTCTCAGATAGGACGCTGGCGGCAGGACAGGACAGCACCTCCAAGTCATATAGGGCAAGTTCAAGCCACAGGTCCAACTTCGACACCCAATACGTGTAGGGCGCAGAGGGGTCGGAGAGGACAGGGCTGTGGTCGGAAAGGTATTCCCGCAACATGCGCCTATACTTCTCACGCCTGGTGACACTAGGACCCTCCGTGGCGGCACTTTGGCGAGGGGGTGCCATCAAGGTGTCCCAGACCTTAGACAGTGTGCCCCTCGTTTGTGTGGACCGGTGAGAACTTGGTTGCCTACTGGAGGAACTGCCCTCCCTGCCGCCAACGTCACATGCTGGAAACATCTCCATCATATTCTGCACCAATTGCCTGTGGCAAGCATTGATGCGATTGGCCCTCCCCTCTACCGGAATAAAAGACGAGATGTTGTTTTTATACCGGGGGTCAAGGATAGCAAAGATCCAGTACTGGTTGTCCTCCATGATTTTGACAATACGCTTGTCGGTTGTAAAGCACCCCAACATGAACTCAGCCATGTCTGCCACAGTGTTAGTTGGCATGACTCCTCTGGCCCCACCGGAAAGTTCAATCTCCATTTCCTCCTCATCCTCCATGTCTACCCATCCGCGCTGCAACAATGGGACGATTCGAAGTTGCCCGGAAGCCTCCTGTATCACCATCACATCATCGGACAACTCTTCTTCCTCCTCCTCCTCCTCCTTCTCCATTAAACGCAGTGAATCGGACAGATGTGTGGACCTACTCTCCAGCTGTGACGGATCGGATGCTATCCCTAACTCCTCTGTGTGATCTGAGTTATCCCTGATGTCAATCAGGGATTCTCTCAGAACACACAAGAGCGGGATTGTAAGGCTCACCATCGCATCCTCAGAGCTCACCCTCCTTGTGGACTCCTCAAAGACCCGTAGGATGTCACAAAGGTCTCTCATCCATGGCCACTCATGGATGTGAAACTGAGGCAGCTGACTTAGTGGCACCCTAGGGTTTTGTAGCTGGTATTCCATCAAAGGTCTCTGCTGCTCAACCACTCTATTCAACATCTGAAACGTTGAGTTCCAGCGTGTGGGGACGTCGCACAAAAGCCGGTGTTGTGGCACATGCAGGCGTTGCTGGAGAGATTTTAAGCTAGCAGCGGCTACTGTCGACTTGCGAAAGTGGGCGCACATGCGCCGCACTTTCACCAGTAGCTCTGGAACATTGGGGTAGCTCTTTAGGAAACGTTGCACCACTAGGTTGAAGACGTGGGCCAGGCATGGAACATGTTGGAGTCCGGCAAGCTCCAGAGCTGCTACCAGGTTCCGGCCGTTATCACAAACGACCATGCCTGGGCCCAGGTGCAGCGGCTCAAACCATATTGCCGTCTCATCGAGGAGGGCATCCCTCACCTCGGAGGCAGTGTGCTGTCTGTCCCCCAAGCTGATCAGCTTCAGCACAGCCTGCTGACGTCTACCAACGCCAGTGCTGCAACGTTTCCAACTCGTAGCTGGGGTCAATCTAACAGCGGAGGAGGAGGCGGTGGCGGAGGAGGAGGCGGTGGCGGAGGAGGAGGCGGTAGAGGAGGAGGAGGATGGGGGTGTTCTTCTCGTGTCCCTGCCAGGAATGTTAGGCGGGGAGACGAGGTACACCGGGCCAGTTTGGGAAGCAGTCCCAGCCTCAACTACATTCACCCAGTGTGCCGTCAGTGAAATGTAGCGTCCCTGTCCGCATGCACTTGTCCACGCGTCGGTGGTCAAGTGGACCTTTGTGCAAAGTGCGGAACTAAGGGCCCGCCTGATGTTGAGTGACACGTGCTGGTGCAAGGCGGGGACGGCACACCGGGAGAAGTAGTGACGGCTAGGGACGGCATAGCGAGGTGCCGCAGTTGCCATCAGGTCCAGGAAGGCGGGAGTTTCAACAAGCCGGAACGCCAACATCTCCTGGGCCAGCAGTTTAGCGATGTTGGCGTTCAAGGCTTGCGCGTGTGGGTGGTTAGCAGTGTATTTCTGCCGCCGCTCCAATGTCTGAGAGATGGTGGGTTGTTGTAAAGAAGCGCCTGATGGTGCCTTTGATGGTGCAGGAGAAGGAGATAAGACAGGAACAGGGGAGGATGAGGGAGAAGTCAACAAAGTGGCGGAGGCAGATGAAGTGGTGTCCTGGCTCGTCCTCTGGAGTGCATAGCCAGCACAGTCAGCAGTGGCAGAGGCAGAGGCAGTGGCAGAGGCAGTGGCAGTGGCGTGAACGGCAGGCGGCCTTTGTCCTGCCGTTGCTGCCTGCCACTGATTCCAGTGCTTGGATTCCAAATGACGGCGCATTGAAGTGGTGGACAGGTTGCTCTTCTCAGAGCCCCTAATCAATTTCGAGAGGCAAATTGTGCAGACAACACTATATCTGTCCTCGGCGCATTCCTTGAAAAAACTCCACACCTTCGAGAAACGTGCCCTCGAGGTGGGAGTTTTTCGGGGCTGGGTACGAACTGGAACATCTTGGGAGATTCCGGGTGTGGCCTGGCTTCGCCTAAGCTGCTGACCTCTGCCTCTGCCTCTAGCTACCCTTTTTGGTGCTGCACTTGCCTCAACATCCACACTACTTTCCCCGCTTGACATCCCCCCTGTCCAGGTCGGGTCAGTGTCCTCATCATCCACCACTTCCTCTTCCAACTCCTGTCTCATCTCCTCCTCCCGCACAATGCGCCGGTCAACTGGATGCCCTGACGGCAACTGCGTCACATCATCGTCGATGAGGGTGGGTTGCTGGTCATCCACCACCAAATCGAACGGAGATGGAGGAGACTCTAGTGTTTGAGCATCTGGACACAGATGCTCCTCTGTTAGGTTCGTGGAATCGTGACGTGGAGAGGCAGGTTGAGGGACAATGAAAGGAGCGGAGAACAGCTCTGGGGAGCAGGGACAGTTGGGGTTATTGTTCTGTGAAGCTTGGGAATTTTGGGAGGAAGGAGGACAAGACTGTTGGGTAATAGGAGGAGAGGAGGCAGAGTCTGACTGGCTGCTGGACAATGTGCTGTAAGCGTTCTCTGACAGCCATTGCAAGACCTGTTCCTGGTTCTCGGGCCTACTAAGGTTTGTACCCTGCAGTTTAGTTAATGTGGCAAGCAACCCTGGCACTGTGGAGTGGCGCAATGCTTGCTGCCCCACAGGAGTAGGCACGGGACGCCCTGTGGCTTCACTGCTACCTTGCTCCCCAGAACCATTCCCCCGACCTCGCCCACGGCCTCGTCCACGTCCCTTTCCGGGAGCCTTGCGCATTTTGAATTCCCAGTTAGAAATTGGCACTATATACCAGTAGCAAAAATTGTGGGTGCACATAACCCCAATATATTCTTTGAATTCCCAGTCAGACAATGGCACTATATACCAGTAGTGAAAATTGTGGGTGCACGTAACCCCAATATATTCTTTGAATTACCAGTCAGAAACTGGCACTATATGGCAGTAGCAAGAAATAAGGGTATTTGTAACCCCAATATATTCTTTGAATTCCCAGTCAGAAACTGGCACTGTATACCAGTAGTAAAAATTGTGGGTGCACGTAACCCCAATATATTCTTTGAATTCCCAGTCAGACAATGGCACTATATACCAGTAGTAAAAATTGTGGGTGCACGTAACCCCAATATATTCTTTGAATTCCCAGTCAAAAACTGGCACTGTATACCAGTAGTAAAAATTGTGGGTGCACGTAACCCCAATATATTCTTTGAATTCCCAGTCAGACAATGGCACTATATACCAGTAGCAAGAAATGAGGGTATTTATAACCCCAATATATTCTTTGAATTCCCAGTCAGACAATGGCACTGTATACCAGTAGTAAAAATTGTGGGTGCACGTAACCCCAATATATTCTTTGAATTACCAGTCAGACAATGGCACTGTATACCAGTAGTAAAAATTGTGGGTGCACGTAACCCCAATATATTCTTTGAATTCCCAGTCAGAAACTGGCACTATATGGCAGTAGCAAGAAATGAGGGTATTTATAACCCCAATATATTCTTTGAATTCCCAGTCAGACAATGGCACTGTATACCAGTAGTAAAAATTGTGGGTGCACGTAACCCCAATATATTCTTTGAATTACCAGTCAGAAACTGGCACTATATGGCAGTAGCAAGAAATGAGGGTATTTGTAACCCCAATATATTCTTTGAATTCCCAGTCAGAAACTGGCACTGTATACCAGTAGTAAAAATTGTGGGTGCACGTAACCCCAATATATTCTTTGAATTCCCAGTCAGAAACTGGCACTATATGGCAGTAGCAAGAAATGAGGGTATTTATAACCCCAATATATTCTTTGAATTCCCAGTCAGACAATGGCACTGTATACCAGTAGTAAAAATTGTGGGTGCACGTAACCCCAATATATTCTTTGAATTCCCAGTCAGACAATGGCACTATATACCAGTAGCAAGAAATGAGGGTATTTATAACCCCAATATATTCTTTGAATTCCCAGTCAGACAATGGCACTGTATACCAGTAGTAAAAATTGTGGGTGCACGTAACCCCAATATATTCTTTGAATTCCCAGTCAGACAATGGCACTATATACCAGTAGCAAGAAATGAGGGTATTTATAACCCCAATATATTCTTTGAATTCCCAGTCAGACAATGGCACTGTATACCAGTAGTAAAAATTGTGGGTGCACGTAACCCCAATATATTCTTTGAATTCCCAGTCAGAAACTGGCACTATATGGCAGTAGCAAGAAATGAGGGTATTTATAACCCCAATATATTCTTTGAATTCCCAGTCAGACAATGGCACTGTATACCAGTAGTAAAAATTGTGGGTGCACGTAACCCCAATATATTCTTTGAATTACCAGTCAGAAACTGGCACTATATGGCAGTAGCAAGAAATGAGGGTATTTGTAACCCCTATATATTCTTTGAATTCTCAGTCAGAAACTGGCACTGTATACCAGTAGTAAAAATTGTGGGTGCACGTAACCCCAATATATTCTTTGAATTACCAGTCAGAAACTGGCACTATATGGCAGTAGCAAGAAATGAGGGTATTTGTAACCCCAATATATTCTTTGAATTCCCAGTCAGAAACTGGCACTGTATACCAGTAGTAAAAATTGTGGGTGCACGTAACCCCAATATATTCTTTGAATTCCCAGTCAGACAATGGCACTATATACCAGTAGTAAAAATTGTGGGTGCACGTAACCCCAATATATTCTTTGAATTCCCAGTCAGAAACTGGCACTGTATACCAGTAGTAAAAATTGTGGGTGCACGTAACCCCAATATATTCTTTGAATTCCCAGTCAGACAATGGCACTATATACCAGTAGCAAGAAATGAGGGTATTTATAACCCCAATATATTCTTTGAATTCCCAGTCAGACAATGGCACTGTATACCAGTAGTAAAAATTGTGGGTGCACGTAACCCCAATATATTCTTTGAATTCCCAGTCAGACAATGGCACTATATACCAGTAGCAAGAAATGAGGGTATTTATAACCCCAATATATTCTTTGAATTCCCAGTCAGACAATGGCACTGTATACCAGTAGTAAAAATTGTGGGTGCACGTAACCCCAATATATTCTTTGAATTCCCAGTCAGAAACTGGCACTATATGGCAGTAGCAAGAAATGAGGGTATTTGTAACCCCAATATATTCTTTGAATTCCCAGTCAGACAATGGCACTGTATACCAGTAGTAAAAATTGTGGGTGCACGTAACCCCAATATATTCTTTGAATTCCCAGTCAGACAATGGCACTGTATACCAGTAGTAAAAATTGTGGGTGCACGTAACCCCAATATATTCTTTGAATTCCCAGTCAGACAATGGCACTATATACCAGTAGCAAAAATTGTGGGTGTATATAGCCCCAATTCTATTGCTAGGGGACTTGCAGGGTATTTCTGAGGTGAAGGTGGGGGGGCACACCGTTGGAACGGTGATTTGGGGTGTATATATGGGGTATACGGGAATACACTGTCAGTGTGTTCCATTCAGGATCCTGGGAAAGCTGGGTTGCGGCGATTGAGCCCGTCAGTGCCACGTTACACTGACAAGCTTCTCCCTGGAATTGAAGTTATATGTAAGCCCAATATATTCTTTGAATTCCCAGTGAGACAATGGCACTATATGGCAGTAGCAAAAATAGTGGGTGTATATAGCCCCAATTCTATTGCTAGGGGACTTGCAGGGTATTTCTGGGGTGAAGGTGGGGGGGCACACCGTTGGAACGGGTATCGGGGGTATATATCGGGTATTCGGGAATACACTGACAGTGTATTCCATTCAGGATCCTGGGAAAGCTGGGTTGCGGCGATTGAGCCCGTCAGTGCCACGTTACACTGACAAGCTTCTCCCTGGAATTTAGCTCTTATAAGAGCTGTTGGTTGTCTTCTCCTTCCTATCCTAGCCTGTCCCTGCCTACCCAGAATCTAAGCCCTAGCTAACTGGACGGAAACCTCCGTCCTCGGTGAATTGCAAGCTCAGAATGACGCGAAGTTGGGCGTCGCTGTTCTTTTAAATTAGAGGTCACATGTTTTCGGCAGCCAATGGGTTTTGCCTACTTTTCTCAACGTCACCGGTGTCGTAGTTCCTGTCCCACCTACCCTGCGCTGTTATTGGAGCAAAAAAGGCGCCAGGGAAGGTGGGAGGGGAATCGAGTAATGGCGCACTTTACCACGCGGTGTTCGATTCGATTCGAACATGCCGAACAGCCTAATATCCGATCGAACATGAGTTCGATAGAACACTATTCGCTCATCTCTATTTAGAATCAATGGTTAAATCATTTTTACATGCAAAACAGCAAGACCAGCTAGTATCCGAGGATGTGAATGTGACGTCTATTTCTCATCCGCTTTAATTATCCATTCAAGAGAAGAAATTCCTTTGTCTTCCTCCTGGATTGAAGCAATCTCTGTTCACCTAAGGAGACCATGCCAAGGAGGAAACACTTTACAGTTTTTCATGTGTGATGGCCGCACTGGCTGTCATTAAAGAACTGCTTTGCATCATTCATTATGTCTTGCTTGGCCACATACTTTATTGGGCAGAGGCCAATACCATTGAAATGTAAGAAAGTTGTGGCAGCAAGGAATTGCCAAACGGGTCAGTGCGCCTCTATTCTCCCTATACAGTAGGGGCAGGTGTCACCTCTGGGCATTTACTGTATAATGTGGATATGCCATGAAGCTGATGATGGTAATATCCCTTTAATTATCTTCCTATGTGTGAGATTTTTGTTAATACGTAATATGTTTTAATAGGTGAGAAAATCCATCTACTTTTTTATGCAACATGTAGATCATGTGTTGGACACTAGGTTCACACTACCTTCTGCCTGTCTGATGACCGGAGGAGGACTGCTACAATAGTGGTAGCAAACACAGTCCAGCAGACCCTATTGACTATAAAGGGGGCTGCCGGGTATCCTTTGTTTTTTAAACCAAAAACTGTAAAGGACTTTTTCCTCTGCCAATTTTCAGACGGACACTGCGTCAGATTATCCAATTGAGACTCCGGTGCAGATGTGAATGTAACTTGACTTGAATTGGGGACCAGCATTTTCCTACTGCTGTCATATGGTTTCTGTTCTCCAACTGATTTCACTTTGGGACACCTCACACAATACTGAAATTATACAACTACCTGGGGACATGTGATCATAAAAATACTTGGGCATCATTTACAAGTATCAGGAAGACCAGGGGCATCAATAATAACTTGAAATAACAGACTCTGTATCACACAAAGCCCCTGCTCAATGGTTAGAACTGTGGCTTACAACGCTGGGTTCAGATCTGAAAAAGGACAACGTCTGCATGGAGTTTGTATGCTTCTGTATCTACCTGGGCTTCCTATGAAAGTGACAAAAAGTGCATTACAGAGGTTTGTTGTATTTACTCTGTAATAAATTGTCCATATTTAGCCATTACTTATGGTAAGAATTCAGTTATATTATTTAGAACTATTTAGTTCTAAAATTATTAATTTGTCATGGCGTTACATTTACTGTAATAATGAAAGTTGGAGGATACTACAGTGTGCCAAGGGTTTTGCATGTCTCTCAAAGAGCTGTTAATCTGAGATGACCTTTTCTTGCTTGTGCATACCTGAATAAGGCTGAGGACCCACGTTGCGGAAACACAGCTTTTTTTGTTGCAGATTTTGTAGTGGTTGTTTAAAGGGGCTCTATCAGCAAAATCATGCTGATAGAGCCCCACATATGCGTGCATAGCCTTTAAAAAGGCTATTCAGGCACTGTAAAAGTTAAATTAAACTACCCCCCCCGTTTTAAAATAATAACTTAAAAAAGAATGTTCTCTACTTACGGAACGTGCACCCTGGGCGAGCATTCAGGGTGCGCCATCTTCTTCTTCCCCGCCTCTTCTTCCTCTGACGTCTTCGGGTCCCGTCCTCCTCCGGCGCTTGCTCGCGGACACTGATAAAAAAAAAATAGCCCGGGCGCATGCGCAGTAGCCGTAGTAGAAGCCGCGTGCTACTGCGCATGCGCGCGGGCTATTTTTTTTTATTAGTGTCCGCGAGCAAGCGCCGGAGGAGGACGGGACCCGAAGACGTCAGATGAAGAAGAGGCGGGGAAGAAGAAGACGGCGCACCCTGAATGCCCGCCCAGGGTGCACGTTCCGTAAGTAGAGAACATTCTTTTTAAGTTATTATTTTAAAACGGGGGGGGTAGTTTAATTTAACTTTTACAGTGCCTGAATAGCCTTTTTAAAGGCTATGCACGCATATGTGGGGCTCTATCAGCATGATTTTGCTGATAGAGCCCCTTTAAGCCAAAGCCAGTTGTGGATTTAGCAGAAGGGAGAAGTATAAGCGCTTCCTATATATTTCCCATTCCTTTTGTAGCCATTCTTATCTTTGCTTCAAAAAACTGCAAGAAAATCTGCTACTAAAAAACCTGCGCCTCTGCAACATGGGGCCTCAGCCTAAAATAGTTATTCTCTGTTAAAAGAATCATCTGATAGCATACCTCCCAACTTTTGAAAAACAGAAAGAGGGACAAAATGTGCGTCGTGCTGCCGAGCCGTGGCAAATTTAGTTTCATCCAGTTTTACATTGACTCTGCTCATTCTCATTCATTTTTCATGTGCCCCCACACAGTATAATCCTCCTACAGTCACCCGAACATTATATGCCTCACATTATAATGTTCCCTTCCAACTGCCCACAGTATTAAGTCCCTTTCCTGGTACCCAAGTTTAAACTTGCGGAAACTAGAGGGGGACATGAAACTGGAGCAGCTGGAGGGGGACATTAAACAGTGGGGGTAGTTGGAGGGGGCAATAAATTAATGGCAGCTGGAGCGGGATATGAAACTGGGGGCAACTAGAGGCAAACAGATCCTCCTCCAGCTACTCCCACGTTTTAATGTCCTCCTCCAGTGACCTCCATTATTTAAAATCCCCCTCCAGTTGTCCCCATTTTAATGTCCCTCTTAATCCCCCCAGTTTAATTGCCACCTTCATCTCTCCCCAGTTTCATTTTCCCCTTTCATCTGCCCCTGTTTAATATCCCTCTTCATCTGCCCCCAGTTTAATGTCCCCCATGTCTGCCCCCAGTTTAATGTCTCCCCTTTGTCCCCGGTATAATATCCCCCCTCCATCTCTGCCTCAAGTATAATGTTCCCCCCTCAACCTCTGCTCCCAGTATAATGTTCCCCTTCCATCTCTGCCCCTAGTTTCATGTCCCTCCTCCATCTCTGCCCCCAGTATAATATTCCCCCTCCATCTCTGCCCCAGTACAGCATTCCCCATCCATCTCTGCCCCAGTATAATGTCCCCCTTCCATCTCTGCACCCAGTATAATGTTCCCCCTCCATCTCTGCCCCCAGTATAATGTTCCCCCTCCATCTCTGCCCCCAGTATAATGTTCCCCCTCCATCTCTGCCCCCAGAATAATGTTCCCCCTCCATGTCTGCCCCCAGTATAATGTTCCCCCTCCATCTCTGCCCCCAGAATAATGTTCCCCCTCCATCTCTGCCCCCAGTACAGTGTTCCACATCCATCTCTGCCTCCAGTATAATGTTCCCCCTCCATCTCTGCCCCCAATACAGTGTTCCACATCCACCTCTGCCCCCAGTATAATGTCCCCCTTCCATCTCGGCCTCCAGCATAACGTTCCCCTTGCATCTCTGCCCTTAGGTTACTGTTCCTCCTCAATTTATCATCAGTTTAACATAAAAACACTGATACTCACCTTTCCTCCATCCCCTGTCGTTGTGTCTGCAGTCTCAGTCTGTTCTGCTTCAGCACTGACCTCCGGCTCCAGGCTCGATGTGATGACGTCACTCACATCTTGCCTCAGCGCTGAAGCAGAAGCCTGCTCTAACACTGTATTCAACTCGGACGCAGATGAGTTGAAACCAGGACATACATCCCACCGACCGGGACTGTAGGACATGACTCTGAATCCAGGAATTTCCTGCAGAATCCGGGATGGTTGAGACATATGTGAGAGAGATTCCCAAACTTGACACTTCAGTGATCAGAAGTAATCTATAGGTGAACCTGCTTGGTAATGTTTAGATCCCTTTTGTCACAGGAGAAAGGAAGCATTACACACATTCTTATTGGAATTAAGAACTGAGAATACATTAATGTTCCTGCCCTACAGAGCACAGAATGTTCTTTATAGCTGCCTCTCTGTTTTAGTTACCAGTTCAAGACTCTGTATAGGAGAACCCTTACTATTAGCTTAGAATTACCTAATAGAGGATTTCTTGACCTGTCCTGAGTATAACTTTTCAATATCCTGGATCTGGAAAAATCCTTTAAGGGCCTGTTCACACGGAGTAAATGCGTGTGTATTTTGGCAAAATACACGTGTAAACATAAGACTCCCAAAATACACGTCAAAATACACATCAAAATACACATGTAAAATGTCATTGAAGTCAATGGGAGTCTTATTTTTACACTTGTATTTTGCCAAAATACACGCGCGTTTACTCTGTGTGAACGGGCCCTAAGGGCAGCGCCATGAGGCGACCTGAAGCGACTGCTTCAGGCAGCGCTATGCCAGGGCCCTGGGGAGGGCGGCATTTTTGCTTACCTAAGCCAGTCCAGGACAAGCTGTCCTGGACTGGCTTAGCGTCACCGTCACCGAGCGGTGGATTAGGGAGGCCCTGTGGACGCAGCGCTGCTCCAGCGGCCTCCCCTCATGCTCAGGCAGAGAGCAGGTCCTCTCCCTGCCTGCTCTCTGCTTGCTAACACCGCTCCGCCACGCCCCCTTTGCTCGGCCCCCTCCTCCCGGTTTCTGTCGTCCGCCTCGGGCGGCGAACAAGGTAGGTTCACCCCTGCCTAAGGGTGCTGAATTTGGCACGGGCCAAGAAGAAAATGGTGCTGAATTTGGCACGGAATCCGCATCAGATTTAGTGCTGAAAAAAAAGCCTCCCATTGACTTCAATGGGTTCCTTTTTCTGCTAGCTAAGGTTAAGGCCCCAGGTTACAGAAATGCAGCTTTTTTTTGTTGCATATTTTGCTGTATTTTTTTTTAGCTAAATCCAAGAATGGCTACTAAAGGAATGGGCAATATCTAGGAAGAAATTATTTTCCCTTCTGTGCAATTCACTCTTCGCTTTGTCTAAAAAAACAAAAAAAAAAAAAACACAACAAAATCTGCAGCACAAAAAGCTATGTTTCCACAATGTGAGGCCTGAGCCGAAATAATTACTAAACAAGTAATAATCCTATATCTTGATAGCATCGGGTGGGGCTCCATTGTTGAATTAGCACCAAGGCTCTGAGGGGGGGGGGGACCCGTGTGAAGTGACCCCTGTCTTATTTCTTATTGGGTGAAATCATAATAACCTGTAAAACATAGACACAGGAATGACTGGTTTACAGGGGCTCCGAAGAGAACACTTCTCCATATGTTATTATGGGTGAATCAGATCCAATCTATCGACTGAGTACAAAGTGGACTGCAGCCAATGAGGAAATCTCTGCAGGTTTTACAGGTGTACCCAGGAATCAGTAACACTGGCACACGCACAGCAGAGGTTGTAACCTGGTATTAATAAAATCATATGAGTCATTCTCTGCTCTAGTTAAGGTTCTCAATCTGCCCTTTCACCTACATTGTGCTTTCTGGCCCTGCAAAAAACACGTCTGTGATGCAACTGCACATTACAGAATTATTTTCCATTGCAAATGTGCTGAGAGTCATCAATATAGGATGAAGGAGAAGAAACCACCGCAGATCAGACTTATCACATTTATTAGAGGCCTTGCCCATTTGCTTTCATCCCTTGATGTTCAATGGGGGAGATTTATCATAAGGGAAATGTTTAGACTTCGGCTAAAGCCCCACGGGCCGTAATTGCAGCGCTAAAGCGCTGTGGAAAGAACCGCGGAGTGAATGCATTGCAGTTCTTTCCGCAGCGCTTTTAAGAGAAAGTTCACAGAGTTTTCCTCTGCGGACTTTCTCTTAACACAATATCTATGGGAAAGCCGCCGGCGTTTCCATAGATATAATTGACATGCTGCGATTTACAAAGCCGCAACGCAATGCTAATCCGTTCACCCGTTTTTGCGTGATTGAGGAACAAACATCCAAACTCACAAACATCCAACACAAACTTTCACATTTATAATATTAGTAGGACTGATGTACGATTCTAATAATTTCTCACGTTTTTACATTTTTATTGACAAATACATCCAATTTATGTAAAATTACCCTATGTAAATGTTACACTATTAGTAAGAGCTGTCTTTAGCTGGAAACAGGTAAGCATAAAATTTATGTTTCAATTTGAGAAGTGGATTTTCCTGCTGATGGACCATTTTCACCCACCATTGTGTGGGTTGGCCATGTGCACAGAATTGATTTCATCCAGTTACATACCAAAGCTATTTATTGTCAGTGAGCTGTTTGTTCAGTTTATGCAAAGACTGAATATTTACAGAGTTGACCCTTATTTTTCAAGAATTCACCCTCGGCATGCTGGATATCAGCTCCTGGGCCAAATCCTGACTCATGGCAAACCTTTCTTGCTTAGTCGGTGTTTGCAGTGTATTATAATTTCTTTGTTGTTCACCTGCTTTTTGAGGGTTGATCAAAGATTCTTAATGGAATTTTCCTGTCCATGGACCCAAAATGTCAATCTTTTGTTCACCGAGTCACTTAGTTATCACTTTTGTCTTGTGATATGGTGCTTCATCAATGTTGGAAAAAATATAACCGAATTGCTCCTGGATGTTTGGGAGAAGTTCCTCTTGTAGGATGTTGCAGACTTTGTCTCAGCCCAATAATGCCCTTTCTCAGAGTCTTTCAACTGGGAAAAAATTTCTTCAGATGTAAACCCTGAGATTCTTTTTATTGGGTAGTGGGGGAAACACTTTTAGCCTGAGGCCTCATTTTGCAAAAATGCGGCTTGTTTTGTTGCAGATTTTCCTGCATTTCTGCATTTTTTTGAGCCAAAGCCAAGAATGGCTACAAAAGGAATAGGAAATATATAGGGGGGGCTTTTATTTTTACTTTCTACTTAATCTACTCCTGGCTTTGGCTTAAAAAAACACAGCAAAATCTGCAACAAAAACAAGCTGCGTTTCCGTAACATGGGGCCTCAGCCTAAACAACCCAAACAAGTAATAAAGTACATTTGTTTTATTATGGGGTCATATGGTTCAGCTCAAAGATTCATTTCATTCATGTTCGGGTAGAACCAAAAGTGAAATTATTATACTCTAGGGCCTCTTCAAACCCCAGAGTATAATGGGTTGAGGCCAGTGGAGGTGTAAAATTTATAACAAACAGTTATACTTACCTTCCCTCTCCTCTTCTGGGCCTCTTCTTGGTGTCTGGCCCTCTCTCTGTGTCCTCTTCTGGCCTTCTAGATGATGTCACGCACCATGAGTTTGTCGCTGAGGCCTGTGCGGTCACATGAGGCACGCCAAGTGTCATGGTGTCACTCAGTGCGCCCCAGGTGACCGCTGAAGCCCAAGCACAGGCCACAGCGGTGACCCTCGGGCACATGAGGCCAGAAGATGCAGAGAGAGTGCAGGATACCATGAGGAGATCCAGAAGGGGCAAGGGAAAGTGAGTATAACTGTTTGTTATTTTTTTACACCTCCACTGGCCTCAACCTATTATACTCTGGGGTTTGAAGAAACCCTAGAGCATAATAATTTCTGGTTTGTGGGTGACGAACCCCCAAACGTTCCAGGCTCAAGTCGAACCCAAATCTTTTGAAAAATTCCGGTTGAATCTGGTTCAATCCCAACCAGTTCACTCCTCTCTAGTCAATAGAAAATAGATCTAGGAAAGAGACAGATACCGAGGCGTCTAGTTCGGAATATGAGGGATCAGACAGTGATGCCCCTAGGTCTAGAAATCAAAAGGATAGAGAAAGGGACGTTCATCAGAATAAAGATGACCCTCAGAGATTTCAGAGTCCCCAGATGATTCCCCGTAGGGGTAGGAGTAGAGGCAGAGGGGCTGGTAATGCTAGGGGGGTTTTTTTTATCAACGGGCCCTCCAATATCAGACTACCTCACAAGAACCAGGAAGTAGATAGAAGAGTGAATCAGATTGATAAGGATACGATGCAAATTATAAATCTCTCATCACGTACACTTACTTTTGAGGAGGAAAGGGTTTTAAAATATGGTTTATCTTTTGTGCCTACACCCCACTTCGATCTTTTTTCTTGGGTTAAGGACCTAAATTTGTTCTGTAGGAAGCTTAAGTGGAAGAAATTTTTCTGTTTGGCTGATAAAAGAACCTGTGATACCTTGGGGGATACTGCAGAGGATCTCCCCTCGATTAGGTTATTGGGGGGCCTCTGGGAAGAAGCGAACAGAGAAATTGGTGAGGGACCATTCACTGAACTACATGTACCCTCAAATAGGTTTCCTCCACTATCGGATGATACAGTGATAGATACGTTCTTGACAGTGACTGTAAACCAACTGTCCAAAATTGCAGGTGAAGTGGGGAGGCAACATTTGGATCGATCTAATCTGTCCAGGGAGGAATTAAAGATCTTACAGACGCTTGAAAAAGATGACTCAGTGGTGCTGAAACCCTCTGATAAGGGGGGCAATTTGGTCCTAATGGACCGTGAGGGCTACATTAGGATGTGTCATAACATTCTGGATGACAAAAGTTGTTATGAAGTCCTTCCAGAAGACCCGACAAACAGCTATCTGGCAGAATTGAAAATACTGTTAACTAGGGCAAAAGAGGAAAATCTCATCAGTAAGGGCTAGTTCACACGTGAACTGCCCGCGCGGGTTTTGACACAGAGAGAGACGCGGCGAGCCGCGTCTCTCTCTTGTCAAAACCCGCCCGCCGCGACCATCGCTGTCGCGGCTTAACCCTCTGCTGTCGGCTCAAATGAATGAGCCGACATAGGAGGGAGCTGCGGGGGGCGGAAGCCGCGCGACTGAGACAGCGCGGCTTCCGCCTGAAGAAAGGACATGTCCTTTCTTTTCTCCGCTAGCAGCAGCTCGCCGCTAGCGGAGAACAGAAGCCCGGCGGTCTCCATAGACCACCATTATAAGGGGAGGTTTTGGACGCGAAATCCGCTGTCAAAAACCTCCCCTATTACTCACGTGTGAACTAGCCCTAATAGTGAGCTCAATTTCCTGTTACCAAGGCATCCTGTAAGACCGACGTTTTATGCACTCCCAAAAGTGCACAAAGGTCTAGTACCTTTAAAAGGCCGACCCATAGTGGCAGGAATTAATAGCGTCACTCAGAATATTTCGTATTACATTGATGAGATTCTCAGACCCTTTGTTTTAGCCTTGCCCTCATACGTACAAGACACCACTGATGTTTTGCGTAGATTGGAAGATCTGGTGGTGCCACCTGAGGCATTCCTGGCTAGTTTGGATGTGGAGGCCCTCTACAGCTCCATACCCCATGACACGGGGTGTGGGGCTGTGGAGGGCTTTCTACGATCCAGAGGTACGTTTTTCTCTGCCCATAACTCTCTAATAGTGGATCTCCTCCAGTTCGTTCTGACCCGTAACACTTTTCTTTTTGACCGCCTCTTCTTCCACCAGCTCAGGGGTGTGGCCATGGGGAGTCCATGTGCCCCGGCCTATGCTAATCTGTACCTGGGCTGGTGGGAGAGGGAGGTGGTCTTTGGTGATGAAATGGAAAGGTGGGCATCATCAATTTTATTTTGGGTCAGATACATCGATGATGTTCTGTTGGTCTGGGGAGGAACAAGAGAGGATTTTGGGGAGTTTGTGAGAGAGCTTAATGTTAACCATCTGGGTTTATTTTTTACCTCAGAGATCAAGGAGCACTCAATCACCTTTTTAGATCTCACTATCTTTAAGTCACCATCGGGTAGATTGGGGACCACGATCTACAGGAAGGAAACATCTACCAATTCCCTGTTAAATTGGCAGAGTTGCCATCCCCTCCCACTGCGCCGCGGAATTCCAAAGGGCCAATTTTTGCGGTTGCGCAGAAACTGCACAAATGTAGCAGACTATGAAGTGGCAGCCAGCGATTTACGTAGGAGATTCCAATGCAGGGGGTACCCGGATGGGGTTCTGCGCAAAGCTTACCAAGATGCCCTGTTACGTGACAGAACATCTCTGCTCAAACCAGTGGAAAGGGATAAAACGGCAGATATGCAAATTATCGCAACATTTGATTCCGCAAATCGAGAAGTGGTGGATGTTTTAAAAAACACTTGGGAAATTCTTAAATCAGACCCAGACATTGGTCCCCAGATTAATGACTATCCGCTTGTCACATATAGGAGGGGTCCTAACCTCAAGGACAGATTGGTGAAGAGTCATCTAGCACCCCTTGTAAATGATAACTGGCTAGGGAGGCATGCTCAGGGTCTGGTGGGGACTTTTTCCTGCGGATCCTGTCGGGCATGCGCATCAATCGTACCTGGCAAGACCTATAGGAGTAATTCGACAAATATGGAATATACTAATAAAAATTTCATAAATTGTAAGACACGAGGAGTTATTTATCTGGCCAGCTGCTCCGCCTGCGGAACGAAATACGTGGGTAAAACCATTCGCGAGTTCCGCAGAAGGATTCGTGAGCACATAAATGATATCTCTAGAGGCGAAGACACCCCTTTGGCACGTCATATATGTGAAAAACACGGTGGAGATGTGTCCATTGTAAAATTCCAGGGAGTGGAACTGGTCCATCCATCTCCTCGGGGGGGAGATTTTGATAAAAAGCTCCTGCAGCGGGAGGCTAGATGGACCTTTACGTTAAAGACTGTGAAACCATGGGGTCTTAATGATGGCATCTCGTTTGCCTGTTTTATTTAAACTTGGGTTCAGTTTACCATTTCCATATGTGGGATTTTATGCTTGGTGACTTACCCTATTTACAACCTTTTAAGATCTTGGATGGTGGTGTAGGGTGGTAATAGTTATGGTTACAGCTATGGTAGTATGGTTCTATAGTTCTTGGTAGGGGTTATGCATGAGGTGTAGTCATCTGTTTTCCCTGTGCAGTATCCCTGTTAAGCTGGTACCAGGATGCTGTGCTGAGTGAGTCCCCCTCTGGGAGGGGATCCCAGTGTTCTGTCATATAGTCATGGTGTTTTATATATTCATCAGGTCATATACTCACCTGTATAGACATTTCCTTTGTAACAATTGTGTATTTGAACTGCAGGGGGGCGGAGTTGGGGAGTTATCATAAATGGTCTTTCTGGCAGTTCTCACCTAGCTGATGTCATTGAATGTGCAGGGAGCTCGGGGCGGAGTCGGCCGTATTGATTAAGGACACACCTCCGGCTTCTGAGTGGTGCTCGCCTGCACATGTGCAGTAAAGACACAACGTCACATGCCGGCCGTTAGAACTATGGGTCTGGTTTGCACACGCTGATTGGTTATAGCGTCTGCTAGGGGGTGTGGCTTTGCACATTTAAACTCAGCATTCTCCCGCGCCCCCCTATGGCTAAACATCAATGCCATGGGGGAAACGGGAGTCATATCATAAGACGCTAATGTGATTTAGATAGTGGTCAGTTAATCTCCTGTGCACAACAAAAGCCTCTGATGATTCATGCTGACAGGGAGAGTGTTAGTATGTTGAAACGCTGCATCAGGCTAAGATTAAGATAATCTCGGCTATTGTTTTAGCCCTAAAGCAGGCAAGGGGAATTGAGCTGTCTGAGCTGCATGTGATTTATCAGCAGCAGAGCAGCTTTACCAGCAGCAGAGCAGCTCTACCTGTATAACTACTTTAGCCTTAGATAGGTGTTACTATCCGGTTACTCTGTATACCAGCCTGCTAACAAGTCCTCTTTTGTAGGCACTTTATTGCACAGCAGAGAGCTTCAGTGTTTTAACAAAATGAATTATTAACTGTAGCTCCAGCTTATGGGAAGGAAAAATCTATAGCAGTGGAGTTATTTGCCAGCCAGTACTCTAAAGATAACATAGGCGGCTATAGCACACGTTTTTCCAGCCCTGCTCTTTAACCCATTATCCACAACAAAGATAAGAAGTGTAACACTAGTGGGGTAAATAAACGATTGTGGAGGACGTTGTGTCCCACTCCCCCACAGGCTAGGTGGTTGCACATAATCATTACCTTTGTGAATTTTGGGGTATTTTATACCACATTTTTGTTATGTTGTCTTGTACTAAGTATAGCTTTTAATACATATCAATAAAAGTGAAATTTTAAATACATCCCTGATAGTTACCTACCTATCTCGAATTTTTGTTCTCTCTAGTCAATAGACTTTAATAGATCTAAATTTAGCTCTAAATTTGCAGCTGGCAATGTCGTCACCCTGTATAAACCTGCAGCAGAGTAGCATACAGATCCAAAACAGCCATAATTGCTCTATTATGTAAGATACAGAACATTCAGCTATATGTAGTGTTCCCATTATATACTCTCACCCTACACACCAATAATCATAGTGGAGGTGGATGGCAATTTCATAAAAAATCACGCCAAAAACGACAATTAAAAAGGGGCGGTCAAGAGAATGGAACATGATGTCACAGTTCATTTATGTGACATGTTTCACATTATTAACCCATACACCACCTGCCTGTTACTTCTTAGAGTATACCGAGCGATCACTACCTATGATATGTTCTGTTTTGTTGCTGCCTTTAACTTTTTATACCCTCACTGATAACATAGGACGGGAAGTATTTTATTAAAAAGATGTAAACAAAGACTGTATATGTAAAACGTATAGATAAGATATTCTTAGAACAATGCCAAGATCATAAAGATGCTTAGACCCGGGATAGTGGTGTAAATGCTGAGCCCCAGTATAAGATCTATATGGCCCTCTTTCGCTGATCATGTAGCACTTATAGAGCTGCTTATCCTTTTACTGTATGTAGCAGAGAGGACAATTGCGTCTCTCAGATTTTTCGGCTTGCGTGCAACTTCTTTGCTCTGGCAGATGAGACAGGATATTTACATTATGCCACATGAATATGTAAATAGTACAAGGAATATGTGTAAAATTTATCCATCTACCTGATGAGGAGTCGTGTGATCACATGTTTATGGGTGACTCAGCGCTGACATTTTAAATCACTTGCATTAGCTCTAATTTTAATCTTATTGGGATACAAGTAATACAACATAATATTCAAATCACAGTAGACCAGTATATCCTATAAGGTCTTGATGTATAACACTGAAGGAGATTAAAAATAAAAGTTTCCTAGTTCCATGCAAATAATGTTTGTTCATTGTATGGTAAAAATGTAATTATTAGAGATGAGCGAACAGTGTTCTATCGAACTCATGTTCGATCAGATATTAGGCTGTTCGGCATGTTCGAATCGAATCGAACACCGCGTGGTAAAGTGCGCCATTACTCGATTCCCCTCCCACCTTCCCTGGCGCCTTTTTTGCTCCAATAACAGCGCAGGGTAGGTGGGACAGGAACTACGACACCGGTGACGTTGAGAAAAGTAGGCAAAACCCATTGGCTGCCGAAAACATGTGACCTCTAATTTAAAAGAACAGCGCCGCCCAGGTTCGCGTCATTCTGAGCTTGCAATTCACCGAGGACGGAGGTTTCCGTCCAGCTAGCTAGGGCTTAGATTCTGGGTAGGCAGGGACAGGCTAGGATAGGAAGGAGAAGACAACCAACAGCTCTTGTAAGAGCTAAATTCCAGGGAGAAGCTTGTCAGTGTAACGTGGCACTGACGGGCTCAATCGCCGCAACTCAGCTTTCCCAGGATCCTGAATGGAATACACTGTCAGTGTATTCCCGTATACCCGATATATACCCCGATACCCGTTCCAACGGTGTGCCCCCCCACCTTCACCCCAGAAATACCCTGCAAGTCCCCTAGCAATAGAATTGGGGCTATATACACCCACAATTTTTACTACTGGTATACAGTGCCATTGTCTGACTGGGAATTCAAAGAATATATTGGGGTTACGTGCACCCACAATTTTTACTACTGGTATACAGTGCCAGTTTCTGACTGGTAATTCAAAGAATATATTGGGGTTACGTGCACCCACAATTTTTACTACTGGTATACAGTGCCATTGTCTGACTGGGAATTCAAAGAATATATTGGGAATACAAATACCCTCATTTCTTGCTACTGCCATATAGTGCCAGTGTCTGACTGGGAATTCAAAGAATATATTGGGGTTACGTGCACCCACAATTTTTACTACTGGTATACAGTGCCATTGTCTGACTGGGAATTCAAAGAATATATTGGGAATACAAATACCCTCATTTCTTGCTACTGCCATATAGTGCCAGTGTCTGACTGGGAATTCAAAGAATATATTGGGGTTACGTGCACCCACAATTTTTACTACTGGTATACAGTGCCATTGTCTGACTGGGAATTCAAAGAATATATTGGGAATACAAATACCCTCATTTCTTGCTACTGCCATATAGTGCCAGTGTCTGACTGGTAATTCAAAGAATATATTGGGGTTACGTGCACCCACAATTTTTACTACTGGTATACAGTGCCATTGTCTGACTGGGAATTCAAAGAATATATTGGGAATACAAATACCCTCATTTCTTGCTACTGCCATATAGTGCCAGTGTCTGACTGGGAATTCAAAGAATATATTGGGGTTACGTGCACCCACAATTTTTACTACTGGTATACAGTGCCATTGTCTGACTGGGAATTCAAAGAATATATTGGGAATACAAATACCCTCATTTCTTGCTACTGCCATATAGTGCCAGTTTCTGACTGGTAATTCAAAGAATATATTGGGGTTACGTGCACCCACAATTTTTACTACTGGTATACAGTGCCATTGTCTGACTGGGAATTCAAAGAATATATTGGGAATACAAATACCCTCATTTCTTGCTACTGCCATATAGTGCCAGTGTCTGACTGGGAATTCAAAGAATATATTGGGGTTACGTGCACCCACAATTTTTACTACTGGTATACAGTGCCATTGTCTGACTGGGAATTCAAAGAATATATTGGGAATACAAATACCCTCATTTCTTGCTACTGCCATATAGTGCCAGTTTCTGACTGGTAATTCAAAGAATATATTGGGGTTACGTGCACCCTCAATTTTTACTACTGGTATACAGTGCCATTGTCTGACTGGGAATTCAAAGAATATATTGGGAATACAAATACCCTCATTTCTTGCTACTGCCATATAGTGCCAGTTTCTGACTGGTAATTCAAAGAATATATTGGGGTTACGTGCACCCACAATTTTTACTACTGGTATACAGTGCCATTGTCTGACTGGGAATTCAAAGAATATATTGGGAATACAAATACCCTCATTTCTTGCTACTGCCATATAGTGCCAGTTTCTGACTGGTAATTCAAAGAATATATTGGGGTTACGTGCACCCATAATTTTTACTACTGGTATACAGTGCCATTGTCTGACTGGGAATTCAAAGAATATATTGGGAATACAAATACCCTCATTTCTTGCTACTGCCATATAGTGCCAGTGTCTGACTGGGAATTCAAAGAATATATTGGGGTTACGTGCACCCACAATTTTTACTACTGGTATACAGTGCCATTGTCTGACTGGGAATTCAAAGAATATATTGGGAATACAAATACCCTCATTTCTTGCTACTGCCATATAGTGCCAGTTTCTGACTGGTAATTCAAAGAATATATTGGGGTTACGTGCACCCACAATTTTTACTACTGGTATACAGTGCCATTGTCTGACTGGGAATTCAAAGAATATATTGGGAATACAAATACCCTCATTTCTTGCTACTGCCATATAGTGCCAGTTTCTGACTGGTAATTCAAAGAATATATTGGGGTTACGTGCACCCACAATTTTTACTACTGGTATACAGTGCCATTGTCTGACTGGGAATTCAAAGAATATATTGGGAATACAAATACCCTCATTTCTTGCTACTGCCATATAGTGCCAGTGTCTGACTGGGAATTCAAAGAATATATTGGGGTTACGTGCACCCACAATTTTTACTACTGGTATACAGTGCCATTGTCTGACTGGGAATTCAAAGAATATATTGGGAATACAAATACCCTCATTTCTTGCTACTGCCATATAGTGCCAGTGTCTGACTGGGAATTCAAAGAATATATTGGGGTTACGTGCACCCACAATTTTTACTACTGGTATACAGTGCCATTGTCTGACTGGGAATTCAAAGAATATATTGGGAATACAAATACCCTCATTTCTTGCTACTGCCATATAGTGCCAGTGTCTGACTGGGAATTCAAAGAATATATTGGGGTTACGTGCACCCACAATTTTTACTACTGGTATACAGTGCCATTGTCTGACTGGGAATTCAAAGAATATATTGGGAATACAAATACCCTCATTTCTTGCTACTGCCATATAGTGCCAGTTTCTGACTGGTAATTCAAAGAATATATTGGGGTTACGTGCACCCACAATTTTTACTACTGGTATACAGTGCCATTGTCTGACTGGGAATTCAAAGAATATATTGGGAATACAAATACCCTCATTTCTTGCTACTGCCATATAGTGCCAGTGTCTGACTGGGAATTCAAAGAATATATTGGGGTTACGTGCACCCACAATTTTTACTACTGGTATACAGTGCCATTGTCTGACTGGGAATTCAAAGAATATATTGGGAATACAAATACCCTCATTTCTTGCTACTGCCATATAGTGCCAGTTTCTGACTGGTAATTCAAAGAATATGTTGGGGTTACGTGCACCCACAATTTTTACTACTGGTATACAGTGCCATTGTCTGACTGGGAATTCAAAGAATATATTGGGAATACAAATACCCTCATTTCTTGCTACTGCCATATAGTGCCAGTTTCTGACTGGTAATTCAAAGAATATATTGGGGTTACGTGCACCCACAATTTTTACTACTGGTATACAGTGCCAATTTCTAACTAGGAATTCAAAATGCGCAAGGCTCCCGGAAAGGGACGTGGACGAGGCCGTGGGCGAGGTCGGGGGAATGGTTCTGGGGAGCAAGGTAGCAGTGAAGCCACAGGGCGTCCCGTGCCTACTCCTGTGGGGCAGCAAGCATTGCGCCACTCCACAGTGCCAGGGTTGCTTGCCACATTAACTAAACTGCAGGGTACAAACCTTAGTAGGCCCGAGAACCAGGAACAGGTCTTGCAATGGCTGTCAGAGAACGCTTACAGCACATTGTCCAGCAGCCAGTCAGACTCTGCCTCCTCTCCTCCTATTACCCAACAGTCTTGTCTTCCTTCCTCCCAAAATTCCGAAGCTTTACAGAACAATAACCCAAACTGTCCCTGCTCCCCAGAGCTGTTCTCCGCTCCTTTCATTGTCCCTCAACCTGCCTCTCCACGTCACGATTCCACGAACCTAACAGAGGAGCATCTGTGTCCAGATGCTCAAACACTAGAGTCTCCTCCATCTCCGTTCGATTTGGTGGTGGATGACCAGCAACCCACCCTCATCGACGATGATGTGACGCAGTTGCCGTCAGGGCATCCAGTTGACCGGCGCATTGTGCGGGAGGAGGAGATGAGACAGGAGTTGGAAGAGGAAGTGGTGGATGATGAGGACACTTACCCGACCTGGACAGGGGGGATATCAAGCGGGGAAAGTAGTGTGGATGTTGAGGCAGGTGCAGCACCAAAAAGGGTAGCTAGAGGCAGAGGCAGAGGTCAGCAGCTTAGGCGAAGCCAGGCCACACCCGGAATCTCCCAAGATGTTCCAGTTCGTACCCAGCCCCGAAAAACTCCCACCTCGAGGGCACGTTTCTCGAAGGTGTGGAGTTTTTTCAAGGAATGCGCCGAGGACACATATAGTGTTGTCTGCACAATTTGCCTCTCGAAATTGATTAGGGGCTCTGAGAAGAGCAACCTGTCCACCACTTCAATGCGCCGTCATTTGGAATCCAAGCACTGGAATCAGTGGCAGGCAGCAACGGCAGGACAAAGGCCGCCTGCCGTTCACGCCACTGCCACTGCCTCTGCCACTGCCTCTGCCTCTGCCACTGCTGACTGTGCTGGCGATGCACTCCAGAGGACGAGCCAGGACACCACTTCATCTGCCTCCGCCACTTTGTTGACTTCTACCTCATCCTCCCCTGGTCTTGTCTTATCTCCTTCTCCTGCACCATCAAAGGCACCATCAGGCGTTTCTTTACAACAACCCACCATCTCTCAGACATTGGAGCGGCGGCAGAAATACACTGCTAACCACCCACACGCGCAAGCCTTGAACGCCAACATCGCTAAACTGCTGGCACTGCTTGGCGTTCCGGCTTGTTGAAACTCCCGCCTTCCTGGACCTGATGGCAACTGCGGCACCTCGCTATGCCGTCCCTAGCCGTCACTACTTCTCCCGGTGTGCCGTCCCCGCCTTGCACCAGCACGTGTCACTCAACATCAGGCGGGCCCTTAGTTCCGCGCTTTGCACAAAGGTCCACTTGACCACCGACGCGTGGACAAGTGCATGCGGACAGGGACGCTACATTTCACTGACGGCACACTGGGTGAATGTAGTTGAGGCTGGGACTGCTTCCCAAACTGGCCCGGTGTACCTCGTCTCCCCGCCTAACATTCCTGGCAGGGACACGAGAAGAACACCCCCCTCCTCCTCCACCGCCTCCTCCTCCGACACCGCCTCCTCCTCCGCTGTTAGATTGACCCCAGCTACGAGTTGGAAACGTTGCAGCACTGGCGTTGGTAGACGTCAGCAGGCTGTGCTGAAGCTGATCAGCTTGGGGGACAGACAGCACACTGCCTCCGAGGTGAGGGATGCCCTCCTCGATGAGACGGCAATATGGTTTGAGCCGCTGCACCTGGGCCCAGGCATGGTCGTTTGTGATAACGGCCGGAACCTGGTAGCAGCTCTGGAGCTTGCCGGACTCCAACATGTTCCATGCCTGGCCCACGTCTTCAACCTAGTGGTGCAACGTTTCCTAAAGAGCTACCCCAATGTTCCAGAGCTACTGGTGAAAGTGCGGCGCATGTGCGCCCACTTTCGCAAGTCGACAGTAGCCGCTGCTAGCTTAAAATCTCTCCAGCAACGCCTGCATGTGCCACAACACCGGCTTTTGTGCGACGTCCCCACACGCTGGAACTCAACGTTTCAGATGTTGAATAGAGTGGTTGAGCAGCAGAGACCTTTGATGGAATACCAGCTACAAAACCCTAGGGTGCCACTAAGTCAGCTGCCTCAGTTTCACATCCATGAGTGGCCATGGATGAGAGACCTTTGTGACATCCTACGGGTCTTTGAGGAGTCCACAAGGAGGGTGAGCTCTGAGGATGCGATGGTGAGCCTTACAATCCCGCTCTTGTGTGTTCTGAGAGAATCCCTGATTGACATCAGGGATAACTCAGATCACACAGAGGAGTTAGGGATAGCATCCGATCCGTCACAGCTGGAGAGTAGGTCCACACATCTGTCCGATTCACTGCGTTTAATGGAGAAGGAGGAGGAGGAGGAGGAAGAAGAGTTGTCCGATGATGTGATGGTGATACAGGAGGCTTCCGGGCAACTTCGAATCGTCCCATTGTTGCAGCGCGGATGGGTAGACATGGAGGATGAGGAGGAAATGGAGATTGAACTTTCCGGTGGGGCCAGAGGAGTCATGCCAACTAACACTGTGGCAGACATGGCTGAGTTCATGTTGGGGTGCTTTACAACCGACAAGCGTATTGTCAAAATCATGGAGGACAACCAGTACTGGATCTTTGCTATCCTTGACCCCCGGTATAAAAACAACATCTCGTCTTTTATTCCGGTAGAGGGGAGGGCCAATCGCATCAATGCTTGCCACAGGCAATTGGTGCAGAATATGATGGAGATGTTTCCAGCATGTGACGTTGGCGGCAGGGAGGGCAGTTCCTCCAGTAGGCAACCAAGTTCTCACCGGTCCACACAAACGAGGGGCACACTGTCTAAGGTCTGGGACACCTTGATGGCACCCCCTCGCCAAAGTGCCGCCACGGAGGGTCCTAGTGTCACCAGGCGTGAGAAGTATAGGCGCATGTTGCGGGAATACCTTTCCGACCACAGCCCTGTCCTCTCCGACCCCTCTGCGCCCTACACGTATTGGGTGTCGAAGTTGGACCTGTGGCTTGAACTTGCCCTATATGCCTTGGAGGTGCTGTCCTGTCCTGCCGCCAGCGTCCTATCTGAGAGGGTGTTCAGTGCAGCCGGTGGCATCATCACTGACAAGCGCACCCGTCTGTCAGCTGAGAGTGCCGACCGGCTCACTTTGATAAAAATGAACCACCACTGGATAGAGCCTTCATTTTTGTGCCCACCTGTGTAAAGCACCCCAACATGAAACTCCATGTCTGTACTCAACCTCTCCAATTCCTCCGCATCCTCATACTCATCCACCATAAGCGTTGCACAATTCTGCTAATACTAGGCTCCCTCCAACATGATTTCCCCCAACTCTGCTGGTTAGAGGCTCCCTCCACCCTGATTTCCACCAACTCTGCTGGTTAGAGGCTCCCTCCACCCTGCTTTTCCACAACTCTGCTGGTTAGAGGCTCCCTCCACCATGAATTTGCCCAAACTGGGCTGGTTAGAGGCTCCCTCCACCATGAATTGGTCCAAACTGGGGTTTTTAGAGGCTCCCTCCACCATGAATTTGCCAAAACTGGGCTGTTTAGAGGCTCCCTCCACCATGAATTGGTCCAAATTGGGGTTTTTAGAGGCTCCCTCCACCATGAATTGGTCCAAACTGGGGTTTTTAGAGGCTCCCTCCACCATGAATTTGCCCAAACTGGGCTGTTTAGAGGCTCCCTCCACCATGAATTTGCCCAAACTGGGCTGTTTAGAGGCTCCCTCCACCATGAATTTGCCCAAACTGGGCTGGTTAGAGGCTCCCTCCACCATGAATTGGTCCAAACTGGGGTTTTTAGAGGCTCCCTCCACCATGAATTGGTCCAAACTTGGCTGTTTAGAGGCTCCCTCCACCATTAATTGGTCCAAACTGGGCTGGTTAGAGGCTCCCTCCACCATGAATTGGTCCAAACTGGGTTTTTTAGAGGCTCCCTCCACCATGAATTGGTCCAAACTGGGGTTTTTAGAGGCTCCCTCCACCATGAATTGGTCCAAACTGGGCTGTTTAGCGGCTCCCTCCACCATTAATTGGTCCAAACTGGGCTGGTTAGAGGCTCCCTCCACCATGAATTTGCCCAAACTGGGCTGTTTAGAGGCTCCCTCCACCATGAATTTGCCCAAACTGGGCTGGTTAGAGGCTCCCTCCACCATGAATTGGTCCAAACTGGGGTTTTTAGAGGCTCCCTCCACCATGAATTGGTCCAAACTTGGCTGTTTAGAGGCTCCCTCCACCATTAATTGGTCCAAACTAGGCTGGTTAGAGGCTCCCTCCACCATGAATTGGTCCAAACTGGGTTTTTTAGAGGCTCCCTCCACCATGAATTTGCCCAAACTGGGCTGTTTAGAGGCTCCCTCCACCATGAATTGGTCCAAACTGGGCTGGTTAGAGGCTCCCTCCACCATGAATTTCCCAAAACTTGGCTGTTTAGAGGCTCCCTCCACCATTAATTGGTCCAAACTGGGCTGGTTAGAGGCTCCCTCCACCATGAATTTGCCCAAACTGGGCTGTTTAGAGGCTCCCTCCACCATGAATTGGTCCAAACTGGGTTTTTTAGAGGCTCCCTCCACCATGAATTGGTCCAAACTGGGCTGTTTAGAGGCTCCCTCCACCATGAATTTGCCCAAACTGGGCTGGTTAGAGGCTCCCTCCACCATTAATTGGTCCAAACTGGGCTGGTTAGAGGCTCCCTCCACCATGAATTTGCCCAAACTGGGCTGTTTAGAGGCTCCCTCCACCATGAATTGGTCCAAACTGGGTTTTTTAGAGGCTCCCTCCACCATGAATTGGTCCAAACTGGGCTGTTTAGAGGCTCCCTCCACCATGAATTTGCCCAAACTGGGCTGGTTAGAGGCTCCCTCCACCATTAATTGGTCCAAACTGGGCTGGTTAGAGGCTCCCTCCACCATGAATTTGCCCAAACTGGGCTGTTTAGAGGCTCCCTCCACCATGAATTTGCCCAAACTGGGCTGGTTAGAGGCTCCCTCCACCATGAATTGGTCCAAACTGGGTTTTTTAGAGGCTCCCTCCACCATGAATTTGCCCAAACTGGGCTGGTTAGAGGCTCCCTCCACCATGAATTGGTCCAAACTGGGTTTTTTAGAGGCTCCCTCCACCATGAATTTGCCCAAACTGGGCTGGTTAGAGGCTCCCTCCACCATGAATTGGTCCAAACTGGGTTTTTTAGAGGCTCCCTCCACCATGAATTTGCCCACACTGGGCTGGTTAGAGGCTCCCTCCACCATGAATTGGTCCAAACTGGGGTTTTTAGAGGCTCCCTCCACCATGAATTTGCCCAAACTGGGGTGTTTAGAGGCTCCCTCCACCATGAATTTGCCCAAACTCTGCTGGTTAGAGGCTCAATCCACCCTGATTTTCAAAACAAATGTTGGTGCCAACCTCAACTTACTACAAGGGCCAAATTCACTGCTGGTGACAAGCTCTCCTCACTGCAAGTGCCAAATACACATGTTTCAAGGTGTTTTCCTACTGTCAGAGAGGTGGTATTGAGTGTGTAAAGTGTGTAGTTGTTAGGCTGTGATGTTGGGGTAATAGAGGGTCTTTGGTGTGTTAGATGCCCCCAGACATGCTTCCCCTGCTGTCCCAGTGTCATTCCAGAGGTGTTGGCATCATTTCCTGGGGTGTCATAGTGGACTTGGTGACCCTCCAGACACGGATTTGGGTTTCCCCCTTAACGAGTATCTGTTCCCCATAGACTATAATGGGGTTCGAAACCCGTTCGAACACACGAACATTGAGCGGCTGTTCGAATCGAATTTCGAACCTCGAACATTTTAGTGTTCGCTCATCTCTAGTAATTATCATTTGCATTCTGTACGTAGATGGAATCTCAAGTACAAAGTGAGTAACATAAATCATTCGTATATTATACTATACATTGCTCATCCTGTGTTGGTGCTGAGTCCAGAGCTACATTCAGTATTCTGTTAAAGTAGTCACTGTGTATACACATTATATTACCATATTTACTCGAGTATAAGCCAATCTGAATATACGCCGAGGCCCCTAATTTTACCACAAAAAACTGGGAAAACTTATTGACTCGAGTATAAGTCGAGGGGGGGGGGGGAGTTGAGGAATGCAGCAGCTACTAGAAAATTTCAAAAATTAAAATGGCCGTAATTTTTGGGTGCAGTAGATGCTGGCGAAGGGGAGGGGGTGTTTTGGTTGTCTGTCTGCCCCTTCCCTGAGCTTGATGACTGGGGTTTTTCCCCACACTTGGAACTCAGCCTGGCTGCATATAGGGTATCTGCAGTGCTCCTATTAACCCCTTCCCGACTGAATAGGAGCACTGCAGATCCCCTATATTCAGTAGACTGGGCACTTTCAGACACAGGGATACCTAATGTGTATCACAGTAGTTTTCTACTTTGAGGGCGGGTTCACACCTGCGCCCGATCTCCGTTATACAGGTTTCCGTTTCCTGCCTGAGAAACTGGGCAGGAGACGGAAACTGGCAGGCAGTTTTCAAACCGTTTCGACGCGGAGTGCAGAAGCGCTCACCAGCGGACAGTGAATGTCGGTTTCCATCTTCTGTCGACAGAAAACGGAAACCTGTATAACGGATCGGGTGCTGTTGTGAACCTGCCCTTATATGTATTCTGGGGAAAGGAGTGATTTAGAACTTTTATTTATTTTATTTTTTTATTATATTTTTTTAATGCTTTTTTTTTTTTCACTATTTATTAGCCCCCCTAGGGGACTTGAACCTGCAATCATTTGATTGCAACTCCCATAGACGGCAATAAAAGTGTATTGCCGTTTATGGGAGATTCTATACATTAATATTGCGGCTGGTCATAGGCCTGGGAGCCTTCATTAGGCCTGCAACCTTAAAGGTATGGGGCTGGTGGGGACCGGCCCCAAGGCTAATTTTAAACTTTTTTGGGGAGGAGGACATCTCCGGAGAGCATCTCCGCTGTAACTCTTACAGCGGAGATGCCGGTTGCTATGGTGACCGCTCTGCAGCAGAGTGGCGCTATTATAGTTACAGACCCGGCCTACAGACACCAGGACGGATGCCGGGGCCCGCAGCATCGCCATGCTCCTGCTGCTGCAGGAAACCAGCAGCGGCAGGAGCTTGGCGATGCTGTTCGTTTCATACTGCAGAAGTACTCAGCAGGCCAGGAACAGTCCCTTGCAGGCCAGGAGCACAGATACACGCTAGGTGCGGGCCTGAGCATAGGTGGTGGTGGTGGGGGGGGTCTGGAGAGCAAGGGAGCGGAGGCTGCGTTCCGGCCTGCTAGCAGAAGTACCATAATGACTCGAGTATAAGCCGAGGCGGACTTTTTCAGCACAAAAACTGTGCTGAAAAACTTGGCTTATATTTGAGTATAAACGGTGCTTCTTTTCTACTATTCCTGTGCTGCACACGTGGACAAAGTTGTTGGTATCCCTTGTTTAATGAAAGAAAAACCCATAATGGTCACAGAAATAACTTGAATCTGACAAAAGTTATAATAACCAAACTACATGTTCACAAGCCAGAAAGCCTCTGGGAGAATGTTCTATGGACAGATGAAATAAAATTGAACCTTTTGGCAAGGCACATCAGCTCTATGTTCACAGACGGAAAAATGAAGCATATCATGAGAAGAACACTGTCCCTACTGTGAAACATGGAGGAGGTTCTGTTATGTTCTGGAGCTGCATTTGGCACAGGGTGTCTTGAATCTGTGCAGGGTACAATGAAATCTGAAGACTATTAAGGGATTCTAGACAGAAATGTGCTGCCCAGTGTCAGAAAGCTTGGTCTCAGTTGCAGGTCATGGGTATTGCAACAGGATAATCACCCAAAACACACAGCTAAAAACACCCAAGAATGGCTAAGAGGAAAACATTGGTCTATTCTGAAGTGGCCTTCTATGAGCCTTGACCTAAATCCTATTGAGCATCTTTGGAAAGAGCTGAAACATGGAGTCTGGAAACAGTGCCCTTCAAACTCGAGACAACTGGAGCAGTTTGCTCATGAGGAGTGGGCCAAATACCTGCTGAGAAGTGCAGAAGTCTCATTGAAATTTACAGGAATCATTGGATTGCAGTGATTGCCTGAAAATATTAGATTAAGGGAACCATCATTTCTGTCCAGACCTGTTTCATGAGTTTTAGTTTTTTGTTTTTTTTTTAATTCTGTTGAAGTGAAGAGCAATGTTTGACTTTCATTTGTTCATTTTCATAGAATTTTTATTTATTATTACTTTTATCAGATTCAAGTTATTTCAGTGACCATTGTGGGTTTTTCTTTCATTAAACGAGGGGGACCCACAATTTTATCCACATGTGTATATCCTGCATTACACTGCATAGATGTACTCAATATTCAACTACTACAGTCTTTGGTGAAAAAATTATGAAGAGGTGACGCACTACGTACCTGGATGTATTTCTAGCTGTACTCAGTTCTGGGGTCACAGGTGATGTCACTAATAAGTAAGTGGCACAATGATTAATTCCAGGCTATTTCTTATTACTAAGGAGGTGATACACTATGCACCTGGATGTAGATAGAAGTAAACCCAGTTCTGGGGTCACAGGTAATGTCCCTAATAAGTGACACCCTGATTAATTCCAGGCTATCTCTCATTACTGAGGAGGTGACTCACTATGTACCTGGAATTATTTATAACTTCAGTCAGTTCTGGGGTCACAGAGATTGCAACTAATAACTAAGTGACAAACTGATTAATTTCAGGCTATTTCTCTTTGCTAAAGGCATAACTCCCAACCGTACAGGATTCAGTGGGACAGTCCAATATTCTGGGTCCTGTCCCTTTCTCCTGGTCATCAGGAAGGATGTCTGGAGGACACAGATGAGTTGAATACAGTGGTGGTGCAGGAGCTGTCCACTCCCTGCTTCACCACTCTCTCGTGTGTTCTGGCCCCAAGAGCTGTAGTTGCAAAGTGAAGACTCCTGGAGAAGAGACCTCTACAGTCCAGCAGGGTAGCAAGGAAAGGTAAGTATCAGTAGAGTGAGGACATTAAACTGGGGGTGGGTGGGCAGATGAAGAGGGACATTAAACTAGGGGTGGACAGATAAAAAGGGACATTAAACTGGGGAGGCAGATGGAGGGGGACATTAAACTGAAGGGGGACATTAAACTGGGGGCGCTGGATGGTGGCATTAAACGGGGGGCAACTGGAGGAATTCATTAAAGTGGGGACAGTTGGATGGGGACATTAAATTGGTGCAGCTAGAGGGGTACTAATTTGCCTCTTCACCTCATGCTGACCAGGCTGTATGTTAAGATGTCTGAACAGCAAGCTGCACCTTTCCTAATAGCAGCATTAGCTCAACCTCTCTTTCCAGTGAGGAACAGACCCTTGAGTAGCGTGCCCTTCCTGCTATGCATGATCGGGACAACCCCTGATGTTAGTGGTTTGCAACTTGGGACAGCAACACACAACGACTCCCATGGTACAACTCCTAGGCGCAATTCTATTCGGCTTATTAAGCACTATTGTTGCGATCCAGCCTCCAGAAGCCTCGAGATGACCTAAACCAACCAAAGTGACACACAGTAAACAGTACATTTCACAGTGCAATCCATGTACAACCAAAATACAATATGTAACAGAGCCCGAATAACAAGGGCTAGAATTGATCAAGCTTTGTCACATTGTACCAAAGCTGTATCTCTGTCAAACCGCACGTGTAATGTGAATAGTCACTGAATACTTCATGAATACTTCCCTTGCTTACCTATGCAACTATTCAAGTGAACCAAGAGAGAGAACAGTCAACCAATTAAGTCTGCAGCACTTTACATCATAAAACCATGATTGTACAGTAGTCCAATGTATATACACAAGGTAAATGTATAAGGTACCAGAAGGAATAAGATTCTCACTGTAAGTGTTACAAGACAGTGATTGGTTAGTAAGTGACCCCTCACTGCCTTCTAATGTTAGCTTCTTAGGAGGCTGCTGGTAGTGAGAGGTATGCCGTGAGACTGGCTCGTCCTGCTTGTCTGGTCCAGGCTGCTCGGTATTGTTCTGGAACATAGTGGAAAATGATTAGGAACAATGTAATTAAACTCCTTGTATTCCTGCTAGAACCAGAGCCCGAAACACTGCTTGTCCTTAGCTGTATCTCCAATGTCCTCATAGCAGGGAACAATTGGGATAAGATGCTGGTATTTTAGACAGGTTTATCTTTGCTTTTTTTAGGTAATTCCCTAATACCTATCATCCAATATATTGTTATTTACTGAAAATTTCCTCTGTGCAGGGGGAGATTTCAGAACAAACATCAGGGATATTTTCTGGAAGCCCCAGATATAGGCTAACTCTATGAGAGAGATTAAGTGGGCACCACCTTAAAAAATATTCATGGCGGTCATCTCATGTATGCTAAACCAAGTGAACAATAATAAAAGAAGAAACATGCATACATATAATGGAGACATTCTACCCAGATGAAATTCAGATTAGGAGAATCATATTTTATTGGCAAATACTAGTTAAAACCAATTAAAAGCACAATCGATGAATCCATCTTGGGTCTTAAGAATAAAGTGAAAAAAAAAACCAACTACTCCATGAGTCAATCACAAAATACTATATGCTTCAATATGAAATGGCAACACAATATTAGGATAATCAAAGTACCAATGAAATTGCAGAGATTTTCCATTGGGGAACTAAGAGTTAGCAGCCTATATACTTCCATAAATTTGTATATATGTGCAAAAGAGCAAGTACAAAAATATATGCAAAAATCATATGGCAAATATGCCATTTTTGCACATATTTTTGCACACGTTCTTTAGTATATATATACAAATTTAGGGAAGTATATAGGCTGCTAACTCTTAGTTTCCCAATGGGATAACTTTGCGATTGTATTGCTACTTTATTATCCTAGATATAGAACTACAGTTTGCTTCTTGTATTTCTTGAAATCCCTTGTCTGGTAGAGGATCTTGCCGTGTCCATACTACTGGGAATACAGTGCCCCCTACCTGTGGCCTGGAGTTATACACATGTAAAATTTCAACATAGTATTCCCTCTCACCCAGTCTCTGATGTAGAGCTTACGATTTACATAAGACAACAAGATTTCAGTGTAGACATGATGTTACAATATTACTGGATGACATCCATTGTCTAACTGTCCCATCATTTTTGGCATTAGGGAGTTCGGAAACATAAAAAAGGAAATTATTCTATAATTAATATACAAAAAGAGTGAGGTGGCACTACTTAATGCAGGCTTGAAGCTTGAAAAAGTGCTAAAACAGCACAAAACGGCTGTCGCTCCCTCTTCTCAGGCGTGCCTCCTCCCATGTATACTTTTAATGGATTTTTGAAAATAAAGTTGTAAAGTTTTATTGTATCCTCTTGATGGTGAGTGCCCAGTTTTTTTCTTCTTCTTTATATATTCTATAATTAAACCTGCGTCTTTGAGAACCTGTAGTTTTAGTTTAGTAATGATTTAATAATAATGTAGTATTTAATGAGATGAACTATAAACATTGTAATAGTATAAGACACTGACATTGGTTGAATTGAGCGTACAATAAGAAGGCTTTCCTAGGTATCTGCTGGGCCTTCCTCTTCTTACTTGTAGGTCTCTGGACCAGATGATACTTTGTTCTGATCTTATAATTCTATAAAATGTGTGAATGGTCAATGGTATAATATAAGAGATACCTGTACGCAACACTTGCAGACAATGCCCCATGAACATAACATGTATTGTGCATGGCTGTATGTATGTGCTATTTGTCTATATAGACCAGGAGCACAAGCCAAATACACACAGTAATCCCATTGGTAACAGTGATCATCAACAAGTAAAGCCATTCAGTTGGGCTGAGCCTGGAAACCTTATTATCTGGTCTCTGTTATGGAAAACTGGATTGTAAGCTCTTCTGCCTAATACATCACAGAAGGTGTGCTTTGTCCTGGCACTTTGGAGTAGGTTACGGTCACATATTTAGTTTATGGTGGCATTCAGTACAGAGTGAATATTTTCTTTTTGAATAAATTCCAGTTTTTCAGTATTATTGGTTCAAGATTGATTAAAAATGTTCAATTTTATTATCTAGGAAAAGTTTTAGCGAAATCTTTGGAGGTAACACTGAGACCTCCAGGACAGTTCCTTATTCTGAATTATTGTTCAGCTGTGTAGAGTATACAGATGCCCAGGGTGTACAGTATATGTATAGGAGATCCCCCTTACATTAGACATAGAGGTGACCTGTAGACTAAAGCAGATCTCACAGAGACCTTTTCATGTAGTGATTTTCCACCTGGCCAGGTGAAGATACAGGGCTGGGTTACAGAAGATATGTGTCTGGAAGGAGGAGTCGCCAGCAGCAGCTCAGACATATAAATAGGAGCAGCCTCTTAATGCTCAGGCACAGGGCTCTGGAAAGCTTTCCTGTCCTGCCAAAAGATGTCAAAGTGTGGAGAAGACTGCAGCTAACATTGGCTTCTCGTTGGGACAGCCACAACCTCTAAAGCTCTGCATTTTAACTACCTAGTTGGTAACCCTTAGCTGACTTGGTATTAGTACCTGTCTTGGTATCTTTGTAACTTGAGTCCAAAAGTGAACAGCGAGTTTCTGCGTTCCGAGTAAAATAGAACAAGAAACAATGGGAACAGCGGTAAGTAATGACAACCTGAAGCAGATATTCATATTAGAACCAAGGTAGACTCCGATAATGATGGTAAAGATATTATTCCGTTTATATTGGGATAGGTGTAACTGAAATAATGGTCAATGTGATTCCCTTATACTTGTATCTCTATATACAGTACTGGAGGTGCTCGGTTATGTCACTTTATGTTTGATCTCTCAGAATCATTTCTTAAAAAAGTTTGTTTTCATAGAAATTGTTATTACAAGATCATTCACATTAAACTTCTTTCCATCACTTTTCTCTAGAGGTCATGCCAACATCTTGGGTCTAATTTCTTAAGTTCTAAGCCTTATATTTTGCTTGTGTTGTAGATGAAAGATGATGTTTACTGCTTGGAGATTAATGGAACAAAGGACATGGAGCATCCAGAAAAGGCAGCGGAACTAGACCTGGGTCAGGAAGACAAGAAGAAGATGAAAAAACAGAAAAAGAAGGAGAAGAAGGTTGATGACCTGAAGCAAGAACTTGAGCTGGTAAGAAATTCTGCCTGCTGAGCCAACATTCCCTATGGTGTTCTGTACAATATGAAATCTGTACGTTACATAGTTGGTAGGGGGTGATATAGTATAGAGTCTATACTATAGACACTTATATCTGCCTTCTGCTGCTACGTACAATCCAAACAAGAAGAAGACTTTCCACTGCAGAAGCCTTGACCCAGTTTTATGTCTGTAAATATATACTGTACTAATCTAATATCTAGATATATTATAATTTATAATCCATAGGAGTTTCTGTATATCACTGTACAAGGTCAGGCTCTTTCTTCCAAGAAGAGCTCCATGAATTTCCCTAAGGGCTGTGACAGCATCTTCTTTGTATAATAAGGTGCTATGTGAACTGCTTCTCCAGCCTTCTAGATGAGAGATTACCATAGTGTAGTATTTGCCTTGGTCTTCTGAAGCATACCTAGACATGACTGTAGTCAGGTGAGTACCCACGCAATATTGAGTGGGTCTCAAGATGTTTGGCCTATGTACCTTGTAGGGTGTGAAAAATTTAAAAGAAAGATCAGCTTTGTCCATTGTGTCCCACAAAGTATCAAATATGGGTTTACATCCTAGTATCCCAAATAGACAATGAATTCCGGCCATAGGCTGCTGAAGGACTGTTGGGCTCGGTTCACATGTTACACTAATGTGTTGCTTAGCACATATTTTATTGCAGTTTTCAATGTAGTTTTTCACATGTGAATGAGAATTTTCATCCCACTTGTTTGTCCTGTACGATATACGTTTTTGATGTAGTCGCTGCAGTTCTTGTGACCTAATACGTCATACTGATCTGTGATATTGTGAGCTTAGAACTACTATGAATGCCCAAAGCATGATGTGAGCACGAAACAGTAGACCTGAAGCTTACAATATCATATATAAATCACTATAATGCTGTAAGTTCAGATTGGAGGTGCCGCTGTCTGGCTGCAAAATAAAAGGGCCCTAAGACTTTATATATATTGATTCTGTATATTCCCGACATACCTGCAGATTTTTGTTCAGCGTTCATGGATATTTCTTTGTTTTTACTTGCAGGACGACCATAAACTCAGTGTTGAAGAGTTACAATCAAAGTATGAAACAAGTCTTGCCAAAGTAAGTAATGAAGAACCCAGTGCACTTTGGGTCGTAATCCATTTAACAAGCTTGGCAGTGAATTTGTGACTTTGTCGGTATCGGTCTGTGACAAGTGGCTTCTTCCAGTCTTTGCCCTGCTGGAGACACACGTCTGTTACAGATGACTGCCTACTACAATAACTCTGTTGAGATACGATCAAACAATGTAATCGCCATGACCTGCAGAATACTGCACTGGTTAATCAGTACTTAGAAGTACGGTAGAAATTCTTCATTCAGAAGTAAAGCTTATAGTCAATGGGAAATAGAAAAGGAACAAGAAGTTTCCAGAGATGTTATCACAGCAACTTCCCAGTGTTGTCAGTGTACTGGGCTGATCCTGATCAAACAGCATAAGTACCACTAGTTACACCAACACAAGAATAAGCTGGACCTGTCTGCTCAGTGCCCCTTATCAGATGGGTGATAAGTTTAACTGCTCCTTTAGCCTCAGTTTCCTAACAATTTCCCCTGCAATACCCACATAAAAAAAACTAAGTTCATCTTGCTAAGTATAGTAAACAGAGATTATTTAATTCTTCTTTCCTGACAGGGTCTCACCAGTGCAAAAGCTGCAGAGGTTCTGGCTCGTGATGGTCCCAACGCACTTACACCCCCTAAAGGCACTCCGGAAATAGTTAAGTTCCTGAAGCAGATGGTAGGTGGCTTCTCCATCCTGCTGTGGGTCGGTGCCATACTCTGCTGGATTGCATATGGAATTCAATACTCTCAGGATCATTCTACACCCCGGGACAATGTAAGCAGCACAGTATTTTCATTTTCTTTTATGCTTTAAAAGTATATGCGATCTTTGGTATGGGCACATGCCATATATATCTCTGGTAGGTGTGGGTTCCACCTCTGGAACTCACAGCTACAATCAGGATGAGGGACCTCGGAACCCCATCGTATCTGGTGAGATGGTCCCTGGCCAAATGAGTTTAGTTTTGCAGTGCTCTCCTCATTTACTTCTATGACAGTGAACATAGACACCCATACACAGATAAAAGTGAGTCCTCCCTCTTGATCAGTGAGGGAGCACATGGATGTGACAAAGTATTAACATGTCCTGTAGCATATTCTGCAAAACTGTTCAGTATATGCTTATATTAAGTCACTTTTTATACATAATAAATGCAACGACAGAATGAATGCAGATATGTAGTCCAAATCTCAGATTTGGTAGGGATATACCTGTTATTATATGTATATTCCATGTATACATATACACTTCATACCAGATTCATGACTGATTTCCTCTCCTACAGCTGTACCTGGCTGTTGTTTTGGCAGCGGTCGTCTTCCTCACCGGTTGTTTTGCCTACTTCCAAGAGGCTAAAAGCACGAACATTATGGCAAGCTTTAACCAGATGATCCCACAGGTGAGTGCACATCTATCATGGGGTGTCCTCCATGTTTAATTCTCTGTTTCCTAAGGCTTTGACATGTTACATGTGAAGGGTTTTTGTAAGTTTCCGATGCTAATGTAGATTACAGGAAACAATGACTCTTATTTATGTATCTCCAGCAAGCTGTCGTCACCCGAAATGGAGAAAAGCTAGAGGTCCCGGCGACGGAGCTAGTAGTAGGAGATCTGGTGGATATTAAAGGTGGAGATCGAATACCAGCAGATCTCAGGCTTGTCTATGCTCAAGGCTGCAAGGTAATGGGCCAACTCTTATCTTTGGATTCTATAACCAAAATTATCATGAGTTTCATGACTTGAACAGACTTACGCTCAGGGTATAGTGGGGCCCTATGGTTCTTTGCTATGTACGTGTATCAGGCTGTATATACTAGTTTATCTATTGTCTGTAAACTGCAGCTATCTCATATATTAAGTACTCAAGGGATTAAGAATGAGAGGCTGTTTAATCCAAACTATCATGTGAATATTGAATCAGAATTTCACCTTTTCAGGTGGACAATTCATCTTTAACTGGCGAATCAGAGGCGCAACCTCGATCCACTGAATTCACAAATGAAAATCCCCTTGAGACTAAAAACATTGCCTTCTACTCTACTATCTGCCTGGAAGGTAAGAATGTGACAGATACTTAACCCAGGGCCTAAAGGTGATTGATGAGGACCCGTAAAACTTCTCAGACTGCTCCCAGCTCTGTCATGGACATTTCACTGGCGCTTACACTTTCTCTTTTCTTTTCTAGGTACAGCAAAAGGTATTGTAATAAATACCGGTGACCGGACAATTATTGGTCGGATTGCTTCACTGACCTCAGGAGTTGGCAATGAGAAGACTCCCATTGCAGTTGAGATTGAACACTTTGTCCACATTGTGGCCAGCGTGGCTGTGTCTGTGGGAATCATATTCTTCATCATTGCAATGTGCATGGGTTACTCGGCTCTTAACTCTATCATCTTCCTTATTGGCATCATTGTGGCCAATGTGCCTGAGGGACTCCTCGCCACCGTGACAGTAAGTCTTTGCTTGGATATAAAGCATCAGTTTCTAGAATGTACATGTGTGACCTTTACTATGCTTCAAAATGATCCCCGATGTCATAAAGACACATGCATAAGGGGGTTGCATTAGGCATTAGAAAATCATGCCTGCTTTCTTCCAGCACCACTCTAGTCCATAGGCTGTGTGTAGTATAACAACTCAGCCGCATACACTTGAACCATGAACTAGCGTGGCGTTGTTCTTGGAACAAAGCAGCCATATTTTTCAAACCTCACACAATTCCCACAAGGATTATGATGAATCCACCTTAAGAAGAATGGGAATAATTTAAATCACTGAAGGTATATATTCCAAAGACAAATATTTAACCTACGAAATCTGCTGCATTTTAGGTAACACTCTCTCTAACTGCAAAGCGTATGGCAAAGAAGAGTTGTCTTGTGAAGAACCTGGAGGCCGTGGAAACACTTGGCTCAACCTCCATTATCTGCTCTGACAAAACAGGAACTCTGACACAGAACAGGATGACTGTGGCCCATCTCTGGTTTGATGGTCATACACACTCGGCCGACACAAGTGAAGATCAATTACGTACGTGTTTACATTATACAAGAGCAGTTTTAGTCCTTTATCTCCTTTAGGAACTTTCTGTAGAATGTTTATTTGAGGTTAATATATAGTTTGGGGATAAAATTCTCATTCACTTTATGGTAACACGTTGGCCCTTTATCAGATCATAGTCTTATACAAGAAATATTTCCCTTTCCAGATCACTGTTTTGATCAAACATCTGAAACATGGACGGCCTTGTGCAAGATCGTGTCTTTATGTAACCGTGCCGAGTTCAAGGCTGGACAAGATGACATACCAATCATGAAGGTATCGCTGCTCTACCAGTGCTGTTATACCTGTGTAGAGGGTTAAGTGCCTTTCCTTGGAGATAGATTATTAACCTTCTTTTATCATTACAGAAAGTCGTAGTTGGCGACGCTTCTGAGACAGCCCTTTTAAAATTCTCCGAAGTGATCACTGGGGATGTTATGAGCATCCGGCATAAAAATAGGAAGATCTGTGAAATACCTTTTAATTCCACCAATAAGTTCCAGGTACGAGATGTCCTTCACTGACACCTTGACAAACATACAAGTATTATGAAAGATAACTAAAAGAGGCTTGTGTTAACAGCTATCAATACATGAGACCGATGATCCCGAAGACCAGAGAGTACTCCTTGTCATGAAAGGTGCACCGGAAAGAATACTAGACAGATGCTCCACCATTATGATTGGGGGCCAGGAGTTGCCACTGGATGAGAACATGAAAGAATCCTTCCAGACAGCGTACATGGAGCTTGGAGGACTTGGAGAGAGAGTATTAGGTATATTACATAAAGTTGTATAATAATATGGAATATGTATGCTTTTTGTGTCTTTGCTGTACCGTCACTCACCTTACTGCTTCTGTCTTTTAGGATTCTGCCACCTGTATCTCCCATTAGATAAATATCCTTCAACCTACACATTTGACATAGAATCCATGAATTTTCCAACCTCAAACCTCTGCTTTGTTGGGTTGTTGTCCATGATAGATCCTCCTCGTTCAACAGTGCCTGATGCTGTTGCCAAATGTCGGTCTGCAGGAATTAAGGTAGGATTCACCAGTAGGTATGGTGCATAGTATATAGTACATATGCTATACATGGCATTGTGTTTTTATACAGGAAAGCACGGTTAGACTAGTTTCATGCCACTTAAAAATTACACTGTGGAGCCTGCATAAAAATCGTAGACATGTAATAAAATGAATGTTTTACATGTGTCTTTTAATGATTTTTATGTGGACTGAGCTGAAGTATTCATTCATTCATTCATTCATTCATTGCTTTGCTGTGAAAATCTTCTTAGGCATTTTGGAGATGCAGAATCTTTGTAATCTGGGTGTTGTACCACAGGTTCTGTTTGACTCTGCAAAACTAAAGCCTTACGCTAAGGGCTTACATCAGAGGTTCCCAAACTTTTTTTTCTCGTAGACCACTTTCAAAATTTTACTGGTTTCAAAAAATGTGAAGATTAGATCTAACGTAGACCCCCGTCGAGTCTCCGGTGGACCCCTGGGGTTCCACCTGGACCACTGTTAGGCATGTTTGCCAATTTGGTGGTTGGGGTCCAGCGGTATTACGGTTGACATCATCCTTAGTGCAGACAATGAAGCACAGATGAATGGTAGAAGTAACTACCTCCTATGTGCTACCTATGATGCTACTTATTGACCACCGTTATCTTTGAGAACTTTGCGACTGTACTTTGCTAAAGAGCTAACTTTGCTCAAGCACTTCACTCAAGGATTATGCTTAAGGAACTGCGCCAGAGATTTTGCCTCAACATAGCTGTCTAAGGACACTTGTAAATCTGTATATCTACTGCCTTATAGGGAGTCTGTCACCAGCCCCAGCCCTGAATCAAACAGCATGTTCACTTTTTTAGTTAGGAGACCTATCTATCTATCTATCTATCTATCTATCTATCTATCTATCTATCTATCTATCTATCTATCTATCTATCTATCTATGTGAAATATGCTGGTTTCTGGTGACATACTCCCTTTAAATAGGTGCCATATTGTCTACTGTAATGGAAAGCTATTGATTGAGAGGATGGCCATCTAAATGCTCTATGTCTTATTTCACTCAGGTTATAATGGTTACTGGAGACCACCCAATAACTGCAAAGGCTATAGCTAAAAGCGTCGGTATCATTTCAGCTGGGAGCGAAACCATAGAGGATATTGCCAAACGCCTTAACATTCCTTTGGAGCAGGTTAATAAGCGGTAAGAGCCCTGTCCTGCATTTTTAAATGTTCCCTACAATATACATTGCATGTTCTGTAGATGTGACTATGTCTTATATATGGAAGTCTCCTTGAGTGGTCAGACCACAAGACGGAAGTGTGCTGCTTCCCTCCTCCTTAAATCCTTTTTTTGTGTTATAGAGATGCAAAAGCAGCTGTAGTGAATGGTGCTGAACTGAAGGACATGGAGTCTGAAGAGTTGGATGAAATTCTGGCCAATCATTCAGAGATTGTATTCGCCAGGACCTCTCCTCAACAGAAGCTGATCATCGTGGAAGGCTGTCAGAGACAGGTAGGGATTGCTATGAATAAATGAATAAGATTCCTGTATCTATGACTAAAGGCTTATTCACAAATCCATGTTCACATAATCCTATTGTGAACACGGGCATTTGAAGACATTAGTTTTTCTCATGGACAGTTCGTGTATGAAAAATTGGAGACGTTTTCTATTTTGGTCCATTTTGCAAACTCAAAAAAATCATGGACAGCACATGAATGCCTGCCATGTGCAGTTCACTTTTACAGATCCTAGACATTGTAAAGTATAACAATTTTATTGAGGAAAAAATGGTTGATCAGTTTATCACCAAAGGGTTAAAGTGTAAAAACTATGGCCAAAAATGTCTAAAAAGTAAAAGAATACTGTTGTGTCATGGACACAAAGACTTAATGTTGAATTCTGTGTTGTAGAACGCTGTGGTTGCCGTGACTGGTGACGGTGTTAATGACTCTCCAGCTCTGAAGAAAGCAGATATTGGAATTGCCATGGGTATTGCTGGTTCAGATGCCGCCAAGAATGCCGCAGATATGATCTTGTTAGACGATAACTTTGCATCCATTGTCACCGGAGTAGAAGAAGGTAAACACGTTTAACTATATGTTGGCTGTATCTGCAGATCCTGGACAACCCCTTTAAATTTTTATATTTACCTGACAGCGAACTCATAAAATCTTGCAAAGTCCTATCAAAATCACCCCATAGCTAAGATTTGGGAGAAGTGGAATGTGTGGTCATGGGGCCTTTACTACTGCTGCACCAATAAATGATAGGTTATTCTGCAGTTCTCACCACTGATTCTGTTTCACAGGTCGCTTAATCTTTGACAATATTAAGAAGTCCATTGGCTACACCCTGACCAAGAACATTGCTGAGCTATGCCCATTCCTGATATACATCATTGCCGACGTCCCACTGCCTATTGGTACCATCACCATCTTGTTCATTGACTTGGGCACAGACATTGTGAGTAAAAGTATGCTTTAATTGTTGAGAATGAAGGACATAGATAAGGATACTTGCAGTTACTCCAGTGCACATGTAGATGTAATAGTATAGGTCAGCTATACAAGCTCTACTTCATCTTGTCCTCAAAAATCCAGAAAAGTTCTAAGTGCAATGAATTTTCTTACAGATCCCTTCGGTTTCATTTGCCTATGAAAAGGCAGAGAGAGACATTATGAACAAGAAGCCTCGTAGGAAGAATGTGGACAGACTGGTAAACCAACAGCTGGCGCTCTATGCCTATATTCAGATTGGTGAGTTAATCATATGGGTAGAGATGGTATATAAGAAAGTAGCTATAAGAAATGGTGTGTAATACTCTCTTTGTACACAGGGATCATTCAGTCTGTTGGAGCTTTTCTGAATTACTTCACCGTTCTGGCAGAACAGGGATTTTTGCCTTATACAGTGCTGGGCCTTCGCGTTCCTTGGGAAAATGTGAACAATCAGGATCTGGAGGACAGCTATGGGCAGGAATGGGTAAGTTCTTATACCAGCTAGTGCCATTATTTTCACAATTCTTTAAAAGTACAATGCTCATCACTGCCATAGTATTTGCTTGTCCCTGATCACGTCTGTCTTATTGTAGACATTCGGACAAAGGCAGTACCTGGAGTGGACAGTGTACACGGCTTTTTTCATCAGTATTGTCGTGGAACAGCTGGCGGATCTTATTATCCGGAAGACCAGGAGAAACTCTGTTTTTCAACAAGGATTATTTGGGTAACTTGATATATTATTCCGTCATATAGCTGTGCATACATACCTGGAATTCTCCTACATACATTCCACTTTTCCAAGAATCGCAGTTCGTTTCACAACTAAAGCAAATACACATAGCTAAGAACCACGTAGTGACGTCTATTGCATTAAGTAGCGGAATGTGCAGAACGTCCGAGCACCCATGAAGAATCAGGATCGTCACCTAAGAAGGAGCTGCAGACTATTACTCTTTTTTTAGTAACGCCTGTCTCTCTGTATTTTTGCAGTAACAAAGTTCTTCTGATGGGTTTGGCATCACAAATCATCATCGGAGCATTTCTCTCTTATTGCCCTGGGATGCCAGAAGCTTTGAAATTTTGCCCATTAAGGTGAGTCTTGTGAACAAGACCGCTTTGTTTTTTGACTCTATCACGAACAATATGGTGTAATATATATATATATGAGAAATTCTTTGTTGAATGTAAACGCTTTTCTAATATACCACTGTGTTCTAATGTCCTCTACTTATCTCTTCTGTTCAGGGCTCAGTACTGGTTTGTGGCTGTGCCATATGCAGTTCTGATCCTCATATATGATGAAATTCGTAAACTGATCATCAGACACCATCCTGGCAGTAAGTATAAGCACATACATAATAAGTAACATATATACACACACCAAGAAGCTATAACTGTAACTGCTTGTGTATTATAGTATTACCAGCATGCTTATAAATTGTCCTATTAACCTATGATCACTCTGTCTAAAGGACACTGTGACATGATATAGCTGAGAACCAACAATTGCCTATAATGTTAATGCCTAGTCCTATCTCCACTCAGGTTCAGTCAGTCTACTAATACATTACAGTTAAAAAGAGCATGGTACTGCTTAGGATCTGTCCACTTCAGAGTTGCATTAACCTGTCTTCTCTCATTTCCAGGCTGGTGGGACAAGAACATGTATTACTGAGGTGGCTGGACCGTTTCGGACCTTCACTGGCGGTGTGGTTTACCTTCACTGCTATTATACCTATCCTGTTTGTTGAACAAATAAGGAAGATAAGCTTATATATTGTAAATGTTATGTATAAAGTTATATAAGAAAAGCTGTTGTAATAAAGTGTTGTGTAAATGGAAGTGTATTGCTCTGTTAGGCCCTATTCACATCTGCGTTTGAGTTGCAAGCAGCAGTTTTCTCTCTGCATGTTTCGTGTGAAAACCACATGGACCCCATTATGATCTATGGGGTCTGTGGGTTTCCTGAAGGTAACCGCTTTTTAATGTGTATAGTTTTCTGTTCGGGGGATCCCCAAGCGGACTCTCCGAACGGAAACCCAAACGCAGATGTGAACCGGGCCTGACTCAGAGTACTGCAGATGTACTGTAGATTTTGTTTATAGATGAGACTTTTTATTTGTAGACCAAACAGAGTCAATAAAATCTTTTTCATTAAATTACTTTGTTTTTTTTTGTTTTTTTCTGAATTGACTTTTGTTCTTATTAGGTGAATGACAATTCTTGTTTCTATTACATACAAGGGTTTATAGAGCTGAGGTTAACCTATGAAGTTTATCGCATCGCTCTAAAGATTATACGGTGTAAAACATACAATTGCTTATCCATATCTGCAGAATATGAAGCTTTAAAAGGAACCTGTCAGGTCGATTTGGGACACTAAGGGCTAGTTCACACAGGCAGAGAGGGGGCGGATTATGGTGCTGAATCCACGTCATAATCCGCCCCCTCGCAATGGAGGTCTATGTAGACCGCCAGGGTACTTTTTGTTTCGTGAGCGGCAACAATCGACATGCCCTTTCTTGAGGCGGACTCCATGGCTGATTCAGCCCCGGCGTCTGCCTCGCGGCAGCACGCTCTGGAGTCAGCCTATTCATTTGAGCCTACTCTGGAGGGGGAAGCTGCAACTGTCAGAAGCTGCGACAGTCATGGCAGTTGCATTTTGGCCCGAGAGTGACGCGGCTTCCTGCGTCACTCTCGCTGCCAAAATCCGCCCATCCACTCCCCGTGTGAATGGGGCCTAAACCTTTCACAGGTCCTGACTGTATAGATTGGGGGTTATGGTCCTAAATTATTCTGTTTTAAATCTAACCATGCCCCAAGCAAAATAAACCTTTGTACTTACCTAGAGATGAGTCTGAGGAGTCTCACTGGATTTATGTCTGGTGCTCCCAGTGCCTGTGCAGCAGGCCTAGAATATACAACCCAGATTTACTTTTCAAGTGCCGGTTTTTACACACTGAAGCCGGGGTGTACTCCGCTTACAGTACAGCAACAGGCTGAGTATAATAGGGCGATTTGGGACACTAAATCCCTAGTCCATATAGACCTGTGGGTGGTTTAGTGTCCTAAATCGCCCTGAAAATTCACTTTAAACATTCTTTTTTGCTGGACATTAAATTCTAGGGACCACAGTAACATTGTCTACATGTCTGGTTCTCATAGACCTCTAAACGAACAACATGTGTGCATTTAACTCTATAAATACATTGTAGCCTTGGCCATCTTTCCCAACTCCATCATACATGTGTACCGAGCTGGGAGAAAGTACCTGGATACAGAGTGAGCAGTTGGGTTTCACATAAAACTTTTTAGCACCACCAATGGCAGAACTTGGGGGAAGTAAGTATTGGGCAGCTGGGTTTCACATACATATTAGATGGTTGTCAGTCTTGTCAAAATCAATCCACATTGCCAATATACATCTAATGTCTATGATTAGCTTTACAGCAAACTCTACAATAATAAACCAACATCAAGAGCTTATTAAAGGGATTTTCCAGGGTTTATGAAATGATTATCTATCCTTAAGTGAGGTCATCAAATTGAAGATTAGCGTTGGTCCCACACCGAGGAACCCAACAGATTAGCTAATTGAAGCAGCAGCAATGCTCCCTGAGTGCTGCTTCCACTTCCCAGGACATGTGCCATCACGTTCATTGGTCATAGGGCCTGTTTGCAGCTTAGTCCCATTCAAGTCAATGTGACAGAAGAGAATAGACTTGCAGTAAATTCAATGTTATCTTTGTGTTTATACAGAGAGCTAACAGACACTGTCCAGCAAGAAGAGAACTCAGCCACCCCAGAGAGCAGTGACTCATCCTGCAGACCTGTTATCACAGGACAGGATGGGGGCCAACAAAACAATGCAAAGAATGGGAGGAATAATCTAACATAGTGGGCAAAGAAGTCAGTGTTGCTAAAGCAATGTGTTTTGGAAAACACTTGAATTTACTTAAACTAGCAGTTTAGATCTGATTCTTGAGATGGGAATATTCATCTAAGGCTACTGAATGTTCAATCTTTAGAAAAAGACAAGGGATATTTGCCACATGCCACCATGATCTTTACTGAAGAGAAATAAGTCAAATGTTTCAATTTCCAGGTAATAAAATTCTTGGCAAAGGTTCGGAGCCAACCTCTTATAAATCTTCTGTTAAAGTGACTTAGTCAGGTCTCTGTCTGATGGTACCATAGAAGAGAGAGGACGACATATGTAAACCTACACAAATAAAGCTGTCACTGTCTATTAGCAGAAGATGCAGAACTCACAGATTTTCTCTGCGAGAGGGAGCAAGATTTGTAGATTTTCCCTATGGAAAGATGGGAGAACAGGACTCACAGGTTTTCCCTATGAGTGGGGCATGGGGACTTGGACTCTGAGCTGATCTCTATTTTTGGAAAAAGATAACAATTCTGAACAAAGGATCCCCAGTACCATTATGAACAACCGCCTTATATACAGGTTCATTATTTTAATTGTAATTATTAGATTTGTGCTATTTGGTTTTGACTAATAAATGGTTAAAGGTATCTCGATAGCAAATTCACTTCTGTACTAGTATGGTAGCCATGCTGCCCACTGCATCTACATGTGTTGCATTGAAATAGGTCTAGCTATCCTGTGCATTATATTACTCGGCAGCTTATTAATGGTGGGGAGTAGGAGCTGACTGTATTACACTTACACATTTTTATTGCAAGGATCTGAGGTCAATATTCCTATAAGGGAAGCTTATACTATGACACAGTGGATTATATAGTATAAAGTTACATGCACACAAACGTGATAGGCTGCAAAATGGACAGATGTAAGACCTGTCCTGAGTTTTGCCCCAGGCTTAAGGGCCCATATACAGACCCGTGATAACACATGGTCACATGTATGGGGCCTTAAAAATGATGGGTCAGTACATCAACAATGAAAAACATGACTAGCACACTAACAAAGCATATGTTCGCGTGCATGGAGTTTCACGATGAGTTTTTTTTTTTTTTCATAAAATTTTGGTATACACCCAGGAAGTTTAGAATGTGCTGGTACCAGCAACATGACTAAAGCTATTTATGTGTATTTATAAACCCAGCAGAAAAGGTATTGGATGTCATTTAACTTAATCTCTACTTACCAAAGACTTGGAGGGTCAGAGGACATACAGGGAACCCTGTAGAAAACTATCAGCTGCATTTAGTGGCTAGGGACAATGAATAGTGAGCATACTGTACATGCAGACAAATCATATGCTATACAGTTCTTCTATAGGATAACTACTTGGCATCACTGCATTCAACACTTGTAGGAAAGAAAATCCACAGTGTTAAATACAAGAATATTATACACAACACGTCTTAAATACTTGTAGAAATGTCTGGATGTAGAAACATTAACACTAAAGGGACCCCTTATTTGCGTGAGCAGTGAGCACTAGAAATGCAGAACTGTGCAATGTCGCCCAATCTCCCTGGACTGGACTATCTGTTCAGAGGTGCCAGAAGTTGGTCAATTCCATGAAATACAGATGTCAAGCAGTTTTCAGAAGCAATAGTTATGCAATTATCTATTTGTTCAGTAATTCAAAGGAAAGTTAAATATTTTATTTTCTGGTTATACATAAAAAAATTTTAAGAAAAATGCTGACAGTGCTGTTTTTTTGAACAGCCTAAGGTTATGTTCACATTTGTATTGGAGACTGCGCTGCAGAAACCACCACAAATTGTCAGAGAAAAGTCTTGCACAATGTAGGAAGCACATCAGCGTAACTAGGAATGGCGGGGTCCCGTGGCGATCTTTTGACATTGCCCTCCCACAACTGACTGACTCCCCCTTCCTCCCCTGTACACAGTATTATGCCCTATAGTAGCCCCGGCACACAGTATTATGCCCCGGCACACAGTATTATGCCCCATAGTGGCCCTAGTACACAGTATTATGCCCCATAGCGGCCCCTGCACACAGTATTATGCCCCATAGTGGCCACTGCACATTGTATTATGCCCCATAGCAGCCCCTGCACACAGTATTATGCCCCATAGTGGCCCTTGTACACAGTATTATTCCCCATAGTGGCCCTTGTACACAGTATTATTCCCCATAGCGGCCCCTGCACACAGTATTATGCCTCATAGTGGCCCCTGCACACTGTATTATGCCCCATAGCAGCCCCTGCACACAGTATTATGCCTCATAGTGGCCCCTGCACACAGTATTATGCCCCATAGTGGCCCCTGCACACAGTATTATACCCCATAGAGGCCCTTGTACACAGTATTATACCCCATAGAGGCCCTTGTACATAGTATTATGCCCCATTGTGGACCACCCATGAACAATTAATATACTCTGCAGTCTGAAAAGACCCCAGAGTATAATAAGCAGAGACCCAAGGGAGGATACAAACATAAAAACCACTGTGACTTACCTCTCCATGGCTCTGGCGCACTCCCCACTGATGTTGCCTCATAAAAGAAGTTGCATCAATACTTCAGATATTCCCCAAAATGATATAATAAAAACTACAACTTGTTCTGCAAAAAAAAGACACCTCACACAGCTCTGTACTTGGAACAATAAAAAGTTAGGGGTCTTAGGGTGTTAGCAGAGCAAAGACATTTTTCTTTGCTTTTTTTTTGGATTGAAGTGACCTGCAGAATATAGGTAATGTTTCGTATTTACCACACATTGAATGACATAAAAAAAGAAACCCATAAGAAATTGGTGTAATTGAAGCTCTTTAATGAGGTTTCTTAAATTTATATCATTGTTCACAAACCTTGTCTGCATTAGGCCCCATTCACAACTGCGTTTGGGTTTCCGTTCGGGAAGTCCCCAAGTGGAAACCCGCACACAGATGTGAATGGGGCCTTATTTACCAAAATTGCTTTATAAATTATGATTGAGGGTTTCCTTTACATCTACTACATGTAATTCACATCAAGTGAATCATATCGACATCTACCACATTACATCTATATTGTTTTTATACTCCCTGGTTATATTAGGGGATCAAACTTTCCTTTTTTTTTTTTTTTAAAGGGGCATTCACACTAACACCGCTGTCCGCCTTTTGTGACTCCGCCAAAAATTCAGGCAAAACTGCTCGGGGACGGCTTGCTGATGGTCAATTTAAGAACTCATTCATTTCAATGGGTTTTGTAAAGCAAACCGCCGGTGTCTGTATATGGTGAAGTCCTGCATGTCCGACTTTGTGGCTGTGAAAAAAAAAAAGTGACAAATGTAGGATCCTGGGGAAAACTCCATACTACTGCTTTAGTTAAAGGGTTAAGTGGTCTTTTTTTAACGTGTGACTTTTGAATGTAACTCCATGCTTACTCCACTTTCCTAAAAGGTGTAGGGTACTTAGTGACAGCGGGCATGGCCTCCAATGACTTAAAGGGGTATTCCCATAACTCTTGTTCTGCAGCCTGCAGGGCTCTGTGCTCTATTCACTTCCTGGATTTCTCGGCACATTGGTGGGCGGGGTTTCACTTGCTCTGCTATCTGCTATGTTTGCAGTCAATAATGAGGGATTGGTTGTAAATGCATTACCACAGTATAAAGATGTGGAAACTGATGTAGCAGAGCTGGATTTGACGGATTTGCTGGATTTGGATTCGTCCCCTGACGAAGCCAGTGAGTGGCAAAACGCGCGTCGGGTGCGCCAACATACTGGGTAGGCACGATACTATATCATCATTAATGTATTTTTGAGCATGGTAGTTATTGTGTTTTAGTGTTCACCTTTACACTTATATATAAATTTTTTCATGGATTTATTGCACTGATATCATCACATATTGTTATGGTAACATTTATTATTTATATTGGTCAGTGTGTGTGTCTTTTGCTAGTTCACCTTTTACCTTGTCTCGAATACTATCATTATGTTTTATTACTAAGTCTCCCAGGTGTTGGGCATTTTTGGGCTTGTCGTCCCCTCTATATTTATTGAATCTTTAATTTTGTTGTTCACATTATGTTTTTATATACTTTAATAAAATATTCTATTTTATGCATGTGGTGATCCTGTCTTTTTGACAATATTAGCAGAGCTGGATTTGAGTCAGTTTGCATTACATACAGAGGTTACCAGTGGCCATAGAAACGCAGTTTCAACAATGAAGTGAATAAATTAAGATAGCGGCCAAACAAAGCAGTTTTGATAAAGCAATGTATTTAGGAAAAGTCTTAAATCCACATAAACTAGCAGTATAGATAGGATGCTTTTCATAGGACAACCCCTGTAACAAATTCACTATTTTTACTCCAGAAACAGAAAAAATTATAGTTGAGCTCTGCACCAGCTCATGATGGGCATATATTTTATTTTCTGCAACGCATTTATATAGAGGCATGTGAATCTTGTATATAGGTTGCAGCAGGTTAGCCATTGTGGAGTCGATGGTGGCAAACACAATACAATGTACAGTACCAGTGTAATGGATGATGTTGAAATCGCATCCATGCAATGGAGCAAATTTATTAAGACTCACGTATGATATATCAGTCTTAATAAACGTCTAACTGACCGCAGGGACTGAGGTATTTATGAAGAATGAAGTAAGAACTGGCATAGATTTCCATTATCATGTGGTTTATTATATCAGCTAGGCTGAGGTGTCCCCACTTCAGCCTGTCACGCAAAGCCCATATTCGCAGAATGGGGCAGGTGAGGTGCCGATCGTGACTTGAGGCACAAGTTTGCTGCCTCAATATCATCTCTCTATGCCAGTTTTTCTGGCATAGAAGGAATGATAATCTTACCCCAGTGCATCTAAAACCAGTAGCATAAAGGGCAATTTTGAGTAACTTTTCAATTATTGCTCTCAATTCGGCTCTCAACCTCTTCATAGCAAAGGCTCAATGGTAGGCGTGCTAATCGAGAAAGCACTGATTTTGGCTGGTTTCTGCAACAGAAAATCCCACAGAAGAACAGACCTCAGGCAGCATCAAACTGGCGACAAGGTTCTTTTATGAAATCCAGAGGAACTAATGGCCAGAATAAACCTGCTGAAATTATGTCTCATGACATTACACTGAAAACCAAGTATGAATAACCAAGTGTCATTGTCCTGTCATCCCAAGCATCAGATAAGTGGCATAAGATGACAAACTGTGATAAGAAAAATGTGATGGGAGCTGTTAACAATGCAATTTTTTTTTTATGAACGCTGTTTATTTTGTGCCATTCATTTCAAGATATCTTGAGACAATAAGAAAGATACGGAAGGAAACAGCTATACACCAGTATATATGCCAGTATCAAGAATGAGCTGTATTTTGCACAATAATTTCTCGGTCACAGAGAAAGTTTCTATAGTATTAACTATAAAATATTGGATATAAAAATCCAAAATAATTCAAGACAGATACACCTACTTGATTTGAGGGTATAGTTTCCAAGAGAAGGGACCCCTATACCTATGGGAGTATCTATAAACCAACATGAAATGATTCAGTACCAACAGTGGCATAACTACTAATGGCGGGGACCCGTGGCAAACCCTTCCTGACCGACACTGAAGAACTCGACCGACCAACCCCCCGTCGCATTCCTGCACGCTCTATTATGCCCCATAGTGACCCCTGCACACAGTATTATGCCTCATAGCGGCCCCTGAACACAGTATTATGCCCCAAAGTGGCCCCTGCACACAGTATTATGCCCCATAGTGGCCACTGAACACAGTATTATGCCCCAAAGTGGCCCCTGCACACAGTATTATGCCCCATAGTGGACCCAGGACATAGTATTATGCTCCATAGTGGCCTCTGCACACAGTATTATGCCCCAAAGTGGCCCCTGCACACAGTATTATGCCCCATAGTGGCCCCTGCACACAGTATTATGCCCCATAGTGGCCCCTGCACATAGTATTATGCCCCAAAGTGGCCCCTGCACACAGTATTATGCCCCATAGTGGACCCAGTACATAGTATTATGCCCCATAGTGGCCTCTGCACACAGTATTATGCCCCAAAGTGGCCTCTGCACACAGTATTATGCCCCAAAGTGGCCCCTGCACACAGTATTATGCCCCATAGTGGCCTCTGCACACAGTTTTATGCCCCAAAGTGGCCCCTGCACACAGTATTATGCCCCATAGTGGCCCCTGCACATAGTATTATGCCCCAAAGTGGCCCCTGCACACAGTATTATGCCCCATAGTGGCCCCAGGACACAGTATTATTCCACAATGTGGCCCCTGCACAGTTTTATGCCCCATAGTGGCCCCAGGACACAGTATTATTCCACAATGTGGCCCCCACACAGTATTATGCCCTATAGTGACCCCTGCACACAGTATTATGCCCCATAGTGACCCCTGCACACACTATTATGCCCCAATGTGGCTCCTACACACACTATTATGCCCCATAATAGTGGCCCCAGGAACAGGTATTATACTCTGGGGTATAATACCAGAATATAATAATCAGAGAGCCAGGGGAGGGGGGGGGGGGTGCAGGTCAGGGACGTCACACAACTAGGTCCGATGCCTGTATGGAGAGCGAAGAGGTAAATAACTGTGTTTTTTATGTTCCCTTACCTCTCCCGGGCCTCCGATCATTATAACCAGGGGTCTGAAAAGTATATAATAGTATGAAAAGTATAATAACAGTGCTTGTGGGGCCCGTGGCGTCACTTACCGATCCCGGTCCCTGCCAGGATCAGTAAGTAAATAGGGCCTGTTACTGATTGGAGTAACCCCTAATGTCCCGGGCCCTGTGGCAGCTGCTACTCCTGCTACCCTGGAAGTTACACCACTGAGTACCAAATATCACTACCGAGACACCAAAATTCACAAACACCACGGCCACAAGTGACCACAAATATAAAGTGACTACAAGAGACTATATAGCAATAAAAATAAAATAGGTCCAACGCATTTACCCAACAAAGTTGGGTCATCATTTATCATATAACCAAACAGCGCCATGATTCAACACAGCCCAAACAATTACCACTAATAAACTAAATTTACTATATAACAACAAATGTGCATTGCAAAGGCTATCCAATCCTATATGCCCCCCCCCCCCCCCCAAAGGAGCTGAGATAACAGATCACATGACAAATACTGATAAAGATCTTAAAGGGACTGTCTACAATATTTTATTATTTTGGCAGAGAGCCGGAGAAGGAGAAAAATAAAACAAAACAATACTCACCTGTCCCCAATGCTGCGATGTTCCAGGCCGCTATCCAGTCCCCATGGCAACCCAGGTTTTTTTCTGGCATAAGTACTGTACATGAATGCTGAGGCCAATCAGCGGCCTAAGGTAAGGACACCGGGATGTCACCCGTGACCTCCATGATGACATCCTGCTTCCTTTACATAGGCCAATGAGGGGACAGGTGAGAACATTTTTTGTTGTTGTTGGGGAAAAAAAATGTATTAACGTCACTTGGGTTGTTCTTGGTACCACATCACTCTACATTGGTTTACAGACAAACTCATAGGTGTAGGGGCCCCACTTAGGAGCTATACCAAGAATCAATTAGGTTAGTCATTTAGTAATACATTTTATTTATATAGCGCCAACATATTCCGCAGCGCTGTACAATTTGTAGGGTTCAAGTACGGACAAAAAAAGATACATTACAAAGAAATAGTCACTTCACACAATGGGACTGAGGGCCCTGCTCGCAAGAGCTTACAATCTATGAGGTAGAGGGGGTGACACAAGAGGTAGCAGGGGCGGCATCGGAGGTAGAATTACTTATACAGTGGTCAGACAATTTTGTAATAGAAGTTACTGTCATTACACAAACATAAAACTGTATGAGCCGTCACCAGTCGTGTCCTTTAACATGCAGATGTGTGCCTGGACATATAAAGTTAGCCTGAAATGGCATCATATCATGTGGGGTAATGTGGGAGCGGGAACAGAGGAGGGTTACATTTTAGGGATTCTAATTACAGTACAGAAGGGTTTACATTAGGAATTGTTATAGGTCTGTCTGAAAAGATGTGTCTTTAGTTTGCGCTTGATTCTGTAGAAATTGGGAGCTAATCTGTTTGTCTGGGATAGAGCATTCCAGAGGAGTGGTGCAACTCAGGAGAAGTCTTGTATACGAACGTGGGAGGTTCTGAAAATAGGGGATGTTAATCTTAGGTCATTGAGTGAACGGAGAGTACGGGTTGGGCGATCAACAGAGATGAGGGAGGAAATATAGGGAGGTGCAGCATTATGGATGTGGATGAGAGTAATAACTTTATATTTTATTCTATAATGAATAGTCAGCCAATGTAGTGACTGGCACAGACCAGAGGCATCGCTGTAGCGTCTAGACTGATAGATGAGCCTGGCCGCTACATTCAGAATAGATTGTAGAGGGGAGAGTTCAGTGAGGGGAAGACCGATTAGTAAGGAGTTACAGTAGTCAAGGCGAGAATGAAGTGTCTCTAATGTATCTCTGGTAAGGAAAGGGCATATTCTGGAGATGTTTTTGAGGTGGAGATGACACGTGCGTGTGTGCGAGTGATTGGATATGGGAGGTGAAGGAAGGGTCTGAGTTAAACACAACCCCGAGGCAGCGGGCCTGCTGCCTAGAATTTATAGTAAAACCTGAGACTGCAATGGATATATCACGGACAGATCTATTAGATGATGGAAACAGCAGTAGTTCCATCTTTGAGAGATTCAGTTTCAGATAGAGCGAGGACATGATATTTGAGATAGCAGAGAGACAGTCGCTGGTGTTCTGTATTAGTGCAGGGGTGACGTCACAGGAAGATGTGTATAATTGGGTGTCATCAGCATAAGGATGGTACCGGAAGCCAAATCTGGTGATGGTTTGACCAATGCGGGCTGTGTAGAGAGAAGAGCAGGGGGCCTAGGACCGAGCCCTGAGGAACCCCAACAGCAAGGGGAAGAAACAGAGCCCGCAAATGATACACTGAAAGTGCGGTCTGAGAGATAAGAGGAGAACCAGGAGAGCGCAATGTCATTGAGGCCGACTGAGCAGAGCATAGTGAGGAGGAGTTGATGATCAACAGTGTCAAATGCTGCAGAGAGGTCCAGAAGAATAAGAAGAGAGAAGTCACCATTGGATTTAGCCGTCAGGATATCATTGGGGATTTTTGTGAGGGTTGTTTCAGTAGAGTGCAGAGCGCGGAAACCAGATTGTAAGGGGTCAAGCAGAGAATTAGAAGAGAGATGAGCATTAGTTATAAAGGTTAAGTTTTCTGACTCATTTCTATGATATTAGCAGTATTGAGGAATTGATTTATTTGCTGTAGAGTGACATAACAGAGTAATAACAGTGATGTACTTTGTAGATCTAGTTTTGCACCATCTCACATTATCTATCTGCTGGTAGGAAAATGACCTTTTAACTCAAGAAAGGAGAATGCGCTGGTACCTGCAGCACTAATATACTGCAATGTCCTTATTAACTGCTGCCCTCTAGTGGGAACTTATTTCACGGACTGTTATACAGTAATTCAAGTCTGCTGTTTCCTCTGGTACTGTCCTGTATTACTCTAGATGGAGGCTATTATGGCCAGGCACATGTCATAGCTAAGTCTGCATCATACCTTTTAATTCCAGCATGCAAACACCACAGCTACACATGTGTCAGACAGCTCAAACAGATCACACTGATGTCTGTGTATGTCAGCACCATAATAATAACCATTGACATTAAACGCATCTCAATATCAATTCTTCATATGAAATAGATGTCTAAACCTATAAAAGGCAGAATGTCATCTGAACAAGGGCAGAGTGTCTTGGAGTCAGAATCCAGATAACATAAATGTCAATTTAGTAGAGCATGGGGGATAGGCTCCAACCAGACTGAACTGGGAATATCTCTCTTTGGGGGGTTGGGATACAACAAAAAACATTGGACACCATTTTCAAGGCTCCAGTGATATTAGATTGTTGTATTGTTAGATTATTGTTAGTCTACAGTCAGTCCTTAGAGCTTAAATCTACAGCTGGCCATACACCTGGAGACATTTGTTGGCAGATTCAGACAATTTTATGTCTATGGAGGTAGAACTGGCCATACACATTAAATCATCACACTATCAATATCGACAACTAAGTTGTTCAGTTGGAAAGGGGGGGGGGGGCTCAAATGTTTCACAAAAAAGCATGGGGAATCTGTGCAAGTTGGCTGATGATTGGCCAGGAGAAGCCGTTCGAGACAGACAATGGTATTTTTGGCCTGCAGGTAGCCAAAAATATCCAATATTATGCAGCATTAGCAAACTGTCTCCAAGCATTTGCTAGAATCAGCCATCTCAGCCAATGAAAATCTAACGCACATGACCAACCTTACATATCATCAGCAGATCTCAGATGAGCTTCATATATTTTTTACAATATTTTTTATGGCATTCTTTATCCTGATTTTTAATATGCAAATCAATCTATCTATCTATCTATCTATCTATCTATCTATCTATCTATCTATCTTAAATATATAAGGGTCAGTAAATACTTCAATTTCTCATGTTTGGTGCAAAGAACTTATAGAGGAATTGTCAAATTCCACAGGAAAAAGTTTCACAATCTATAAATAAATCATAAACCCCCCACTGTCCCCATAAAGCATTGTATGTCTGTATTCATCTTTGTAGATTATAGTTCTCCCATCCCTCGGGGTGTGGACTGAGCAGAGAATGCGCTGGTACCAGCAACACACACACAGGAATGACACTTGATTGATAAGTTGGGATGCCGTCTGAGAGCGGTACCAGCACATTCTCACCATTATACGGCTCTCTGCCCACTCCAGCACAAACTGGTTGCGGACCATGAAATGTACATGGGTGGAGCGGTCGTGTCCTGGATGAATGGCCTATAACAGCTACTGTTTACTTGGATTAGAAACTGAAAACATAGAAGCAATGATTTATCACATATGTGACCTCCATAACTGAGGCAAATGTAAGCTCACGGCAACAAGATATCTATAGTAACAGCAGTCATAGAGTAAGAGGAAGAGACAAATCCAATATATGAGGCAGGGAATAGAGAAAATCACCATAATAAACACCAAGTGCTGATCTAATATCTGAAATATTATGCATGTGATGGTTGGGACTGATGGGACCAGTAGGGAAAATGTTTCTATTCCTGTTGTCTTTTGTAATTTGTATATTTGACGCAGACGGGTGGATGAGGTTCCGGGCACAAAGAATTACTGTAGTTTGTGTATTAGTTTGTGTATCACTGTCCTAAAGAAGTGTTAAGTAACTAACTGTATTCTTACTACTATAAGGTCACCAAATTCACAGGGACAGATGCCTTTGGCAGTCGGAATGGTCCCCCCATAGTAAAAGTAATCCCCAGTGGGAGATGGCAAACACATTTGAAGGGTGTTATGGTCAATTTCATAGGGATTACTGGAGGGTGGGTGTCCAGAAACATTTTTTCTGGTGGGTTTAAGTCCAACACTGGTTACCAGTCTACTGCAAGGTGTGAGCTGAGGGGAAACATGAGGGGTCTCTGCACACCCAGAAGGTGCGCTCAAACAAGTGCAGCTCAGGCAGATGGAATATATGTCTTACAATATATATATATATATATATATATATATATATATATATATATATATATGTATATCCCTATTGTCATGTTTGCAGCACTCTTGCTATCTATTACCCTAATGAGCGCACACTCTTTGGTGGCTTAATGGGGAAAGGGCAATTCTTTGTAACAAAAACTTGAGCTTTTCTTAGGGCCATGGTGGTGAACCTATGCCATGCTTGCCAGAGGTGGTACTCAGTGCCCTCTTTGTGGGCACCCATCTGTGGAACAGATTATACTGTGTGTGGGCCACTGTGGAGCAAATTGTACTGTGTAGGGATCACTGTGGAGCAAATTGTACTGTGTGGGGGCCACTGAAGTGCAGATTGTACTGTATGTGGGCCACTGTGGAGCAGATTTTGCTGTGTGGGGGCCCTTCACACACAGTATTAGTTTTGCAAACTTGTGATCTTATTACAGACTATAATAACATTGCATGGTCACTATAAAACAGATCCTGTGCAACATAAATAGTGAACATTAATTGTATACCAAAGTATACAAAATGCAAACTATTACCATTCAGTACAAAGTTGTTTTGTATCATTGAAAGCTCTGTAAAGCACCATTCACATGACTGTATTTTGCAGGTTCGTAACTGTCCGCAATTGTGGATCTGCACAGTATTAAGGTTAAATTGACGTATTGGCAGTATGCGATAAATTAGTGGGTCTTGGGTTGCAGTTTGGGCATGCAGACACTAAAAGTTTGCCATCACTGTCTAGGGTCTCAGTAAGTAGCATTGTAACCTGGGCATCACAGGATTTCAAACTGTTTAATCCTCAGTGAGAGAAGCTGAATTTAAAGTGCTCGGGAGTTCCCATGATTCTCAAAGACTTCAAGAGAGAACAACACGTAACCAATTTTCAACTAGCAGCAAAGAGTTTAGGCACCCCTTGGGTTAAATAGGGGTCCCAGCATTCAGAGACATATAGGGAATATCAATTTAATATGCTTTTAATGTTAATTGTGAGAAAATCCCTTTAAGCCATAAGCCAGAAAAGTTACCAGTATCTTCAAGTATAAAAAAAATGTTTAAAGACTATATTCAAATGAGCACTGGAAAAACGGCCGTAAAAACACAGACAGAACATCTGGCATCCATCTACGACCCATTTTGTTGGATTCCTCATAGATGTCAAAATAGAACATGTCCTTTTCTTTGCATTTCTGACAGTCCATTAAAATGGAGCAGGTAAAATCGGACATGTGAATAGAAATATTGAATGGCTATCATACAGCCATTTTTTACTTACACGTGAATATTGCCTAAGACTGGAACATGATGGGGGGGGGGGGTGCAATAGGAAAGCAGGTTTGCACAGTTAGGCCTAGTTCAAACAAAGTTTTTTGCAGGCGGATTTTGAGGTGGAATCCAGGCTAACCTGAGTCTGAAAAGGTTGGGAAAAACTGCCTTAGGTACACAAGAAAATAGCAGCCCTCTAGGGGCTTCCATAGCTTTCAATAATAATGTACATTTTGGCACCTCCCATGCTTTGTTCCCTGTCAATAGGATATAGTGTCTTAATTTTTGGACATTTCCCGGGAAAGTAAATCCTGTAACATCTCTCCTGTGGATCAAGGTAGATGGTACAGATGCAATAGAAGTTCAAATTACTGCAATAAGTTACATCCGAATTATGCATTAACATGAAAGCTCACATTGGCCAGTGCTACCAGATCATTATCAGGGTGACTGGAGTGTAATAAAAGTCGCATGTTCTCCTGTTATTAATGTTGGCACGCTCTCGCAGCCTTAGGAAATTTTCGCAGCCAGTTAACAGTTTTGTTCTGTGCTGCGAATCCAGTTAGCCTACGTAATTTAAGAAATGAGGTAGGTTATGGCGTCTATACAGCCTCCTCTACTTCACACTGACTTCATGAATAAAAGATGAGTACACCGGAGTACATTGTAACTCCTTCACACAATGGGGAAAAAAACACTAAAATCTGATTGGTCAAATCTTGTATTTACTGGATTAAGGGCAAAAAGTTGTGGGGCGGGTGTATTGGGATAAATATAACAGTCCGTGGAGTCTCATCTTCCTCTTATTTGGTGACAGCTGGACACGTATTGGGCAGCGATCTCCACAGTGGCCTCTTCTTCTTCCAGTAGGATGTAGAGTTTCCTCTTCTCGTCTGCAGATATGAAGTCTGGGATGTGGGCAGAGAGTCTTTGGTAGTAGACGGCCCTCACAGCTGAGTATTTGGTGCAGTGTAGCAGGAAGTGGGTCTCGTCTTCTAGGGCCCCCTGGTCACAGTGCTGGCACAGTCTGTTCTCCCGTGGCTTGTATGTCTGCCTGTATCGCCCCGTCTCTATCTCTAGGTTGTGGGCGCTCAGTCTGTACCGGCTCAGGGTCTGCCTGTGTTTGGGGTGTCGTATTCTCTTCAGGTAGGTGGCCATGGTGTAGTCCCTTTGTAGGGATTGGTACACGGTGAGTTTCTTGGAGTTATTTATTTCGTTTCTCCATTCTTCAATGTACCGCTCTCCGTTTGCCTCTGTGGTCGCCTTTATTTCGGCCTTGGTTATCATCTGTTGGTGTTTTTGGTTTGGTGGTTGGCTGTTGTTTGGTTGGTGAGTGTCTGGTTTGCTCAGGTGGCTTAGCCATGCTTGTTGGTGGTAGGAGTCGGGCTTGCTCCCCTGGATGTGTGCCTGGAAAGCTAGCGCCCTCTTCTGTATGGTGAGCCATAGGGGGAGTCTGCCTAGCTCTGCCCTGCAGGCCATGTTGGTGGTGTTGCGATGGACATGGAGCAGGTATTTGCAGAACTCCAGGTGGAAGTTCTCTGTTGGGCTGGAATCCCACTTTGACTGGTCTGGGTAGGTGGCTGGGCCCCAAACCTCACTGCCATAGAGAAGAATCGGGGAGATGACAGCGTCAAATATCTTCATCCAGACCCTCACTGGTGGTTTGAGGTGGTACAGTTGTCTTCTGATGGCATAGAAGGTTCTGCAGGCTTTTGCTTTCAGGGTTTCTATTGCTGCTTTGAAGCTTCCTGATTGGCTGAGCTCCAGCCCCAGGTAGGTGTAGCTGTTGGTTTTCTCCAGTGTGGAGCCGTTCAGTGTGAATTGTGGGGTGGAGGCTTTATTGTGGCCCTTCTTCTGAAATACCATGACTTTGGTCTTCTTCTGGTTGATGGGTAGGGCCCATGTGGTGCTGAATTTTTCCAGCACTGACAGGCTTTCTTGGAGGTCTTTCTCAGTGGGGGCCAGGAGTAGGAGGTCGTCGGCGTATAGCAGGAACTTCACCTCCCGGTTGTTCAGGGTGAGGCCTGGGGTTGGTGAGGCCTCCAGGGCTGTAGCCAGTTCATTGATATAGATGTTGAAGAGCGTTGGGCTCAGGCTACAGCCTTGTCTGACCCCTCGGGCCTGTTGGAAGTATGCTGTCCTTTTCCCATTCACCTTCACACTGCACTGGTTTCCGGTGTAGGAGCTCTTGATGACGTCGTGTGTTCTTCCTCCTATTCCACTCTCTAGGAGTTTGAGGAGTAGGCCTGGGTGCCATACTGAATCAAACGCCTTCTTAAAGTCTACGAAGCAGGCGAATATCTTGCCTCTTCTGGTGTTGTGGACGTGCGTCTTGATGAGGCTGTGCAGGGTGTAGATATGGTCAGTGCGGTGGTTTGGCATGAACCCTGCTTGGCTCTTGCTGAGGACCCTGTGTTGTGTGAGGAAGGTGAGGATTCTGTTATTGATGATGCTGTTGAACAGTTTCCCCAGCGTGCTGCTGACGCAGATCCCTCTGTAGTTGTTGGGGTCATATTGGTCCCCATTCTTGTAGATGGGGGTTATGAGGCCTTTGTTCCAGTCTTCGGGGAAGTGTCCAGCATTGAGCACGAGGGTGAATAGCTTTGCCAGTGCCGCGTGTATTGCTGGAGGGCTGTATTTGATCATCTCTGGAGTCTTTTCAGACCCGGCGGAATAAAAACATAAAAAACTACTGTTTCTTACCTGTTCCCAGCTCCTACGCTGTCTTCTCCGCTGCCGTTCTTCTTCAATGACGTCAGACGTCACATGACCCGGGACGCAGGCTGGGTTCATGTGACGTCAGAGACGTCAGTCAACTAGGAAGGAGGCCTGGACAGGATCGTGGAGTGGTAAGTAACAGTGTTTTTTATGTTTCTTACCTCTACCGGTCCGCCAATCATTATGCTCGGGGGTCCGAAAAGACCCCCGAGTATAATGATAGCAGCAGTAGCAGCTGGCACCGGGCCCCTAATGTCCCAGGCCCTGTGGCAGCTGCCTCTGCTGCTATGGCGGTAGTTACGCCACTGGTTCGATCGGATATCAGGCTGTTCGAGATGTTTGATTCCAGTCGAACACTAGGTGGCAAACTCAATAAAAATTTGATTCCCCTCCCATTTTCACTGGCGCTTTTTTTGCACCAATAACTGTACAGGGGAGGTGGGACAGGAACTACAACAACGGAGGCATCGAAAAAAATCGGATAAAGTAATTGGCTGGCTAAATCAGGTGACCTCCAATTTATACGAATGGTGGATTTAACATTCGGTTAATTTGAAACTGTGAACTATGTGACTGTGAGACAGGGACAGATCTACAGGCAGGGTTAGCTAGGGATTACCTTTATTTAGGTGGGAATGTCACTCACCCAGCTCTTTGGGGCTCTATCTAGTCGAGATCCCTGTCAGCTTGCGATATACGCGAGCTGACTTTTTCCCACAGGAATGCATTGACCAGCGTTGATTGGCCGAATGCCCTACAGAGTACAGCATTCGGCCAATCAACGCTAGTTCTGCCGGAGGCTCGTCTGTGAGGAGTCGGAGTCTAAGATCGGACCAGAATGGAGACTGCTTTGGACTGATCTTAGACTCCACCTCCTACGGCAGTACCAGCGTTGATTGGCCGAATGCTGTACTCTGTATGGCATTCGGCCAATCAACGCTGGTCAATGCATTCCTATGCCGAGATGTAGCAGTGTTGGGCGTGCGCTCAGCTCGACTACTCTGGAGATGCAGCAGAGCTGAGCGCGCGGCCAGCACTGCTACACCGGAGATGAAGCAGAGCTGGTCAATGCATTCCTATGGGAAAAAGTCAGCTCCCGCATATTGTACGCTGACAGGGATCCCGACATAATAGAGTGATTTGGGCATGTTAGATGCCCCCAGGCATGCTTCCCCTGCTGTTCCAGTTGCATTCTAGGCTGTTGGCATCATTTCCTGGGGTGTCATAGTAGACTTGGTGACTCTCCTGAGTCAGAGAGTGGAACCCCCTGAAACGAGCATTTTTTCCCCATAGACTATAATGGGGTTTGATATTCGTTCGAATAGACGAATATTGAGGGGCTATTCAAAACGAATATCGAATATTTTACTGTTCGATCATCTCTAATAGTGAGCATATTGGTGGTAGCAGACCCTGTACTAGACCCCAAAGGATCTCCCGATACCACTATTCTAAATGGAACAAATTAGGAAGGGGCTCTATTACAGATTTTACATTGTAACCCAGGAGTTTATAGTTACACCTCTGTCCACAGGGCCTATAAATGGTACCTAGTGGCCCAAAAACATCTAATAATGCTCCGTGGTGGCCACCAGACACAAAATATTGCTCACCAGTATCCCCTAGACACTTAATAGGAGCTCAGCTGCTCTTCTCATCTTGTCTAGGACTCAATGCAGCAGGTCTGAGCTGCAGACATCACTAGCAGATGCCTAAATCTGCTGTGGGTCTCCAGGGCACCCAGGTTGTGAATTACTGATCTGAAACTACTTAGGGCTAGTTCACACGTGAACTGCCCGCGCGGGTTTTGACACAGAGAGAGCCGCGGCGAGCCGCGTCTCTCTCTTGTCAAAACCCGCCCGCCGCGACCATCGCTGTCGCGGCTTAACCCTCTGCTGTCGGCTCAAATGAATGAGCCGACATAGGAGGGAGCTGCGGGGGGCGGAAGCCGCGCGACTGAGACAGCGCGGCTTCCGCCTGAAGAAAGGACATGTCCTTTCTTTTCTCCGCTAGCAGCAGCTCGCCGCTAGCGGAGAACAGAAGCCCGGCGGTCTCCATAGACCACCATTATAAGGGGAGGTTTTGGACGCGAAATCCGCTGTCAAAAACCTCCCCTTATACTCACGTGTGAACTAGCCCTTACACAAGGTTATGACGTGACTATATTCTCAGTACTGTAAGGTCACCACATTCACAGGGACAGAGGACTGTGGATGACAACTATGTTACCAGTCTACTGTAGGGTCAGGGGTAAGGGGAAACATTTGGGATCTCTGCATTTCTCCAAACTCAGGACGTATTTGCTTATTGGTGTTCATTTGTTATGTATTATATATGTGTTATTCCAAAATGAATTATCTGGTTATCTAGCTTATTAATGGTCCATTGATCTATAGATCCTTGTAGCTGGGATTCCATGACTTCTCCAACAGACTGAACATGGATAGGACAGAAGATTCCGTGGGATGGAGGAGTCCTGTGATGTTTTATAAGTTCAAAAGCTGTAAACCAAGATGTCACAGAAATAATGATTATTCCTGGGTATGACATCAATGTCTTAATTCAGCAACATTTTCTACGTGACTAAATATCACTGGAATTGAAATCTGTATATTATGTAATAGCCAAATACTGAAAGTGTATTGTCTGTTAAAGAAACTCTCCAGACTCTCTCCTACAAAGGTTCATTCCTTTCCCTGGTGGTTTACTAGTCTATACTATAAAATCATTTAGCAATTACTAGAAAGCAGATTTTCATGCACTGACTTCTTGGCGAGTGTTTGATAGACTTGTGCTTACACACAGCAGCCACTCTAAGGGGTCGTTCACACTACCGTCTGTGTCCGACAGATAGTGTCCACTCCTAGTGTCCGTTCAAAATCTTGCACGGACATTAGCAGCAGACACTAGCTGTGTCCGTGACACTTGTCATTCATTTAAATGGCGATCGGGTGCGTTCTTTTGCACTCCGTGCCTGTCCTTCACTGTCCGCTTGTAAAGATGTCTGACTTTTCAAGTGGACAGAAAAACCCGACGTAGCTTTTTCTGTCCGCTTGAAAAGTCAGACATCTTTACAAGCGGACAGTGAAGGAAGGGCACGGAGTGCAAAAGAACGCACCCGATCGCCATTTAAATGAATGACAAGTGTCACGGACACAGCTAGTGTCTGCTGCTAATGTCCGTGCAAGATTTTGAACGGAGACTAGGAGCGGACACTACCTGTCGGACACAGACGGTAGTGTGAACGCCCCCTTAGAAGGCAGAAGTTCAGGGGGCAGGTGAAAACAGTAGCCTGAACCATTGATGAGACAGGAGGAGGTTCTCAGACTACATAGGTACTAAAGCTTAGCTGTAGTTACAGGTCACTGCTCTGTCCTAATAGAGCCAAGTTAAAATATAGCAAATTGAAGTAGTCTCAGCACACCGGATGATTCGTTTTTAAAAAAAAAATTCCAAAATTTTATTGTGGAGACATGCTCCAAGCTAAAAATATATATATATCATTCTTGGAAAAGCAACAGGTGGATTCGTCCTTGTGCAGACGGGATAAAGGGACGAATAATCCTATGCGTTTCGGAGATATAACCCCTTAATCACGGCTTGGTCTGCAAGTATGTGCTTGTCATATTTACGGGCTGAGACAAATTTTTCTTCTTTCCATATACCAAGTTACAATGTGGCCACACCGATGCTCAGAAAATATTGCCTAAAAGTGCTTACTTACATTTCATTTTGACCTCTTAAGTAAACAGTCTCTTTAACCTGTCCAGTCATAAATGGGCCTCAATTTAGTTGAAACATTTTCAGGCCTTCTAGAGAAGTAATTGATTCCTTCAGCTTTGATACTCAATATAGATTCATAAAGAAACCCATCAGAATACTTGGAATAATAACTCATAACAGCAACAATGTTTACATGATCAGAGCTGTTTAATCACACATTTTTGCAACTGATCTGCAACATATGGATATATAACCTAAGACTTAGGTCACGCAGTACATCCTTCATTCTCAATCTCAAGAGTTCTTCTCCGTAATTCCACCAAAGATGTCTTCATAGAACAGTAACTGCTTTGAGTGAAAGTAAATGAATGCCACAGCCTATTCTAGAAATCTAAAATATGTATTTGCAGAGAAATGTCCACGCCTGAAATATTATCCCGTATTGCATTATAATTGTTTGACAATAAATTACATTTAGGAACTTTCAGATACTTGGTTGCTGCAGAAACGTCCCAGTCCAACAAAGGCAGGTAAGAGCGCAGCAATCTGGAGGGCGTAAACTGCTCTCACGGTTTAACTGATCGTTTTCGGACTGGTGTACCTTGTTTTCCTGTTACTGTTGAAAAGAAAAAAAATATTGGTTGCTCTGTTGTCTGTGACATGTTTTCAGTCCTCCATCTTTAATGTGACAGCAATATAGGAAACTGAGGCTCCAAAAAATTAATACAGATATATTCTTAATTTGATTTTAATCCCTTCCTTCACCTTAGGGTGCCATGTTAGTGAGGGTTCCCAGACACACAGTTACATCACACTGACGGTCTACGGCCTGTACCGGATTCCCCGTTAGTGAGCGACTCAGGCGACAGCGTGTGTGGCAGCAGAGGGGGCTCTGCGTACCCTCTCTGGCATGCGTGCCATAGGTTCGCCATCATAGGTCTTTGCACAGAGGATGTGACTGTGCAACCAATGCGGGAGCCTGGTGGTGACAGACTGCCTGATGGTTTATACTGGGAGCCAATTATGCTTTGGTATACCGAACCATTATGCAATTACATGACTGCTTGTAGATGTCCACTAGTGTAAATAAATTACATATAGTAAAATAAATCAGTAAAAAAAAACGGTTTGATTTTGTAAAAGTGATAAATTAAATTTGGTATCAAACCACACCACCACAAACCAAACAGTAAAATTATATTTCAACCAAACACTAAGAAACTGCTAAATTGATTTTTTCCTATCCATCCATCCTAAGATGGTACTACTAAAAACTACATCTTGTCCTACAAAAAATAAGCTTCCATATATGTACATTGATCACAAAAATAAATACAAAGTTATGGCTTAGAACTTATTTCTTTCAAAATGTTTTTTTTTATTGTGCAAGTTGTAAAACATACAGCCATGCAAACTGTCTCGCAAAAACAACCCCTCATACAGCTATGTAAGTGGAGAAATAAAAAAAACCCTTTGGAATATGATGATGAAAAAAGCAAAGAAAAAAAAACGACACTTGTTCTTTAGGGTCAAAACAGACTGGTCCTAAAAGGATTAAAGGAATACTAAACCTAGAAACGATAAAAGTAAAATAAAATGTTGAAATGTAGTTTCTCTCAAAGCTCTTGGGTCACCTTGTTGCAATACACAAGGGGTTTATTAATGGGACTGTCCAGGAATTGGTGCAACCAGTGGGTCGCCTCACGGAGATGGAAAATAAAAAAGCATACTCACCTGTCCCCATCACCTTTTTTTTTATTTTACACCTCCTTGGCCTCCCCACAGGTTGCTCCAATTCCTGGACAATCCCTTTAAAGGGGTATTCCCAGCTCGCTTGTTCATCAACCTGTATGCTGTGTGCTCTGTTCATTTTCTGGTTTTCTCAGAAAAAGCCAGCTCTGCTAGTTCTCTTCATAGCAGTACATGTTTGCAGTCAGTAATGAGGGATGGTTGTAAATAAATTAGCACAGTATCACTGTAAGATGCACAATATGAAGCTGATGTAGCAGAACTGGATTTGATAGGTGATGAGAATTCCAAATTTAGACGATACAGGACCAAGAGTCAGCTTGCAATAAGCTCAGTTTTAGGTCTGTGCTTACAATACACAGGTAACAGACTCCCTGTCTCAGCCCTTATCAGCAAAATTCAAATAGCAGACTGATAACTGGAAGAGCCGGAGATAAACAGCTCAGATATACAAGCACCAAGCACTCAAGTCCCCCTCCCTCCTGAGAGCAGAGAGCTACCTCACTTGTTTATTCTGCACCTCATGCATAAGCTGCCTGCAATATTAAAGATGATAAAAATGTTGGCAGCCAATAACAGATCAGATGGTATTGTATAGTAAAAGTGTACAGGTCTGTGTACATGAAGTATTAACAAACTTCATACAGGCTGCAAGTTTGCTTTGCTGCTTTGTATATTATTGATATTCTATATTATAGGATTCAATGAATACAATTTTGGCAGGCATATTCACCTTCAGGAGGGGTGGAAATCACAACAGTGCCTTTTCGGTTAGACTTTTTTGATTTCAGCTTACGGCCGGAGTCCTTGGATTCTCCCCAGTTTCCCAATTTAGCTATAAAAAAAAAAATAATACACTACTAAAGGCTCGTTCACATCAGCGTTCATCTGTCCTTATTGCAGGTTTCCGTTTCCTGCATAAAACAGATGCAGGAGACTGAAGCCTGCAGGAGACTTTCTCACCCATTCATTTGAATGGGTGAGAAAGCTGTCCAGCCGTGAGCGGCAGTGAGCGTTTTGCGCTCTCCGCCACGAAACCGGGTTTTATAATCCGGACACAGAGTCGGACATGCACTACTCTGTGTCCGGATAAAAAAATCCAGTTTCGCGGTGGAGAGCATAAAACGCTCACTGCCGCTCACGGCCGGACCCGGTCAATGGTTTCCGTCTTCTGCCATGCAGAAGACGGAAACCATAGAACGGAGACATGAACGCAGGTGTGAACCTAGCGTAAGGAAAGAGTATTGTAAAAGATTACACTCCTAAACAAACAGCAACATGAGTTAAGCAGATATCTATTTGTGGAAAATTCAATGCAAGTTCCCACCACAGAATAATATTTACCTGCCAGTTATTCTCTTTAGTTTTAGCTGGCATGTCTACTGGATTCTAAAGAAGTGTGAAATCTAGCTCCTGTCTCATCAGACTGGATGCTGTGCATAAGCACAAGGTCAGCAGTACGCTTATTCACAAAATCTTTTTTTTTCCATATGATTGCTCAGGGCTGCATCTACCATGAGGCAAGATGAGCTTCTCGCCTCAGGCGGCAGATTGGAGCTTCTTTTTGGGGGCGGCACTGACAGCACCTCTATTGTACCTAGCTGCCCCTGAGTACAGACATGACATACATGCAACCTCCTTCCTTTTAGAGGCACAGCAGGAATAGGGCACAATGCAGTGATAAACAACATACTTATTACTATTACTGCATAATATATTTTAGCACTTATTAAGCTGTCCTCCTGCTCCTTATCTTCAATCTGACTGCTTGTTTACATTATATCTGTATCTGTATTCAGCCTCACACATGGAGCTCCATGGAGCAGGGACAGGTTAAGTAGGATTCTCCAGCCCACTGCTTCTTATCTACAACCTAGCAGTGTTAAAATTAGTGTTAATGATAGTACAGGTATATCACTGGGACCTGAGAAGGACCCCTAGCATTATAGATAACTATGTCACTAGAGGTCCCTCTACTGGCATGATGTTTAAGCTGGTAAATCCAGCAAAAAACATGGACCAGGTTTAATAGGTGAAACACGGTAGTGTGAATGCGGGGTAAAGTAACTGCCTGAAAAGTGGAGAAGAAAACATATTTCTTTAATAACATATATTACAAAGTTTCATATATTAAGCTGTACTACACTTTTATTAATAGTTGTGTATAACTGGAGGTGCATTTTAAAGTGTAATTAAACTTTTGGCCAATTTTTGATTTTTGGAAATTTTGTAATATAAAGTACTTTATTATCACATTTTGGATCCTTTCTGTGAAATCTTTAGTTTATTTACATAGCCTTAAGGGGTTTACCCAAGAGTACAAAAATATGGTTCCTTACTTAACAAAGACCCCTTTACACACTTTGTGTATGGTACCACAGAACTATCTGCCACTGTGAGAGTGTCTCTAAACTTTAATCAACTTCTAGATGTTTCAAAATGGAGCAAAAAGGATACAACAATCTTGGTAAGAGAATGATTTTGAAAACATATGCAACTAAACCAGATGAGATATTGAGATTGTGTGTAGGTCAGACTGGACAGGCTGAATAATGGTGAACAATTCATATTGCATAGGGAGAGCAGCTTTTAACCAGTCTGGAGCAGTGCACTGAGACAGAACCTTGGTTAAGAAAGTTAATGGAATGAGAAAAAGATGGAAACTTTCGAGTTAAGCGACCATAAAAGATAATAAATACATGAAAAGCTGTGGCCCCACATTACAGAATCACAGAATTTTTAGTTGCAGATTTTGTGGGAAGTTTTTTGAGCCAAAGTCAGGAGTGGCTTGGAAAGGAATGGGAAATATTAAGGAGGCTCTTAGACACTTCCCTTCTCCACTCCTGGCTTTGGCTCAAAAACATACAGCAAAATCTGCATCATAAAACACTGCTTTTCCATAGTATTCGGGAACAATACCACTCTGTGTCATTACTATCTGTATATGACTATAGCAGAGCACAACAGACAGTTTCTTGTCTGCCCGCAGATCACAGGTGTCCTAGTTGGCTCCCGGACAAGGACCGTTCCTGCTTATAATAACATTCTTCTCACTAATGGACATAAAATGCCCCATCACTTCTGGCATTTTTCCATGGTGAAGTTTTACACAGAGTGAAATCATTGAATCAACACTTTAATGTAACATTCTCAGCCCGCACCCCTGTTATTTCCTTCTAAGTAACTTATAACAATTTGTGTGGATCCATCCTCTACCAAGCTGCAATCGACTGGTTCTCGGTTGCAGAATGTAACTGGTTTCCTATATTCAGTTCCACATAGACCACAACCAACACAATCAGAAAAATGGGTTTGTGGTTCTATATAATGAAATTACTATACACAAAGCTCTGCAACTTTTTAATATAATCGGTGCTTCAGCATGTTCAAGATCTCTGCCTGCAGATGAAAAGGAACTTCTTGTTTAGGGGTCATTCACGCTTTGTTTTCAGCATCCATTTAGTGGATCTGTTTAAGCTCCCTTTTACCTGGATAGCACTATGACCCATTCATTTCTATGGACCCTTAAACATTACCATGAATTACATGGTCCTATGTGCAAGCCGACAGTCCGGGCTGCAAAATATGGAACAGGTCCTATTCCTGTCCGATTTTGTGTCACTGCTTCTGAAGCTTCTATTCATTAGATGAAAGGGGCCGCAGAAACACAGCAGCGCACGGGCGGAACACAAATGACATGCGTGTGTGTCCCATGTGACTTTCTTACGGGCTCCGTTTTTACGGCATTCACTGTGCAATTAAAATGACATGTCACCTATATTCTATGTTTCGGTACAATTCCAGGATACCAAATTTATATAGTTTTATTTACATTTTAACCCCTTAACAAAAATCTAAAAATTATTTAAAAGTCGCTATATCCTGACACCTGTAACTTTTTTCTGTGTACGGGGCATAGGGAGTCTTTTTTTGCAGGGCCAGGTGTATTTTTAGTTACACTATTTTGGGGAATGTCTATTGCTTTGATCATTTATTATTCTAATTTCTATCAGCGGTGAAACAATGAAAAAAATGGAGGTTTGGCTTTTTATAAGTTTGTAGACTGGGCATTTTTGGAAACCAGGTGTCACGGAGCAAAGGTATACGTCTTCCTCCGGAAGGTCTTTTGAATCAACACGGACGCAAGAGGTCGGGAGACAACAGCAATTTATTGTAATCCACAAAGTTAGTAGCCGGCGGCGGTCACATCAACCATAATAACAATAAGTCCACAGAAGTCACAACTCAATGATAGCTTTGGTTCCTTGGTCCTGTAACTAAATCCTGGCTCTCTACAGAGCTGTGCACAGGCCGGCTAACACATACTAACTGCTAGCTATATACTATATACTATGACTGTTACACCTATATCTGTGGGTGGGAAGGGCTGAGTCACAGATCCTTCCCCCCTCACCTATACCAAGGACAGCAGACTCCCTGTCTACTATGGACAATGCACCGTCCAACATCTTCTTGGAGACACTGATCAGATTATCTCCACCCATTGTCCTCACTGGTCCTCACTAGTTAGAGGTATTTGCATACAATGTGCTAACACACTAGACCCCAATCAGCCAACTACACATTGATGTATATAACAGGTTAGAGAATACATTCCACATGAAATATATATTACACATTGCCTATAGTATAGACTCTAACCATCCCGTGACAACCCCTCCCCCTCTCAAAACATGTGCATGACACAATTGGCCTACACAGGTAAATTGGGGAATGCACATCAGTCTCTATAGCTCATATGTCCTCCTGCCGGGATAACCCATCTGCGTTCTGGTGTTGGTTCCCTCGGCGGTACTGAATGGTAAAGTTGTAGGGTTGAAGGGCTGGCATCTGGCAGAAAATCCGGTGGATCCATGTTGGCTTCTCTCTGAGCTTGGCTTCGGGTCACTGCTCCCACAAAGTGGCACTGTAGATTTCCAACATCGTTGCCTAACAGAACATCGGCCGGCAGCCCGCTCATCACACCAATTGTGCATCGTTTTGGTCCATAACCATAGTCGAGTTCCACGGTAGCTTTAGGAATACGTTTCCGAGTACCTCCTGCCAACTTGATAGAAATGCCAGGGCCCTCCTCTAGGGCCTCGGGTCGCACAACTCGGGGGTCCTCTACCGTTAGGAAAGCTCCCGAGTCCCGGAATCCAACAACTGTTCGGCCATCCAGTAGGACCTCCTGCAAGTGCTTCCGCTGAAGGTTTGCGGGATGTGTGGCGGAAGGCTGAATCCCATAGACCCCTGGAGGTGGAACAGATAGGTCATTCATGGAGTCATCTGAAAATGGGGCCAAACTTTCTGTCCTAGGGGTGGTTCCCAGGTAGTGAATAGGCCGGGATGCCACGGTGGCCCGTGCCCCCATGTTAGCAGGGCAACTAGCTTGCAAATGTCCAGGCCGCCCGCACCCAAAACATCTGCGCTCTAGCATTCTTCCAGTAGGTCGTTGTCTAGGGACAGGGTTGTTCATAGCTGGAGGCCGATGGGCTGGGGCAGGGGTAGAGGGGGAATTGTAATCCTGAGGCCGGGCACGAAAGGTGGGTGGCTGAATGAAGGGTGTCTGGCGGACTGTGGTAGTTTTCCGCTCCTCTGCAAACAACCTCTTCCACTGTGGCTTGATGGTCAGGCCCTCATCTGCAAGGGAAGCAGCTTGCTCAACTGTGGCTGGGTTACGTTCCAGCACCCACTCACGGATCTCAGCGGGGCACTGGGAAAAGAACTGTTCCTTAAGTATGACTTGGAGAACCTTATCGACTGTGACAGCCTCCTCTCCTTCTAGCCAGCGCTTGCATGCTTGCTTCAACTTGTGGGCGAACATGTGGAAGGAGCTTCCCCCATTGTAAGACAAAGAGCGGAACTGAACTCGGTAGGTCTCTGGAGTGACTGCATAATACTTCTGCACCGCTCTTTTAATGGCCTCATAGTCCCGCTGATCACTAGGGTCCATGGCTCTGAGAGCTTCCGCAGCCCCATCTCGTAGGTGCCCCACCAGATACCGGACCCAATCCTTCTCTGGGACTTCCATCAGGCGGCACTGGTGTTCGAAGTCCTGAAAATATCCATCAACATCCCCAGCCGCTTCATCAAAGGTCTTGAAGTGTTTATGGGAGACATATGGTGGTTCTCTCACTGTTGGGCTGGGGGTCGACGTTTTATTATAATTCCGCGTAGTTATCTCAGCCATTCGCATTTCATGCGCCATTCTTTCCTTTTCATGCGCCATTCTCTGTTCCTCCTTCTCCGTTTCCTGAGCCCTCTGTAATGCTCTACTCCTTTGCTCTGCAGTTGCTCCTAGCCCCAGCACTGCCAATTCCTCCTCATACAAAACAACCCATCTGCTCTTTTGGGTCTGTACCTGCCACTCCCGTATCTCTACTGTCTCCTGGGGGCAGCCCTCCTCATGGTCGCTTTGCAGGGTCATCTCCTCCAGTGCCTCGATCAGTTGATCTTTCGTTCTTCCCTGGTAACTCAGGTTTAGTTCCCGGGCCCTTACTTGTAGACTTGCCATAGTCCAGTTCCTGTATTCTGAGGTTGTGGCTCCATTAATCGCTGAGCTGCTGTAGTCCATCTCGCTGTCCGCTGTTGATCCCACTGCTGCCACCAGTTGTCACGGAGCAAAGGTATACGTCTTCCTCTGGAAGGTCTTTTGAATCAACACGGACGCAAGAGGTCGGGAGACAACAGCAATTTATTGTAATCCACAAAGTTAGTAGCCGGCGGCGGTCACATCAACCATAATAACAATAAGTCCACAGAAGTCACAACTCAATGATAGCTTTGGTTCCTTGGTCCTGTAACTAAATCCTGGCTCTCTACAGAGCTGTGCACAGGCCGGCTAACACATACTAACTGCTAGCTATATACTATATACTACGACTGTTACACCTATATCTGTGGGTGGGAAGGGCTGAGTCACAGATCCTTCCCCCCTCACCTATACCAAGGACAGCAGACTCCCTGTCTACTATGGACAATGCACCATCCAACATCTTCTTGGAGACACTGATCAGATTATCTCCACCCATTGTCCTCACTGGTCCTCACTAGTTAGAGGTATTTGCATACAATGTGCTAACACACTAGACCCCAATCAGCCAACTACACATTGATGTATATAACAGGTTAGAGAATACATTCCACATGAAATATATATTACACATTGCCTATAGTATAGACTCTAACCATCCCGTGACACCAGGGATACCTAATGTGTATATGTTTCACAGTTATATTTTACTTTTATATGTATTCTAAGGAAAGGGGGTAATTTGAAGTTTTAGGAAATCTTTGAAAGTTTTTTTTTAAATCTTTCGTATTAGCCACTTAGGGGGCTTGAACCTGCAATTATTTGATTGTAAGTCCCATAGACTACAATACAACTGTATTGCAGTCTATGGCAGATTCGCAACATTACTATTGAGACTGGTCATAGACCAGCTGCAATAGTAGTATTGCTATGACAAGCCTGTGAGACTTCAGAAGGTGGAATATTCTGTTGAATAGCACTGACCGGTAGCTATGGTGGACACTCTGAAGCAAAGCAGCTTCCAAATTTAAAGACCTGTCACCCGCTGTACTATTATAGTGGATGTCGGGAAGGAGTTGAATCTAATTTTTTGATGTTAAACATATTATTTTAAGAATTTTTTGTTAGATTTGCTATCCTCCATGTTCATGCCTCCCAACTTTCGAAGGACAGAAAGTACAATACATTGTGAATTTAGTCCCACCCACTGTCAAGTTGACTCCACCTACCCTGTTTCCCCAAAAATAAGACATGTTCTTATAGTTAATTATCTAACGAAATATATGACCTTTCTTATTTTCGGGGGATGTTTTATGCGTCGGCTGGAGCGGGGAACAATTGGCAAACAAAGCGGGGAACAATTAGCGGAGTGCCGGCATGACTGCCGGTTGTATGTGATCCAGAAGGTGAAAGGGGGGAGGGTGTCTTATTTTCGAGGAAACAGGGTATTCCTATTTATTTCTCTTTTGTGCCCCCACACAGTATAATTCCCCTGCAGTCATCCTGATATGATACGCCCTCAAATGATGTTTCCCTCCAATTTTCTCCACATTACAAAAATCCCCTTCCAGTTGCCCCCAAAGACCCACAGAATAAACTCCTACTCCTGATATGCCCACATTATAATATCCCCCACCAACTTTCCCCATAGTACTCTTCAGTTGTCCCAACGGTTTAATGTCCCTTCCCTGCTGCCTCCACAATATAAATTCCCCCTTCCCTCACTATATTGATACTATGGGTAACTGACTTGTTTTCGTTTTTCACCACTTTAGATAAGTTATCCCCCATTGCATTGTATGCGTTTTGGGAACACATTAAAGGATTCAATCAAACCTCTTGAATAGGGAAGGCAGCTGCCAGGGAAACTTCATGACTCTAGTGGTATCCTTTATACTTAACCTTTATAATCATAATTTCATATATATATATATATATATATATATATATATATATATATATATATATATACTACGTTCTCTTACATTATGTTAGCTGAAGATAGGCAGGGTATAGATGACAGTCATGGCTCAGCCTTACCTAGAAATTTGGCATTTACTATTGTATCATCATGCAGTAATGGGGTAAATATGACATCTGAGGAGTCTGGCGACCCTGAGGATGAAGAAATAAGGTACAGTGAAATTTAATTAAATCACCTCCATATCAGTAGCAGGCAGAATATTAGGCTACTATACTAGAAGCTCCCTCTTTATTTTGAAGGAATTATTCTGGCTTGGCTAATATTTAAAGATTATGCCTTAGTTTTCTTTAAAATATATACATTAAAGGGGCTCTATCACTGGGAAAAGTCATTTTTAGCTAATCACATCCTTGCATAGCCTTTAGAAAGGCTATTCCACACCTACCTTTAGTATGTAGATTGCCTCAGTGGTTTCTGAATAAGTCAGTTTTTATTCATATGCTAATTAGACTAGTGCATGATGCATTGTGCACCCCTTTGCTATAGTTTCCCATGGGAGGCTGCTGCTGCTGACTCAGCTTCCTGTTTGCACAAACACATAGGAGATAATAGCAGAGATTAGTGCTGCTGGGAACTTCCTGTGCTGGCTGGAAGCTCATTAGCATATGAATAAAAACGTATGTATTCAGAAACCAATAAGGCAATTTACATACTAAAGGTAAGTGTGAAATACATTTCTAAAGGCTATGCAAGGATGTGATTAGTTAAAAATGACTTTTCCCAGTGATAGAGCCCCTTTAAAGGGGTTTTGTTGCCTTTTTATAGTTACAGGAGAGGAGTTGGAAGCAGAAAGCTCTGTCTACTGTATATTGGCCCATAGTCTTTATTCTCAATGAGAGTTTAACAACAGTGAATGTGCCAGGCCGCTATACATTGGATGGAGTCTTCTATGTCTGGTTCTGTCTTGTCTACTGCACGGGCGCTAGAAGTGGCTCCTTAAAGTGGATAGGTATCTACATTGCAAAAGGTGGTTCTAGGAGCAAGTTCCTCTCTTCTACCAAGCAGGTATTAGTTTCACATTCCTTACACTGGGTTCACACCAGCATTCGGGTCTCCATTATCAGGTTACCGCATGCAGAAAACGGAAACCTGTCATGCCGAGTCCGGCCATGAGCGCCGGTGAGCATTTTATGCTCTCCGCGGCGAAACCGTTTTTTTTTTAAAACCGGGCACAGAGTACTGCATGTCCGAAGCTGTGTCTGGTTTAAAAAAATGCTCACCGGCGCTCACAGCTGGACACCTTTCAAACCCATTCAAATGAATGAGTTTGAAGGATGCCAGCAGGTTTCCGTCTCCTGCCCTATTTTGTGCAGGAAACGGAAAACTGCAGAACGGAGTCCCGGGCGCAGATGTGAATGAGCCCTTACCCAGAAATTCTAGCAGGGCACGCATGGTCTTATAAGTCGTCATGTATTGTCTCTCCTTAATGAGACACAATACCCCTCCTGATATTAGAAGACACAGAGTTGTGTTTAATCTGCAGAAGACTGGTGAGATCACAGAATATGACATCTGGCTGGTAATGTCACCAAAACCCCAGAAATGTTAGCTGAACTCAAGAAAGAGAGGATATTTTCCCTGAGAAAATATATGTTAATCTTGTTGGGGTACTAGAGCTAGTGTTTGCTGGTGCCAAACAGAGACAGATGGCACTAAAACCAGCAGCAGACTGTTTAGCTGCTCCTTGTACACTATGGAAAACCTTGAGACTGATGTCACTACTTACTCGTCACAGCAAGCAGGACGCAGGTCTCCCTCTCACCAAGGAGCTCACTGGCATAGCGCTGCTGGTTCTCTAAAAGGTTCTTCACTTGTCCACTGTCATCTGCAAGTTCTATTTCCCCTGTAATACATAAGACAAGACAATTCATAGGGATAGTCCTGACTTCATAAATAATGGTGACATAAGCACTAATATGTACAGGAGAATGCTGGGAAATGGTTCAGTGTGCACTAAGGCCAGAGCCTGAAGCCTTCCTTAATATTGACCATCAAGACCAAATTTGTGGAAAGGACATAGAACTTGTTGATATGGACAGTTCTGAATTGTGTCCTGCAATCTTAGTATACATTACTGTATAATAGAAGTATCATAATACATACCTCCCAACTTTCAAAGGACAGAAATAGAGACAAAATATGCGGTGCGCATAGTGCACCGTGGCAATTTTAGCCCCACCCACTTCTAAATTGACTCCGCCCATTTCAATCAATTTCTCTTTATGCTCCCCACACAATAACCCTAATATTATATACCCCCGCATTATAATGTTCTCCTCAGACAGTATAAAGTCTCTCTCCTGGTGCACCAACAGTTTAATGTCCCCCTCCAGCTGCCCCCACAGTTTAATGTCCCCCTCCAGCTACCCCCACGGTTTAATGTCCCCCTCCAGCTGCCCCAGTTTAAGCTGGGGGCAACTAGAGAGGGACATTAAACTGTGGAGTTAGCTAGTGGGGGACATTAAACTGTGGGGGCAGCTGGATGGGGACATTAAACTGGGGGCAACTAGAGGGGGGACATTAACGTCCACCTCCAGCTGCCCCAGTTTAATGTCCTCTTCCAGTTGCCCTCAGTTTAATGTCCCCTCTAGTTACCCCCATTTTAATGTTCTTCTCAAGCTACCTCCCTGGGTTTAATGTCCTCCTCCAGTTGCCCCCAGTTTAAGTACCCCTGCCCTCCTTCAGATGCCAGCAGCACCCCAAATACCCCTGCCCTCCTTCAGATGCCAGCAGAACTCATAAGACTCTGTCTACCTTGATACCAACGGTACTCTAGGAACTCCTATACTACCCTAAACATCAATCCAATCCCCCAGACTCTCCAGGATATAGTCTCATTTCAGTCCCTCAACAATGCAGTCCCATGTAAATACATCAATCCCTCCCATCAGCCTTCTTCAACATGCAGTCCCATGCTACACAATCCTATCGCTCCCCTGCCATCCTGCAGTCCCACAAAAGACAGTCCTAATTGCTTTCTCTTCTTCTTCTATATAGCACAGTGCTATTATGGAAGAGACCCCACCCTCCTCAGAGAGGCTCCACCCCTTCCTATGACATCACACCTACCCGGAGCAGCTCTATCTAGACATGACCGAGCAGGCAGGGACACAGTGGTGAGGCAGGAGCTGTGTCCGCTCCTGTTTTATCACTGTATTCAATTTCTCTGCATCCTCTACGGACGCAGATGAGTTGAATCCGGGACATACCTCCCGCCAACCAGGACCGCAGGACACGACTCGGAATCTGGGGCGGTTGGGAGGTATGCATAATCTATATGTATAAAATTCAAAATCTGTAGTACAAATCCACAGTTCTTGCCCGATTTAGCATGAAATGTAGCATGCCCCCTCTCCACCTACAGGAGCAGAATACTGCGCATGTTACATCTTGCTAGCATCCCCCCGTCATGAGATTGAGGCCCCTGAAGTTAGTTATACATATAATGGGGAAATATGAAGGTGAAAGTGAAAGTGCTGAGGGGAAAACAATAGTTGTGGCTGACCCAGGGACAGATTATAGTGAAGGCGCCAAACAGTCACTGCTAAAGGGGCCACACCACCACACACAACACACAAACATTTTACAAACACCATATAAACATCACACAGGCACACACATACACCAACCCACAAGCACAACACCACACAAATGCCACAACACACCACATAAACACCAGACCACTCTAGACACACACACATGCACACTACATACACACAGACTAAACACGCACATAAACACATTCATATAGATGCACAATACGCACACGCATGGACACTTTCACTGCACAAGCACATGGATCACATGCACATATACACACCTACATATACACAGGCCACACACGAGCGTGCACACACACATACATACATATTGCATCACACTCGTGCACACACACATACACACACGCACTGACAAAACATGTCTGGTATCCTTAGTGGCTGCTTGCACAGTACAGTATTTTTCATGGATTTGGCGGTTCCATAGATTTCTTTGTGCACAAAGCTGTGAATTTTGCAGGCTCCATAGAAGTCTATGGAGCTGTAGAGTCCACGGCCCGAAATACTATAGTGTGCAAGCAGCCTTACTGAGCAGCAATATTGGAAAGGCGAAAACTGCCTCATAGTAAGATTGTCATTATTGCTGACTACCAGTCATGGCCAAAAGTTTTGAGAATGACACAAATATATTTTCACATGATCTGCTGCCCTCTGGTTTTTATGTGTGTTTGTCAGTTGTTTTTATCACATATAGAAATGTAATTGCAATCATATTATGAGTAACAAAAGCTTATATTGACAGTTAGAATGAGTTAATGCAGCAAGTCAATATTTGCAGTGTTGACCCTTCTTCTTCAGGACCTCTGCAATTCTCCCTGGCATGCTCTCAATCAACTTCTGGACCAAATCCTGACTGATAGCAGTCCATTCTTGCACAATCAATGCTTGCATTTTGTCAGAATTTGTAGGTTTTTGTTTGTCCACCCGTCTCTTGATGATTGACCACAAGTTCTCAATGGGATTAAGATCTGGGGAGTTTCCAGGCCATGGACCCAAAATCTCTATGTTTTGTTCCCTGAGCCATTTAGTTATCACCTTTGCTTTATGGCAAGGTGCTCCATCATGCTGGAAAAGGCATTGTTGATTGCCAAACTGCTCTTGGACGGTTGGGAGAAGTTGATCTTGGAGGACACTCTGGTACCATTCTTTATTCATGGCTGTGTTTTTAGGCAAGACTGTGAGAGAGCCGATTCCCTTGGCTGAGAAGCAACCCCACACATGAATGGTTTCAGGATGCTTTACAGTTGGCATGAGACAAGACTGGTGGTAGCGCTCACCTCGTCTTCTCCGTATAAGCTGTTTTTTAGATGTCCCAAACAATCAAAAAGGGGATTCATCAGAGAAAATGACTTTACCCCAGTCCTCAGCAGTCCACTCCCTGTACCTTTTGCAGAATATCAGTCTGTCCCTGATGTTTTTTCTGGAGAGAAGTGGCTTCTTTGCTGCCCTCCTTGAGACCAGGCCTTGCTCCAAGAGTCTCCGCCTCACAGTGCGTGCAGATGCACTCACACCTGCCTGCTGCCATTCCTGAGCAAGCTCTGCACTGCTGGTAGCCCGATCCCGCAGCTGAAACACTTTTAAGAGATGGTCCTGGCGCTTGCTGGTCTTTCTTGGGCGCCCTGGAGCCTTTTTGCCAACAATGGAACCTCTATCCTTGAAGTTCTTGATGATGCGATAGATTGTTGACTGAGGTGCAATCTTTCTAGCTGCGATACTCTTCCCTGTTAGGCCATTTTTGTGCAGTGCAATGATGACTGCACGTGTTTCTTTAGAGATAACCATGGTTAACAGAAGAGAAACAATGATGACAAGCACCAGCCTCCTTTTAAAGTGTCCAGTGGTGTCATTCTTACTTAATCATGACAGATTGATCTCCAGCCCTGTCCTCATCAACACCCACACCTGTGTTAATGGAACAATCACTGAAACGATGTTAGCTGGTCCTTTTAAGGCAGGGCTGCAATGATGTTGAAATGTGTTTTGGGGGATAAAGTTCATTTTCTAGGCAAATATTGACTTTGCAAGTAATTGCTGTTAAACTGATCACTCTTTATAACATTCTGGAGTATATGCAAATTGCCATTAAAAAAACTGAAGCAGTAGACTTTGTAAAAATTAATATTTGTATCATTCTCAAAACTTTTGGCCATGACTGTATACAGGGAGCTTTCATCACTGAAGCTGCTGAGGTAAAGTGAAAGCCGAGCTCTGATTGGTTGCTATGGGCAACTACACAAGTCTGCCTGTGAGGTTCGTTTCATTACTGAGATGTGGGTTTTAATTTTGAATAAAAAATAGTTCAAAAAATAGTTGTAATAGTTTATACTACATAATATGTATTGAATATGTAAAATCAATAAAAATGTTGAAATTAAGAAAAAAGTTGTTCACATCAATGTAACGACAAATTAGTAAAATGCCAAAATAATAAAAATTTAAAGTGGAAAAAAAACATTTACTGTAGCTCTGAAAATGTCAATTTCAGTGTGACGCTGATAATTTTACTTTAGCATAACCAACAATGTAACGTATTTCCCGTGAGCGAAGCCGCAGGTATTCTATTAGTATACCATAAAGCATAATGTATATGGGGTACCATAATGCATGTTACTGTATGCTACTACAACATTATAAAGTATTATACAATATTATACAGTATATGTATCACATACTGCCCCAAGATATACTACATGGTATGATTATGTATTATACTACATCCATTTATTCCCCCATGTTTTCTTCATACCTTCATTCTCATAATGGCAGGAGTTCTTGATGCATTCCAGAAGTAGCTGGACTTTACAGTTGATATTGAAAAGCATCTCTTCATTATCTGCGGTGGAAATATAGGAAGATGTACCCATGTTAGTAAGTCATAAACTGTATCTGACTGGTATACATTATTCTATTATAATAATACTGCACAAATCTATCTTGAATGTGTTTATTTTGCACTGGCAAATGACGACTCGTAGACCTTGTAGCCCCCAAAGTGGTGAAAACCAGTCCGTGCATTAATATATGGGGCCCCTTACAACAAAAGGATTACTACAAATCACAGTCAGAGGGAATTCCTAGAGTCCAAGAAAATATAGAGGAATGATCCCTATAAGATCATCCTGTCTGACCACTCGGACTAGGCCTGGAAGAGGAATACAGACAAGAACAAGCAGCACATTTAGTAGAAACCCTGAGAGCTCTAAGCCATTTCTACTTACCTCCATAAAGAACAGTTATGAACATTTTGCTGTATACCTGAAAAAATCCAAAAGAAGACGATGGTAAGTGAAGCCCCAAAGCGGGTGACTTTAGATATGTGGAAATAAAGAGACTTACGTGGAGAACTGAAATTGTACTTGTTCCTGGTCATGGCAGCCGAGCAGTGAAAACAGCAGCAGTCACCAGGGAGAGGGTAGATGGTCACAATTACCAGCCATTAACTCTGCTGCTATTTACTAAGCCAGCCCTGATTGCTCAGTACACAATCCTTATTATGTCTTGAGAGGTCTGCACATAGCTTGGCTTTACATAGTTTTGTCTCCAAGGTGTTGCTAGATGTTGCTGCCAAGAATGCATTAGGTCTGTGTACACGTCTTGCATCTGTTTCTTTTGTATAGTAGATCTCCTACCACAGTGACTACAATGTATCAAACAAATTTTTCGGCCTTTTTATCCAGTCGTGAAATAAGATGTAATTCAATCTGCATGGTTTAAAGGGGAGCAGTCAGATATATGCTGCCAATATACAATGCATTAACAAAGGTGCCTTTCATCTGTTTGGAGATGTAAGACTACTCCAAACATTGTGATGACAATCATGTAACAATATACAATCGCTCAACATCTCAAACCACATATGGTATGTGTTTCTTATATATAACGTGTATTTATAAGATAAAACATACCAGGACATCAGGAGAGTAACAAGTAGTCATGGACTTCCTTCACTGTCATAGACATCAACAGCAAGTGAGTTCAGCCTCTGGTTATTATGGTCTATAGTCCTCCTATATCCTACCACTATATTTTATTGTCCCGTGCCTTCCATACTTCCATCTCATCCATAGGAGTATCCATATTCCGTACCAGTTACAATAACACAATGAATACTTCATCTATAGGAGTATACATATTCATGCACCTTACCAGTCACAGTAACACAATGAATACTAGGGCGTACAAAGAAATCCTGAAGCCTCAAAGCAGAAGTCAGAATTTCCACTCTCCTACCAAAAAAAAGACAGAGTAAAGAAGGACAGTAGTTGTCGAAACAGTAGTATGTTCTCTTGAAATTGTAAGTAATTATGTGTCAAGAAAAAAAGACAAAAAATAACTCACCCCCATCAACAATTACAATGGTGTACAATGTCTGCCTACAGAGTCCACTAGTCCAAAAATAAATAAATAAAAATTAACCCTTTGTTACAATTGCCTCCGCATTTTCCTCTATTTCACCATTTACTGACCTACTGCTGCTTTTGAATTAAAGGGTTAATGGCCTCCTAAGAGGGACCTGTAGTGGCCTCCTCCCTCCACCTGCTTTCATGGTAGATACATTGACTACTAACTACTCTTACCATTAAGAACCCATCCTTGTACCATGTTAGCCAGTGGATATGAAATGAAAGAAATTTTTTGAGAGAAGTCCTCAGTAGTTGATACCTTTTTTAATGGCTAACTTAAAACGTTTTTTGATGACATATCGAGCTTTCAGGACTACTATAAAGGTCCCTTCATCAGGATGGTATAACACAATTTCTGAAGGTAGGCATATATATACACAGAGAAATCGAGTGTTAGATGCAAAATAGATGGAGAACAGAACACAATGTAAATAAACAGTAAAAAAACATATATATCAGTTCACAGGAAAGTTCTCTGGGTTTATGGCTTCTTTGATCAGTGACGTGTTGTCTAGTGGTTGTAAAACGTCATAAAACCCTGGGCCTGATTTAACCCCCTCTGAAGAGTGTTAAAGTTCACCATAAGTTTAACCTCCCATATGAGGCGATCTTTTCTGCTCTTGAAATTCCCTCTCAGTACCAGGATCTTCATATCCTGGGTCATATTATGATTTTCATTGCAAGTGTTTTGGCACAGGGAAGTCCATTCTCTGTTCTCTAATCGTATGTCTGTGTGAGTTCATCCTCATCCTAAGTGACTGTCCTGTCTCACCTACATACAGGCCCTCAGGACACTTAGTACACAATATCAAATACACTACATTAGGTGTGCTGCAGGTGAAGTTACCTGGCATCTTGTAGTGTCGATCAGAGTTCGGGATCTTTATTTTGTCCGTAGTCAGTATGTGCGGGCAGGTCTTGCACCTCTTATTTCCACATGGAAATGTTCCTTTGTTAGTTGGAGGTGACAGTGAGCTGCTAATAATCATATTCCTGAGGTTTGGTGGCTGTCTGTAGCACAGGAGAACCCTTAAACATAAGAGAGGGCCCCTTAGTTGCTGGGCCCTGTTCCATTTGATAAACCTACTACCTGTATGCCCTTAGACCATATAAATACCCTAGGAAGGCAAATTAGAAAGTTGCTATATATGTAATATCATATAATAGTGATCATGGGGTCACAGGACACCTAAGGGTGTGTAATTCACGGAAACCAAAAGTCAGGAAGAGATTAACCACTGTATAAAACACTGACGTCTGGTGATTGCTACAATGTAACACAAAGTTTTATTTACACATTTTTGTGATAATACAGGGACAAAAACAGCCATAAAGAGACAGCTATTATCCAGCTCGATTGAACAAGTTCTGGGTGTTTTTCTCTCGTGTGGACTCTGCGCTCCTGATCAGGTTCCTGAGTTCAGCGAATGCCTTATCTGATGAATTTATTGTTTGCATGGACAATTCAGGAAGCAGTAAGAAGTAGAAAGTGTAGAGCAGGAGGTTGCAGTATTGAGGCATCCTGCAGCACGGGGGTTTTATCGTAAATGGTTCAGAGATCAAATAATCTGTTTCTAAATACAATATCTCACAAAAGTAAGGGGGCGTTCACACTAGCGTCAGTGTCCAACAGCTAGTGTCTGATGCTAATATCCTTGCATAATCTTGCGCGGACATTAGAATCAGACACTAGCTGTGTCCGTGACATTTTGCATGATTTTAAATGGGACACCATGCACTGTCCGTGCCTGTCCTTAAGCGTCCGTTCACAAAGATGTCCGACATTTCAAGCGGACAGCTAAATCCTACATGTAGGGTTTAGCTGTCCGCTTGAAAAGTCGGACATCTTTGGCAACAGTAAAGAAATGACACTTTGATACAATCTAAAATAGTCCATGTACAGCTTATATGAGAGTGTAAATTTGTTATGACATCAAAATCGCTCAACACATAGCCATTAATTTATAAGCCCCTGGCAACAAAAGTGAGTACACCCCTAAGTGAAAATGGACAAATTGTGTCCATTTTCCAATTAGTCATATCCCCTCCCCAGTGTCATGTGACTCCTTAGTTTTACAAGGTCTCAGATGACAATGACGAGCCAATGTCTTAAATTTGGTGTTATCATCTAAAGCTCTTTGAGGCTCCGTTCCCACGGAGTAACACGCTGCTCATGTAGACACGTAGACACGTGAGCGAGCGAGGCGCTTCAAACCATATCCCATTGATTTCAATGGGTGCTGGCTTACGCGCACTACACATTGAAATCAATGGATTATAAAGACTCCCATTGATTTCAATGTGTAGTGTGCGTAAGCTGGCACCCATTGAAATCAATGGGATCTGTTTTGAAGCGCCTCGCTCTGATACGTGTTTACGTGTCTAAATGAGCAGCGCGTTACTCCGTGGGAAAGGAGCCTAATACTGGTCACTCTCATGGGTAAGAACTCTCTGAGGATCTAAAAAAAAAAAGAGTTGCTGATCTACATAAAGATATCCCAGGCTATGAATAAGAAAATTGCCAATACCCTGAAACTAAGCTTCAGCATGGTGGCCCAGATTTTACAGTGGTTTAACAAGACAGATTCCACTCGCCATGGTCGACCAAAGAAGTTGAGTGCCCATGCTCAGCATAATATCCAGAGGTTGCAAAATACTTGGTTCAGATGGTGTCAATTGTTTATGGTGGCAACATGGTGATTAGTACAAAGATAAGTGTGTCTTGCCTATAGTCAAGTGTGGTGGGAGTGTCATGGATTGTGGTTGCATGAGAGCTGCTGGCTGTGAGGAGCTACAGTTCATTGAGGGAACCATGAATACCAACATGTACTGCGACATACTGAAGCAGAACATGATCCCCTCTCTTGTCCTGATGGCAGTATTCCAACATAGCGAACAACATTCCAAACCTACCTCCAAGATGACCCACTGCCTTGCTAAAGAAACTAAGGTGCTGGACTAGCCAAAAATGTCTCCAGACCTAAACCCTACTGTACATCTGTGGGGCATCCTCAAAGGTAAGGTGGAGGAGCGCAAGGTCTCTTAGATTCACCAGCTCCAAGATATTGTCATGTAGGAGTGGAAGAGGATTCCATTGTCAACCTGTGATGCTCTCGTGAGCTCCATGTCAAAGAGGGTTAAGGGAGTGCTGGAAAATAATGGTGGCCACACAAAATATTGACACTTGGGGCACAATTTGTCTATTTTCACTTAGGGGTGCACTCACTTCTGTTGCCAGTGGTTTAGACATTAATGGCCATGTGTTTAGTGATTTTGATGGCGCAAACAATTTACACAGTTACACAAGCTGTACACTGACTACTGTACATTGTATCATATCTTTACTGTTGTCCTATGAAAATATATAATGAAGTAATTACTAAAAGGTGAGGGGTGTGCTCACTTTGTGACATACTGTAGGCATGACCTTTTGATAGTATCCAGGAAAAATTATTATGAAGCCCATTATTTAATACAGAAGTGTCATTTATCCATTACAACTCTGCGGGGCCTTAGGTGTATTTACAGCAGCCAGCAAAAGAGCTCTGTGCTCTGCCACATAGTAGGACAATATTAATATTCTCTTACATCCCTGTCTAAATGGAGCAGCAGACGTCCAGGGGTATGACTGCTCCATTCAACTCCATTGGACTGCCATAGGCAGAACTCACAACTGCATCCATGCTTTATATGAATCTATCACTTGTGCCACAGCAGTCATTTATCAAGCGTTCCAATACACTGGATGTCAAACTGATGTTGATGTCTGTAAAGTAGAGGATGGAGGGTCAGGTTGATGCAGATAAAGCAGCTCAGATTCTGCAGCACTGATCTTCTCAGATGTGCAACGCCTCTGTATTTCAAGCAGTACAGCCAGGTCTCTTTTCTCCGCCAACCTATTAATCTACAAGATAAATCTTATTAGGAACCTATTTACACAACAGAACTCCGGTCACAATTTTCTATCAGTATTTATGGTCCTAACCAGGAGTGGAACTTACCACAGATAGATCTTCAATGTTCTCTGCCGCGAGACTTAGTTCACTGCATTCTCGCTTGTTTTTGACTGCTTGTTTTACTAGCTGGAGGAATTCTTCATTGAGGGCATCTATAGCCTCCTCCTGAAACGTAAAAAAAAATAAATAAATAACAATGGTTATGACTAGAGATGAGCGAACAGTGTTCTATCGAACTCATGTTCGATCGGATATTAGGCTGTTCGGCATGTTCGAATCGAATCGAACACCGCGTGGTAAAGTGCGCCATTACTCGATTCCCCTCCCACCTTCCCTGGCGCCTTTTTTGCTCCAATAACAGCGCAGGGTAGGTGGGACAGGAACTACGACACCGGTGACGTTGAGAAAAGTAGGCAAAACCCATTGGCTGCCGAAAACATGTGACCTCTAATTTAAAAGAACAGCGCCGCCCAGGTTCGCGTCATTCTGAGCTTGCAATTCACCGAGGACGGAGGTTTCCGTCCAGCTATCTAGGGCTTAGATTCTGGGTAGGCAGGGACAGGCTAGGATAGGAAGGAGAAGACAACCACAACAGCTCTTGTAAGAGCTAAATTCCAGGGAGAAGCTTGTCAGTGTAACGTGGCACTGACGGGCTCAATCGCCGCAACCCAGCTTTCCCAGGATCCTGAATGGAATACACTGTCAGTGTATTCCCGTATACCCGATATATACCCCGATACCCGTTCCAACGGTGTGCCCCCCCACCTTCACCCCAGAAATACCCTGCAAGTCCCCTAGCAATAGAATTGGGGCTATATACACCCACAATTTTTACTACTGGTATACAGTGCCATTGTCTGACTGGGAATTCAAAGAATATATTGGGGTTATAAATACCCTCATTTCTTGCTACTGCCATATAGTGCCAGTTTCTGACTGGTAATTCAAAGAATATATTGGGGTTACGTGCACCCACAATTTTTACTACTGGTATACAGTGCCATTGTCTGACTGGGAATTCAAAGAATATATTGGGGTTATAAATACCCTCATTTCTTGCTACTGCCATATAGTGCCAGTTTCTGACTGGTAATTCAAAGAATATATTGGGGTTACGTGCACCCACAATTTTTACTACTGGTATACAGTGCCATTGTCTGACTGGGAATTCAAAGAATATATTGGGAATACAAATACCCTCATTTCTTGCTACTGCCATATAGTGCCAGTGTCTGACTGGGAATTCAAAGAATATATTGGGGTTACGTGCACCCACAATTTTTACTACTGGTATACAGTGCCATTGTCTGACTGGGAATTCAAAGAATATATTGGGAATACAAATACCCTCATTTCTTGCTACTGCCATATAGTGCCAGTTTCTGACTGGTAATTCAAAGAATATATTGGGGTTACGTGCACCCACAATTTTTACTACTGGTATACAGTGCCATTGTCTGACTGGGAATTCAAAGAATATATTGGGAATACAAATACCCTCATTTCTTGCTACTGCCATATAGTGCCAGTGTCTGACTGGGAATTCAAAGAATATATTGGGGTTACGTGCACCCACAATTTTTACTACTGGTATACAGTGCCATTGTCTGACTGGGAATTCAAAGAATATATTGGGAATACAAATACCCTCATTTCTTGCTACTGCCATATAGTGCCAGTGTCTGACTGGGAATTCAAAGAATATATTGGGGTTACGTGCACCCACAATTTTTACTACTGGTATACAGTGCCATTGTCTGACTGGGAATTCAAAGAATATATTGGGGTTATAAATACCCTCATTTCTTGCTACTGCCATATAGTGCCAGTTTCTGACTGGTAATTCAAAGAATATATTGTGGTTACGTGCACCCACAATTTTTACTACTGGTATACAGTGCCATTGTCTGACTGGGAATTCAAAGAATATATTGGGAATACAAATACCCTCATTTCTTGCTACTGCCATATAGTGCCAGTGTCTGACTGGGAATTCAAAGAATATATTGGGGTTACGTGCACCCACAATTTTTACTACTGGTATACAGTGCCATTGTCTGACTGGGAATTCAAAGAATATATTGGGAATACAAATACCCTCATTTCTTGCTACTGCCATATAGTGCCAGTGTCTGACTGGGAATTCAAAGAATATATTGGGGTTACGTGCACCCACAATTTTTACTACTGGTATACAGTGCCATTGTCTGACTGGGAATTCAAAGAATATATTGGGAATACAAATACCCTCATTTCTTGCTACTGCCATATAGTGCCAGTGTCTGACTGGGAATTCAAAGAATATATTGGGGTTACGTGCACCCACAATTTTTACTACTGGTATACAGTGCCATTGTCTGACTGGGAATTCAAAGAATATATTGGGAATACAAATACCCTCATTTCTTGCTACTGCCATATAGTGCCAGTTTCTGACTGGTAATTCAAAGAATATATTGGGGTTACGTGCACCCACAATTTTTACTACTGGTATACAGTGCCATTGTCTGACTGGGAATTCAAAGAATATATTGGGAATACAAATACCCTCATTTCTTGCTACTGCCATATAGTGCCAGTTTCTGACTGGTAATTCAAATAATATATTGGGGTTACGTGCACCCACAATTTTTACTACTGGTATACAGTGCCATTGTCTGACTGGGAATTCAAAGAATATATTGGGAATACAAATACCCTCATTTCTTGCTACTGCCATATAGTGCCAGTGTCTGACTGGGAATTCAAAGAATATATTGGGGTTACGTGCACCCACAATTTTTACTACTGGTATACAGTGCCATTGTCTGACTGGGAATTCAAAGAATATATTGGGAATAAAAATACCCTCATTTCTTGCTACTGCCATATAGTGCCAGTTTCTGACTGGTAATTCAAAGAATATATTGGGGTTACGTGCACCCACAATTTTTACTACTGGTATACAGTGCCATTGTCTGACTGGGAATTCAAAGAATATATTGGGAATACAAATACCCTCATTTCTTGCTACTGCCATATAGTGCCAGTGTCTGACTGGGAATTCAAAGAATATATTGGGGTTACGTGCACCCACAATTTTTACTACTGGTATACAGTGCCATTGTCTGACTGGGAATTCAAAGAATATATTGGGAATACAAATACCCTCATTTCTTGCTACTGCCATATAGTGCCAGTGTCTGACTGGGAATTCAAAGAATATATTGGGGTTACGTGCACCCACAATTTTTACTACTGGTATACAGTGCCATTGTCTGACTGGGAATTCAAAGAATATATTGGGAATACAAATACCCTCATTTCTTGCTACTGCCATATAGTGCCAGTGTCTGACTGGGAATTCAAAGAATATATTGGGGTTACGTGCACCCACAATTTTTACTACTGGTATACAGTGCCATTGTCTGACTGGGAATTCAAAGAATATATTGGGAATACAAATACCCTCATTTCTTGCTACTGCCATATAGTGCCAGTGTCTGACTGGGAATTCAAAGAATATATTGGGGTTACGTGCACCCACAATTTTTACTACTGGTATACAGTGCCATTGTCTGACTGGGAATTCAAAGAATATATTGGGAATACAAATACCCTCATTTCTTGCTACTGCCATATAGTGCCAGTTTCTGACTGGTAATTCAAAGAATATATTGGGGTTACGTGCACCCACAATTTTTACTACTGGTATACAGTGCCAATTTCTAACTAGGAATTCAAAATGCGCAAGGCTCCCGGAAAGGGACGTGGACGAGGCCGTGGGCGAGGTCGGGGGAATGGTTCTGGGGAGCAAGGTAGCAGTGAAGCCACAGGGTGTCCCGTGCCTACTCCTGTGGGGCAGCAAGCATTGCGCCACTCCACAGTGCCAGGGTTGCTTGCCACATTAACTAAACTGCAGGGTACAAACCTTAGTAGGCCCGAGAACCAGGAACAGGTCTTGCAATGGCTGTCAGAGAACGCTTACAGCACATTGTCCAGCAGCCAGTCAGACTCTGCCTCCTCTCCTCCTATTACCCAACAGTCTTGTCTTCCTTCCTCCCAAAATTCCGAAGCTTTACAGAACAATAACCCAAACTGTCCCTGCTCCCCAGAGCTGTTCTCCGCTCCTTTCATTGTCCCTCAACCTGCCTCTCCACGTCACGATTCCACGAACCTAACAGAGGAGCATCTGTGTCCAGATGCTCAAACACTAGAGTCTCCTCCATCTCCGTTCGATTTGGTGGTGGATGACCAGCAACCCACCCTCATCGACGATGATGTGATGCAGTTGCCGTCAGGGCATCCAGTTGACCGGCGCATTGTGCGGGAGGAGGAGATGAGACAGGAGTTGGAAGAGGAAGTGGTGGATGATGAGGACACTGACCCGACCTGGACAGGGGGGATGTCAAGCGGGGAAAGTAGTGTGGATGTTGAGGCAGGTGCAGCACCAAAAAGGGTAGCTAGAGGCAGAGGCAGAGGTCAGCAGCTTAGGCGAAGCCAGGCCACACCCGGAATCTCCCAAGATGTTCCAGTTCGTACCCAGCCCCGAAAAACTCCCACCTCGAGGGCACGTTTCTCGAAGGTGTGGAGTTTTTTCAAGGAATGCGCCGAGGACAGATATAGTGTTGTCTGCACAATTTGCCTCTCGAAATTGATTAGGGGCTCTGAGAAGAGCAACCTGTCCACCACTTCAATGCGCCGTCATTTGGAATCCAAGCACTGGAATCAGTGGCAGGCAGCAACGGCAGGACAAAGGCCGCCTGCCGTTCACGCCACTGCCACTGCCTCTGCCACTGCCTCTGCCTCTGCCACTGCCACTGCTGACTGTGCTGGCGATGCACTCCAGAGGACGAGCCAGGACACCACTTCATCTGCCTCCGCCACTTTGTTGACTTCTACCTCATCCTCCCCTGGTCCTGTCTTATCTCCTTCTCCTGCACCATCAAAGGCACCATCAGGCGTTTCTTTACAACAACCCACCATCTCTCAGACATTGGAGCGGCGGCAGAAATACACTGCTAACCACCCACACGCGCAAGCCTTGAACGCCAACATCGCTAAACTGCTGGCCCAGGAGATGTTGGCGTTCCGGCTTGTTGAAACTCCCGCCTTCCTGGACCTGATGGCAACTGCGGCACCTCGCTATGCCGTCCCTAGCCGTCACTACTTCTCCCGGTGTGCCGTCCCCGCCTTGCACCAGCACGTGTCACTCAACATCAGGCGGGCCCTTAGTTCCGCGCTTTGCACAAAGGTCCACTTGACCACCGACGCGTGGACAAGTGCATGCGGACAGGGACGCTACATTTCACTGACGGCACACTGGGTGAATGTAGTTGAGGCTGGGACTGCTTTCCAAACTGGCCCGGTGTACCTCGTCTCCCCGCCTAACATTCCTGGCAGGGACACGAGAAGAACACCCCCCTCCTCCTCCTCCTCTACCGCCTCCTCCTCCGCCACCGCCTCCTCCTCCGCTGTTAGATTGACCCCAGCTACGAGTTGGAAACGTTGCAGCACTGGCGTTGGTAGACATCAGCAGGCTGTGCTGAAGCTGATCAGCTTGGGGGACAGACAGCACACTGCCTCCGAGGTGAGGGATGCCCTCCTCGATGAGACGGCAATATGGTTTGAGCCGCTGCACCTGGGCCCAGGCATGGTCGTTTGTGATAACGGCCGGAATCTGGTAGCAGCTCTGGAGCTTGCCGGACTCCAACATGTTCCATGCCTGGCCCACGTCTTCAACCTAGTGGTGCAACGTTTCCTAAAGAGCTACCCCAATGTTCCAGAGCTACTGGTGAAAGTGCGGCGCATGTGCGCCCACTTTCGCAAGTCGACAGTAGCCGCTGCTAGCTTAAAATCTCTCCAGCAACGCCTGCATGTGCCACAACACCGGCTTTTGTGCGACGTCCCCACACGCTGGAACTCAACGTTTCAGATGTTGAATAGAGTGGTTGAGCAGCAGAGACCTTTGATGGAATACCAGCTACAAAACCCTAGGGTGCCACAAAGTCAGCTGCCTCAGTTTCACATCCATGAGTGGCCATGGATGAGAGACCTTTGTGACATCCTACGGGTCTTTGAGGAGTCCACAAGGAGGGTGAGCTCTGAGGATGCGATGGTGAGCCTTACAATCCCGCTCTTGTGTGTTCTGAGAGAATCCCTGATTGACATCAGGGATAACTCAGATCACACAGAGGAGTTAGGGATAGCATCCGATCCGTCACAGCTGGAGAGTAGGTCCACACATCTGTCTGCTTCACTGCGTTTAATGGAGGAGGAGGAGGAGGAGGAGGAGGAAGAAGAGTTATCCGATGATGTGATGGTGATACAGGAGGCTTCCGGGCAACTTCGAATCGTCCCATTGTTGCAGCGCGGATGGGTAGACATGGAGGATGAGGAGGAAATGGAGATTGAACTTTCCGGTGGGGCCAGAGGAGTCATGCCAACTAACACTGTGACAGACATGGCTGAGTTCATGTTGGGGTGCTTTACAACCGACAAGCGTATTGTCAAAATCATGGAGGACAACCAGTACTGGATCTTTGCTATCCTTGACCCCCGGTATAAAAACAACATCTCGTCTTTTATTCCGGTAGAGGGGAGGGCCAATCGCATCAATGCTTGCCACAGGCAATTGGTGCAGAATATGATGGAGATGTTTCCAGCATGTGACGTTGGCGGCAGGGAGGGCAGTTCCTCCAGTAGGCAACCAAGTTCTCACCGGTCCACACAAACGAGGGGCACACTGTCTAAGGTCTGGGACACCTTGATGGCACCCCCTCGCCAAAGTGCCGCCACGGAGGGTCCTAGTGTCACCAGGCGTGAGAAGTATAGGCGCATGTTGCGGGAATACCTTTCCGACCACAGCCCTGTCCTCTCCGACCCCTCTGCGCCCTACACGTATTGGGTGTCGAAGTTGGACCTGTGGCTTGAACTTGCCCTATATGCCTTGGAGGTGCTGTCCTGTCCTGCCGCCAGCGTCCTATCTGAGAGGGTGTTCAGTGCAGCCGGTGGCATCATCACTGACAAGCGCACCCGTCTGTCAGCTGAGAGTGCCGACCGGCTCACTTTGATAAAAATGAACCACCACTGGGTAGAGCCGTCATTTTTGTGCCCACCTGTGTAAAGCACCCCAACATGAAACTCCATGTCTGTACTCAACCTCTCCAATTCCTCCGCATCCTCATACTCATCCACCATAAGCGTTGCACAGTTCTGCTAATACTAGGCTCCCTCCACCCTGATTTCCCCCAACTCTGCTGGTTAGAGGCTCCCTCCACCCTGATTTCCACCAACTCTGCTGGTTAGAGGCTCCCTCCACCATGAATTTGCCCAAACTGGGCTGTTTAGAGGCTCCCTCCACCATGAATTGGTCCAAACTGGGGTTTTTAGAGGCTCCCTCCACCATGAATTGGTCCAAACTGGGCTGTTTAGCGGCTCCCTCCACCATTAATTGGTCCAAACTGGGCTGGTTAGAGGCTCCCTCCACCATGAATTTGCCCAAACTGGGCTGTTTAGAGGCTCCCTCCACCATGAATTTGCCCAAACTGGGCTGGTTAGAGGCTCCCTCCACCATGAATTGGTCCAAACTGGGGTTTTTAGAGGCTCCCTCCACCATGAATTGGTCCAAACTGGGCTGTTTAGCGGCTCCCTCCACCATTAATTGGTCCAAACTGGGCTGGTTAGAGGCTCCCTCCACCATGAATTTGCCCAAACTGGGCTGTTTAGAGGCTCCCTCCACCATGAATTTGCCCAAACTGGGCTGGTTAGAGGCTCCCTCCACCATGAATTGGTCCAAACTGGGGTTTTTAGAGGCTCCCTCCACCATGAATTGGTCCAAACTTGGCTGTTTAGAGGCTCCCTCCACCATTAATTGGTCCAAACTGGGCTGGTTAGAGGCTCCCTCCACCATGAATTGGTCCAAACTGGGTTTTTTAGAGGCTCCCTCCACCATGAATTGTTCCAAACTGGGGTTTTTAGAGGCTCCCTCCACCATGAATTGGTCCAAACTGGGCTGTTTAGCGGCTCCCTCCACCATTAATTGGTCCAAACTGGGCTGGTTAGAGGCTCCCTCCACCATGAATTTGCCCAAACTGGGCTGTTTAGAGGCTCCCTCCACCATGAATTTGCCCAAACTGGGCTGGTTAGAGGCTCCCTCCACCATGAATTGGTCCAAACTGAGGTTTTTAGAGGCTCCCTCCACCATGAATTGGTCCAAACTTGGCTGTTTAGAGGCTCCCTCCACCATTAATTGGTCCAAACTGGGCTGGTTAGAGGCTCCCTCCACCATGAATTGGTCCAAACTGGGTTTTTTAGAGGCTCCCTCCACCATGAATTGGTCCAAACTGGGGTTTTTAGAGGCTCCCTCCACCATGAATTGGTCCAAACTGGGCAGTTTAGCGGCTCCCTCCACCATTAATTGGTCCAAACTGGGCTGGTTAGAGGCTCCCTCCACCATGAATTTGCCCAAACTGGGCTGTTTAGAGGCTCCCTCCACCATGAATTTGCCCAAACTGGGCTGGTTAGAGGCTCCCTCCACCATGAATTGGTCCAAACTGGGGTTTTTAGAGGCTCCCTCCACCATGAATTGGTCCAAACTTGGCTGTTTAGAGGCTCCCTCCACCATTAATTGGTCCAAACTGGGCTGGTTAGAGGCTCCCTCCACCATGAATTGGTCCAAACTGGGTTTTTTAGAGGCTCCCTCCACCATGAATTGGTCCAAACTGGGGTTTTTAGAGGCTCCCTCCACCATGAATTGGTCCAAACTGGGCTGTTTAGCGGCTCCCTCCACCATTAATTGGTCCAAACTGGGCTGGTTAGAGGCTCCCTCCACCATGAATTTGCCCAAACTGGGCTGGTTAGAGGCTCCCTCCACCATGAATTTGCCCAAACTGGGCTGGTTAGAGGCTCCCTCCACCATGAATTGGTCCAAACTGGGGTTTTTAGAGGCTCCCTCCACCATTAATTGGTCCAAACTGGGCTGGTTAGAGGCTCCCTCCACCATGAATTGGTCCAAACTGGGTTTTTTAGAGGCTCCCTCCACCATGAATTGGTCCAAACTGGGGTTTTTAGAGGCTCCCTCCACCATGAATTGGTCCAAACTGGGCTGTTTAGCGGCTCCCTCCACCATTAATTGGTCCAAACTGGGCTGGTTAGAGGCTCCCTCCACCATGAATTTGCCCAAACTGGGCTGGTTAGAGGCTCCCTCCACCATGAATTTGCCCAAACTGGGCTGGTTAGAGGCTCCCTCCACCATGAATTGGTCCAAACTGGGGTTTTTAGAGGCTCCCTCCACCATGAATTGGTCCAAACTTGGCTGTTTAGAGGCTCCCTCCACCATTAATTGGTCCAAACTGGGCTGGTTAGAGGCTCCCTCCACCATGAATTGGTCCAAACTGGGTTTTTTAGTGGCTCCCTCCACCATGAATTGGTCCAAACTGGGGCTTTTAGAGGCTCCCTCCACCATGAATTGGTCCAAACTTGGCTGTTTAGAGTCTCCCTCCACCATTAATTGGTCCAAACTGGGCTGGTTAGAGGCTCCCTCCACCATGAATTGGTCCAAACTGGGTTTTTTAGAGGCTCCCTCCACCATGAATTGGTCCAAACTGGGGTTTTTAGAGGCTTCCTCCACCATGAATTGGTCCAAACTGGGCTGTTTAGCGGCTCCCTCCACCATTAATTGGTCCAAACTGGGCTGGTTAGAGGCTCCCTCCACCATGAATTTGCCCAAACTGGGCTGTTTAGAGGCTCCCTCCACCATGAATTTGCCCACACTGGGCTGGTTAGAGGCTCCCTCCACCATGAATTTGCCCACACTGGGCTGGTTAGAGGCTCCCTCCACCATTAATTGGTCCAAACTGGGCTGGTTAGAGGCTCCCTCCACCATGAATTTGCCCAAACTGGGCTGGTTAGAGGCTCCCTCCACCATGAATTTGCCCAAACTGGGCTGGTTAGAGGCTCCCTCCACCATGAATTGGTCCAAACTGGGGTTTTTAGAGGCTCCCTCCACCATGAATTGGTCCAAACTTGGCTGTTTAGAGGCTCCCTCCACCATTAATTGGTCCAAACTGGGCTGGTTAGAGGCTCCCTCCACCATGAATTGGTCCAAACTGGGTTTTTTAGTGGCTCCCTCCACCATGAATTGGTCCAAACTGGGGCTTTTAGAGGCTCCCTCCACCATGAATTGGTCCAAACTTGGCTGTTTAGAGTCTCCCTCCACCATTAATTGGTCCAAACTGGGCTGGTTAGAGGCTCCCTCCACCATGAATTGGTCCAAACTGGGTTTTTTAGAGGCTCCCTCCACCATGAATTGGTCCAAACTGGGGTTTTTAGAGGCTTCCTCCACCATGAATTGGTCCAAACTGGGCTGTTTAGCGGCTCCCTCCACCATTAATTGGTCCAAACTGGGCTGGTTAGAGGCTCCCTCCACCATGAATTTGCCCAAACTGGGCTGTTTAGAGGCTCCCTCCACCATGAATTTGCCCACACTGGGCTGGTTAGAGGCTCCCTCCACCATGAATTGGTCCAAACTGGGGTTTTTAGAGGCTCCCTCCACCATGAATTGGTCCAAACTTGGCTGTTTAGAGGCTCCCTCCACCATTAATTGGTCCAAACTGGGCTGGTTAGAGGCTCCCTCCACCATGAATTGGTCCAAACTGGGTTTTTTAGAGGCTCCCTCCACCATGAATTGGTCCCAACTGGGGTTTTTAGAGGCTCCCTCTACCATGAATTGGTCCAAACTGGGCTGTTTAGCGGCTCCCTCCACCATTAATTGGTCCAAACTGGGCTGGTTAGAGGCTCCCTCCACCATGAATTGGTCCAAACTGGGTTTTTTAGAGGCTCCCTCCACCATGAATTGGTCCAAACTGGGGTTTTTAGAGGCTTCCTCCACCATGAATTGGTCCAAACTGGGCTGTTTAGCGGCTCCCTCCACCATTAATTGGTCCAAACTGGGCTGGTTAGAGGTTCCCTCCACCATGAATTTGCCCAAACTGGGCTGTTTAGAGGCTCCCTCCACCATGAATTTGCCCACACTGGGCTGGTTAAAGGCTCCCTCCACCATGAATTGGTCCAAACTGGGGTTTTTAGAGGCTCCCTCCACCATGAATTGGTCCAAACTTCGCTGTTTAGAGGCTCCCTCCACCATTAATTGGTCCAAACTGGGCTGGTTAGAGGCTCCCTCCACCATGAATTGGTCCAAACTGGGTTTTTTAGAGGCTCCCTCCACCATGAATTGGTCCCAACTGGGGTTTTTAGAGGCTCCCTCTACCATGAATTGGTCCAAACTGGGCTGTTTAGCGGCTCCCTCCACCATTAATTGGTCCAAACTGGGCTGGTTAGAGGCTCCCTCCACCATGAATTTGCCCAAACTGGGCTGTTTAGAGGCTCCCTCCACCATGAATTTGCCCAAACTGGGCTGGTTAGAGGCTCCCTCCACCATGAATTGGTCCAAACTGGGGTTTTTAGAGGCTCCCTCCACCATGAATTGGTCCAAACTTGGCTGTTTAGAGGCTCCCTCCACCATTAATTGGTCCAAACTGGGCTGGTTAGAGGCTCCCTCCACCATGAATTGGTCCAAACTGGGTTTTTTAGAGGCTCCCTCCACCATGAATTTGCCCAAACTGGGCTGTTTAGAGGCTCCCTCCACCATGAATTGGTCCAAACTGGGCTGGTTAGAGGCTCCCTCCACCATGAATTTCCCAAAACTTGGCTGTTTAGAGGCTCCCTCCACCATTAATTGGTCCAAACTGGGCTGGTTAGAGGCTCCCTCCACCATGAATTTGCCCTAACTGGGCTGTTTAGAGGCTCCCTCCACCATGAATTGGTCCAAACTGGGTTTTTTAGAGGCTCCCTCCACCATGAATTGGTCCAAACTGGGCTGTTTAGAGGCTCCCTCCACCATGAATTTGCCCAAACTGGGCTGGTTAGAGGCTCCCTCCACCATGAATTGGTCCAAACTGGGCTGGTTAGAGGCTCCCTCCACCATGAATTTGCCCAAACTGGGCTGTTTAGAGGCTCCCTCCACCATGAATTGGTCCAAACTGGGTTTTTTAGAGGCTCCCTCCACCATGAATTGGTCCAAACTGGGCTGTTTAGAGGCTCCCTCCACCATGAATTTGCCCAAACTGGGCTGGTTAGAGGCTCCCTCCACCATTAATTGGTCCAAACTGGGCTGGTTAGAGGCTCCCTCCACCATGAATTTGCCCAAACTGGGCTGTTTAGAGGCTCCCTCCACCATGAATTTGCCCAAACTGGGCTGTTTAGAGGCTCCCTCCACCATGAATTTGCCCAAACTGGGCTGGTTAGAGGCTCCCTCCACCATGAATTGGTCCAAACTGGGTTTTTTAGAGGCTCCCTCCACCATGAATTTGCCCAAACTGGGCTGGTTAGAGGCTCCCTCCACCATGAATTGGTCCAAACTGGGTTTTTTAGAGGCTCCCTCCACCATGAATTTGCCCACAATGGGCTGGTTAGAGGCTCCCTCCACCATGAATTGGTCCAAACTGGGGTTTTTAGAGGCTCCCTCCACCATGAATTTGCCCAAACTGGGGTGTTTAGAGGCTCCCTCCACCATGAATTTGCCCAAACTGGGGTTTTTAGAGGCTCCCTCCACCATGAATTTGCCCAAACTGGGCTGGTTAGAGGCTCCCTCCACCATGAATTGGTCCAAACTGGGGTTTTTAGAGGCTCCCTCCACCATGAATTGGTCCAAACTTCGCTGTTTAGAGGCTCCCTCCACCATTAATTGGTCCAAACTGGGCTGGTTAGAGGCTCCCTCCACCATGAATTGGTCCAAACTGGGTTTTTTAGAGGCTCCCTCCACCATGAATTGGTCCCAACTGGGGTTTTTAGAGGCTCCCTCTACCATGAATTGGTCCAAACTGGGCTGTTTAGCGGCTCCCTCCACCATTAATTGGTCCAAACTGGGCTGGTTAGAGGCTCCCTCCACCATGAATTTGCCCAAACTGGGCTGTTTAGAGGCTCCCTCCACCATGAATTTGCCCAAACTGGGCTGGTTAGAGGCTCCCTCCACCATGAATTGGTCCAAACTGGGGTTTTTAGAGGCTCCCTCCACCATGAATTGGTCCAAACTTGGCTGTTTAGAGGCTCCCTCCACCATTAATTGGTCCAAACTGGGCTGGTTAGAGGCTCCCTCCACCATGAATTGGTCCAAACTGGGTTTTTTAGAGGCTCCCTCCACCATGAATTTGCCCAAACTGGGCTGTTTAGAGGCTCCCTCCACCATGAATTGGTCCAAACTGGGCTGGTTAGAGGCTCCCTCCACCATGAATTTCCCAAAACTTGGCTGTTTAGAGGCTCCCTCCACCATTAATTGGTCCAAACTGGGCTGGTTAGAGGCTCCCTCCACCATGAATTTGCCCTAACTGGGCTGTTTAGAGGCTCCCTCCACCATGAATTGGTCCAAACTGGGTTTTTTAGAGGCTCCCTCCACCATGAATTGGTCCAAACTGGGCTGTTTAGAGGCTCCCTCCACCATGAATTTGCCCAAACTGGGCTGGTTAGAGGCTCCCTCCACCATGAATTGGTCCAAACTGGGCTGGTTAGAGGCTCCCTCCACCATGAATTTGCCCAAACTGGGCTGTTTAGAGGCTCCCTCCACCATGAATTGGTCCAAACTGGGTTTTTTAGAGGCTCCCTCCACCATGAATTGGTCCAAACTGGGCTGTTTAGAGGCTCCCTCCACCATGAATTTGCCCAAACTGGGCTGGTTAGAGGCTCCCTCCACCATTAATTGGTCCAAACTGGGCTGGTTAGAGGCTCCCTCCACCATGAATTTGCCCAAACTGGGCTGTTTAGAGGCTCCCTCCACCATGAATTTGCCCAAACTGGGCTGTTTAGAGGCTCCCTCCACCATGAATTTGCCCAAACTGGGCTGGTTAGAGGCTCCCTCCACCATGAATTGGTCCAAACTGGGTTTTTTAGAGGCTCTCTCCACCATGAATTTGCCCAAACTGGGCTGGTTAGAGGCTCCCTCCACCATGAATTGGTCCAAACTGGGTTTTTTAGAGGCTCCCTCCACCATGAATTTGCCCAAACTGGGCTGGTTAGAGGCTCCCTCCACCATGAATTGGTCCAAACTGGGTTTTTTAGAGGCTCCCTCCACCATGAATTTGCCCACAATGGGCTGGTTAGAGGCTCCCTCCACCATGAATTGGTCCAAACTGGGGTTTTTAGAGGCTCCCTCCACCATGAATTTGCCCAAACTGGGGTGTTTAGAGGCTCCCTCCACCATGAATTTGCCCAAACTGGGGTTTTTAGAGGCTCCCTCCACCATGAATTTGCCCAAACTGGGCTGGTTAGAGGCTCCCTCCACCATGAATTGGTCCAAACTGGGGTTTTTAGAGGCTCCCTCCACCATGAATTGGTCCAAACTGGGCTGGTTAGAGGCTCCCTCCACCATGAATTGGTCCAAACTGGGTTTTTTAGAGGCTCCCTCCACCATGAATTTGCCCAAACTGGGCTGTTTAGAGGCTCCCTCCACCATGAATTTGCCCAAACTGGGCTGGTTAGAGGCTCCCTCCACCATGAATTGGTCCAAACTGGGGTTTTTAGAGGCTCCCTCCACCATGAATTGGTCCAAACTTGGCTGTTTAGAGGCTCCCTCCACCATTAATTGGTCCAAACTGGGCTGGTTAGAGGCTCCCTCCACCATGAATTGGTCCAAACTGGGTTTTTTAGAGGCTCCCTCCACCATGAATTTGCCCAAACTGGGCTGTTTAGAGGCTCCCTCCACCATGAATTGGTCCAAACTGGGCTGGTTAGAGGTTCCCTCCACCATGAATTTCCCAAAACTTGGCTGTTTAGAGGCTCCCTCCACCATTAATTGGTCCAAACTGGGCTGGTTAGAGGCTCCCTCCACCATGAATTTGCCCAAACTGGGCTGTTTAGAGGCTCCCTCCACCATGAATTGGTCCAAACTGGGTTTTTTAGAGGCTCCCTCCACCATGAATTGGTCCAAACTGGGCTGTTTAGAGGCTCCCTCCACCATGAATTTGCCCAAACTGGGCTGGTTAGAGGCTCCCTCCACCATGAATTGGTCCAAACTGGGCTGGTTAGAGGCTCCCTCCACCATGAATTTGCCCAAACTGGGCTGTTTAGAGGCTCCCTCCACCATGAATTGGTCCAAACTGGGTTTTTTAGAGGCTCCCTCCACCATGAATTGGTCCAAACTGGGCTGTTTAGAGGCTCCCTCCACCATGAATTTGCCCAAACTGGGCTGGTTAGAGGCTCCCTCCACCATTAATTGGTCCAAACTGGGCTGGTTAGAGGCTCCCTCCACCATGAATTTGCCCAAACTGGGCTGTTTAGAGGCTCCCTCCACCATGAATTTGCCCAAACTGGGCTGTTTAGAGGCTCCCTCCACCATGAATTGGTCCAAACTGGGTTTTTTAGAGGCTCCCTCCACCATGAATTTGCCCAAACTGGGCTGGTTAGAGGCTCCCTCCACCATGAATTGGTCCAAACTGGGTTTTTTAGAGGCTCCCTCCACCATGAATTTGCCCAAACTGGGCTGGTTAGAGGCTCCCTCCACCATGAATTGGTCCAAACTGGTTTTTTAGAGGCTCCCTCCACCATGAATTTGCCCACACTGGGCTGGTTAGAGGCTCCCTCCACCATGAATTGGTCCAAACTGGGGTTTTTAGAGGCTCCCTCCACCATGAATTTGCCCAAACTGGGGTGTTTAGAGGCTCCCTCCACCATGAATTTGCCCAAACTCTGCTGGTTAGAGGCTCAATCCACCCTGATTTTCAAAACAAATGTTGGTGCCAACCTCAACTTACTACAAGGGCCAAATTCACTGCTGGTGACAAGCTCTCCTTACTGCAAGTGCCAAATACACATGTTTCAAGGTGTTTTCCTACTGTCAGAGAGGTGGTATTGAGTGTGTAAAGTGTGTAGTGTTGGTGTGTTAGATGCCCCCAGACATGCTTCCCCTGCTGTCCCGGTGTCATTCCAGAGGTGTTGGCATCATTTCCTGGGGTGTCATAGTGGACTTGGTGACCCTCCAGACACGGATTTGGGTTTCCCCCTTAACGAGTATCTGTTCCCCATAGACTATAATGGGGTTCGAAACCCATTCGAACACACGAACATTGAGCGGCTGTTCGAATCGAATTTCGAACCTCGAACATTTTAGTGTTCGCTCATCTCTAGTTATGACATATACTTTAATCCTTAGTTCAACATTGTGAAAAGAACAATAGCATAGAAGATTGGATGGTGATTTGAGAGCAAGGTCATTACAAATTGCCAATTCCTCATGGAGAAATGTGTAATGAGACCCCATCCTGACATGACTGCCAGTTCAGGAAAAAACACCAATCCATCTGGCCTCCCCATTTTCTCCACCAGACAGAGTGTTTCGTCACATAGGTTTGGGATCACACTTTGAGGTTATTTACCCTAATACTTATGGAGACTTTTTTTAAATTTTAGAATCAATAAAGATTATATTTGAGCTCTCTTTGTTAACTATGTTCACTGTAATGGGGCCGATATGGGCCATTATACTGTGTGGATGGGCTGCTATAAGACATTATACTGCCTGAAGACCTCTGTCGGACATTATAGTATGTGTAAATGGGGAATAATAACATGTAGGAGCCATGAAAGGGGGTGCTATACTGTGTAGGGGGTTCCCATGACAAAAGTTTTGTATGGGGCTCTTTATAATGTACCTATTGGTGCCCACTCTTTGTCTGCATTGAGCACTTCCATAAAAACAGATGAAAGTGTTCATAGTACTATTACCAGTATCAGGCCCTGTTCACACGGTGAAATCTGGAGAGGATTTTGCCAAAAAAAGTGTCCTGCTCGATCTTGCTTTGGATTCTGCAGCTGATTCAGAGGCCCCGGCTTGAGACTCACCGCTGGTTAGACTCATTCATTTGGGCCTAATCTGTGGTGGAAAACTGCAACTGAATTCTGATACTTTGCTCCGTGAGGCAGGGGCCAGAAAATAAAGAGGAATCTGAAGTAGACGTCCACCTCAAATTCCTCTTTACTTTCCGATGTCTGAACAGGTTGTATCTACTTGTATGGAATTGACTGTATTATACTCCACTCCAGTAGGCTTACCTCAGAAAAAAACACCCAATTTCAATAGTTTTTTTTGCTAGTGTGTATGAGTTTCTCAATAAAGGGCCCACTGAGGCTCTGTTGTCCAAAGGCCCACAAAGACCTGGAGCCGGCCCTGGATGTAACCCATAAAGGATATTAATGACTCACCTGCAGAGATGTCCGCTCTGAACTCTCCGCTTTGGGATTTTCTCTAAGACCATCAGAATTCTTTACAAATATGTTCTCCATGATTCTCTGGTTTTTAAACTTGTTGTAAAATTCACAGCTAAAAACAGATGACAAGAACAGAAATGTGGACAAGGCACCTAAGCACCCGATCAGTTTGCAGTATTATGTACAGACATGGCAGATGCTATAGATGAGGAAGTAGTTACAGTAGCAAATGTATGTATACTAAGCCAGGTTTCTAACCCGATCCATGCCCCAGGTGACACCTACCTTCTCTGCTTCAAATAATGATCCGGTAATTTGTGTATCATCATAAGGTCTTTGAATGCGCTTTTTGTGTCACCCATGTCCTGGAACAAGGTCATTGTGAGAATCATACAAAATAAATAAAGGGACAAAACTTAACCACTATAAAGGTGTTACTACAAGGTGGGTAGGTGCATACTGGTATAATAGTGTCCATTAAAGGTTGAGGGTCCAAGAATAAGCGAATTCAGACTAAGCCATCACATCTTGGAGAGACAGAGATGTGTTACAACAGATTCCTGTCAATCTTTGGTTTGCTGTACCTGTTTGTTGCCCAGACTGCACACTATACCAATCTGCTTTCTGTTTACAACAGTATATCTAATTCTGGTTACATTAACATTTGCACTGGAGTCTCTGTCAAAGTGTCTTCCAAAAAAAAAAGGCAGAGGAAAAAATCCTGCATAGAGGACTTTTTCCTCCACCAGTTTTAAATTGACACCCCATGGACCCCATTACAACCACTGTTTTTGGACTGTACTGTTAAATGCTGCTCTTTCGCATTGTGGGGCTTCAACCTCCATTGGAATTTCTCTTTGAGAAGGTAATCTCTATGTGGGCTGTTTTAACAGTAACTGTAAATGTCGGGAAGTGTGTAGAAATATGTATATGACGATACCTACATTACAAGTATAGGACATACTTATGACGACAATTACATGCTATGCAAAATGTACATTCCCCATCAATCAATAGGGTCAAGCAGCACCAATGTCCTCAGGTACAGTCACTGAGTTCTTGCTCTTTAACAGGCTAATTTGGTATATCCCATCTGACAGCACTTACTGTGAATGTCCCTGTTTTCTCTGCCCCCCAGGACTGGAAGAAAGCATGGGATATTGCCCTGAAAGCTCCATTCAGGCACTGTAGATATTCCCTATTAATAGGTGTTTGATGCAGCCCTAAGAGCAAGAGCAAAGTTTCAGCATGTGTATATGTTGCATGTTGAAAACATTTCAGAAAATGTCAATGTAATAAAATGTTACTCAAAAGTTACTCTCTCATTTTATAAAGGCTGCTTCATTCATTAAAAAATGTGTTTATGGCCTCTTATCTTCTAGTTACCTGTAGTGATCTGAGCCACTGCATGCACAATAATCACTGCCAGCTCCCCGACATGATCCAGGCAGGCAGACGGCACAAACAAAACTTTATTTTCTGTATCATAGTAGGAGTCTCCAAGATGCAGATCCTCCTTCAGCTGTCCAGTACTTTGGATTCTTGGAATTGTTTGAGCTATCAGAAGTAGTAGAGGATATTGGGAACAGCTATAACAGACAAGATGGAGGAGAGCTGAGCCAAAACGGAACACAATCAGTTGACGGGGGGAGAGCTGGCTCATGTCCATCGGAACGAGATTGCCAAGGGTTACTGGTACAAAGATTTCCTTGATGTCTTTCTCTATAAAACATAAGTGGAGTAGAGTGTCATGGGGCGGTGGCATGCATAAGCCTTCCCCGAGTGGTGGCTGCAGGCAGATTGTAATTTAATCTTTAATTCTATAAGGGTAATTTATCAAAAACTTTTACAACAATTTGCGTTTATTTAGATCACATTTGGTCAGGAGGTGGGAATGTGAGGGTGGTTAGTCGGTGTAGTTGTCTACATGACTAATTTATCAAATGGGACTAAAACTTACACGAATTGTTTCAATCTCCCTTGCATCACCTCCACCTGGAGTCCATCACCTCCGCCGAGCATAACTTTGTTACCTACGTCACTTTTGTAGATTTAGAGAAAAACAACTTTGAAGTCTTATACAGATAAGTAGGGTTGAGCGATTGGGATTGGAAAAGATCGGATTCCGATCGGCGATCGAGTAAATTTGACGATCGCGATTGGAATTCTGATCCCGATTGTTTTAGGCAGGATCGAGGTCGGAGGTTATTTTCCACAATGCTTTGCAAGCATTGTGGGAAAAGCGAACAATGTTAAGAATGAATGGATGCCGCCGGCACACAGCCTACGGCATAGCAGGGAGGAAACAGAAGAGTAGATGGTATCTACTTTTCTGTTTCCTCCCTGCTATGCCGTAGGAATGAATGGACGTAGCCGGCGCGCAGGGGGTTAAGTGCCGGACGCTGGCACAGGCTGTGTGCCGGTGGCACCCATTCATTCCTATACTCATCAGCTCTGCTACATCTGAGATCTACATCTCAGATGTAGCAGAGCTAAGTATACAATAAAGAGTCGATAGACAAGTCCACTTACTGCTGCCACTCCCTGTCTATTCTCTTCTTGCCTCTTCTTGGTCCATGCACGCCCCTAGCAACCAGGTTACTGTTACAGGCCTAGGGAAAAAGGCGGGGCTTGTGGCTTAGGAGACTGTGGGCGGGTACTGCATCCGCCCACACTCTCCTAAGCCACAACAAGCCCCGCCTACTCCCAGCATCAGTAACACTAGCCTGGGAGGTGGGGGTCATACGGTGCTCTGAAGACATGCGCAGTAGAAAGAAGAGGAGTGAGAACAGTGCGGATCGGTAGCGGCAGCTGGTAAGTAGACAACAGGGGGGACTTAGGTAGCCAGGGCATTTTTTAATCACTACACAGCATGGATTCTAACAATTAAAGATTTCAATTGTTAGATTCCATGCTGTGTAGTGAATAGGATCGTTTTTAAAATCCGATCTCCGATTAGTAAAAAAAAATCCCATTGACTTGCATTGGGATCGGAATTGGGATCAAGATCGGGTTCGAATGAAAAATTATCGGAAATCGGATTTCAAAATCAATCCTGAAAAGTCAAGATTGGCTCAACCCTACAGATAAGGCAATTGGTGCACTGGAGGCGGCCCTTCAGCCCCGTGACAGCTGTTGTTGCTACTGAAATAGGATGGTTGTTGTCATACCAGTGGAAGGATCAATTTTAACTGCTTGGGGTGGTGCAGAAAGAGGTGGTAGAAGCCTGAGTGGTAAAAGAAGTGCTCCCAAGACTGTAAGACCTTACACCCGTACAAACTTGCTTTTGGTGTTGTATGAAAGAGTACCATATGGCACTAAGATTGCAGTGCTAGGTTGTTTCCAGAAATATCACTGGTTGAAAACACAGTTGTGATTATGAAATTCATATGTAACTGCATAGTATACATGATATAAAAATTAGAGATGAGCGAGTACTGTTCGGATCAGTCGATCCGAACAGCACGCTCCATAGAAATGAATGGATGCACCTGGTACTTCCGCTTGGACGTAGCCGGCGTGCTTAACCCCCCGTGTGCCGGCTATGTCCATTCATTTCTATGCGAGCGTGTTGTTCGGATCGGCTGATCCGAACAGTACTCACTCATCTCTAATAAAAATCCTAATCCCAAATGTGTTTTCAGATATATATATATATATATATATATATATATATATATATATATATATATATATATATATATCACGGAAAACTTAGAGAATCTCCTCTTTCATACCATACCAAAAGCAAGTTTGTACCTTTTATAATGTCTGAGATACAGACGTGGTTATAAGTGTCAGTAAGTTGAGGGTGCCAGTAATTTTGTTCGGCCCATATTTGGAATTTTGCGTGAAATAATATCATTTTTGGCTTTTGTTTTCTCTGTTTTTTTGTGCTGTTCCAATACACACAAAGGAATAAACGTGTATAAAAAAAATTGCAATTGTGTAATTGCAATTTTCTGGGAGTAATACTTCATTTTCTGGAAAAATTTCAGCGGTGCCAACACTTACGGCGTGACTGAATAACTATTTGAAGTGACCCTCCTCTACCCTCATATTCTCTACATGTTACACAACCCATACACAGTTACTGATTGAGGGGAAGAAACAGCCCTATATACAGAAGCAAGGTGAAGAATAAAGAGAGGCAGGATAACACAGAAAAGAGGCAATATTTGTTAATAAAGTATATTACAACTTTTATCAATAACAAAAATACTGCAAGAAAATCTAAAGTTGTCCAGTAGTTTAGCTACACTTTAAGTACCTATATGTAAGTCAGAATAAAGTGGAAGCCTTATGTCTGATATACACCACTGGATCGTGATTAAAGGGGTTGTCCACTTTGAGACCAATATTGAGAGACAAATGTTATGATTTGTATAATAAAAAGTTGCACAATTTTCCAATATACTTTCTGTATCAATTCCTCACGGTTTTCTTGATTTTGGCTTGCTGTCATTCATTCTGTTACTTCTAGAGGATAAAACTCTGACCATGGTCATGTGATTTACAGTCCATGGTCATGTGATGTACACACAGGTGCCACTCGTTAGAGTCACAGCACAATAATCAGACATCTGCCTGGTAATCAGCTGTGCACCCGAGTCCTCATCACATGACTATAGACCATAAATCACATGACGATGGCCAGACCTTTATCCACTAGATGTAACAGAATGAATGACAGCAAGCAGAGTTCTAGAAAACTATGAGGAATTGATACAGAAAGTATATTGGAAAATTGTATAACTTTTTATTATACAAACCATAACATTTGTCTCTCAATATTGGTCTGAAACTGGCCAACCCCTTTAATGATTGGGCACAAAAATGTGTTCATTTCCCTTAGACAGAATGAGGGTGAACCTCTTTTTTGTTGCCTATGGGATATGATAGAAACTATATTACTCTGCTAATTCTGCTAGTTCTGCTAATTTTGGTGGAACAGATAAGAAAAGCTTCTTAACATAGAACAGACTTCACATGATCAACACCTTGAGACTGCTTTATAAGGCCTTCTTTGATCTCTTCCAAAGTCTTTGTTAAAGGGCTAGCAGTGATCAGTTTCTTCAGGTTTTCTTCTCTGTACAACGCTGTCATAAAGAGCAGTGGTTGCAATTGCAAACCTAGGAGAAAATATAAATATATTTTACGTATCCTGTCCAAATTTTTCATAAAGGTCCAAATTATTTTACGCACCTACAGAAGAAAGCATCGGTATGTTGCCATTCAGGAGACCTTCATATGCATTTTTATTGGCCAAGACCTACAATAAAGCAACATAATATTCAGAATACAGTGACCGCTTCACTCAGAGTAGAGTATTGAAACTATTTGTATGCGTGTGATTGACTGCTAATGGAATCTCTGTCAACTCTTCAAAGTGCAGTTTGCTGCTGAACCCTGATAAGGGATTGAACCATGGGCATAGCTATAGGGGGTGCAGAAGTGCAATCACTACTTGCCCGGAGACATGTCAACTCAACAAGCTTTTCTAGAAGTCTTCTGGTTTTCAAGGCCCATCATCGGGTCTCATGATGATCGTTCACTTTCACCCAGCCTGGCAATTAGCATTCACTGCACTGTAATGTTGCCCTCAGTGCAATGAATACTAATTGGAGGATGCCAGGGCATCCCCCATCTGTTTAAGGCTAAGGCATTGCAGAAATGCAGTTCTTTTTGTTGCAGATTTCGTTGTAGTTTTTTGAGTCAAAGCCAAAAATGGCTACAAAAGGAATGGGAAACACACACACATATATATATATATATATGTATATATATATATATATATATATATATATATATATATACACTCACCGGCCACTTTATTAGGTACACCTGTCCAACTGCTCGTTAACACTTAATTTCTAATCAGCCAATCACATGGCGGCAACTCAGTGCATTTAGGCATGTAGACATGGTCAAGACAATCTCCTGCAGTTCAAACCGAGCATCAGTATGGGGAAGAAAGGTGATTTGAGTGCCTTTGAACGTGGCATGGTTGTTGGTGCCAGAAGGGCTGGTCTGAGTATTTCAGAAACTGCTGATCTACTGGGATTTTCACGCACAACCATCTCTAGGGTTTACAGAGAATGGTCCGAAAAAGAAAAAACATCCAGTGAGCGGCAGTTCTGTGTTGGCGGAAATGCGTTGTTGATGCCAGAGGTCAGAGGAAAATGGCCAGACTGGTTCGAGCTGATAGAAAGGCAACAGTGACTCAAATAGCCACCCGTTACAACCAAGGTAGCCAGAAGAGCATCTCTGAACGCACAGTACGTCGAACTTTGAGGCAGATGGGCTACAGCAGCAGAAGACCACACCGGGTGCCACTCCTTTCAGCTAAGAACAGGAAACTGAGGCTACAATTTGCACAAGCTCATCGAAATTGGACAATTGAAGATTGTAAAAACGTTGCCTGGTCTGATGAGTCTCGATTTCTGCTGCGACATTTGGATGGTAGGATCAGAATTTGGCGTCAACAACATGAAAGCATGGATCCATCCTGCCTTGTATCAACGGTTCAGGCTGGTGGTGGTGGTGTCATGGTGTGGGGAATATTTTCTTGGCACTCTTTGGGCCCCTTGGTACCAATTGAGCATCGTTGCAACGCCAAAGCCTACCTGAGTATTGTTGCTGACCATGTCCATCCCTTTATGACCACAATGTACCCAACATCTGATGGCTACTTTCAGCAGGATAATGCGCCATGTCATAAAGCTGGAATCATCTCAGACTGGTTTCTTGAACATGACAATGAGTTCACTGTACTCCAATGGCCTCCACAGTCACCAGATCTCAATCCAATAGAGCATCTTTGGGATGTGGTGGAACGGGAGATTCGCATCATGGATGTGCAGCCGACAAATCTGCGGCAACTGTGTGATGCCATCATGTCAATATGGACCAAAATCTCTGAGGAATGCTTCCAGCACCTTGTTGAATCTATGCCACGAAGAATTGAGGCAGTTCTGAAGGCAAAAGGGGGTCCAACCCGTTACTAGCATGGTGTACCTAATAAAGTGGCCGGTGAGTGTACATCTTACTTATACTTCTACCTTCTGCGCAATCCACTCTTGCCTTTGGCTCAAAAAACTGCAACAAAATCTAATTTAATTTAATCTAAATCTGTATTCTATGTATTTTTTCATTAGATGTGATCTGGGTATTGAACAATGACAATGCATAGAAGGCAGTCACTCTACTGCTTGAGCCACTACTCCATTGATCTAAAAACAGGTTATTATCTTACTAGAGTTCAACATTATATGCTTACTATTACTAAGAGAAAAACCTTCCACCAAGACTAATAGAACCATTGGCTCAAACAGTAGAATGACAGCCATACATACATTATCATTAGATGTGATGCTATTTTTTTAATGTTGATATCTATATACAGCCCTGGGAGCATTGCAAAGTTATGATGTTTATCACTGCAATGTGATCTGTAACATGGTAGTGACAGCTGAACATTTGTGGGGGATATGATAGATTACCTTCAATAATACAATTATTAGGGTGCATTCACACTACGTAAACGGCAGCTTATTCTGAACGTAAAACACGTTCAGAATCAGCGGCGTATAAAGCAGTTCCCATTCATTTCTATGGGAGTCGGCATACGAGCGCTCCCCATAGAAATGAATGGGCTGCTTTTTTCACTACGAGCAGTCCCATTGAAGTGAATGGGAAGCGCTGCGTGTACGGCTCGGCATGAGCAGAGCTAGCCGAACACGCCGGCACTCCCCATTCACTTCAATGGGACTGCTCGTTGTGAAAGAAGCAGCCCATTCATTTCTATGGGGAGCGCTCGTATGCCGGCTCCCATAGAAATGAATGGAACTGCTTTATACGCCGCTTATTCTGAACGTGTTTTACATTCAGAATAAGCTGCCATTTACGTAGTGTGAACTCACCCTTAATCAGTTCCAGCATCACTGGGAACCATTATGAAACACACAATAAAATTAACACATTACTTAAAGAGGTCACAAAATGGCATATATAAAAATGGTAATATTGCTATAAAAATTATATTTCTACTTATTTAACCTGTAAAAACCTGGTATCAAATATTATTATATGAGGTCTGAGTATTTATTTTAAGATGGCCACACCCCTCAAAAAGGTCACTCCTACTTTGCCACAAAAGCCATTCGCCAATCACCCTGCGAGAGGGTCTTCCAGGTTAACTTCTCTTTAAGTGGGGTCCCATAATAAATTTTGATTTGGGAACCAGGAGCATCAAGATGCAACTCTGGTTAGTACAGTCATGGCCAAAAGTTTTGAGAATAATACAAATATTAATTTTTACAAAGTCTACTGCTTCAGTTATCCAAATGGCAATTTGCATATACTCCAGAATGTTATAAAGAGTGATCAGCTTAACAGCAATTACTTGCAAAGTCAATATTTGTCTAGAAAATGAACTTTATCCCCCAAAACACATTTCAACATCATTGCAGCCCTGCCTTAAAAGGACCAGCTAACATCGTTTCAGTGATTGCTCCATTAACACAGGTGTGGGTGTTGATGAGGACAGGACTGGAGATCAATCTGTCATGATTAAGTAAGAATGACACCACTGGACACTTTAAAAAGAGGCTGGTGATTGGCATCATTGTTTCTCCTCTGTTAACCATGGTTATCTCTAAAGAAACATGTGCAGTCATCATTGCACTGCACAAAAATGGCCTAACAGGGAAGAGTATCGCAACTAGAAAGATTGCACCTCAGTCAACAATCTATCGCATCATCAAGAACTTCAAGGAGAGAGGTTCCATTGTTGGCAAAAAGGCTCCAGGGCGCCCAAGAAAGACCAGCAAGCGCCAGGACCGTCTCTTAAAAGTGTTTCAGCTGCGGGATCGGGCTACCAGCAGTGCAGAGCTTTCTCAGGAATGGCAGCAGGCAGGTGTGAGTGCATCTGCACGCACTGTGAGGTGGAGACTCTTGGAGCAAGGCCTGGTCTCAAAGAGGGCAGCGAAGAAGCCACTTCTCTCCAGAAAAAACATCAGGGACAGACTGATATTCTGCAAACGGTACAGGGAGTGGACTGCTGAGGACTGGGGTAAAGTCATGTTCTCTGATGAATCCCCTTTTCGATTGTTTGGGACATCTGGAAAACAGCTTATTCGGAGAAGACGAGGTGAGCGCTACCACCAGTCTTGTCTCATGCCAACTGTAAAGCATCCTGAAACCATTCATGTGTGGGGTTGCTTCTCAGCCAAGGGAATCGGCTCTCTCACAGTCTTGCCTAAAAACACAGCCATGAATAAAGAATGGTACCAGAATGTCCTCCAAGATCAACTTCTCCCAACCGTCCAAGAGCAGTTTGCCTTTTCCAGCATGATGGAGCACCTTGCCATAAAGCAAAGGTGATAACTAAATGGCTCAGGGAACAAAACATAGAGATTTTGGGTCCATGACCTGGAAACTCCCCAGATCTTAATCCCATTGAGAACTTGTGGTCAATCATCAAGAGACTTGTGGACAAACAAAAACCTACAAATTCTGACAAAATGCAAGCATTGTTTGTGCAAGAATGGACTGCTATCAGTCAGGATTTGGTCCAGAAGTTGATTGAGAGCATGCCAGGGAGAATTGGAGGTCCTGAAGAAGAAGGGTCAACACTGCAAATATTGACTTGCTGCATTAACTCATTCTAACTGTCAATATAAGCTTTTGTTACTCATAATATGATTGCAATTATATTTCTGTATGTGATAAAAACATCTGACAAACACACATAAAAACCAGAGGGCAGCAGATCATGTGAGAATATAAGATTTGTGTCATTCTCAAAACTTTTGGCCATGACTGTACAGTGCTTGATCAGCGTCTCTGTTTACTGTTATCTCTGGATTTACATACAAAGATAACAGTATGCAATTTAGTCTAGCCAGTAATGGCCGAGTTGTACAACACAGCTAAAGTCACCCACCAACTTGTCGTTGAAACCAGTAAGTGAAGGGGAATGAAAAAAAGAGAGCAGGTGAAAACCTGAGATAGGAAAACGCCTTTAGGCTTAGGCTCCATTCCCACGGAGTAACACGCTGCTCATTTAGACACGTAAACACATGTCAGAGCGTGGCGCTTCAAAACAGATCCCATTGACTTCAATGGGTGATGGCTTACGCGCGCTACACATTGAAATCAATGGGAGGCTTTATAACCCATTGATTTCAATGGGTAGCGCGCGTAAGGCAGCACCCACTGAAGTCAATGGGATCTGTTTTGAAGCGCCTCGCTCTGACACGTGTTTATGTGTCTAAATGAGTGGCGTGTTACTCCGTGGGAATGGAGCCTAAGGCCCCATGTAGTTGGCTGCAGCTAAAAAGAGCTGCAGGAAAAACCTCTGCGGACTTTCAGCTTCAATTATACCTATAGAGAACATCTGACATGCTGAGATTTCCAAAAATGGTTTCCAAGGTTTTGGAAATCGCAGCATTTCCACCGAACATATATTTCTGCATTCTAACGAATCCCATACACTTTGCAGGGACTGTAGAACAACTCGGTTTTTGCTGCATTGTTTCCGTCCTGGCCGAATCACAGTGTTTAAGCCACGTGAGGTCCTAGCCTTGGAGAGGAAGTCCCATCTACTGCAGTAATACCGTATTATTAGAAAATGCCATCACTTTATGTTCAATGGGTGTTCATCCTCTGGAATCCCTATTGATTCTGGGTATGAAGGAGCTGCATCTGCATCTAAGATTTCCCTGCACAGTAGCACTAAACTGCAGTGCAAACTCATTTCATTAAATATGAGCAGGTAAAATAACTTGATATAAATATTGTATGTCTAACCAGTCTGACTTGGTCTTGCTCAGGAGGTCTGGCAGTTCTAGCTTCATTATGACCCTTCATACGGCTTTGTTCCATTGCTGACATATTCTTCTTTGCTGTTAGTTCAGAGGTGACTTTCATCAATGAGAGCTTTACAACTTTCATAAGAGCAGTTGCTTCTTGCATAAAAACCCCTGGAATTACATATTGACATTAGAAACTATACAATGTAACAACCCCCCCAAAAAAACACATACCCTTTGTTAGTGCAAGCTATTGAACTGGTTAGATAGCAGGAAGGTAATGGCACGCAACATGTCCCTTAGGCGGCATTCACACATCCATGTGGGGGCTGTGGTCGGTGTTTGAAAGGCACAGGCGACACATAGATGTCATCCCAGAAAGCACACTGAATTAGCTCATGGTTGTGTCCATATGGAGTGGAAACTATTTCAAACATCCCTTTAATCACTTTAAGGCCGGGGCCCCACGGGACATAATTACCGCGATTTGCCCGCAGCTTAAACGCTGCGGGAAAAATCGTGGCATTTTACAGTGCAACCAAAGGGGAAGGGATTCATGCGAATCCTATGCCCACGTTTCTAAAGAAATCGCAGCGCGCCGTTGCGGCTTTGCAAATCACAGCATGTCAATTATATCTACGGAAACGCCAGCGGCTTTTCCATAGATATAATTGTAACAGAAAGTCCGCAGAGGAAAACTTTCTGTTGAAAACGCTGCGGAATGAACCGCAATGCGATCACGCAGCCGTTCTTTCCGTAGTGCTTTAGCACTGCGATTACGGCCCGTGGGGCCTTAGCCTAATAGAAAATGAAGCTCAAGAAGCATATTTTGGAAAAAGTAGAATAATCTCTAAAAAGTACCTTGATTAGGTTTATAACCAATTTACTGCTGACAGACTCCCTTTTAATCTTATGTACAACACACATATTTTTTTCCATGTGGAAATTGACATGTGGGATGGATTTTAAAAACAACTTTTCATAAATTAATAGTGCAGGTGAAGATAAGAAATCTGCTATTCTGTGATGTTTCAAGACAAGAGTCTACCACTTCAGAGAATGAGACAATACATCAATTAAAAGCCTCCTCCTTTCTTCTCCATAGAATTGTGTGTGTGAGATGAATATGGAGATGGAGACTTATGTAAACAATCAGTCTAAGGGCTCGGGGTCTCCGTTATGCAGGTTTCCGTTTCCTGCCCGAAACTGGGCAGAAGAAGGAAACCTGCAGGCATTTTAACCCATTAAACCCATTAATTTGAATGGATTTGAAAAGTGTCCGGCTGTGAGCGCCGGTGAGCGTTTTATGCTCTCCATGGCGAAACCGTTTTTTTTTGTAACTGGACACAAAGTTGGACATGCAGGACTTTGTGTCCGATTTTTAAAAAAAACAAAAAAACGGTTTTGCTGCGGAGAGCATAAAACACTCACTGGCGCTCATGGCCGGACACTGTCTGACAGGTTTCCATCTTCTGCCGCCAAAAGTCGGAAATCTGATATGGAGACCCGAACACTGGTGTGAAACCAGCGTCAGTGAATACAAGGAGCAAGAAAACCGATTTTCTATATAAATTATGTTACAAAGTTACTTGCATTCACATGTACTATTCATTTATGAAACGTTGTTTTATGATTGGGCGTATGCTTTAAAGGGGTTGTACAATGAAATTATGAGACAACTGAAGGGGGACATTATAATAATGTCTAAGAAGCCACTGAGGGGCCACTGGAAGAGATGGCTTAATGCCTGAGGTGCCATTATATGATATGGGGCCACTGCAGGGGCATTATATTGTACAGGGCCACCAAGGAGGCATTATAATTTGTGTAGTTCAGGTATTTCTAAGTGGTGGTGATGGGGGTGGCTAACTTATGAAACATTGGCACTCATCTCACCAATGTGTCAAAACAGGCCTGCTCAAGATTTTAGATTAATCTGACTCAAAACCAAGATGAATATCATGAGGGCCTCACCATGTGTCTGGTCGGCATTATACCCTGGACTCATGCTCAGAGATGAGCTCTGACTCTGCTGAGAGGTCATCGTGGCTCTTGTACTTTCCTCTTCACCTTCCAATGGAATTTTCCTCCACTCAACACATTTATTGGACCCAAGTTCTAGGGTTTGTAAAATTTCCTGCAACAGATACCAGGCATGCAAAAAGTATCAATACAGTTCAGTGCAAATGGTTGCCCAATACTAGCAACATGTATAAATATGTTCTATAGGGTGGGTGGAGGACAACATAACTGGCTAATATGGGTGTGTCAAAGCCACAGACAGAGTCTTTCATAAAGAAAACTTTCAGAACCTTTCATAAAGTGGTTTACAGATGACTAGGATGACTATGAGCTCACCTTCAGTACCTGTATCCTGTGTATAAAAGCCTTATAGAAGGAAAGAGTTTCATTTCTGTGTCTTCCCAACTGAGATGTTAAATGGAGATTTTGATCTTCAAGTTTATCAAACAAAGTTCGCACATTAAAATCCTCCAAGACTCGTATAGAATTCCTTTGATCTGAAACACAAATTTCTAACATGTGCATGATTGTTTTGTGGCCACTGTAAACACATGGCAGGATATCATCAATCCCTCTACACCTGTTTTACAGCGTAGAAGGATGAAACTGTGCACCAGAAGCCCTGATCTACGCTTTTCTCACAAGCATTGTGGGCGAAGCAGGGCAAGGACCAGGGTAGATATATTTCGGCCCAACAGATTAATTTTAACTAATGCTCATTGCAAATTCTAATGTGAGTTATAATCAAAATCTACACCAGTTCCTAACTGGCATAGACCTCCATTCTGATGCAGCCTCTTCATAAATCTTTCGCTCCCTGCATCAGTTGGGGCCTTTATTCAGACTGGTGTATAATGTCATGGATGAACTGGCCGTGCTTCTGTGGCCCCATTCATTCAGTGGAAAGGAATAGGATTTGTTCTATATTTTGCGGCCAGGACTGTCAGCCAGTAAACGGGACTGTGCAATTCACGGTCATTTGCAGAGACCCACAGTAATGAATAGATCAGTGTGATATCCAGTTAAAAACCTAGATAGCACCCTGCCTTTCACACAGTCGGTCATCTTTAAGGGGCTTTAAAGGAGTTTTCTGGGTTAAAAAATGTGTTTTTGTTTTTTTTTAAAAGGTCTGTTAGTGCTATTAATGGGATAATAAATGCACCCATATACCTTTAGCAGTGTTTTGAGTGATTTCTGGGAGTCTCTGGGAGCTCCTGGTATCTTCTGCATTTGTTTACTTGGCTTAGCTTCCACAGTAGCTCCCTCTCACCTCCCCCTCCCTTCCTCTCTCTCTCCTTCCCTCTTCTCCCCCTCCCTCCCTGTATCTCAACTATCCCACCACTACTAGCCCTTCCCTACTTACTCAGCCAAACTTCCGACCCCATTATATACTTACTTGTCTTTCTTCAAGTCTTCCTCCTGTGGGACAGCCCATCCTTCTTTAGGGTAAGTTCACACAGGGTTTTTTGGTCAGGGTTTTGAGGCCATATCTGCCTCAAAATCCTGACCAAAAATAGGGCTCCAATCGAAATCAATGGGAGCTGGTCAGTTCTTTTTTCCAGGAGCCGTTCATTCTGCAACATGCCCATTCTTTCAGGCGGATTTGCCTCGTGACATCTACCTGAAGACACTCACTCCCAACTAGCCCATTCATTTGCAGCTATCATTCAGTTGTAGCTACCCGTATTTTGAACCGGAACCTGAGGCGGCCTCCGCCTCAGGTTCTGGACCAAAAAACCCTGTGTGAACTTACCCTTACTGATTCTGCCAGCGCGCGCTAAGAGAGAGGAGCCGTCCTGCAGGATGAAGACTGGAAGGAAGAGAGGTAAGTATGATGGGGTGGACAGGGAAAGGGGTAGTAGTGAGGTTACATTTCTGGAAACGGATCACCACCAGATAACTAACAAATGTCCCTGGGGAGGTCACATCACCACCCCAGGGATGTGGAGAAATATACATTTTTGATAAATGATGTTATTTAGAAAGTAGGCAGGGGAGGGTATTTAGATTAGTATAGGGATTATTTTTTTTTTTTATCCTGGACAACCCCTTTAAGGAACCTTTGATATTAGGTCATATTTAAGGATTTATTTTTGTGCTGTCTGATGTGTTAAAAATTCTTATTGGGAGACACTTCTATATAGGAGTACCATAGACATGGCATACTGAGAAGCTAAACCACCAAGGGGAACACTTCATATACATACCTAATCCATAGGAGAGTTCTTTTTTCCCAATATCTAGTATCTCTCCAGAACCACAAGAGCCAACTGCTTCATAAAACTGGAGACTGAGTAAGATAAAAAAACATTTGGATATTACACAGGGCTATACAGGTGTATGTTATGATAAAGTATTGCAGATAGTCAATATTCTCCACTATGGCATAATGATCTATAAGGTCTTTCAAGGTGAATGGCTTATACTATTTATAAGAAAGTCATGTGTGGTATACTGTATATAGGAAGGTCACATGGTATATATGCATATATTGGTAAGTATCTGTTCAATTCATGGGTGTCTATACACTGGTCACTGTATTGCTACTGCCACAATGAATAAAACTATACACTGTTAGTTATACAATTTATTTATGGGGGCCCAATGTGTAGGAAGAAGCAGTTTTCGCCAGTTTTAGTTAAAGAAAAAATCTCTCTTTTGGCTTCCATTGAGTGAACCAGGCCTACATCTGTGGTCAGCAAGTAGTCTGAAGCTTTCCTGGCACAAATACTGAGCAGGTTCATCAGAAAGTATTGTGAACATTGCCTAACATTGCTTAATACCATCATATGAACACATGTATCACCCGGACAACCTGTCTCTTGTGAGCACATATTCTGGTGGGATATAGGGTTCTCCAAGGCTCCTCCATCTGGGCTTCCAGTTTTTCAGGGGACTGGGAGTGTAGAGGGAGGGTCGTAGTACCAAGGTCAGGACCACCAGAGTGACCATTATTATGAAGAGCAGTAGCAAAATGCCTAAACCATACAAAATATACAAGGTAGCAGCATTATTATTATGTTTGGAAGGAGGTTCAGACTGAACATAATACTGTATTCAAGACTGCAATAATAGGCCAAAATACTGAAACTAATGACTGATTATAGAGGAGGAATATAAAACATTACAATAAAACAAATACATTGTTCACATATACCCATGATTAAAAGAGTTAATAAATACAAATAAGAAAGAACCCACCCCCATATCTGAGGGAGTCTACAAACCTTGTATAGGGTAGAGTGTCACCACCCATGCCCCAATGCCCAAAGACACCCATGGTCCCTCACAAAATGACCAAACCAAAGTGGCCTAAAAGAGGCAAAACAGTAAATCGTTTACTTATGGGAACAAGGTATGTGTTGTATTTCATATATTGATAAAAGTTTTGTTTGATATTGCTCCTTTGTGATAACTATATATTTTTGAGGGATTGTTATTTGGAGTCTGTGATGTCTGTACTAGACACATAGCAGAATGAATAAACCCCCAAACAATGAATTACCTAAGATAGCCGCCCAGTTTGGTGCCAAGTTGAGTCTCTGTTGAGCGATTATACCCTGCTTAAGAAGCTGATAAGGAGATGATGGCTGAATACGAGAGGCAGTTGGTTCACAATATACATTTTTCTCTTTCACAGTCACAAAAAGGGATCGATCCCTAATCCCGTTGTCCAGAAACACATATGTACCAGGGTCTGTGAACACATGGGCAAATCTGCAACACACAGGGAAACACAGTCAATGCTTTGTATCTGGGATTAAATGTGATGCAATGGGGTCACACAGCGCCCTACCTGGAAACATTTATATGGGTCTCTCTGATGAGATGGTCAAGTCTCCTGAAGGCCCCAAAATCCCAGTGTGGGTTGGTGTTAAACAAGTGGTCTTTCTGATACAATGGATAATGACTGGACATCCGCTCTGCAATATGCAGGTAAGTCATATCATATATCTACGCCAATACGAAGTAAGGTAGGTAGATGGATTGAAACCTTCCCAGAAGACCACTCTTTAGAGAAACCCCCCTCCCTTTCTTAAAAACAATTGTTTTCACTGCCTGATTTTCTTTCCATTACTGTATACTCACATGGTGGAGTTTGTATAAGCTAAAAATGTAGCTTCAGGAAGCTGAAGCTAAATTTTTCTTGTTGACCAGTTTGTGCTACAGATTCCGCAGCGAAAATGCAAATTCCACACTAACCGAGCAAAATTTTTCTGCCTCCCATTCACTTCAATAGGAGTTATCAGGCCGAATCTGCCTGAGGATTGAGCATTGAAATAAATGCAGTTGTGTTGGTATTACATTCGGCTGGGGGGGGGGGGGGTGTCCTCATGCGGACTCCTTCTGGACGGGAGGCAAACGCTAATGTGAACCAGCCCTTAGGCTAAGGACCCACATGGCAGAAACGCAGCTTTTTTTGTTGCAGATTTTGCTGCAGTTTGAGCCACATTCAGGAGTGGATTGAGCAGAAGGGAAAAGTATAAAAACTTCCCTTATATTTCCCATTACTTTTGTAGACATTCTTGGCTTTGGCTCAAAAAATCGCAGCAAAATCTGCAACAAAAAAAGCTGCGTTTCTGCAAAGTGGGGCCTTAGCCTAATACGCTAAGGAAGCTGCCTCTCTATAAGTAGACCACTCCCATATCCAACTAACATCCACTTTTTTGAGCAAATTTTTCACTGGGAAAGGACTATACACTGGACAGGTCTGTGCCACATCATTGGAATGCAGGAAGAAAGAGCAAGAGACTTATAAGGGACAATAGAGGAGAAAAGCAAAAACAAAATGCAAAAATGGCGAGGGCAGTATAACTTCTGGAAAAAAAGGCACAAATGGGGGAGGGGGTCTGTGCATTCTACATTATCCTACTATCCTACTTCCTACTAATATTATGAATGTGAAACTTTATGCATTTGTGGGTTTGTTACTCTTTCACGCAAAAGCGGCAGAACCGATTTGGATGAAATTTGGCACAGTCTATGTTTTAATCGAGGTTACAAACTATCTACTTTTTATCCTGGTAAATTACATGGCTTCATGACAGTTATGAATTTATGTTCACATACTGTATTAAACTGCTATTGGCAGCAGCATTATTTCAGTTAATTGCAGGTTGCTGATAAAGCCAGGTCTGTTATCTCAATATGTAAACACACAGCTAACCCTGAGTCCATTGTCTACAAGCATTTGCATTTTTATCTGATCTGCTTCAGGCAGTGCTGACACACTGGATGGGAAAACACGTTTAATCCACATTGGCAGTTTGCCAGGTTTAAACCTGCTGGGAAAAAGAAATCAAATTTGTTGCAAACACTCTGTCAGGACCGTCCTTCTGCACAGCAGCGTCTATAGTGCTGTGCTGTGTGAGCGGGGAGGAACGCCCCCTCCCCTCCTGATAATACTCGTCTATGGACGAGTGCTGTGAGAAGAGGGAGGGGGGCATTCCTCCCCGCTCACACAGCACAGCGCTATAGGCGCTGCTGTGCAGAAGGACGGTCTTGACAGAGTGTCAGAAACGCCCTTCTGACTGTGAAGAGCTACGGTACCGGCACCGATAGCTCTTCACCCGGACCACAGATCGGGAAAGCTGACAGTGCGCTGAATTCAGCGCACTGTCGAATTTCCAGCGGTATATAACGCCGCATGTGCCCAAATCCATGAAAGGTCCTCTTTAAGAGGATCATTTCCAAAAGCAAACAAAACATAAGTCTAATGGAAGTGTAAAGGGATAATACATATACAGTTGCAAGACAAAGTAAGTAAGCTCTTTGGAATACTTGAACCTTACTAAGGCTGCAGTCATACTAGTGTTTTGGGACTCCAGCGTCTATTCCGCTTGCAATATGCAGAGAGAAAAGTCCTGCAAGTGCGATTTTGAATGGAAACCTGGTGAACCCCATTATAGTCTATGGGGTTCGCGGGTTTCCAGGGGTAACCACTTTTTAAGCAGATAGGACTTCCATTTTTTGGGTCCCCAAGGGGATCCAAAGAATGGAAGCGAGAACGTTAGTGTGAACCTAGCGTAATAAATGTGGTCTGATTGTTATCTATGTATTTATCACAATGCTAGACACACACAGTGGGTTAATTCATTAAGACAGGTGGAAATCATAGGGCAGATTTATTAAAACTAGTATATTGTATGCCAATCTTAATAAAGGCCCTGATAGATGCATTGAACAAGTAATTTCTGAAGAGAATGCAGCGTCTTCATAGATCAGGTGCACATCCCTGTGCCAGAACAGAAACCTATGGCAGTTAGGAACTGGGATACATTTCCGCTATAACTCACAATAGAAAACTGTTGTGAGCTATGAATTTGTCGGGCTGAAGCATCTCTGCCCTCCTCCGCACCCTTCTGTACAATGTGGCGAACGAGCCTCAGAACAGAGGTTGTGGTACACGTTAGGCACAAGAAAGGGCCTTGCGCCAAATGTGTGCCACAATATCATCCCCACCCAGAATACTTGCATAAAGGGCTTAATAAATCTCCCCCATTTTATCTAAACATGGATTTTGTCTAACCATGGATTGATGTTCAATTGGTCTTGGATTGTTTGATATTTTTAGGCCTTTCCAGCCCAGCTTCATGTGACTATTTACTATAACATCTTCTAAGGTCTTCTAAAAGTTATTTGCCTTGAGATACAGTTCACACTAAACAAGGCACCTGTGAAACCTACTCCTTAACTGAAACACCATTTGTCAATAAGCTCTTGTCCAAAATTGTCATGGCCAAAATGCTTTCCAGCCAATATCAGTGCTGTGTAGGGGCCTTTATTATGAGTAGAAAATAGTCCAGATGAAGCAACAGAGGTGGGCTTGATAGGCCAAATGTGTCTACTAAAGCTGGGTTCACACGGGGTTCTTTGGTCCGGATTTGGAATCCACGTGAAAATCTGGCTCAAAGAAATGCCTCCCATTGAATTCAATGTGTTCCCTTTTCAGCGAGTAGTTTGTTCCCGCTTGCAGAACAAACCAAACCTAATCCAGAGTGGAATGCTGCGACTGGATGCCTCCGCCTCAAAATCTGGTCCAAAAAACCCCATGAACCTGGCTTAACAGTTTCAAGTTCTCTGGCTCTCCTCTGACATTTCTGCTATCACCTCCCCTTTATCTGTGATTGATATATACAGCCTCCACCTGTATTACAGCTGTCTATCTGGCAAATCAGGTCAGCCCTGCTCCGCCTGAAGGCTAATTAGCATATCCATAAAAGATAATTATTGTTCTGTATTGTTTCATCAGATGTTAGCCACTTTATGTTACTGTTCATATTAAAAGCCCCTACATACTGTAGTTACTGATTGGGGAGGCAATCTGGACCTGACAGACTGACTTTCACACAGAGGTTCACTTACTTTTTCTCCCTGCACTCACTTTACTTTAGTCATATTTTTTCTTAGGTGCACCTGTTTTTTTAAGACTAATTTTACTATTGTGTCTATGTATGATGTCGGCTCATCTCCTTGTTTAACCCTTAAAGTCTATCATACACCACTACCTAGACATATCATTATGATAGAAACCATGATAGTACTTAAGGGTTAATGTTGTGCACATGATAGTTAGTTTAGATGCGCCTTTATAAGTTATGTGTACTTTGCTCCATTTTTGTTCAAAAAGGCGCAATTTCCCCCTTTTTTAAATGTTTTCTGACCTGACAGGCTGTTTTATGCTAGCCATGTGCTGGAATGCATATGTGTATTCTTTTCATGATAAATATAGCATGAAAAGAATCTCCATTTAGGCCACGTTCCTTTTCTTGAGAAAAAGCAAAAGTGGAGAGGGCAGGATAAACATCTGGAAAAAAGCGCAAATGATTCATAAATGAAGCAAAGGGCAAAAATAAAACACAAAAAAGCGCAATTTACACCAAAAATGGTGCAAGGTTTAATAAATGTGCCCCAGTGTGCACAATAAAGTAAACTGTTTGTGCTATTTTACTAGATTGTGTTTGTCTAAATTGTGACTTAGGGCCCGTTCTCACAGAGTAAAGCGCGTGTATTTTGGCAAAATACACATGTAAAAAGAAGACTCCCATTGACTTCAATGACATTTTTTTACACCTGTAAAAAAACACGTCAAAATACACATCAAAATACACGTCAAAATACACGTGTAAAATGTCATTGAAGTCAATGAGAGTCTTATTTTTACATTTTGTATTTTTTAAACGTGTATTTTGCCAAAATACACGCGCGTTTACTCTGTGTGAATGGACCCTGAATAACCAGACCATATTTTAGGAGAACACATACAATAAAAGTAACCTAAGCAAGCGTGTGCGAGGACGCTGAACAAGCCCGGAGGAAATCAGAAGTCGCTGCTCAATACACAAGCAGTAAAATCTGATGGGGTGATGTTCACGGGTTACAATGAGTATTCATCACAATTAAAGCGTAATTATAATTTACAATTTAAACAGGAATTATTTGTGATGTGACCACATTACCATTTGGTGATATGCTCAGCTGAAACAGAACAACGTCACCCACTTTGAGGCACAGGATAGGATTGGGTATTCTGGGTAAAGATGCCGGGTCTGTAGATGTGAAAATCTGATCTCCAGCTCGTGATTTCCTGGGAGTTGGCACTGACCAAGAATCTCCTAGAATAATTTGTTGTATTGGAGAATACATGAATTTTTCAATAGATATATTTAGTTTGACACTTTTTTTTCATAATGAATTCATTATAAAAACAACGATGTTTATAACAAATTGCAGCTCACTTTATAAGAGCTCATTCACGCAACAGGGCTAAACATAAAGGGGGCATTCACACTGAGTAACGCCGGGCGTGTATCACAGCCGTACACGCCGGCATTACGGCAGACTGACGAACATTTCCCATTCACTTCAATGGGAGCGCTCGTAAACGCCTCTGTTACGAGCGCTCCCATTGAAGTGAATGGGAAGTGTCCGGCAGTCTGCCGTAATGCCGGCGTGTACGGCTGTGATACACGCCCGGCGTTACTCAGTGTGAATGCTCCCAAAGAGTGTTTTACACTGCTGAGTGCACATCCCATTCTAATTTGGGATCTGTGAAAACAGCCTAAGGGTGCATGCACACTGAGTAACGCCGGGCGTGTATGAGAGCCGTACACGCCGGCATTACAGCAGACTGCCGAACACTTCCCATTCACTTCAATGGGAGCGCTCGTAACAGCGGCGTTTACGAGCGCTCCCATTGAAGTGAATGGGAAGTGTTCGGCAGCCCTGCTGTAACGCCGGCGTGTACGGCTCTCATACACGCCCGGCGTTACGTAGTGTGCATGCACCCTAAGGCTAAGGCCCCGTGGAGGCAAAAACCGCGGTTCTTCCTGCAGCGCTTTAAACAGAAAGTTCGCTGAGTTTTCCTCAATGGACTTTCTGTTACAATGATATCTATGGGTAAACTGCCAGCGTTTCCATAGGTATAATTGACATACTGCAATTTCCAAAACTGCGCCAATTTTGGAAATTGCGTTGTGTCTGCACTATGGTTTTTTACTGCAAAGTTGGCATGAGATTCACTAGAATCCCATCCACTTTGCCTGTACTGTAAAACGTCGCGATTCTTCCGTCCCGTGGGGCCATGGCCTAAGGGTAGCAGTACATGACTGTGTTTCACCATACAAAGCCAGGAAACACCCTCGCCCCCTCCAGTCCACCTTAAACTGAGCTGCTCGCTTAATTCACCTCGCCCCCATTCTTCATCGGCTACTCCCCTCTGCCAATCCCTTCACAGGCTACTCGTTGCCCAGCGAATTGAGTTCAAGTTTCTAACACTAACACACAAAGCCATCCTCAACATGTCCCCTCCATATATCTCTGACCTAATCTACTGCTATCTGCCCACACGTAACCTCAGATCCTCCAAAGACCTCCTACTCTGCTCTACTCTCATCCGCTCCTCACACAACCATATCCAAGATTTCTCCCGTGCATCCCCCATACTCTGGAACTCCTTACCAGGACATAAGACTGACCCCCACAATCACAGGCTTCAAGAAGGCCCTGAAGACTCACCTATTCAGGAAGGCCTACAACCTCCAATAACACTACTGCCACCACACCACCATCTGTACAGCTTCTCCCCTCACCTTCTGTCTCTACCCCTCTTCCCTCATAGATTCTAAGCCCTCGGGGGCAGAGCCCTCTATCCCACTGTGCCAGTCTGTCATTGTTAGTATTATATCTGTTTGTATATTTTGTGTACTGTATGTGAACCCCCAAATGTGAAGCACCATGGAATTAATATAATAATGTAAAACACCATGGAATTAATGGTGCTATATAAATAAACAATAAAATAAAATGTGAATAAGCATTAAAGGATACATTTCTGACCTGTCAGAAATGCTTCAACGATTTGTGCGCTGGAAAGAATAACACCAAATACGCCACTAGGACTGAACAAGACAAGATGTACTTGCTCGCTGCTCCACACGTGATGATCGGGGCCAAGGATGTTCATCACCTCCTAAATGAGACATAAAGATGACACTATAGCTGTAACTCCTCTAAGGAAAATGAGTAATATAGATGGGTATTATTGGGTCAAGACATACTAGTGGTATTCATGGCAAATCTCTAACAGGTCTCTCTTCTAGCCAGGGTACTTACTGAAGATATGGTTGCAACAATGAGGATAATAATTCCATACCACCCAACCGTCACGATTTCTGCGGGACACTCACGCTTTCCTACCCCTGTCCCGCCGTACCGTGCAGCTCCCTACATGTCCTGCTATGTCCCTTTAATGATTTACTGATCAATAATTCCTCTGATCACGGCCTGGTCTTATAACAGATAAGAGGCTGCGGTGATTGGAGGAACGCTTTACTATGGTTCAAAGACCTTGTGTAACATCACACGGTCACGTGACTAGGTGGGCGTGTCAGTGTCCCGTGCAGTGAAGAGAGAAGAAATCCGTGCAAGGTACTGAGAAGGGAGGGGGAAGGGGGGATATGAGATGCAGGATGGAGAGAGAGAGTGTCTGTGTGTGTGTGTCTGTCTGTGTGTGTTTGTCATTATACTAGGGGCAGAGATGGAGGGGGGACATGAAACTGGGGGCAGATGAAAGGGGATATGAAACTGAGGGAGAAATGGTGGGGGGAGATGAAACCGGGGGCAGAGATGGAGTAGGGGACGTGAAATGGAGCAGATAAAGGGGGCACTTAAACTGGGGGACAACTGGAGAGGGTGTTAAACTGGGGGCAACTAGAGGCAGACAGGTCCTCCTCCAGCTCCTCCCACGGTTTAACGTCCCCCTCCAGCTACCCCTACGGTTTAATGTCTGCTTCTAGTTGCCCACCGTTTAATGTCCCACTTCATCTGCCATTTATTTACTGCCCCCTCCAACTACCCCCATTGCTAATGTCCCCCTCCAGCTGATCCAGTTTCATGTTTAAACTGGGGCACCAGGAGAGGGACTTAATACTGTGGGGCAGTTGGAGGGGAACATTACAATGTGGTGACATATAATGTACGGGTGACTGTAGGAGGATTATACTGTGTCGGGGGACATGAAAAATGAAAGAGAATGGGTGGAGTCAACATAAAAGTGTGCGGGGCTAAATTTGCTGCGGTGCGCTATGCGCGCTGCACAGTTTGTCCCTCTTTCTGTTGTTCAAAAGTTGGCAGGTATGTAATTCATATGGAAAATGTTTCCATAGGTTTCATACAAGAGCACTGGCATATGAACACCTTATATTGTCCAACTGCTACAGTCACCATAAAACTATAAGCACCTCCCTATATTGGTCATATTATATTGTTCTGATGTCTGAGACCATAAATCACTTATCCTATACTGCTCCTTTACATGTGCACCCTTATAGGTGTCAACCCTTAGGGAAGTTGTTGTATAACCTGCTATTTCCTCCTGTCACTCACACAGTCAATTCTTCAGAGTTTATGGTCAAAACTATCTCAAAAATTGAGAGTAAAAAGCAGCGGCTGCCCTGGATGACCAGAGGAGCTGGTGGCTGGTACACATCCACCCCATGTCTACCAGGCACCAGCCCCAGTAGAGTGTTATTCACCCTCCACTTAAAGTACAATATATTAAAACAACTCAGAACAGGAAACATAACAAAGATCTTCTACAAACAGCCATGTGTTATAGGTGTAAAGTGACACAGCAAAAAGATCACCCAAGCTGGGAAATTTTGCTACAGTCCATGAAAGCTTTCTCAGAAAAGTTCTATTTGTGCAATAAGTGGTAGGTTGTGCTTGTTACAGATGTACCGCACAGGGCCGAGCCTTCTAAGAAATGCAGCTGTATCATCACAAGGAACCTTTCACCAGTAACTCAGTTCAATGAAACTTCTTCCACCTCTTAAAGGGAACCTATCACATGGAAAATGCAGTACATTCTGCAGGCAAGATGAAATATATATAGCTATATATAGGATTGTGGGAATCCGTTCAGTACTACTTGTCACTTATTCATAGACAAGTCAAGGAGGCGGTCCTATCAGTAATTGACAGCTATCACAGTCACTAATAGGACCGCCTCCTTGACATTTCACTGGATAAGGGCTCGTTCACATCTGCGCCTGGGACTCCGTTCTTCAGGTTTCCGTTTCCTGCACAAAATTGGGCAGGAGACAGAAACCTGCAGGACTCTTTCATACCCATTCATTTGAATGGGTTTGAAAAGTGTCCGGCCGTGAGCGCCCGTGAGCATTTTATACTCTCCACGGCGAAACCGGTTTTTTTAAACCAGACACAAAGTCAGACATGCAGTACTCTGTGTCCAGTTTTTTTAAAAAAACGGTTTAGCCGCAGAGAGCATAAAACGCTCACCTGCGCTCACGGCCGGACTCAGCATGACAGGTTTCCGTCTTCTGCATGCAGAAGATGGAAACCTGATAATGGAGTCCAGACGCTGGTGTGAACCCAGCGTAAATTACAGGTTATATTGAATTTTGTCACACTAGGCTATACATAAGACAGATCACTGCTATAGTAGAAGGATAAAACATAGAAAAACACAGCAAAAAAAAAACAATAAAAAATGCAATACTTTTTACAGCATTTTTTTGGAGTATTTTTTAAGCTGTGTTTCGCTACATGGGGTAGGCTCGGACTGGCCCTCCAGAGTAATGGTGAATCCCCTAGTAGGCCCCGTGCCTTTAGGCTTACTGCTGACAGAAAAATACTTTTGCCATTCTTTTATGCAAAAAAAGTGTCAAAATGTAAGGTATGAGCAGAAGTAAAAACTTAAAAATCCACTTTTTTGTTTTATTTTATGTATTTTCCTTTCCTCCCACCCCCCCAAATAAGCTCCATGGCAATACTTATGAAGAAATAAAGTTATGTCCACCTAAATGAAGGAGGATAAACATTATTACTAGTGACATCATTCATATGTTACCATGTACTAAGGCTGGGTTCACACTACCGTTATTTAATGTCCGTTGCTCTCATCTATCATAGGATAAAAGCAATGGGAAATAAAAGGCAGATGCAGACCCGGCCCTGACCGTGAGGTGTCTGTCTTCGTCAACCCACATGTTAAAAACAAATTTCCAGAACTTTCTACCATCATGTTCTCACTCTTCTGACATGCTTGCTGAACTTTTTCTACAAAAGTTAAACAAACGTTGACAGAAGAAAGTGTCCGTCGTGTTTTTTGCATTATAGTCAATGGGAATGGACACAGACAGAGGGGCCTCCATCTACTTCCATTAGTCTGTACTGTTAATGTCCGCTGCTGTTATCCTATGGTGGATGATAGCAATGGACTATAATAATAGTAATGTGAATATAGCATAAAGAGCATACTATCGGCCAAGTATATAGACACAAGAAATAAATTTACAATTTAAGATTTACAATATAAAAGAGATACTTTCAGGACAATTTTTGCAATTTTAATGTGACTGTTAGGCAAGAGCCCCACGTTTAGGAAACGCAGGTTCTTTTGTTGCAGATTTTGTTGCGCTTTTTTTTAGTCAAAACCAAGGACGGCTTCAAAAAGAATGGGAAATATATAGGACGTTCTTATACTTCTCCCTTCTGCTCAATCCACTCCTGACTTTGGCTCAAAAAACTGCACCAAAATCTGTTACAAAAAAACTGTTTCAACAACGTGGGGCCTTAGCCTAATGCATACCAGAGGACCAAAGAAGGACAAAATCTGCAGGAACAGAGTGAACCTTGGCAAATGTATACTAGGCCATGCTGTAATGCCCCTTTTTATAGACCCTCACACTGTAGTACTCTCATCTTGTGATCTCCAACCTTTAATGCCCCTTTCTTGTGGCTCTATATACTGCAGGAACAAATATACCCTCAGTGCCAATTTACATTGTAATTGTGTTACAGCACAAGATCGCCATCTGGTGGCCATACTGCATATTACATGTCTCAAAGATTTTTGTCACATTAATAAAGAGTAAAATAATGTAACAGGGTTTTCTTGATTTATTGAGAGGCATACTGAAATGGCGCATCCCTGGCTCTCTGTGTGCCAGAAAGTCAAATCCATGGTAGCAAGTAGCTGAGCAGCTCTTACCAAGCATAGATTACAGTAAATCTGAAGGGCCTATGGAGGTCACACACATCCATCTTTTCGGAGACAGCATAAAATGTCACAAATGTCTGCTTAAAACGTTCTTGCTCAAATTTTTTTAAAGCCACAGAGTGCCATAGGGGGTTTGATAAATTCCAGCCAACATGTTACGGTAAATCAGAATGTTTAATCAGAGAGAAAAAGTTAAGCTCACGGCTGTGAATGTATGATGGTGTATTTATAGTCATGTGTTTGTTTTGATTCTTTATATAGCACCAACATATTCCACAGCGCTTTACAGCTATTGTCATCACTCGCGGTCCCAAGTAGGACTTACAATCTCCATTCCCTATCAGTATGTCTTTGGTGTGTGGGAGGAAATTGGAGTACCCAGAAGAAATCTACACAAATACAGGAAGAACATACAAACTCCTGTCACCCACATACCAGTTTTCTACTCCTCCTCCTCTCAGGCTCCTCAATTTGTAGCTGAAACTGCATGTTGGATCCAAAGCTCATTGATATTTTGGGAGCCTTCATGAGGCAGAAGCGGTCACAGAGTTCCTCAGCTGAGACATACTGTAGACAATGGCACCTGGGGAAGACAATGTGGACAGCAACTTAAAGAGGACCTTTTGTGTCCTCCTGCACATGCGGTTTTATATATTGAATATATGAATATATACGAATTCAGCGCACTGTTGGTTTTACTGTTATGTGTCCCCACAACAGTTTTGGAAACTGCAACGCCTCCACTGCACGTATTTTGACCTATCCACTTTGCTGTGACTGTAAAACGATGCGTTTTTTCCACAGACAAAGCTCAGCATTTACACCATGTGGGGCTCCATCCTTAAAATAATATTTATTATTTATATTAGATATTCCCCAGTCATTGTGCTCTGTGCAGGCTCAGAATGGCCCACTGGTTAATAGGTGAATCCCCAAATGCAGCCCTAAGTCAGGGTGGACCCCGAGCAGACTGCATTCAGTGTGTAGCATACAGATAGGCAGCATACAGCAACTTAACCATCCTATGCAACCATATAATAAATTAGATTATTATTTTTAACTCTCCAAATGTGTGGCTGAGGTCACATCTAGGTGCAGAGGCAAGTTCACCCATATCCTCACTCCCCAGGGCCCACCTTCTCAATGTTACTGCTGGGGCCCCTTTAAGTTATATTGCTGCTGTCTGAGGCCTGTGTAAGTATGTATTCCTAGCTCACAGAGCTATGGGGGCTTTAGTCTTAGGTCAGCAGACTACTGACAGGACTACAAGACAGTCCGAGGCAAAGACTAGGCAACAAGCTACTACTGAAAAAAACAAACAAAAAAAAAAAACATGCCAGAATAATCGTAGGAGTTTGCAAATGGTGGTCAGTTAATATTTACATCTAGTACAATGGGCTCCCAAAATTAATTTTCACAGATGGGCAGTTTCCTCTGCGGACTTTCTGCTTCCATCATAACTATAGGGAAACCACCAGCATTTCTATAGGTATAATTGACACACTGCGCTTTCCACATGTTCACTGCACGTATTTTTTTTTTTTGCAATGTGTGGATGGGATTCGCATCCACTTTGCATGGACTGTGTAACGCTGTGTTTTGTTTGTTTATGCCACGTGGAGCCCTGGCCTAAATGTTACACTCCATCCCACTTAATAGTGAACACATATAACAGCAGGAGACTGACATTCCCAGCTCAGCACTAAGCTCTCCGCCCTGGAGGCCACAGGAGGGGGTACAGTCATGATGCTTTGGAGATGTACACTTCCTTGTAGATGAGAGACGCACTTCAGTACTAGAACAGCGTTCTTCCACCTGCACAAAAACATGGTACATATAGAAAAATGTAATTCTTAATATTGTTTTGAGGTGCAATATATTGCATAATAGAAATGGTAAAACAAAAAAGGGTTATGACAAGTGACACATTATTATGCTTAGTCATAGCTAAAACTGAAAAAAAGAAACTGTATCACTCAAAAACTGGTGGAAATAAGGTAGTTTGTAAAGTCAGTTAATGCCCAGTATATGGGATGACAATGTGCTTTAGGACCATGCAGCATCCATCCTATACAGCTGTGGTGGTATCAACTCAAAGTTTGCCCTTGTGAGTAATGACATGCTTGGAGTTGAAGTGTGACAACAGCTAGAGAGTCCTAGGTTAGAGATTACTGAACTCTGATACCTTGAACCATAGTCAGTCCTTCTTTTAGAAAGGTAACAGATGGACAGAAATTAACGCTTATGGAGCCACCCTTGCGTGCAGCTGAGTTATTTCCCTGAGAGACTTTGTTGCATGTGATCGGCGAAATGTGCACTCCAGGAGCATCTGCGTTGATGAGGTATCCTGTCCGCGTCTTTACCTACTGTTTTACTTCGTTATATATGTTTGTTTTTTTTCAGTTCCTCTTGGGTAAGACACAGTATAGATATGTTGCTTGCTTCACATATTAATGTTCCTGGATGGTTAATTAAGAGTACGTAACCTAAACCTTTAACAGCTGCTGACAACTAACACTGTTCTGTGTACTCTTAGCTCCGAGGTGGTAGTCCCGGAAATATATTTTCTTTCTCTGTTCTTCTTATGTCTAGTTATTGTAAGCGGACAGGTGTTACTTGCTTGTAGATTACTTAAACTTTTGAATACCAATTCCGACATCTAGAGTATAACTAAACTGTTTTCAAGTACTGGAACTAAGTGTCATTGCTTAATTGTTGCACTAATATTACTTTTTAACATACGATTTGTTTGAACCGGTTTATACCAACCCATCTACTCCATCTCCTTTTCTTTTCTTCTCTCTTTTGTGTATTTGTCACCCTCCCCGCCTCCCTCCCCCCCCATCACTAACACCTCCCCCCCTAGCTCATCAGATCCCTGTCCCCCAGGTCAGGAATAGTTGACGTACCAACCTATTGAGACGCATAATGCCCTCCTCAGATCCAGAGTCCCCAACTCTACTAACTTGTACCACCCTTAATGTAAAAGGTCTGAACTCGCCCAACAAAAAACACCATATTTGGCTCCTTCTCCACAAACTGAAATCGAATGTGGTATTCCTTCAAGAAACACATTTTAAAAACACTAAAATACCTAAACTTCCCACAAAGAGCTTCTCACAACACTTCTATAGCACGAACCCTGTGGCTGCGTCGAGAGGAGTGTCCATACTTATAGGAGATAAAATCCCTTTCAAACTCTCATAACAATGGTCTGACTCAGAAGGTAGAGCCATTTTCATTAAAGGTTCAATCGCTGCAGAACACTTCACTTTTGCGAATGTCTATGCCCCAAACAGAGGCCAAGTATCCTGGCTTATTGACACTCTCAACACACTGAAACTATTTCGAGAGGGTCATTTGATCTTGGGAGGCGATCTTAACGTAGCACTCCATCATGCAATGGATTCGTCCTCCTCCGCGACACCCTTTTCCCAGAGGTCATTAAGCGCACTTACAAGAACCCTACAGGAGTTAAATATAGTGGATATATGGAGAATACAACATCCTTCTGTTAAGGATTATACTTTTTACTCTCCGACTGGCCTTTCGTACCATAGAATCGATTATGTTTTTGTTTCAACTGAGCTTTTGCCTCTTGTACGCAACTCCTCAATAGGCTCTATAACTGTTACGGACCATGCTCCGGTAATAGCAAATGTAGAACTTAAACGCGTACCGAAGGGAGTGTGGTCGTGGAGACTGAACGAATCCCTCTTGGGTACAGATGAGAATGTTGAAACACTGTCCAAACAGCTCACGGAATTTTTTCAGATAAACTCCGACCCTGAGATCTCACCATCTATCATATGGGAATCACACAAAGCATATATGCGAGGTATACTGATCGCGATGGCCTCCAGAATCAAAAGAACCAAACAAAAACACCTAGATGATCTTCTCACTCGCATTGCCGCCTTAGAGAGGACGCACAAGAGAACTAAGACAGCATTGGTCCTGTCAGAATTGACGTCCTTGAGAGAGCAGTTACTGGACACTCTAAACACCAGATCGGCAAAACTTCACCTTCAATATAGGAAAATATTGTACGCGCACGGGAACAAAGGTGGACGCTTGATGTCCTCTTTGATTCATAGAGCCAAAGCCAGATCTTACATATCGACCATAAAGAAGAAAGACGGATCCTTAACCTCGGATGTGAAAGATATAGCTGACGAGTTTGTTTCCTACTACACCGACCTCTATAACCTTCAGGATCAAGACCCTACAGAATCCAGCCAACCCAGGAAAGAACTAATATCTAACTTCCTCTCCAAACTTACCCTGCCTGCGCTCACTGAGGACCAAGCTAGCGCCCTTCTCGAACCAGTGACGCTGAAAGAAGTCCTTACCACGATAAATAGCTTCCCACCTGGGAAAAGCCCAGGCCCGGATGGCATGCCATTGCTCTACTACAAAAAATTTCAACAAATCCTCGCCCCGCAACTTGTTACTATGTGCAATGATTTACTCACAGGTGGGAAGCTCCCAAAACAAACCCAAGAGGCACATATTGCCTTGATACCGAAGGAGGGCAAAGACCTGACAGCTTGTGGGAGTTACAGGCCCATATCGCTATTAAATCTTGACCTCAAAATTTGGGCGAAGATATTAGCGACAAGAATGCGCACCTTGATTCCTCACCTCCTAGATGCGGAGCAGTCAGGTTTCACAGTAGGAAGAGAGGGAAAGGACAATACCGCTCGCCTTCTCCTTCTGTTACATCGGGCCCAGTCCACTCGGTCACCTCTCTTACTGCTGGGAATTGATGCTGAAAAGGCATTCGACCGGGTGGACTGGATCTTCATGAGAGCTACGCTGTCCAGGTTTGGTTTTCCTGACCGGTTTATTGACGCAGTCTTCTCTCTCTATAGTTGCCCCCACGCAGAGATCAAGGTCAATGGCACACTATCCAATACCTTCTTGATAACCAATGATACAAGACAGGGATGCCCCCTCTCCCCCACCCTGTTTATTTTAGTACTTGAGACCCTGTTGCAATCCGTACGTCAAGATGGCAGGATACGGGGATTGACAGTGGGTGACACCACGACCTTCTCTACTGCATTCGCGGACAATGTCCTGTTTGTAGTTTCCAACCCGCATGAAGGCCTACCAGCAATCACAGAATTGCTTCTTCACTTTGGGAAGGTCTCCAGGTATAAAGCCAATCTGGGAAAATCAGAAATACTAAATGTCTCTTTACCCGAAAAGGATGTGGAAGCCCTAAAGAAATCTACCCCGTACCATTGGGCCTCATCGTCCTTGAAGTACTTGGGAGTCAACTTAACTCCTCGAGTTGACGACCTTTATGCTCATAATTTCTTACCTCTCACTCGAGAACTCAAGAAAGACCTAGACTCGTACCAAAACCTGCCCATATCCTGGTTCGGCAGGAAGAATCTTTTACAGACCTATATCCTCCCCACAATTATTTATAAAATGTCCATGTTGCCAATTTACCTTCCTCAATCTTTCTTTTCCTCGCTACGTAGTATGTTTTCCCGCTTTGTTTGGAAACAAAAACCCCCCAGACTCCCATGGTCCTTGCTGACCAGACACAGATATCAGGGAGGTATTGGCTTACCAGATATACGAAAGTATTACCAAGCGATCCAACTTAGATGGTGGGCTCATTTAACACACCCGATTGGCCCGAAAGTATTTGAACCATCTCTTACTGAACTTCAGAATCTCTGGCTCCCACCCAAAATCCTCAGGTCAGTGTGTACTAGAAACCCCTTGCTTACAGGAGCAATAGAAACCTGGAGGGATTATGGTCGCTCACTCACCTCGTACCCCTCCCCTTTAATGCCAGCGAGTGTGATTCCGGCTTTATTAGGCACCCCACAGACTCCCTACGATGACATGTGGCTGAAACTAAGATCCGCATCTCTCAAAGACCTGCCGCTTACCGCGTCACCTGCTCAAGATAGCTTGGTTCTAGCTTCTGGGATTTCGCATTGAATATCGTTCCTACATGGACAACACCTAAAACACTTCCTTGCACAACTAAGGGAGAAGTTCAAGATTCGACTTGAGTTAACAAATTTTGAGAAGCTTTTGCAGTCTAAAACTACAATGCTGCGTAAAATAGCGAATCTGCTCAAAAGGTTCATCTCTCCGCTGACGCATTATAAACCGGCATTCCTGAGTAGCTGGGAGATCGACCTCAATATCACGTTATCTGAAGAAGACACTCAAAAGATTCTAACCTCCTCCCAGGGATTCTCCACCTGTATTAGGATTAAAGAAGCTCATTACAAACTTGTTTCCAGGTGGTACAGGACTCCTGAATGGCTATTCCGAAGGGGCCTCGCGGATACTGATAAATGTTGGAGATGCTCTGCACACACAGGGTCCCTGTTGCATATCTGGTGGACGTGTCCACTAATTACCCCATTCTGGGAATCAGTAATAAAAGAGGTGCAGAAAATAACTAGGACATCTCTCAAACTACCTCCAGAGGCGATATTTTTAGCTCTTCCGAATGCAACGTATTCTCCAGCTAAAGATACCCTGGTCACGCAAATGTTGGAAGCGGCCAAACTGATCGTCCCCAGATACTGGCTCCGACCTGTCACGCCACCAATTACAGAATGGATAGCTAAGATTCGCGAAATCTCTAGATTTGAGGAACTGATAGGTTGGTCTAATCGGTCTCTGGACAAATATAAGAAAATTTGGTCCCCGTGGTTGAAGTCTCATAACTCGACCTTGACATAAAATCTAAGAGTATGCCTCGTCTCCATGGATCACACCAGTAGCCAAACGATCCCCTAGGCTTATTCCCTTTTTTTTTTTACACCTCATTTGGTGCAGTATCTATTGACTTTTATTCTCTCATATACTTTCTTCCTTACCCTACACATCCCTATCTTTACCTTCCCACCCCACTCCCTCATCGCTTTTGTCTCTTATGCATCAATCTATTGTAGTTATATTGATGTTATTGGAAGCTTATAAATAGAGAAATTATTGCCACTAAGCTGTTAACTGTGGTTTATTGTAACCTTTGATTTCGATAACACTTTTTTCTCAAAATGTTCTGCTGTTCACCCCCATGTGTGTCTATCCCCTTTTTCTTTCTGTACCCCTTATTTTTGAAAACCAATAAAAAAGTTTGAATGAAAAAAAAAAAGAAATTAACGCTTATGGCTGTATCATACAGAGAACATATTGGCCAGTTTTTTGCCATACCTGTGGCTGGCAGTCTAAGTCACTGTTGCTGTCTGATCTCTTTTGCTCTCGGTTGTCATAGAATACAAATCCAGCCTGACAGATACACGAACCATCTGATTCCTGGAATGAGCGATTCAGTCCTCGGCAGATACAGCTCTTGGAACCTTATGGTAATTTCAATGAAAAGAACATCATGGTAGTTTAATTACACCATCATACCAATGTGAATTCCTCCATATATTAAGTAATGAAGGAGTGTCAGGGATTAAACTAATGATACCTCAAATGTAGGCACTCATTGATCACAACAATAATCCCATGTGTTATACCTAATAGTATAATGATCTGCTACTGAACTCTCTTGACACTCAGCAATATAGCAATACAACAACTGGAGTTGCAAACCCTGGATTTTTGCCACCAAATTATGTGCAGTGGACAGGATGTGATTTCTAAAACCATTGCGGTTTTGGAAATCGCAGCATATCAGTTCTGGAAATGTTGTCTGTTTCCCTATAGGTATAATGAAAGCAGAAAGTCTGCAGAGGAAACCTGTGGGAAGAATGGTGATGTGTTGCCATCACGGTTTTTCCCACAGTGCTTTTTTGCTGTGGGACGCTACAAGAGGCCTTAGCATAAAGGGATTGTCTCATCAGGACAAGCCTATTTCCCCTATTAGGGCATATGAACATCAAAGAAGCAAATCTCTCTATACTAGTCACTAGTAACTGAAGCTAATGTAGCCTTTTATTCTAGCGAACCTAGTCTATTGGTGTACAATATTATAGGAGCATCCATTCATGTTAAGAGCTACCATTTAAGGGGGATGCCCAACCTTTTATTACCGATAACCTTTCCTCAGAGTAGGTCACCAATATCAGATCGGTGAAGGTTCAACATTTGGCACACCCAGCTGCCAAAACTCTATGGTAGACTGAGCCAAAAGCTGGCCGCTCTGTCAACTCTGAAGTGAATGTCCACTGTGTATTTCCGATCCCCAACAATCTGATACTGAATACTTATCTAAAGGATATGACCTCGAAAAGTCTGGACAACACCTTATATTTACTTGACAGTGGATCACAGCAGCAAGTAAAAGCTTATCATGGAGGGTTACTGTAAATGAACATTTTTAACTCCATATTGATATCTATTCCATAGTTTTTCCTTTTGGGCAATACTTGAGATTCTACATACCTGGTTGGGAGTAGGACGAGCTTCCACACAGAAAACATGACACTTGTGCAAAGAGGTGATTGTAAGTGCCGGCTGGGCATGGATGGCAGTCGCCTAAGTTTGTTCCTTGAGTGCTGTTCCCATAAGTACCACGTGGACAAGGGACTGGTACTGTGGCACTGGAAGGGCAGTAATGGCCAGCCAGACAGGGAAAGGACTTGTAGTTGTCCACGCCTATAGTAAAAATGGTGGAGAGCACATGGAAGCATTAGGTGCCAAGCATACTTGTTAAGATGTTAAATTTTTAGTAGTGAGCACCTCTCAGACATGCTGACCTTAGGAATGAAGTGTAGGTCTACTCAGGGATTTACAGTCTATATGGGCATATATACACAGATAGCTATTGATTACTAAATAGGATCTCCTACTTCACTACTAAGCCCAAAATGGATAGAAATGAATAACTTACATGTTATCCAGGACCTTTTCCTACATATGTTTTTCAGCGTGATTTACTTTAAAAGTGAAACCCCCTTTGTAACTATTTTTCCCAATAAACCTAGATCTGAAAACAAAGCAGCTTTGTAATAGGTTGTAATTAAAAGTTTCCTTCTGTTAGGTTAGTCAGAAGTAGGGCACATATAGACGGAAGCAAGACTGCAGGATCAGATTACTCAGTGTGTTTGTTGTCTGTTGCCAATGAGACACATATTCTGCATAGAAGATTCAGAAAAAATAGGTTGGACGATTTGTAATAAATATGTCGCAAATTTGCTTTTGTAATATACACTAAGAAAATAAATATTTGCTAAGGTGGAAAGATTAACAGATATCTTCTGACAGTAAGTTGTCTAAGTATGGCAAATGAATCCCACTTAGCAGTAAACAGTAAGTAAAATGTAACCTTTAGTTTGCCTATTGAAATGTAGGAAAAGTGACCCTATGTCCCATATAGAAATCCTGACTCCACATAATTACTATCTTATTGTCAATTGTCTATTTATGAATCAAAGACAATATTAGTTATTCATAAATAAGTCCCCACTGTGTTGCACACACACAGCCCTGGGACCTTTACTTAGTATTATATATCACTATATTATATCACTGCAGCTGGTCAGCCAGTATATATTGTCACCACTGTTCAATTAAAGTAAGCTGACAGGGAGATGAAAAGTCCCCCCTGCTCTGCCATAGAAGACTGCTGGTAACGCATACGCAATGCGGCGCAGGTGGAATAATGACGTCATCGCATTGCGCCACCTATACTACTACAGGGATAAACTTCAGTTGCTCCGCTCATCATGGGAGTGTGGTAAGATGAGTAAAAGATTTATTGTTTTCTGGTAAGGGAAAGGGATCTGATAAGAGGGCAAACTAGTATTAATGGGGGGCTGGGGGCAGCACCGCACCTCCCATGAGGCGACCTGAAGCGACCGCTTCAGGCGGCGCTATGTCAGGGCCCCAGGGAGGGCGGCATTTTTGCTTACCTAAGCCACTCCTGGACAAGCTGTCCTGGACTGGCTTAGCATCACCGTCACGAGCGGTGGATTGGGGAGGCCCCGTGGACGCAGCGCTGCTCCAGCGGCATCCCCTCACACTCAGGCAGAGAGCAGGTCCTCTCCCTGCCTGCTCTCTGCCTCCTAACGCCGCTCCGCCATCCCCGCTTAGCTCCGCCCCACCCCCTTCGCTCCATCCAACCCCCTCTGCCCCGCCCCCTCCTCCCGGGGGGGAGGGGCGGCTTTCTGTCGTCCGCCTCGGGCGGCAGAAAAGGTCGGTTCACCCCTGGCTGGGGGGGGGGGTAATATTTATAGTGGGGGAAGAGGAAATTATTATATATAATGCCAACTAATATTTATAGGGGAAGAACTATTTAGAATATTCTTATAATAAGGGGAGAAAGTTGTTGGGCCCCCACAGATACTAATTTGATGACCTATCCTCAGAATAGGCCATCAATGAAAAACTCATATAAAATCCTTTTTAATTAGGAATCTGAACATCCTTTGGAGTATCTAATTGTAAATCCTAGGACTTGTATTGACTGTACTTTTTATCTTTTACTTCTTATTTGTATTAATTGAAATTGTGATGCCATAATGTTAATATAATTATTCAGTGACATGATAATGTAATATGCTTAAATATGATAATGAGGATTTAATACAGGGAATAGGAGAATGGCACAAGAAATTGATGCATTACGTTGGTATGTATGAATACACTCACCTACTTAATAGACTTACCTAGCCAGTTTCTTGGTTTGATATATATGAGTACAATCTGAAAAGTTTTATTGTAGTCTTTCTTTATATGATAGCTATGAATGTATTTTAACTTATTATGGACCAGTTCTTGAATGAATAAAGAAAATAAAGAAAATACACTTGAAATCTGATATGTTTTAGGGTGGTATTATGAACAATTTATGTTCTAGATATATGAGTGCCAAAGGCTGCTGATCCTAGATGTAGAGCATAAGTAATACATATTCATAGAATTGTAAATAAATTACTATCCAGGTAATATGCTTGTACACACTAGCTTAAGCCTTAGGTGATATATATGTATATACTCACTACACTACTAATGTGTAGAATAGCCATAAGTGAATATGAATGTGAAGTGAACTGTATACAATGAATAGTCATAGTGAATAAATAAGGAGTTATATGACTCTATTGTTTATCAATATTAATGTATTATGGGGATATTGTCACTCCTTAGGGAGAGACCACCATGTAGGTGTGTGGAGTCTTACAAAGCCCTTTTCGCTCCACTGTGAGGGATCATGGGAAAAATATGCAAATATGTTTCCTAGGATGTAAACAGGGAAAGAGGCAGTGTTTCCCTATTTACATCATGGGAAACTTATTTGCATATTCTTCCCATGATATTAATGTATAAACCATAAACAATTATCAATGGATATTGTTTATAGAAATCATATAGTTAATCTGGTTGCCACTTCTGTATAATATTTCACTATAGTAGTTTTAATTCGCATTTGTGCCTGCTGGGTCTGTGACAAGTAAGTGTTAGTATACACCAAAATAATAAAAAGATATAGGACCTTGTAACATATAGTCACATGATAGCTCTAATATAGAGACATGGCAAAAATACATGCCCAACTCCTGTGAGGTCTGTGATCCTGGTAGACAATATATACTGGCGGACTGGCTGCAGAAGTCAGTTAGTGATATAAGACAGTGCTATACCATATTAAAGGTCCTATTGGAAAGGGTCATTTACCAGACAGATGTCAGGAACAAATGTTCATTCTCAAAAATTGCCCTGTCTAATAATGCTGCAAATTATGAGTGTGTCTGCTCATTTATTGGGATGTTGGATAATTTCAACAAGGCAAAACTATTATTGTCCGACAGCAGCTCATCGCCCTGTCTCATAAAGGCTCTGGTGGCGACGGACAATGAAAATATATGCCGGGGGGATCAACAGCTTCAGTGATCTAGCCCTCTGCATGACCACTGCAATGACATGTTTTACAGCCTGGTGCTTATTAATACATATTTTTAGGTATAATAGAGCCTACAGTAAAAGTCCCCTGGCTGTGTATGAGCAACACAGATGTGGCTTATACAGATGTAGCACTGTTTAACTTGACTTTCTGTGCTGACATATCCTGTCTTCGAAGGCAACAAATTATACCTAAGGAAATGCCAGTGGTTTCCCCATAGGTATACTAGAAGCAGAGAGTCTGTAAAGGAAACCTCTGTAGACTTTCTATGAAAAGCGCTGCAAGAAATACAGTGATGCGTTGCAGCCGTGGTTCTCCCCACAGCACTTTTTTGCTGCAGGAGACTACTCGAGGCCTAAAATGTGGGCTGGTGTTTGGAGACACCACATGTAGAAATACTAATTTTCTCACAATACACAATACGTTCTCACCAGAATACCGTATAACCCACAGCAAGTTACTTTATGTTGACAAACTATAAAAACAAGCTAAAGATTAAGTAAAAGTAAATTTCCTTTCATAATGGAAAATCGTGTAACTTTGGTCTTTAGACATGTAAACATTCAATTAAATCTCTGCTATCTTTATGGTATGTGTAGGAATGTTTCCGCAACCCTATAAACTTCTGTATACATATGAGTAGATGTATTTATAGGGGCAAGGATAAAGCAGCCGCCATAAAAGCCGCCCAGGCCACAGGTAATACCATGCTGTGATGGAAAACTACAGGCAACACACTGGCTTTGGATGACCAACCCAGGAGAACTGGATTCTACCATGATATTACACTATTAGCATATGGGCAGATGTGGAGCAATAACCTGATTTACAGGTACAGCAATAGCTTCAATATCATAAGAGTCATTCTATAGTGCCACAGTAAGAAGGATCTGCCCAATAGTCTTATCACATGGTCAGACTTGTTCTCCACCAGTGTGTATATAGAAGGGACAGGTGGCTTATGGGTAGGGTGTAGCTGTGATTTGGAACATCATGTTGCATTTTATATCTATATATAATATTAAGTTTGTATTATTATCAAACACTAAGCCAAATTACATCATATCTTCTATTAAAGTCACATCCAAAACTGTATTTATTAATGATAAAATATGTAAAAAATTAAGAATTTATGAACATGTAGCCATTCAGTGTGAATGATAAGGCAGTTCCATCAGTCCACAATCCGCACCAGTCATGATACAATGTGCCCATGGTAGTGAAGTCACCTACTTGTTTTTGGTTTTACCTTGTGGGCAGCTGTATCCGGCTGGACATGGCTGGCATGTGACATCTGAGGCGTTGGCACTGCGATAAGTCCCTGGTCCACATTTACTACATGATGTCTCAGCCAAATCCCGAAGTGCGATCCCATGAACAGCTGTACTCCCTCCTGGACAGGGCATCATGCGTACACTACCAGGTGGGCAGTAATAAGGGAACGTGCAGCTGGAAGGCAAGAGCGGCACCCACAGTGGCTGGTAAGTGGCTAGCTGGAATAATTTATTAAATTACTGAAATTCTTATCAGGTGCTGAGCAGTCTTGTCGAATATGTTGATGTATACAAATAAAGGAATAAATACTTATTTCAGAGGCTTGTGAAGTTTGTATAACCCACACTCAGTAGTTCATTTTTCATGCTAAAATCAATAAGTGCTCCCTGTGATACATTCTCATATATAGACATATAGTGGATGTATATCACACTGGATAAATCCTCATCCATACAGAGATGGGGATTAGACATACTCACAGTTGGGCACTGATGTTATAGGTGGTAGATCCCTCGGGGCAGAAGAAGCCACCAGGACATAATGGAGGAATTCCTGTACGCGCCATACAGTATGATCCCGCTCGGCAAGGAGTTTCACTGATAGAACCTGATATGATAGAATTATTAACTATCTTTAGTTCATTCTTCATAACTTTCTGTTGCTTTTAGATATCAAGATAATACAAAGCCTCCTATGTGGCTTTAAGTACTGGATGTATTACAATTCACACATCTTTTCTAGACCTCTGAGTGGTAAATTTATTTGGTTGCAGATCATTGATGGATTGTCTGTTCTGCATTACTACATTCTGTACTATGTATATATTTTTTAATATCTGTGTCAATGCTTTTGGCAATTATTACATTTTCTGCATTGAAAACCATGGCAAATTAAAAATTACAAAATATATTGTGCAATGAAGTATTTCCCTTACAGTATTGTCATAATCGCATTGGAGGAATGAACAATTCACAGGAAAATATTTCCCATCTCTAGGGAAGGATTCTTAGGATTATGTCATTGTCTCAGTGACCTGTCATGTCTGCAGATACTGCAGGAACTTGTGGTATTATTGGATAATTACAGGGTTGCTCAATCCTATGTAAATGAAGCATATTTATTGCATACACACAACCATATTTATTTTCCGTATACTATATGTAATTACGGGCAGCCATTCATTTCTGTGAACCCATGCATACGCCCATATTTTTACAGATCCATGTGGGGGCTGTAGGATCAAGCCACAAAATATTCCGGACTGTTTTTATAGCTTGGTCTCGCCAATCCTATTGATAAGATCTGCTTGAAACATTTACTGCACTTGGAAGCCAGTCGTGTGCCATTTATTTCATTTTCCACACAAATAAAGTCATGTGATTGTGCTTAGTTAAAATGTCTGCAGCTTTTATTATATATCCTTTAATTCCTGACCTTTGTTCAGATCGCGCAATGAACTTGGTGAATACATATCCAAATTTCCATTAACATCTGTCCTGATCTATTCCTGCTCATACAATTGATGCTTTGCTATGGCTAACTTCACACCATCACCTTCAATTTCATTCCATTGTTCTGACCCATCCATTGATTCCATCTTATTTTTTACATTACATTAAATGATGACAGATGACATGTGCTCCATGTGAGTCCATTATTCTACTAGTTTTTCAGTCTATTGTTCTGATCCTATGATGGAGCAGAACAATGGACTAAAATAATGCAGAATTGAAGTTAGCCTTAATGTATCAGCAAAGGCAAGCTCTTTACATGCACAACTAATTTGGTGGCCATGGAACCCAAGTTGACAGCTCTTTATCTCTGTGATACACTGTAGCAAAATTCAGCTGGGTAAAGGCACAGTAGGACTAGGCCTATTCAGTTCATTAATAAAATTCTACAAAATGGTGGCAAAAAATAGCAAATCTTATTAGAAACTTTCAGAACGTTTTAATATCAAAGGATTATGTAGATAATCTTGTTTCCCTTAGTCCTAACAGCGGCACAATGTGGGGGGTATTTCGTGCCCCTGTGTGCTGGTAGGACAGGCGGAATTTTAATTAGCCATGTATTAATTTCACATGGCTTGTTCCCTTTAAGAGGGCACAGATACCTCCCCCCTGTGCGTAAATAACAAGTAATAATACATACATTCCAAAATAAACAACAATAGGGGGGGAATCCTTGTGCCGCTGTTAGGACTAAGGGAAACAAGATTATCTACATAATCCTTTGTTCCCTGTCGTCCCTACCAGCGGCACAATGTGGGGAAATAGCAAGTAATCCCCATAAGGGTGGGAGATTAAACACAAGCAGAATGTAATACAGTACGCCCGAAGGCAGTAGCTTCTGAGCCATACCGATCAAGTCGGTAGTGCTTCACAAAGGTCAATTCTGAAGACCAGGATGCTGCTGCACAAATCTGGTCCAAGGTGAGAGCCTTGACCTCTGCCCAAGAGGTCGATACTGCCCGCGTCGAATGGGCCCTTAGGACGGTCGGCGGAGGTAAGTTCTGACTCACAAACGCCAACTTGATTGCTTCCTTCACCCAGCGAGAGATGGTGACCTTAGAAGCCTTGCGGCCTTTATGGCCCCCTACATAATTTATTAACAAGTTCTCAGATCTCCTGAAAGCGCGTGTGCGCTGAAGGTAAATCTGCAGGTTCCGGACTAAATCTAGGGTATGCCACTTCTCCTCCTCAGGGGAAGTGGGCACGGGAAAAAAGGTTGGCAAGCAAATGAGCTGACTCACATTCGCCCTAGAAGAAACTTTCGGCCTGAATCCTGGCAGAAATCTCAACTGAACACGGTCTTCAAAGAAGGCAATGTAAGGAGCTTCCGATGAGAGTGCTTGAAGCTCCCCTACTCTTTTTGCCGAGGTGATAGCGAGGAGAAAAGATACCTTATAGGTCAGCCACTTTAGATCCACCTCCTCCAGAGGTTCGAATGGAGCAACACAAAGTGCCGTTAGGACCTTGCTGAGGTCCCATTGGTGGACAGGAGCAGAAACTGCTGGTCTCAGCCTAGTTGCCCCTTTGATAAAGGTGCTCACTAAAGGATCCTGAGACAACCGCCTCCCCAGATAGGCGGACAAAGCGGCTACATGTACCTTCAGGGTAGAAGCTGCAAGCCCTCTGTCTAGGCCGTCCTGCAGGAAATCCAGGATCGCCCTCACAGGGGGATCGGAGGAGTCCACTTCGTGTTCCGTGCACCAGGCCTGGAAAATATTACCGATCCTACGGTAATTCTTATTGGTCGAGGTGGCTCTGGCGCTGGCTAAAGTCCTTAGGACGCCTTGAGACAGTCCTCTATTCCTTAATAGGGACTGGTCAACCTCCAGGCTGTCAGATTGAATCTCCTCAGATCGTGGTGTCTCAGCTCTCCTTGTGTCACCAGATCTGGGAGGGGGGGAAGCCTCCAATACCTGCCTTGACTCATCCACATGAGCTGGGCAAACCAAGTCCTTTTCGGCCAGAACGGGATTATGGCAATTCCCGAGACTTGGTCCTGTCTGATTTTCATCAATACCTTGGGTATGATGGAAACTGGAGGGAAAATGTATATCAGCCTGAACCTCCATGGGATGGACAGGGCATCCACTGCCAAGGCATTGTCCTCCTGGTACAGAGAGCAGAAGGTTTCCACCTTGGCGTTGAGTCGGGTTGCCATGAGGTCGACATCCGGAAGGCCCCATGTTTGGACAATCTGATGGAATATGTCTTGATTGAGAGACCATTCTCCTGATACAGGGATACCCCGACTCAACTGATCCGCTACTATGTTCAGGGAGCCCTTGATGTGAACAGCAGATAGGTGGGTCAGATTCTTCTCTGCCCACGTGAAGATCAAGTTCGCCTCTCTCAGTAGGGCTGGAACCCTGGTGCCGCCCTGTTTGCTCAAGTATATTACCGTCGTCATATTGTCTGACCGGACCTTGACTGCCTTCCCTTCGAGAAAGGGGGCGAAGTACTTCAGCGCCAGATACACTGCTTTTAGCTCCTTCAGGTTGGAGGTTCCTACCTCTGGATTCCTCCACAGACCCTGGACAGTCCTGCCGTCCAGGTGGGCTCCCCATCCCGAATGGGACGCATCTGTTGTCAACAGGGTCCAACGAGGTTGAACCGAGGACCTTCCGTCTTTCAGGTGTCTCCACCATCTGAGGAAAAGACGGGTACCGGGAGAAAGGCAGATCTTCCTGTGCAGTCCCCGTGGAGATCCGTTCCAGGCTCTCAACACTTCCATCTGAAGGGGACGCAAGTGCCATAAAGCCCAAGGGACCGCCTTGGCTGAAGAAGACATCAGGCCTAGGACCCGCATGGCGGTGCGAATGGTGATCCATCGGGACCTGAGGAGGCCCCGAACCGAAGCTTCTATTTTTGCTCGCCTTGGACGAGATAGGAAAATCTGCATGCTCTGGGAATCCAGAACAAACCCTAGGAATTTCTTCCGGGTGGATGGCACTATTTCTGACGTCTCCCAATTGATCAGCCAACCTAACTCCTGGAGGAAGGCGATGGCTATCTGGAGGTGGTGATGGAGAATTGAAGTAGACTGAGCTTTTATAAGCCAGTCGTCGAGGTAGGGAACCACGAAGAGGCCTTGAAGTCTGAGAGCGGCGGCAACTGGTGCGACCATCTTGGTGAATACATACGGAGCTGACGATATGCCGAATGGCAGAGCAGTGAACTGTAGGTGCTCTCTGTGACCAGCCATAAGAACGGCTATACGTAGATATTTCCTGTGTGGCGGGAAGATGGGGATATGTAAGTAGGCATCCTTCAGGTCCAGGGTGACCATGACCTCGTTGCGCAATAGGAAATTGGTTACTGAGTCTATGGACTCCATCCTGAAAGGTTTTTTCTTTATGAAGAGGTTGAGGAACCGAAGATCTATAATCATCCGCCACCCTCCTGTGGACTTTGGAACCAAGAACACGGGTGAATAAACTCCTTGACCCACTTCGGGAGGAGGGACCCTTTCCAGGGCCCCCTTTAAGAGATATTCTGCGACGGAAGCCTCCAGGCAGTCTTGTTGTAGGGCTGGTAAGACCCGCGTAGTGATGAAACGATCCACCGTAGGATGGGAGAACTCTATTGCGTATCCTCGCTGAACAACTTGAAAGACCCATGGGTCCAGAATGTGAAGATGCCATGCCACAAGGAAATTCGAAAGGCGCCCTCCTACGGGAGAGCTGGTCACAGAGAGCGGCGTCTCCTCAAAACCCCTTCTTCTTAGGGTCCTCCTTGGGGATCCCGCGACCCGCCCCTTTCGGACGGTATCTGGGGCGTCTCTGGCTTCCTTGTTGAGGCCTGTATTGAGACGTGGAGCCTCGACCCCTAGAAGGGGGAGGCCTTCTTTCTCTGGTTGCTTGTGGTAGTGATCTCCCTCTACCATCAGCCAATCCCTCCATCAGATCGTCCAGCCCTTGGCCGAAAACCTTCCCAGGTTGAAAGGGGAGGGAACACAAAGAAAACTTGGAGGCGACATCAGCCCGCCAAGGTTTGAGCCACAAGGGCCTCCTGGCGGCGGTATTGAGGGCCATGGCCTTGGAAGCCAGCTTCACCTGCTGTCTTGCCGATTCTCTCAGGAAATCCGTAGCGAGACGGATCTCCCCCATGGATGCCAGGATGTCGTCCCTGTTAACCCCGGAGTCGATATCCCGTTCCAGGCGGTCCAGCCGGGCTTGAAGCTTATCAGCTACTTCCGTTGAGGCGATGCCCACCGTCACCTGGGCTGAAGCAGACGAATACGCCTTCTTGAGCGTTGAATCCACTCTTCTATCAAGCAAATCCTGAAGATTTGACCCGTCATCGATGGGCACGACAGTGCGACGGGAAAGCTTAGAGATGGCTAAATCCACCTTGGGTGGCGGACCCCAGCGATCCAGCTGGGAGGGATCAATCGGATACACTGCTTTGAAAGCTCTGGTGGTGACGTAAGCCTTCTCCGGCTGCTTCCATTCTTGTTCCATTAGGCTGGCCATGGAGGCGTCCACTTGGAAAACCCTCCGCTTCCCAGAGGTGGACGCAGAGGCTTCCCCCTCGCCAACCTGGTCCCACGACCGGATGGCCTTCAGCAGTTTATTAGTCTTTTCCCGATGGAAAATTGGTCTGCTGGTACAGGAGGACTGATCGTCCGATGATATGGACACCTCCTCCACCTGGAGGCGCTCCAGGGAGGGCAGTGAAGCAGAACGCCTTTCCACGCGCTGCTTCTTGGTGAGCTGAGCCAGTGAAGTACGGATATCCTTTAAAGAATCATCCTGCAAAAAACACAAGGATACTTAGAAGCCGGAGGGGACCCTTCCCCTCTTTGCGGCAACCGTACTCACCATGTACTCCTTGACCCATGCTACCATATCACTGGTAACGGGTTCCTCCCGCAGAGGTCCCCTGCATTGCTGGCAGCGTGACCAGTCATAGCCTAAAGGCAAAACAATGACATTCAGGATACTCCCACCATTGGGAGAATTAGCAGACGAAAAAACCGCACCTACCATCAGGTAGTGGAACGTCACAATCAATGCAAGCCAGGTGTCTCCTTTTAGAAGACTTCTTCCGTCTTACTTGATCCCCGGGAGGGGTAGAAGAGGAAGACATGACAAATAGAAGCTAGCTTTCAGCGATACCTAAGCATGGAATATGAAACATCAGAGGAGTACATTCAAGGAACCATATGAGGAGACTCACCCAGCTTCTGCAGGCCACTTACCAACCTTCAGCAGAGTTTGCAGTAGAATAAATGCAGATTGAAGCGGTAACCACAAGCCACAGCGGAGAAACCAGCTAGGGATTAGACTAGCAGGCAATGAGGGATGCAACCTGCCCCCTTTTTTACAGCCCCATATCCGGAAGGGGCGTGGCCTTAGTCAAAAGCTCCGTTCCTTTGCCCTTCATAACACTCCTAGCCCTTCAAGTCACGCTCCCCCTTTGAGCCAACTACATTGGCACGTACCTTAATCTCCTGAGGACCTCCAGTGTCCAACGCTGCTGTTCGCGTGGTCCCGGAGCGGCGAATGCCGAAAACCGGAAGTTGCCGGTGTTACACTTCTAAACGACCGGCCGGAACCCTCCTACACAGAGGAAGGTTCCGCGAAAACCGGAAGTTCCCCTCATGGAGCCGCGCGAACACGCCGGCTGGCTGCGCGCGGCTCCGAAGCCCAGCAGGACTGGATGCCGGGGAACAGGAGGTAGGATTGCGTGAGGGAGGTGGGCAAAATAGGTAACTTTAATCTTACCTATTCTCTTTGCAGGACCGACAGAAGTCCAAAGGGGCAGAGTGCATCATTGAAGACACCTGAACAGGTCTGAGCAGGTAAGTACCTGAAACTTCTTCTTACTCTTTCTCTTTAGGAGGACACAGAGTCCTCCCCACCTGTCCGATCCTTTACACAGGACAGAAAAAAACGCACAGGGGGGAGGTATCTGTGCCCTCTTAAAGGGAACAAGCCATGTGAAATTAATACATGGCTAATTAAAATTCCGCCTGTCCTACCAGCACACAGGGGCACGAAATACCCCCCACATTGTGCCGCTGGTAGGGACGACAGGGAAACAATGGTTAGGCTTATTTACTGAACATAAAACACATAACATTTGTAATAGGGCTCAGAATTTCATATGAGTACCATATTGTGCAGTCCACATGGCTCTACTGATATATTTTCTGTCCCTGAGAAGAATGTGTTGGGGACAAGAAGGTCAGGTCACCTTTTTAAGGGGGCAGCAATACCATTAGCACTGGTGTAGGGTCCATCTAGGGCTTGAAAGGGCTCTTCACTAGCAATCTGCAGATATACCTAGACCTCTACGTGCATACCCTGAAAATTGACTGCATTAATTCCACTGTCTGTGAATGGGGGCTATTCACATGAGTGATATTTTGACGTCAATGAAATCTATTTTTGACCATTTTCATGAATCCCTATGTACTGCAATGTATGAGAAATCCATTAAAACTGGTGCCCCTTGGGTGTAAAATAGATGTTAAAAATGGACATTTTTCATGCCCATTTTCACCCATGGTCATTTGAGTCTAGGCTTAGGAATGTGACCCACAGTAGCTACAGGTATTTACTTGGATACATAGTTTTATTTTCAAATAGTGGTTTTAATCATGTTAGAATCATATCTTCTATCTTGTACTTTGTCATAACTCTTTCTCTAGCAAAGATAAATCTTGTCTCAAAAGGAAGTGGTTAGACTAATTAACATGGAGATGCTATGGGGATCAAAGAAGGAAAACCCTTTTCTTCTCTAGGTAATAAGGAAATGGAATGCTAATGAATCCTCATGAATCTGATCAGCTTTAGGGCTGCACCTCTGTCTTGTCAATATAGAGTGTGTAACACAGGATGCCTATAGAAACACTGGAAGTTAGATCCAAGAAGTGACACAAAAGTCTTTGATGTGTAATTATCTTCTGAGCCTTGAAATACACATACTGTATACAGTGACTGTAGGGGGGTAGTTTCCTGTTGAAGTGTAATTAGTCAGCACTCCACATCCAATCCTGAAATGTTATAAGTCCAACCTGCTTTTGTCTGTATAAATATTGCCTCTTCTGTAACAATAAATCAGAACTCACTTGATACACTATCAGCTGCGTGTGTGTGCGTGTGGCTTCTCCAGGCCTGTTAATTAATTATTAATTTGGAGCTCTGCAACATACTCTTATGAGGACAATTTAATGTCCCCAACAATCATTTGTATTAAAAGTTAAAGCGTAGGTAAACTTTTGATTTTCTGGCAGCATAAATTTTGTAATTTGTAATTTTGTCTCCTTTATGTGAAATCCTGCACTTCTTTATCCTTTCCCTTGCTTCTCTACTGGGAGATGTCCTTGCGCCTCACTGTGTGAGATAATAGGGGCAGTGGAGGGTCACTTAAAATGGTTCTATCTGGGGCATTATAAATCTTCTACCTGTATTATTTCAAGAGATATCTCTGGTTGAAAATCTAGATGGGACGGGGATATTTACATTCAGCTGCTTAAAAGACAGTGAGAAGCGGGTACAGCTCTCAATAGAGAAACAAGGGAAAGGACAAAGGAATGCAGGATTTCACAGAAAGGAGCCAAAATTTGCTATTACTAAATTTATTAATGATAGAAATGCTGCAAGAAAATTAAAAGCTGCTTTTTATGTAGCAGATTTTGCTGCAGTTTTTTGAGCCAAACGCAGAAGTGACTACAAATGGCAAATACATAGGAAGCTCTTAGGTCGGGTTCAGACAGGGTTTTTTGGTCCAGAAATTGACGCGGAGGCAGTCTCAGATTCCGGACCGAAAAAAACGGCTAGCCGCGCCTAGATGCACTGCATCGGCATCCAGTCGCGGCATTCCGCTCTGGATTAAGCTCAAATGAATGGGCCTAGTCGGGAGGGAGGTGTCGCGAGGCGGATGTCCGCGGCTGATTCCGTCTGAATTCTTTTTTTCCACAAGTGGGAACAAACCGCTTGCGGAAAAAGGAAATGACGGATCCCATTGATTTCAATGGGAGGCAGTTTTTTGAGCAGGATTTTGACATGGAATCCGCGTCAAAATCCTGACTAAAAAACCCTGTCTGAACCTGGCCTTACACTTCTCCCTTCAGATTGATCCACACCTGGTTTTAATTTAAGAAACCACAGCAAAATCTGCAACAAAAAAAATGCAGTTTCAAGTTTTAGATCCCCTTTTGTTCAGTGAATAGGGATTTCCAGTAATCCAGAACATTTCTATCATGGAGTAAACGCGCGTGTATTTTGGCAAAATACACGTGTAAAAATACACGTGTAAAAATCAGACTCCCATTGACTTCAATAGCATTTTCTTTTACACGTGTAAAAAAACACGTAGAAGGAAAGCAGAATATAAAGGAATGACTTTTTTCCTACTTGAAAATACACATCTAACTTTGACTCAAAAAAGAACCAAAATCTGCAATATATAAAAAAAACTATTAAAGCTCAACCACAAAGGCTTTATTTAGGTGCAAAGTTTTATTTCCTATTTAGTCTCGCTTTCTCCATTCTTATTTTACAAGCTCAAAATGAGTCACTGGATCAAATATTTAGAAAGGATGAAATAACTGATGGTAGAGATACCAAATGTGTCCTTCAGAGTGAAAACTATTGCACAATAAGACTCCAGGTGAACTGGAAATGGGGGTGGACTACATCAGCCTGAGTTATACCTATTAGTGTGATAACTAATGGAGGGTTGGCAGACAGATCAGGGTCATTCATCTAACTTTTTAAAAGCAGATTCCATAGCTGCCTCAGACCTTTCCTTAGTGCTACTCTCACATAAGGAAGGTTTCCCAACACACACATAACAGTGCCCAAACCAGTGATAACAGCATTCAAGAGGTTGTCTGGTTTAGACAAGTCAGGAACCAGCAGCTATACAGCTTCATGCACATAATTGTGTATTATTTCCAATTACAAGTCCATAATATTTGGATCCAATCATTTACATGGCTCCATATACACATCTGTATGTGGGGGCCATCCAGCCTAATGAAAGGGTCTGTAAGAACATGGATAGCACAAGCATGACATCCATTTTCCAGCTGACCAAGGTTGTGTAAGTTAAATTACTCTATATAGAATGGCAAATAATACTAAAATACATTGACTAAGTGCCTCTATTGTACAGATTGTTCACAAATCCTATATCTACATACCAGGTGGGCACTCAAAGCCAGGTCTGCAGGGGAATCCTATACTGTTAGCTTCGAGAGTCACGTCTGGGTTGGGGCAATAATATCCTGCTGGGCAGATCTTACAGTCATGAGCAGATGAAGCTCCTGGTTCAGCTCTTAAAGTACCAGCAGGACAGGGTAACGGATCACTCGTACCTGAGCACCAATACCCTGAAGGGCATGGGTAGTCTTCATACAGAATAGTACCTAACATTAAAAAATACACATATTTAGCAACTGCAACAGGTAAGGACATTTTTAAATGAAATCAGTCTTGTCCTAGTGAAAGTACAGTTGTATTGGAAGAGTCAGCTTATGAGGCATGCATCCATGTGTCATAGAAAGTTATGACTTACTGTATTTCTTTCAGAAGACATTATTGTCATGCTATGGCATAACTAAAATCTTGTGGGCTCGGTGCAATCTTTTGTCGGGGTCGTCTACCTCATCCCTACAGCAAATTCCTGATAGTGATAGTTACGGCTGCTAAGAGTTTAATCCACTTTAGGCCGGGTTCACACGATGTATTACGGCACGTAATGTGGTACGTAGACGGTGCGGGAGCTTTTGCGGGCCGTATACGCTCCTATTGTTTTCAATGAGAGCCGGTATAGTATACGCGGCGCTATTTTCCGGCCGCGACTTTGCGGCCGCCGCAAAATAGCGCTGCGTATACAGTTTCCACATTACGTGCCGTAATACATCGTGTGAACCCGGTCTTAGTGTGGTTAGGGTAATTTGGGGGTCTCCTTGGCTTATGGGCCAGATGGAAGCTGCAATCTCAATACTGATGCCAGAGCTTATGGGCCCCGGTGTGACTACACCGTCTGCACCCCCTCAAGTTACACCCCTGCTGTCATGCAATGTTTGTGCACCAAATAGCAGGGTTTAATTAATATTCAGGAAAGTTAGGCACCATTGTAATCATAATTAACATTATAACATTTTTTTCATTCTTCTTTGTTCTCAAGATTAGTAGAGGTCCCATAGGTTAAATCACCCTACCCATAACACATTCATGGTGTGTATATGCATCTATGTAAATTATATTACCAACCTGATAATTTGCAGTAATAACCAGGGGGGCAGGGTTGGCAGTCACCAACTCTCTCTGCCCCTGCAAGGGCACGGTAAGTGTGAACAGGGCATTCCTGAGGTTCAGCTAAGTGTGTGGAATTGGTCTGATTTCCTCCACTGCAGTAATATCCAGGTGGGCACAGAACAGGTACCGGGTTGCCTAAATAAAGTCAAAAGTATAGATGTGATCATCCAGGAGGGTGATTAAATCAAATTTATGAAATAAAAATAAAGAAAATGGCACCTTCTTTACACCAGTATCCTCGCGGGCAGGACCCACAATCTTCCCTGTGCCTTCCTCCAGGAGAGCCTCTTACTGTGTTAGCAGGGCATGGGATGGGCATTACAGTGCCTTCCTGGCAATAGAAACCTAGAAGAGCCATTACGAGGGGCACAACATAAGATGTTGACATAAAGGCTTGCTTATTTTAATGGGATATTCTGATAAAGATAAGCATATAGGAACTGCCTGACTTCTGAATTATTTTCTGTCCACACAAAGCAGGACATGTATCACTTATACTCATGATAGGTAATGAATGCATGGTCACCAGGGGTCCTAAGTCCCTCATACCTCCTCATTGCAAACCTATGATGAGGAAGAGTTTGCTACTACATTGACGATCTGTGGGGATGATGAAACTGACAAGGCCAGTGGTCATACTTAGAGGAGGGACACTGGGACTACTGGCCCTTCTTCAAGTGTTCTGTGTTGCCCCTAAAAATCATACTTTTATTACCTATATTCTGCACTTATAGGAGCATTTTTCTATGTTTGCATTGCGTTATGTTTTATTGCCCAAGACTGACCTTGGTTTGTTATACCAGGGAAACAGGAGGAGACTTTCATCATAGAGGCTTGCACACAACAATGTACAATATGTAATGCAGAATATATGTGGATTCCGACCCAAGGAGTAACTTGAATCTTCTGGTCCCTAATGCAAAATTTTTAATTGGTTCCCCAATAATGTGTTATCTATAATATTAGCGTTTTTTTAATGTTATTGAAAGGTCTTTGGATCCCTAAGGCTCCAGAGCCCAATAGCAATTTCCATGTCTAGACCCCCTACAGCAGCTCTTCTGATTCCCGCTGTCAAAGCCTTGGGCATCAGACTGTTTTTCTTAGACACAAAGGAATGAATTATTGATGAATATGTTTTGCTGATGTGGAGCACTTCTTGTGACGTACAATACACTCAGTATGGGCTAGGGGTCAATTACAGCCATGGTTTACAGCAATTAGCTGCCAGTACTTCAGCATTGTACTGGCTTTTATATCAGATCCAAGGATGATGTGATGCTCTCAAAAGGCTAAAAGTAATGACCACACAAAAGTTAGACCTGTAATGAAATACTAAACAGTTCAATGAAGTCCATAAAGCAGACAAGCTTCACAACTGAATAAATGCATAGCTCTTATAATACCGTCTTCTTTTACTTCCTGGCATAGGCCTCAGATCACACAAATTTCTGAGATGGGGTCACTTGCAGCAGAAGTGGCTCACAGCCCACACATTTCTAGGTTCTTTGCTCCTTTTTACTCATTTTAAACTAATGGGATGTATATGTTTCTGTCTGGCACTACTCACCTGGTGGGCAGATCCCTGCACACATCTGCCCCCAGTTACACTCAGTCAGTGTGCTTCGGCTGAAGTTCTGGACATATGGTGTGTATTCTGAACTCCCAGATAGGCAGAAATGACCAGCCGCACAAGGCCCTTGCAGCTTACCTCCCCTGTGCATCAGAAAGGGCAGCAAGAATTAGGGTATGTGCACATGAGCCAGTTATTTTGCACATATGTCTACAGTTGAAAATACGCTTTGTAAGGCCTGGTTCACATCTGCATTTGGTATTCAGTTTGGGAAATCCGCTTGAGGACTCCCCAAACAGAATACCGAATGCATTAAAAAGTGGTGAGCAATGGAAGCACAAGGACCCCATAGACTATAATGGGGTCTGTGTGGTTTCCACACAACTCATGTGGAGAGAAAAGTACTTCATTAAGTATTTTCCTCTGTGAACAATTCATGCGGACACCACGCGGAAAACACATGGACCCCATTATACTCTATGGGGTCCTTGTGCTTCCATTGCTCACCACTTTTTAATGCGTTCGGTATTCTGTTTGGGGGAGTCCCCAAGTGGACTCCCCAAACAGAATACTGAATGCAGATGTGAACCAGGCCTTACTCTAAATAGGTAGTATACAAAGGGTAAGGTATTACCATCAATTTAGATTTGAACAACTTGGGTAACCCTGAACAAACAAGTAATAAAACATGCCCAACATGGTTGGACTTGCTGGACTTTTAACCGCACATCTTTATCTATTGTGCTATTTATCTCCCAACCTATAAATCTCTCCTGATGAGCTAATTCAGATAGCGAAACGTGCGTTGAGAATTTGAACATCCATGAAACTATAGGCAGCTCCGCACCTCCCATGAGGCAACCTGAAGCGAGCGCTTCAGGCGGCGCTATGTCAGGACCCCAGGGAGGGCGGCATTTTTGATTACCTAAGCCAGTCCAGGACAAGCTGTCCAGGACTGGCTTAGCACTGAGTGGTGGTTTGGGGAGGTCACTGGAGCAGCGATGCTCCAGCAGCCTCCCCTCCCCTCACGCTCAGGCAGAGAGCAGGTCATCTCTGTGCCTGCTCTCTGCCTGCGAACGGTGCTAAGCCCCACCCCTTCGCTCCGCCACGCCCCTTCACTCTGCCACGCCCCTTTGCCCCGCCCTCTCCTCCAGGGGGGGGGCGGCTTTCTGTAGTTCGTTTCGGGCGGCAAAAGGGGTAGGTTCACCCCTGACTATAGGGCTCTGTTTATGGCCTGACCTAAGCACGCCACTGCATCTGCAGGGGGGAGGGGTAATTGACCAGGGACTGGTGATCTCAAACAGTCTGACCCAGAGACACTGAATCATGAGCTGACTACCACAGGACACAGAGGAGTCAGTGTAGCAGAATTTATTACCCTAGCCCTTATACCCCTTCAATATATACTGTGAATGGGTGCAATTTAATTAGGTCAAGGCTCACGGCCCTCTAAGACTAACAGGGAGGAAACTTTGGCTATCAGCAGGAAGAGTTAACCCAGTGAAAGTCTAATTAACCCTTCGTAATCCATCTATGCATAAACCCATGAATACCTGAATTGGGAATAGAAAGGGTTTTAAAGGAGAAGGGGTGGGTGACTATATACCTGCATAGAATAATACAGGAGAAAGATCGGATATCCTGTATCAAGTGAATCGTTGTCAGAATGTTAAGTTTTTATTCACCTTAGGGACAAGTCCCATGTTTTTTATTTTTTATATAGTAAAAGTTATGTTTTATTACTTGTTTGTTCAGGGTTACCCAAGTTGTTCAAAACTTACTCTAAATAAGATTGTTTTTTCAGCATTGTATGGATGGAAGAGCTAAATGAAGCGCAGTAAGTCTGGCAACATATCTGCCACATGTGTATTATAAGGATTTTATACATAGCACTTACCTGCAGTAGTGTCCTGGGGGACAAGGGAGACATTCACCCTTTTCTCTCAGACCATTTATATCCAGAGGCGTATAGGTCCCATTAGGGCAAGTTAAAGGAAAAAGTGCCCCTAGTAAATGTAAATTTAGTTAAATTTAGTTAAGAGATTTACATTTATACGGCTGCAGTATATACTGTATTACAAGCAGAGAACAATATGACAATGGATACCTGCAGGACAATAGGAATGTGGAGGACAGGGCTGCGGGTGACCAGCTACGGCCTCCTGGCAGAAGAATCCTGGCTGGCAAGGGGTGCAGGAGTGAGAGCCAGTGTTTGGCTGGTACTGTCCAGTAGGGCAGGGTATTGGATGTGGAGATCCAGCAGTACAGAAATGACCCTGAAGATGAAGAATAAAAAAAGAGGATTACAGATTTATCCAGGTCTACAAAGACATAGATAAAATGCTGCACCTTTTTAATCTATTAGTATATCAAATCCAATTTCAATATCTCTGCTGGCTGTCAGTGCTATGACGCATTCACTGTGAATTGTCTATATCTTGATTAAAAACAGTCAGCGTTTATCATGAAAAATGCTGGCAGATGTAGTTTGTAATAGCTGAAGGTTGCTAACCCCTGAACTAGGCTAATCCATGCAATCGCAACACAAAATCTATGATTCTCAGTAATGTACATTTACTCAAACCCTATAAATACTTAACATGATTCTGCAGACAGCAGATCTGCTTCTCACGTACGCTCTAATAATAGTGAGATAGTAGTGGGATTGCTTGCTTGAGCAATGATAAGAGGTGCTTGAAGTTTTGGGGTTCTCTCGTGCCTCTTATATTACCCTACCATACCTGGGTGCCAGACTGTAATTGTGATGTTGTGTATGGCAGGTTTTAGACACTGGGCAAGCAAATAAAATGCAGAGAGCTGCATTGTCTTTAAGTATCATTTAAAGTTGTATGCAATATTCCTCAAGGTTTAAAAATATCCTGTTTATTATCTCTAGACGCTATAGAATGGGGTGGTCTAGTTATAGCCAATAAATGTATATTTTGTTATAATATAAAGTTTTACAATTTTCTAATGTACTTTCTGTATCAATTCTTTGCAGTTCTCAAAATGCCTGCTTGCTGTTGATCAATAGAAATTCAAAGGATACATACGGGATACATCTCTCTATGGTCAAGTGATACACGGACTATTATAAAACGCAGCTCTGATACTACAATACTCCCAACAACGCAGGTTTCTATTCAATGGTAGCAAACAGAGAACTTGAAAACTGAGAGAAATAAACAATGCATATTACACATACTGTATATATAGCATTTCATTCCACATTGAATAACCTTTATTTGCTTAACCTTGGACACCTTTAAATTTACAAAAGCTTGAAGAACTTGATATACTATTCAGTACTGTCTTGTAGGAGGCAGATCACTCAGCTTCTAGGGAGGGACTTGGATAAACATAAACCCCACAATTATAGCAATAACAGAGGTATCTAAATGTGAACTAACAGCCCCAGGAAAATCCTCTATGTACTCAAAGTCATAAAAAAGTATGTACTTAGCAATAGGTGGTTAAAACCAGTCCTGTCCTGTAGCATGAAATATCAGAATCCAGTCATCTGTACTGACCACACACATGTAATGGATTCTACCACCGCACACTGTTAGTATATGGAATATCAATAGGATCAGTCATAAATGTCCAACAGCTAGGACCAACAATTGCTGCAAAAAAAGCTCAGGAGACATCAGCAGTGTTAGACTGGGGTGGCCAGGACCTGCCAATAGAATTAATTCAGGGGGCGCACTATATAGATGAATGCAAATATTACTTGCCTCCCACTTGCAAATTACTAAACTGCACTTTACATATTTTTTAGTATTAGCCTGCTAACTAGCACTCACTTTTGACGGTTTCTGTCATGTGGCTGTCTTAGGGCGCATTCACATGGAGAAAAAGGCACTGAATTTGGTGTGGAATCCATGTCAGATTCAGCACTGGAAAAAAGCCTCCCATTGACTTCAATGGGTTCCTTTTCCTGCAGAAAAAGGAACCCATTTAAGTCAATGGGAAGCTTTTTTTTCAGCGCAGAATATGACGTGGATTCCACAACAAATTCAGCACCGTTTTCCTCCGTGTGAATGCACCCTTAGTAGCCTGATGACTCCTTCTTGATTTAGACTAGGGTCCTCTTAGCTTTATTAGTAAGATGACTTGTGATGGGGGCCCCACACAGTACCAGTAAGGAGACTAGGCCCAGGAGTGAGGAAAGCAGACTTGCTTCTGTGCCTAAATGTCATCTCATTGCATTTATATATCATAACCTCAGTAGTTTGTTAAGAGAGTAGTTTGTGGTCAGGGGCCCACTAGGGAAATCATGTGGTCCCCTGTGGACCAATCCAAGCCTGGACACCTGGTTGGCCTGTTATAGTAAATGGGCCAACCAGGTGTCTCCAGTGGTAGGCCAAGTTAGAATAGTTGCAGCCTTACATATATACATTATATATATACAGTCCTATGAAAAAGTTTGGGCACCCCTATTAATCTTAATCATTTTTAGTTCTAAATATTTTGGTGTTTGCAACAGCCATTTCAGTTTGATATATCTAATAACTGATGGACACAGTAATATTTCAGGATTGAAATGAGGTTTATTGTACTAACAGAAAATGCGCAATATGCATTAAACCAAAATTTGACCGGTGCAAAAGTATGGGCACCCTTATCATTTTATTGATTTGAATACTCCTAACTACTTTTTACTGACTTACTGAAGCACAAAATTGGTTTTGTAACCTCAGTGAGCTTTGAACTTCATAGCCAGGTGTATCCAATCATGAGAAAAGGTATTTAAGGTGGCCAATTGCAAGTTGTTCTACTATTTGAATCTCCTCTGAAGAGTGGCATCATAGGCTACTCAAAACAACTCTCAAATGATCTGAAAACAAAGATTGTTCAACATAGTTGTTCAGAGGAAGGATATAAAAAGCTGTCTCAGAGATTTAACCTGTCAGTTTCCACTGTGAGGAACATAGTAAGGAAATGGAAGACCACAGGGACAGTTCTTGTTAAGCCCAGAAGTGGCAGGCCAAGAAAAATATCAGAAAGGCAGAGAAGAAGAATGGTGAGAACAGTCCAGGACAATCCACAGACCACCTCCAAAGAGCTGCAGCATCATCTTGCTGCAGATGGTGTCACTGTGCATCGGTCAACTATACAGCGCACTTTGCACAAATAGAAGCTGTATGGGAGAGTGATGAGAAAGAAGCCGTTTCTGCACATACGCCACAAATAGAGTTGCCTGAGGTATGAAAAAGCACATTTGGACAAGGCAGCTTCATTTTGGAAACAAAAATTGAGTTGTTTGGTTATAAAAAAAAGGCGTTATGCATGGCGTCCAAAAAGAAACAGCATTCCAAGAAAAACACATGCTACCCACTGTAAAATTTGGTGGAGGTTCCATCATGCTTTGGGGCTGTGTGGCCAATGCCGGCATCGGGAATCTTGTTAAAGTTGAGGGTCGCATGGATTCCACTCAGTATCAGCAGATTCTTGAGAATAATGTTCAAGAATCAGTGACGAAGTTGAAGTTACGCCGGGGATGGATATTTCAGCAAGACAATGATCCAAAACACCGCTCCAAATCCTCAGGCATTCATGCAGAGGAACAATTAAAATGTTCTGGAATGGCCATCCCAGTCCCCAGACCTGAATATCATTGAACATCTGTGGGATGATTTGAAGCGGGCTGTCCATGCTCGGCGACCATCTAACTTAACTGAACTTGAATTGTTTGTCCAAAATACCTTTATCCAGGATCCAGGAACTGATTAAAAGCTACAGGAAGTGACTAGAGGCTCTTATCTTTGCAAAAGGAGGATGTACTAAATATTAATGTCACTTTTCTGTTGAGGTGCCCATACTTTTGCACCGGTCAAATTTTGGTTTATTGCATATTGCGCATTTTCTGTTAGTACAATAAACCTCATTTCAATCCTGAAATATTACTGTGTCCATCAGTTATTAGATATATCAAACTGAAATGGCTGTTGCAAATACCAAAATATTTAGAACTAAAAATGATTAAGATTAATAGGGGTGCCCAAACTTTTTCATAGGACTGTATATATAAGAAAATCCCTTTAAACTACTTACAGTGAATAGGATTCCATTGTGTTGCTTGGAGACAAATGAGAAACCCTGGCCCCTATAGTAACATTTGTTACATATCAGAATAGTAAAATACTCCAATATTTGGATCCTATAATAAAGTCACTGTAAACTGAGAACATTGAAGTTAAACATTTAAGTTACATATTTTCTGAATAAGATACACAATGCAAAGAGCTCTTACGAGGATCCTTTGAATAGTTTCCATTACCTTTGGGCACAGGAAAGCAGTAGGGCTGGTAGAAGTGAAGTTTCCTGGGCAGAAAAATCCAGCGGAGCACAAACCTGTGGGTGAGCTCAGTCCGACACTGGCACAAAAATACCCAGCATAGCATGGCACACAGCTGTCCTCAGAAGACCCACCTGAGATTAGAAAACCAAAGAAAACCAATAAAATGGCTCAGAAGGTTCATATAGATACAATCCTGGACCTTGAACCTTTTACACATGACCCACACATCTTTCCATAGTTGTAGGAGGTCAATGAATTGTGAAATATTTAGAGCCAGTCCTCAGATGAAGTATCTGGGTCCACATACCTGTTGTATTCTTTAAAGTGCCGACAGGGCAGGGTATTGGAGTAAGTGTTCCTTCAGGGCAGTAATGACCAAGAGGACAGGGGCCATTGAGCGGAAAGCGAGCTGTTTTCTGAGGAATATTATCCACTGCTTCTCCTTCACAGTAATAGCCGGCAGAACACAGGCCTATGCACAGAGGGGTGGGATACTCAGATCTTAGTCATACATGTTTGATGAGGGAATAGTCTATGCAGAATTTCCATGGTCGATGGACCCACACATGACAACAAAACATATTTAACTAAAGATATACACTTATTAGCAGTAACATTAAGGGTCCCCATACACAGTGGGCATGGGCCCCCGCTAACTAAATATGGATTACTGCTAATAGCCAGGCTGTATCTGTACTTTCTGTATGAAATTATGTCATCAGTTATTGGCAATCCACATGAGGATACTGCAGTGCTAGATTCATAGGAGCTTATGTGTCTGGGGGTGAAGGCTAGACGTCTAGTCTGATCCCACAGAATTGCTGAACAAGTCACTACTAACTACAATATCTCAGAACATATAGCATATTGCAGCTTGCTGCACACAGGGCCTTGTAGCTGCTGGCTTATGTCCATGTCTGAAAGTGCACACAAGCAATAAAAGAGTATCATAACTAGTCCATGGAAAATGGAAGTCGGTGGACTGGTCTGATGAATTACATCTTGGCTTGATGCATTTGCATCGTTTGCTTATGGAAGAAATGGCTGTAGGATGCCCTGTAGGAAGATGGTAAGCTGGCAGAGGCAATGCTCTTCGGCTATTCTGACTTTAGACAGCATTTTCATATATTCAGTTCTCCCGCACATCCCTTTTATAGTGTTTGGGACTATAAAATGTATGTATAGTATGCACAGACATCTACATTAGCTGTTCAGTCCCAGAGATGAATAAGTTACAACACAAAGATCAGTAATATAGTCAATTTTAACCCATTCTCTGAAGAAAGATCTGAGTTGAATACTTTACCATCAGGCTCAGAGTTTGCCTCTCCACGGCAGTATCTACCCGCTGGGCACCTCTTACATGAAGCAAGTGTCAGAGCCCCTTCTATAGGATTGAAAGTGCCTGATGGGCATGGAATTGGTGCTGCAGTCATGGCTGGGCAGTAATGTCCTAAAAAAGGATGAAACATTGAGTGAAGATATTTCATAGGGTCAACTCTGGGATATTTAGCTGTTTATGTGAAATTTTAGAGTCTGTACAATAATCAATATGCAGCATTCAGAGACACAAAGGAAATGAAGCATGTATTAGAAGTGTTTGTGGGCAATGCTGTTGTCCTCTGGATATTTATCTATAAACCCCAGGCAATAGGAGCATCTCAGATGCCAAGGGTAGTAATACGTAATCCCACAGGGTGCCATCAGGTAGTGTAGTCATGACATGCCTGAGGCTACATGCACATGAACGTAGTGGTTTTTACTGTCTCAAAAACGTATCCGTATTCCACAAAAAAAAAAAAAGTCTGCATGGCATCAGTAAGTCATTTGTAATCATAGATCCGTGGAAAAGACTTTTATGATCCAATTTTCATCCATACTGTGGCTACATCTTGGTAGTATTATGACCACACCATATGAACTTATCTTCGCAGACTGCAGCAAAAAAAAAAAAACGCTGTAGGAAAAACCGCAGCAGCAACATATTGAAATTTTTCCTGCAATACTTTTCAAAGAAAGTCTGTAGAGGTTTCCTCTGCGGACTCTCTTCTTCCATTACACCTATAAGGAAACCGCTGACATTTCTGTAGGTATAATTGACATGCTGAAATTTCCAAAACTGCAAAGGTTTTGGAAATCGCAGCATGTCCACTGTGGGTATTTTTCTTTGCAGGGACTGTAAAATGCTATTTCCACGGTTTACTCCACATGGGGCCCTGGCCTTAGGTGATTGACATGGCTATGACTAAGGACAATGGGGTTGATTTACTAATCCGCTCTAACATTTAGACAGAGTAAACTTAGACCAGGCAGTCTAAAGTTGTGTCAAATTTATCACTGGCTGATTCTGGAGGATAAATTTGGTGTGTTGTACTATACATGTTATAAGTGTATATATACACTTCTGTCTAATATTACTGTACCTATTGGTTACATGGTAGATGAGGTGTAGTCATTCTTTCTAACATCATATGTTGCTTGGGATGGTGTAGTACAGATATTGAACTATGGTCAGTGGATACAGGTTATGCCACCCCCAACAACACGTACCTCTGGGACAGCTCAGCGGCTCCACTGTAGACACGTGCATACAACTACTACCAGCAGGACATGGCAAGCACATATTAGATCCAGACATAGGGCTGAATGTTCCAGGTTCACATGGGATTTCAATACTTGTCCCACTGGGGCAATAGAATCCAGCAGGACAACGATAGCCATGAATGTCATCTGAAGGACATGAAACAGAGCTGCCTTCCTTGCAAACATATCTGAAAATGCAGAAAATTCCATTAAATGTGCAGAGACTCTTACTTACTAAGTCTGACTTTGGGGAAGGTGGAAATGAGCATTAGGCTTCATTCACACTACATTTTTCAGCGCTGTTTTTTCACTTATAAAACAAAAATGCCAGCATTGCTTAGCAGTTTATTGCTTTTTATACTGTACTTGGCATTTTTTTGTTTTCCTGTGTTTTTTGTGTTTTCTGAGGACAAGCTGTGTGCCTCCTTTACCAAAGCTCTAGCCTCTTAATAATGCAAATGCACTACTGTGTGCCAGAATTGAAATCTATGCAGGTCAGGAACTGGTGAAGATTTCAGGTATGATCCAAGATGTTTTTGCCTGTCCATCTTAATTCCCTCCTACTTTTATAAAAAGTGCCAAGCTAGGTGCAGAAAGCACATAGGGGCCTATCTATGCCAGAAAACTGGGATGAGTAAGTGAATTCCTACCACTATATGAGTATGGTTATTCATCATTTCTTGTAGAATAATCTGTGATATCTCCCTGCAGTGTTTTTAACTGTAAAAAGCTTCAACAAACATCATAAAATACTAAAAAAAAGAAAACATAAAAAAGAAGGTTTATAAAATACCCATGCTTAGGGTAAGGCCCGGTTCACATCTGCGTTCAGGTTTCCGTACAGGGAGCCCACTTGGGAACCCCCCAAATGGAAATCTATATGCATAAAAAATGTGATACCCAAGAAATCCTGCAGACCCCATAGACTAGAATGTGTGGTTTCCGTATGTAACATGTGGAGAGAAAAGTGCTGCTGCATGCTCTCTGCGTGTTTTGTACGGAAACCACACGGACCCCATTATAGTCTAAGGGGTTCTCAGGTTTTCTTAGGTAACCATTTTTTTATGCATATAGATTTCAGTTCAGGGGTTCCCCAAGTGGATTCCCTGAATGGAAACCCGAACGCAGATGTGAACTGGGCCTAAGACCCCAAATTGAATAAATGCAGTGGAAAAAATGCAATGCTTTATCGATGCATATTTTCTGCAGTGTTGTTTAGATATGGATCACTGCATGTAGATCTGATGGGTATCTAACCTTCAGTCTTTGTTTTTGCCTGAGGTTTACACTCACTGAGTTTCTATTTTCCCTAGTCAAAGAAGGTGTCAAAGAGGTCATCTGACTGTGGACACCTTCCTTTAAAAAAAACGGCACCCCCTTGGCCTGCACACTCCTTTGCAGATACATCAGTATACATATTTATCCTGTTTATTTGCTACAATATATCAGAGTGGACATATTGCCTATACTGGATACACTTGAGAAATGTTAGGTGTATAGCCATTTCTAGCCTCACAATGTGTAAAAGAATGTAAGAAAGAGATATTAATATCGATATGACCTTTTTTAAAATTATATATTCATTTTTTTGGAAAATTGATTACCATTCAATAAGTATTTTGCCAAAAGAAAAAAAAAGCAAACATGATAGCAGTGCCACAATTTACAATATATGAGCTATAACTGCATTGTTAATGGCTCCATAAGGCTGCTGAATCCATTATTGATTGCATATTTTATGGCATAGAAGATCAAACGCTTGTCTCTGACCGAGATGCAACATACAGCAAAGATAAATTTTATTTTTCTATCAATATTTAGTGAAGTGCAAGGACAGAAGATTTTCGGTTTAATGAACCGTACGTCTCTGTAGATCTGGATTTCTTTACATGACCTTACCGCTGATTTACTAGTTTCCAAACTTTAGGAACATTAAACCTCTACAGCCTTGAAAGAGAAAGTTGGGCTGGCCTTAGATATTAATGTGCTATATTTCATGTCTTGTGTATTACAAGGCTGCATGCAAAATATAATATTATTGGAGGCTTTATAATAAAATCCCAATAGAAGATTAGGACAGCTCTGCCTTCTAAATTGCTTAAAGGGGCTCTATCATTGGGAAAAGTCATTTTTAACTAAGCACATACATGCATAGGCTTTAGAAAGGCTATTCCACACCTATCTTTTGTATGTAAATCGCCTCTATAGTTTTTAAATGAGTCAGTTTTTATTTCTATGCTAATTAGTCTCCAGCGTTCACCGGAAGTCTCATCGTGCACCCTCTCTGCTATTCTCTCCTATGTGTGTCTGAGAGCAGGTAGATGAGTCATCAGCATTAGCAGCCTGTGCTGTACACACACATAGGAGAGGGTGCACGATGAGACTTCCTGTGCTCACTGGAAGCTAATTAGCATATGAATAAAAACAGGTTCATTCAAAAACTACTGGGGCGATTTACATACAAAAGGTAGGTGTGAAATAGCCTTTCTAAAGGCTATGCAAGTATGTGCTTAGCTAAAAATCAGTTTTCCCAATGATAGAGCCCCTTTAAGTATATTTGTAGTGGCTCCCACCTATATCTAAAAGAGGATAGGATCTCACAAAAGGGATTGGGGCACAATTCCCTTTATCTTTATTCCTCCACCCCCATCCCATATGAAAGGTATGGCATCTGCAAGTGTTTGATCTTCTCTAGTAGGTTGTTATCTTGTGAGAGATACTTTTAGGTATAAATAACCTTGCAGCCACAGAATGATAATACCATCTGATAGGGAATTAACATGAGTCCATTAGACTTCATTACAGCCATCATTGTTTTCCATCTTCTGACAGATAATTAGAATTTAATGACTAGTATTCACATAAAAGATAATGGAATTACTTTCTTATCCATCAAAGTTAGGAGACTCAGTCACATTGTCTGATTTACTGCATAGCGCTCCTTCCACATTGCAACATCATTCAACAACATAATACAATTCACCTTTAATTGCCATCCTATGTCCTAAATATTGTTTATGTACAGTAGCAGTTCTCTATATGTTTGTAGGATGTAGCATACTCTCCTATGTATACACTATTGCTGTACCAGCCCAGCCAGTAGAGTGAGAATAATGACAGGTGACACAGCACCACCTTGTGTTCTTATTATGAATTACAGCTCTCCTAGATTTATGGGTAAAGCCTTATTCGCTCAACAGTGTTTTGCATCAGTGATTGGAAGTGGTATAATGGAAAGCTTTGCACCTGTTCTGGTTTTATTCTGCTCCTGGTTCCTGATGCAAATCACTGATCAAAACACTGATGTGTGAATAAGGTCTTACATGTGCTAATTCTGATTATAAAGCAAGCATAAATTGTAAACTGCTTTTCAATTTACACCATTTAAGGCTAAGGACCCACATAGTAGACCGCAGCGAAAAAGCATGCGGCTTTCTTCTGCAAACTTTCTGCTTCCATTATACCAATAGGGAAACTGCCAGCATTTCCATAGGTATAATTGACATCCTGTGATTTCCAAAAAACACAAAGGTTTATGTCTTCAGCACAAAGGTGTCTATATACACACATCTTTAATACCAATGATGCATCACTAGCCTTGGTGATATACAGCTAAATGCCGTATGTATGAGGAGCAGTAGTTATGTGTGTATACATCACCTCCCCACTGTAGCCATGTAAGTGGAGGACCAGAGTTCAGCGCTAGAAGTGACAGTCATGAAAATAGCTAAGTTTATTTATTACTTTGAGTCCTGAACTAGGCCAAATAATGTGACCCCTCACAAAATAGAAATTTGAGGTTAATTTCATTACATAAATGGAAAACCATTTTCAAAGTCAGAAACCTTAACAAACCTGGAAAGGCTGAGAGTCTACTAACAAATACATTAATGGAAATAGAAGAGATCACCAACCCAGGAGAACACGGCAATGCCAAGGAAGGATCAGACAGACCGGCCTGTGCACAATAGAGTCCTGCTGGGCACGGCTGGCACTCCTCCAATGTACTGAGACCTGCAGCCATTGAGAATGACCCTGGAGGACAGGGAACTGGTGATCTGGTTCCATTTGGGCAAAAGTGACCAGCAGGGCAGATATCATTTTGGGGGAAATGCAAATCAAAAGGCACCTGTAAACCATAAATAAAGAGATAGTGATATAGCAAGCTTTTATGTGTCTCATAGAAATTCTATGTGAAGGGGACCTATCACAAGGTTTTACTTTTCTAAACCATTGCCACCTTGCTGTATGCCTTGCATTACTGTAGTGCCCCACCAAGTTGCATTTGATTGTTCTAATAATGTTTTATGTATTTACTGCGCCTTTCCAGCTTTATGCTAAGTCTTTCAGAGTTAGTTAGATATTCTCATTTTGCTGTGCCATCTTTGTGGCATCTGCTCTACTGTTTCTAGAAGATGGGAGATTTTACCTGGTAGCCTGGCAATCCATTCTTAGCCAGTTTGGGCCTGTTAGTTAGACTGCAGGTAGTTGTGGAATTTCCCATGTGGGGTAGCCTGGCTAGATCTGATGTTCCACTTACAAAAGAGCAGAACTGCTCTCAAACACCGCACTAGGCTCAGACACTTACAGAAATGAATCTTATTGTTGTACAGTACAGTACTCCACTTCCCATCAATGTGAAACCTGGTATCCATGGCTGAAATGAGCCCTGCATTTCCCTAATAATGGCTGAAATATAGGACCAATTTAGTGCAATGGGAAATGGGATTTAGAGCCGAGGTCGCCCCATATTCATCACTGTGAAAATGGACAGAGGTCTAGAGGGTATTTGAGTTGCTGACACTACGTCTATTCATGTATGTAGAGAGCCATGTGAATGAATAATACCTAACTAAGCATCTGTGCCTCCATGTTACTTGTGACTGGAAGATGTGCTACGAATAACGCTTTTACAACTGACAGTGTGTCTCCTATGTCATAATCCCACTATACCTCAAAGGCCCCTAAGCACCAGCAGCCCCCTACCCTGTGGGTTATCTCCATAAAGCTTTCCCTGGGACTTGCATTACCATTCCAAAAATAACTATTAGTTTCCTATGGCCCCTTATGCCTTAGAAAAATTAAAAAAAAAAACGCATCCAGTCGGAGCTACCCGGTTTTTGGTCAGGAAACTGAGGCAGCCTCCGCCTCAGTTTCCGGACCAAAAAACCCTGTGTGAACCCAGCCTAAGGTGTTCGGATACCCCACAGAATTGGTATATAATATAATATTTCCACATTAGTTATCATTCCTGTTATATACACTTTAACAGTTTAGCTTCAATATCACACTACAATACATTCCTCCCACTATAAACTATGAACAAAAAAACATTTAAGGCCAGGGCCCCACATTGCAAATACCTACAGTAGTGCCTAGCCCTACACATGGGTAAGCACATTTGGTTTTGATATTACATATTGAACTGGTCTCTTTAGGCATGTCATATACTTGTGTATTTGTTTGCATACGGGTTCACTGCTTCTGAGCGACCGTCTGCAACTATTAAACTTAGTTGCAGGTCTTTGAGATATTGAGATACTGATACTGTGACACAGTTGTTGTTCTCAGCTAGATATGAGGTTGTGTTTTACTACTGATGGTGGCTACAATAGTGTTTACTGATACACCTATATGTGCAAACACTCTTTATTACAGCTTTATGCAATTATCAAACCTAGGTGCAGTTTTTTTTAGATACTGAGATACTGATACTGGGACACAGCTGTTGTTCTCAGCTAGGTATGAGGTTGTGCTTTACTACTGACTGGTGGCTAAAATAGTGTCTACTGATATACTTATATGTGCAAACACTCTTTATTACATCCTCATGCTTATTATATTTCATCCTTATGTTAATGTGCTTTTTGACTTGGAATGTATTTATAAACACCATGTGATTCAGCAATATAATGTTTTTACAAAGGGACGATGAAACTGGCTAAGCGGATCCTTTGTGGGAATTGTTTCCTGTATTGTGTGTGTTTCCTTGTTATAATTGTATTAACATACTAATAAATATTTTTATATTTTCCGTATGCTGAGTGTACAGTCTACCTCGTTTTTGTTTTTTTCTGGTGTCATATGATAGATGATTGTAGATTTGAGTGTAGAAAAGGAGCCCCCCTTTATGGTCACCTTATGGTACTTGTGTGACACTATTGCAGCGCAGCTTCATTCATTTGAATGTGACTAAGCTTCAGCATGGCCATGTGACCAATGGATGTGATGTCACTGGCGTAAGAAGAGGAATTGGAGTTCACATAAGCATTGCCAGCACTGTTCCCTTTAAACTATGTACTCTGTGAACTATACAGTTAAAAATGTAAATCCTTGCAATTACAGTAAACATGATTTTGGGCTTTTTAACCTCCATAGTATGTTGTTTTAAATTTGTAATTCCGGAGAGCTTAGAAGGAAAACCAATTGCAAGCTCTTCAAACAGCTAGTTAGCGGAGTCCCAGGTGCTGAACTTTATCTACCTAAATCTATTGGTGGTCTTTCCTAAGGATTGGTCATCAATATTATAATCATGGAAATCCTTGTTAGGCTAAGACCCCATGTAGTGAACTGCAGCCAAAAATCGCTGCAGAAATGACCATGGCGGAACCACATTTTTTTCTATAGTGCTTTTCAGAGAGTCTGCATAGTTTTCCTCTGTGGCCCTTCTGTCCCTATTATACCTATACAGAAAACACCAGCGTTTCCGTAGGTATAATTGACAAGACTTTTTTGAAATTGCATTTCTATTGCGGATATTTTTCTGCAATGTGTGGACGGGATTAACTACAATCCCATTCACTTTGAGCAAATTGCGGTGTCTATGCTACGTGGAGCCCCAACCATACGATACATAGAAAAAAGAAACTTACCCTTGGTGTTATAGGAGTTGGGTTAATGGCTCCCTGGGAGCAATAGTAACCTGCATAGCAGTAACCGGTGGGCTTGCTGAGACCCTCAGATGAACAATACATTCCTGTAAAAAGAATATATCATGTATTGTGGCACTGACAACTCTGAAAAACTATACCCCATCCAGACGGGTGCCTGTAAATCAATATTTTTTTTTTAAAGTAAACCCTCATTATTATAGTTGCATCACAAGCCACATTTATCTCACACGCTCACCAGCTGGGCAGGTCTCACAATCTAATATATTTGACGCTCCTGTCTTAGGTCCATATGTCCCGGGTGGACATGGATACACAGTGATGAAACTAGCCCCTGGAGGGCAGTAATGTCCAGAAGGGCAAAGAGCTGGCATTGATATTCCTGAGCCTAAAAAAGAAAATTTAATTTGACATACTAATAATTCATTATGGGTCAGTAAACAAGCCCAGTCTGTAGGAAAAATAATAGCTGTCTAACCAGACCAGTGCAATGATGATAAGTGCTTTCCTCTACGCGCTAGGTCAATCAGTCGGGTATGCTGGACAGCGATGGGGAACACTGGTACCTGGCGTACAGGTAAGGGTGCATTCACATGGAGGAAAATGGTGAGGAATTTCAGCGCTGAAGAAAAAGCCTCCCATTGACTTCAATGCTAGCAGAAAAAGTAATCCATTGAAGTCAATTTGAGACTTTTTTTCAGTGCTGAAATTCCACACCAAGTTCCTCACCATTTTCCTCCATGTGAATGGACCCTGAGAAGGCTTTTTTTTTTTCTTTAAGTTTCACCTTCATGGGCCAGTTCTATATTTACTGGACAATCCCTTTAAGGAGTCATCCAGCCCATTTCTTGAAAGCTATACTATTTATGTAACTCATTAAACAAGTAAATTGGATCTATTAATTGATAAACTATTCTAAGGATAGGTCAATAATTGACGATCAGCAGAGGTCTGATCCCCCTGCCCCAGCTGATCAGTTGTTTGAAGAGACCACATTGTTTAGGGATTCATTGTTCGGCCTTTTTACAGAAAACCAAGCACAGCATCATACATTTATATGGAGTTACATGTGATTGCAGCTCAGAACATTCTCACAGGTTAAATTCAAAATGTAAATCAAAAAATCAGTATGTTTTTGGAGCATGGGAGGAAAACGGAGTACCCAGAGGAAACCCATGCAAATACTGAAGAACATAAAGACTCCTTGCAGATATTGTTGGATTTGACACAGAACCCCATTGCTGCAGGGAAACTGTGTTAACCATTGAGTTGCTGTGTGGCCCACTACAATACAAAGTTTAATAAACAGAACAATATTCTTACATAAAAGATAAAAAAAATACCACAAAAAAGCAAGAAACATTCAACTCACTGCCATTCCCAGACCCACAGTAAAATCCTGTAGGACAAGTATTGCAGGCCTCTCTTCCCTCCAGTGACTGGTAGCTTCCACTTTCACAAGCCACTGGTGCCACTGAGCCTGCAGGACAGTAAGACCCACTGGGGCAGCGATGAGCAGACGGCCGGGGGGAGATTTGACCAGGAGGGCAATAAAATCCTGGAGCACAAATACCTTCCCAAACCGCTTTCCCTGTGCCTATAATAAATAGTAACATATTAATGAATTGTCACCTAAAGATAATCAGAAAATCAGAATAAACCTCCATATTCTCATAGACATGAAGTAAAGAACCTCTGAATAGCTACCAGAATAAAATACACATGGAAAACACTGGGAGGATTTATTAAGTAGTAAGTCATTTCCCTGTTCGCACAAGATGTCCCTGAATTATTAAGATGCTATGACCTGTTAATAATTCGCACACATCTTGCAAGGTTCCATATGCCAAAATTGAAATTGGTCTATACTTCAGGTATATCTCATGCCAGTTTTCTCATGTGAGTTATAGTAAATGTATTTTACTGAGAAGCCCCTTCCGAGATCGCCTTGATCTCTACCCTCCGCCGCCAACTTTTCTAAAAAGTGGCAAACAGGTTGGAAAATTGAGAAGGCCTCAATTGTTTTCACAAAGGTCGTGCTCCAAATGTTCCACTTGCAGAAAATTATTGTGCCTCTTAATAAAATCCCCCAGAGTCTACTTTATAAATGTCACATATTTTTTATTTAAGGCTGAAAAGTTTGAGATTGTACTAGTGAAAAAAATTGTGGTGTTTGACGCTAGATCACCAGTTTTTACTGAGTATGCTCTATTATATTGGCACTAAGGACATAGCTATCTCTTTGTTTTCTTCCTACCTTATCTTTCATTGCTGTATCTAGGCTGATGACTTATATACAGGGTACACAATTATATACAGTACCTGTTCCCATGATGACATCTCTCTGTTCTCTCTATATCTGAGACTTAATCTATTAACATCTGGTGTTTCCACCATCTACTAACCTATGGTATCTAAACTTCATATTTTCCAATGTGGGGCACCACTATAATTCGTAGTTACCATACCCACTGCCCTGTAGTTAAATTGTCACTAACCTTTCAGACAATTTAGTCTAATTTCATAGAACATGTGATTCTGGACCAAATTGTAATGCACTTTAATTAAAGCTTTTTGCCTGAAAAACATCTCTGAAGTTCTTGCACTTCAAATCTTTAAAAATGTGAATTTTTTTTACTTTTATATTTGCAAACAGATTGCCTACAAAATAAAATATGGTCATGGTCATAAGAAACCCCATTTAAACTTTTGGCCCAAAAAGCTCTTCACAGTGCTACACCATATCACTTTCTTCTTCTCTGTCTACCAATATACCTAGACTCTATGATCTGCCAATGATCTATTAACCTACTCCATAATCTCAACGTCCCATTCCTACCTTTAAAACTATTCTCTGCTGAACCAATTTTCACCTATATTCCATGCAACACTATTGCACTTATACACAGTAACTGGATGGGTGACTGGCTCCTGTAGCATTATTTTACGACACATTTTTGTGTAAAAGATGGCTAGACCACTGTAGAAGAGCACTTATATCATTTTTCCTCAGGCCCGGTTCACATCTGCGTTCGGTATTCCATTCAAGGAGTCTGCTTGGGGACCCCCAGAACAGAATACCAAACACATTAAAAAGTGGTGAGCAATGAAAACACAAGGACCCCATAGACTATAATGGTGACTGTGTGTTTAACGTGCAGTATCCGCACGAGTCATGTGGAGAGAAAACTACTGCTTGAACTACTTTTCTCTCTGCATGATTCGTGTGGACACCGTGCGGAAAACACAAGGACTGCATTATAGTCTATGGGGTCCATGTGTTTTCATTGCTCACTGCTTTTTAATGCGTTCGGTGATCCTTTTGGGGGGGGTCCCCAAACTAACTTCAAGAACGGAACACTGAACACAGATGTGAACCAGGTCTCTCACATTGTAAGCTCTTGCAATTTGGACCTTTACTCCTCTTGTCTGACTCCTCTTGTAACCCTGTTATGTCTAATTTTCTTTATGCATTTGCCTTAAGTAATGTAAAGCGCTGCACAATATATTGATGCTATATAAATAAAATTACTATTATTACTAAGAGATTTTGATGACATGTTGCTATTCACCTTGCACTGTTGTCTTGGAGACTTGTCGTCTACAACCCTATCTGTATATATTAAGATACATAACAACTAATATTCATGTACAGGGTGATTTGCTTACTCTTCTTCAGTCTTACTGATTTTACTCGCTAAAATTCTGTAGAGTAACTTGCCATTGCAGAAGTGTCCAGAAGGACATGGCTGGCAGTCATCGGGTGCCTTGTTGCCACTAAGGGGAGCATAGGTTCCACTGTCACATGGGACAGGAAAAGGAGTACCTTCTGGGCAGTAGTATCCAGGGGGACAAATGGTTTGGTCAGAGCGGGAAGACTGAATATCACAGAAGTATCCAGCATCACAGTCTCCTATCAACAGAAGAAATGGCAGGTATGACTTCAGGGAACATGGAGACAACAGCGGCTTTTACTATCTAAAGCTTTAATAACTCAGATCAGTTTTTCTTGCGATTTTGCAAAGCTAGCATGGGAAATGTAGCGAAATAAAAAAATAAATAAATTTGAAACTGGAATGTGTGAATACATGTCATTATATAACATCTCTTCAGCAGTGCCCAGACTTCTAGCAGAAAGCTCCTTTAATATATAATATGCTTAAAAGTAGATAGTGATAGATAAACAGATATGAGATAGATAGATAGATAGATAGATAGATAGATAGATAGATAGATAGATGTACCTGAAATATCTCCATTCTCACAGAACTTGCCTACAGGACATACATTCCCTGTTACGCCATCAGTCGGGTTTGCAGTCTCTGCTCTCCCAATGCACCAGTATCCGGGCAGACAGCGACCGGATGGTTCTGTAAGTCCTTCATCTGCACAGTAGTAACCAGAAGGACAAGACCTGCACTCTGCTGCAGATTAACATAGGAAGGTTACCATGCATTTAATGATTAAATGTTCTCATAACAGAAGTACAGCTGTTCTTTATAAATGTAGTAATGCGTTTCGGTTTGACAGCATAACAATTGTACAAACCTTCAGTAGCTAGTTGTCTGCTTGAGCTGTAGGTGCCACGGGGGCATCTCTGTTCTCTTCCAGACTGACTTCCTCTTGGGCAGACGTAACCAGCAGGACACGGCTGAGGAATGGCAACTCCACCAAGTTCTGATGTGTCACAATAAAATCCTGGAGGGCAGATTTTACAACTAGATTCTCTCTCCAAGTCTTGAAAAAATCCTATACAGACAGAAAGGAAAACAAGCTGGACATATAAGAATACCTTCACTTTATACATAATTTATAATTTAATAAGAGCAAACCATCTATGCAGGGTAGAGGGACTGATGCTCCGGAAGGACAGGAGTTACCCTGTGGACAGAAGGACCCTGTGATGCCATCAATGGGTGACTCAACAGCAGCTCCCAACACACAATAATATCCTGCAGAGCAATTCCCTAAAAAGAAAAAAAGTCAATTTACCTCCATCTCAAACACTGCACACCTTTTACGAAACAAGCACCAACCAGAGAAATGTGATAAAGCTTCTCCTCTGCAGAACTTTCCAGCAGGACAAGACAAACAAGAGCCAACAGAAGACATCCCTAAGTGTGGTTGAAAGGTGCCTTGAGGACATGGCTGAGGGCTTGTGCTCCCGAGAGGACAGTAATACCCTGCAGGACATAGGCCGCCACTGGCATCATCTGCAGGATTCGGAACCTGAGCATTCATTGTGCAGTAATATCCAGGTAAGCACCTTTCTGAAGGGGATGAGAGACCTAGAAACACAAACCAAGGAATAATACCTATATCAAGGTCAGGTGCAGAAACTTGGGAACTCAATATCAAACAGTCTCAATAGGATTAACAGCAATTTCCTTGACCTCTGCAGTTTACTTCATTACCCCTTTAATTCATGTTAAAGCTGGCCATACACAGGTCTTGCCTATCTCTCTCGATATCCTCATATGCATGCAGGCGGGCGTGTATATATTCAGAATAGGGGAGGGAAGAAAGTTTCTGACAGATATCTGGTAGTGGTTTAACTCCCTAACCCCTCGTTCACATCTGCGTTCGGTATTCCGTTTGGGGAGTCCGCATGGGAACTCCCCAAATGGAATACCGAACGCAACTGCAAGCGTTGTGCAGTAAAGGCACATGGACCCCATAGAATTTAATGGGATCCATGTGCTGTCCGCATGCTGCCCACACTAATCACGCGGACAGGAATGTAGATTGTAAACTACTTTCCAGTCCCATGATCTTGCGGCCAGCACACGGACCCCATTATAGTCTATGGGGTCCGTGTGCTTTAACTGGCACACCACTTGCAGTTGCGTTCTGTATTCCATTCGGTAGGGGGGGGGGTTTCCTCATGTGGACTGCTCCAGATGGAATCCAAACGCAGATGTGAACGAGGGCTTAGAACAAAAGCAGGCATGCTGAAATCCAACATGCCTGATACTTCTCTTCCCAAACATCTACCATTACAAAAGACTCAGAAGGCCACATATACATTAGATAGTTGGGCAGTTTCACTCAAATAGGAAAGTTTGGTCAACATATATGTAATGTGTATGACCACCGTAAACTTTACAGAAAAGGAAGTAAGGCTAAAGCTCCACGTTGCAGAAACACAGCTTTTTTTGTTGCAGATTTTGCTACGTTTTTTTCAGCCAAAGTCGGGGGTGGATTTTGCAGCTCAAAAAACGCAGCAAAATTTGCAACAAAAAAAGCTGCATTTCTGCAATGTGGGTCCTTAGCCTTATGCTGTAAAGTCATAAGCTGACGTGTGAATTTATTATACTCCAGATCTAATTACTTCCACATCTAGAGTACAATACACGCTGTAACTCACAGGACATGTACCATACGTACACAGAAACTCTACCAGCAGAATAGTGAGTACAGCGTTGGAGCTTAAGACAGGCTCCAAATCAGGATCAGTCCAAGTTCAGAAATGTAATGTATCTACACAGTTAATGACTCCACTGGCAAAATAATGAGAGTAACCTTGAAGTATAATGTAAGCTGTAACTCAGGGTTGGTAAACGCTAAGTAATGTAATGTATGTGCACAATGTCTTCACCAACATATAAGTGAGTTCAGTATAGCACAGGATATAACTCAGGATCAGTACAAGATAAGTAAAGTAATGTAATGTATGTACTCATTAACTCCACCGGCAGAACAGTCAGTGCAGCTCTGGGATATATTATAGGATAAAAGGTATTGTAATGTAATGTAAGTCCTCAGTGACTGAAACAGCAGTAGTGAGTGGATTTCTGAAGCACAATAAAATATTCTAACTCTGGAACAAAACAATATAAATAATGTAATGTAAGTACACAGTGACTCCAAAAGCAAAATTGTGAGTGCAGCTCTGGAGTATAATACTGGATGTATCAGAGGATAAGTAATGTACCGTATATATACAGATTCACTGGGGAATGGAATTCAAAAGTTAACATATAAATTTGACTTCTTTTAGATTCTTCCCATTTCGATAACTTCTAAGTTGTTAAGACTAGATTTTCAATATAAAGTAGACATGTGCAATGTACTGCTCTGACTCAAATGGTTTTCTTTGTTTTCAGTGTATGAAACAGTCACATTGGTGTCATAGTATGAAGCAACAGAATAGCCCAGAATACCTGGCTGTGCACAGAACCAGCCTCCAGGACAAGGAGAACATTCATCTATGGACATTAGTCCTGTCTGATTGCTGAATGTACCAGTCGGACAGGGGTGCTGTCTCCCATGTTCTGTTCCCTCGACACAAAAATAACCCACTGGACACTCCTTGGGTACATAATAGACTCCTGAAATGTTCTCCTGGCTTTCTTCTGCAGGTGTCAAAGGGCCACAAAACCTATAAAGAGAGTAAAACACACTTATATACAGTAGTCAGGACCCCGGACACCTCTAACCAGCAGATCCCATAACTTTCAACTCGGTCTGCTGACACATGGGGCTACGGATAGATGACAGCAAGTTTAGCAAGGGAAGACTATGAAGCCTCATTCACATTGGCGCTGGTAATCAGTTCGGGGGAGTCCGCATGGGGACCCCCCCCAAACGGAATACTGAACGCACTGGCAAGTGGTGTGCCAGTGAAAGCACACGGACCGCATAGACTATAATGGGGTCTGTACGCTCTTCGCGTGCTGCCCGCACTGAACATGCAGAAACTGTGCAGACTTTCTGTGAAAAACTGTGGAAAAAAACCAGATGTGTTTCTGCTGTGATTTTTTGCACAGTGGTATTTTGCTGCGTTTCATTTAGTGGGGCCTTAGCCTAAGGCTGCTTTGTTAATAAAACTGTTTTCAGTTTGCCGCTGAGCAGTAGCCCCCTTGAGCCCAACAGAAACCTGAAAGTGGCGCTAAGATGCGTTTGTACAGTCATCAGAAAAACTCTGTGTACATGTGGTGGCTGATACCTATATCATTATTAATAAACTGTATTTTATATACACTTGTGGCTGCCTGATCATAAAAAAAGATGAAGATCCAGGTTATATTACTACTGTGTAACTCATGCAATATATAATTTAGAAACAAGGAATCTTTTTGACTTAGTAACAAAGAACATGGCCAGTGGGTGACAATGGCAGGCCAACATTGTCAGGTGAACATCTACAAGGTGTCCCACTTGGGAGTACAACTGTAAAAATTACTCGCAAACGCGTGAACGTAATGGCAAGCTATAAGAAGTGTACACACCTGTATTTAGTGGAAAACAAGTCCACATTACAAAAGGTGCTGAAAATGTCCTCACCCAATGTCCACACAAAATTAAAAGCAACGCTCCATATTTGAGAATGTTATCTACAACATGACACTGTCGATGCTGATCAACCACGCTTTCCATCGCCTACAACTTTTTGTCCAATTTTGTGATGCTTTTGAAGGTAGGCGGGTTTCTCCCTTCAAATTTCTTCAAATATTCCCTCTGACACTGTTTTGCTGACCCGGTGACCTTCACAATGAACACTCTTTGTGGTATGGTATACTGCATGCTTGCTTTCACCACTTCGGGCCACTATAGTGCCCGCCTTTTTATAACACAGTATTAATTTTTCATTAAATAAGGAATATTTTGAACCTTGTTGCATGATGATACATGCACGCCTTGCAGAGTAATTCACATTGTTAAAGTTGTACTCCTGAGTGGGACACCCTATGCTATACAAGTTCTGCAAATACAGTAGGTGAAACTAGACCATTACCTAAAAACTTACTTTCCTGCAGGGCAGAGCACACACTGACTTTGACCAATCTTGTCCGTAAACTGGCCCTTGGGACAGGCTCTAGGCTCAGAGCTTCCAGGGGGACAGTGATCACCAATAGGGCAAACATGTTCTGAAAGGCGACAGTTACAGAATATTTAGAAATATAATTCAATCTGGTATTTACTGCTTAAAGTTAGTGCCAAGGGAAAGAAAATTACATAGCATCCACTATCCATGCAGCTATACCTGAACTTGCTGACACAGAAGTCAGTACAGGCAAGTTCATCCTCCATTAGGCAGACAAACAGACTACATAAAGCTTGCAAATAAACATAAATGAAATGTCAGCACTCTCAGACACTAGAGTATTCTTACCTGGACTCTGAGGATATATTGTCCCTGGCGGACAGTACCAACCAGCAATGCATTCATCATCAGGGTTAACACCACCCCAGCGAGAGCAGAAGAATCCAGCTGTGCAAAGCAGGCAGTCCTGAGGAGACTGAGCACCCGGGACTGGCAAAAAGGTACCTGTGTATATAGAGCATTAGAGACAAAATCAACAACCAGGCCGTCACTAAAGAATGTCTTAATGGAGAGGAAGCTAAAGTGCCAAGAAGATATTACACTTACTTTATTACTATGGATTTATTTCTATCTGCTATTTTAGTGTATGAAATGATGGGCGCACCTCATATCATCATTTAACTACATTGTAATAAAGTGTATTCCTATCTTATAAAGTGACAGCATATTGCTAGGAGATTCCATGACTTTCTGATCAGTGCTATTCCAACCTTTGGTACTGCAACCCCTGTATTCTTAATGATCATAGGGTGCCCCATTCTCCCTATATGGGAAAAACCCTTAAATACACTGATAACATATACCCAGAAGGTAATCATATAAATACGTAGAATTTCTCAAACTTCATTTATTTCTATGGAACTTTTTCAGAGCACTGTATAAAGCTTTGAACAAGTTTCTTCTATATCACACTCCTGGGACAAGGATTGTAGCTCAGAATCAGTATATCCACGAGTATAACTTGAGGAATTGCAGAGGGCTCCTTCGTATGAGGCCCAGGAGCCCTAGAAGGCCCATACCGTAAGCTACCTCTTCCCAATATGAAAAGACCAGTTCTATAAGTTATATAGTTAAGGGTCCTGGTACACATTTTGCATAGGGGCTCAGGAACTTTAGGTTATGCCTCTAAATCAAGCATACCGTATTTTTCGGACTATAAGACGCACTTTTTTTCCCAAAAATTTTTGGGGAAAAGAAGGGTGCGTCTTATAGTCTGAAGGTGGCGCCCGGCATCCGCTGTAATAGAGAGGCGGAAGCCGGCAAGTGATGGACGCCGGGGCCTGAGACATCGCTGCGCTCCTCTGCCCTGCATGCTTCATGCAGGGCAGAGGATCGTAGCGATGTCTCAGGCCCCAGCGTCTATCCCTCCCCGACATCCGCCTCTCTAGTACAGCGGATGCCGGGTCAGTATCCGTGGCCCCTTCTCCCCCAGGGCCGGTCCCCACCGGCCCCGTACCTGTGACGTTGCAGGCCGGCTCCTGCGCGGCGATATCGCAGGAGCCGACCTGTTCGGGTGACAGCTGGGAGCCTAATGAGGCTCCCCGGCCTGTCACGGCTATATTAGTATTGCGGCTGGTCTCTATGACCTCTTATAGTCCAGTGTGTCTTATAGTCCGAAAAATACGGTAAGTATATATAAAGTGACTTAACAGGTTATGCAGTTCATTTGTTCTAAAATAAATTTTTCTAGGAGGATGCATAAAGTTTGTAGCATGGGTTATTTCATGATGTTGCCACATGCTGGGAGAGGTGGTCAGTGCTTTAACAAACTGGAACAATTAGTGAACACCAGCTGCTACTTGTAAGACTGGGTTCACACAGCACTTTTTTGCTGAAGATCTGCATAGGGTTTTTATCCCTTCCCAACCTTCGCAGTATTGTTACAGCAGATGTTAGGTATTTAAACATGCTCCTGAGCACCAACCATAGCTGGCGGGGCGGGTCTCTGGTATATCACAGGCATTAATCACAATAATGCCTCGGTCAAACAAGACCAAGGCGCCATTGACCCAGTGGACCATGGGCGCCAACATGCCTTTGTCATGAGACCTGGTAGCCTCAACTGGTAATAGAACCACAGAAATTTTACAATGCATTATATTAGTGATCAGACCCCCAGGGTTTAAAAAACCTAAAGGGTTTAAAAAACAAAGTTAGAAAAAAAATCTATTATAATCACGTGTAAAAAAAAGTGTAATTGAAGTCAATGGGAGTCTTATTTTTACACGTTCATTTTTTACACGTATTGTAACATCTCTGCCTGTTCGGGTCTCTGCGCCACCCTCTGCACGCGTGCTGCGGCGCAGGAGGCGGGTGCAGTTTGGTTCATGGCTTAAAGTTTTTGGTTGCACTGTGTGAACACGGCTCTAGTGCTGTGATTGTATTTGCACCACATCCGTCTTCTGCCCTTGTTTGTCTCTGCTCCTCTAATGGTTAATCTGGCCTTGCCCTGTGATTGACAGCCTGCCTTCCTGTCAACTCCATGGGCGGGTTCTTCCTCCCTATTTAACCTTGCCTCTCATTCACACCAGGGCTTGCTATTGCTGTGTGCATACTTGCTCTTTACTGTCCCTGTTTTTGCTTACACTATTATCCTTGACCTTTGGCTTTTCTCACTGACTATTCTTTGGACTCTGATTTGGCACTGCATCGCTCGACTGTTACTGAACCTTGGCTAGCTGACCTCTCTTTGTTGTTGTCCATCTCGTCTCCGTTTTGTGTGTCACATATACAGGGAGGGAGCGTCTTCGTGGTTGCCGCCTATTACGTAGGATAGGGCCTGGAAATAGGAAGGGACAGTTGGGGGCTTCAGCTTAGGGCTCACTGTCTCTTGTGTCCCATCCCAGGGTTCCCTAACACTGTATAACACGTGTTTACTCCGTGTGAACGGGTGTTACTATGTATTTTACCTGTATGCTACTAGCCAGTACACCAGACGAAGGCAGGCGTGCCGAAATACGCGCGTCGGGTGCAAGCCAGCGGTTCCTCTTATTGCCCTCCTACTTCTACTTACGTGGTTTATATCATGGGTAAGCTGTACTTCCATTCATTAATATGATAGACCTGCTGTTTAACCTCTGCTGCCACTAATTAAGTCTTTTACAATCTACTTTGTGGCCATTTTTTCTTGTCTAAAAGTACTCAATGTTTACATGTTGTTATATTTTACTTTTAAGCTTAATTGCGTTTTTGCCTTATTGCACTTTGCACTATATATACTATAGGATAAATTTGGCCTCCTTCTGGTAGCATTTGTAAAATCTGGCCTTATGCTTTAGCTTACCTTGCTGGTTCATGTGATATATATATATATATATATTCTGTTTACCACTCACGTTTAACTACATTTAATAACTATCCTGGGCAGTATTGGACTCTTTGCTGTGCTCTTTTTTGTACATTTATCTGTGTTACTCGCATTATATATTTTGTATAACTTTTTAATGTGATACTATTAAAGTTTGTATATTCCTATTACGAGTTTTGGTTTATTTTTGACCTCACTATTTTGAGTGTCTGTATACCTATTTCTTTGCTTTGTTTTTTTCTCTATTAGTTTGTGGTATAGACTCGATTTTGGATGTAGGACCCTACTTTGGGAATATACTGTGTGTCTCAAAACTATATTTAGTTTTTCCCTCTTATGTGCTAGGTTTGTTTTTATCTTAGCCAGTACACCAGCAGTGTTTAGTCTAATGGTTGTTATAATATAGGAGACATACAGTATATAGTAACATGTGATACTCGTCACTGCAATTATAAACCATGCACAGTTCTTCAGCAAAAAAGCTCAGTGTAAACACAGACATAATGGATGAGCCGTGATCTATAAAAACACTATCAGAAATAAGTAGCAGCTGAAAATAAATGTTTCACTTTGACAAGTTACATAAATCACCTGTTGCTTGGTGTGTGGCCATAGACACTGCATGTGGCAATACCTTTAGGCTAGAATTACAGGAATAAGGTGCAAAATGGCACCCACTTTTAATAGACTCCCCATATATTTCAGTTTATGGAGGGATCAATGGAAATGGACAAAAGTATATATGACCTATATTTTGAATGACATGTGATGTCACATGCACACAGCCCAATCTATTAACACTCAGCCATTTGAATATAGTTACAATTCCAAATAACTGCCATACTGTATGCTGGCTAGACTTGTACATGAACAATCAGAATTGTGATATTTATGTTCTTATTTATTTAGTACTCTACGTGTTATCATGCAGCATTTATTTCTCACCTGGTGGACATGGGGAAGGTGATGAACTTCCTTTAACACAGAAGTGTCCAGGAGGGCAGATGTCACCCATTGTTACATCTCTGGGATTTGGGAGGGAGGAACCCACTGAACAATAAAACCCAGGGTCACAGAGCCCGGACTCAGAGTCTAGATCAGCGGATGCGCAGTATCTTCCTGTGAAGATTTTCAAGAATGTAATCTAAAACAGTATTAACTGTGTGGCGTGAGTACTCCGAACACATGAATAAATAGACAACCAGCACTACATCAAACATAGAAAAGTTTATGAGAAAGCTAAGTAACGTAGTAAATACATTAATTATCTTGTACTGCTCCTGCATTACAGTCTGTACCAGGCTCCTGTGCTGAATTTAGTGCATATTCATTTTCTGCAGACAGCTTTCCTCAGTGATCTGCACCCTATGATATGTATCCTAAGGCTGGTTGCAGACGACTGTGTGCTTCCAGCTGGCCGTGAATTAAAAGCACCGGCGGCGCATGGGGGACACATGGATGTCTCCAATGTGCAGGCCGTGCACCAGCCGTGCTTCTGCAACCCTTTTCATTAAATGAATTGGTGCCATGGAAGCAGGGGCGCAAAATAGGACAAGAATAGAACCTGTTCTATATTTTGCAGCCTGGACTGTCGGCCCACACACGTGAACGTGTAATTCATGGTCATGTGTATAGGCCCATAGAAATGAATGAGTCAGGGTGCTATCCAAGAAAAACATGAATAGCACACTGATTTTGGCCATGGTCGACTGCAAGAGGCTTAAGACCGGTGAGTGCAATTCTGGTGTACAATACAAAGGCTGTAACTCCAGATGAATACAAGATAAGTAATGCAGTGCAGGTACAGACTAGAGTTATTGCACCAACACATTATTGATTTCAACCAAAATACAGTTTGGAATATAGGATTAATTATATGTTATGTAACATTTATAGAGTTATATAATGTACTTACATTTTAGAGATGTGTTTTCTATATATAAGCCATAGCTATGATATTCAAAAAAGGATGTAGTAACCTAAAGAGGACCTTTCACCACCTCCACCAATTCAAGTTTTTAGCATCTGTTAATAGGGGCTGTACCACTGATTTCAGCAGAGATGGAATTCTTTCTCGTCTTCACCATTCCTGAGCAACAAGTGCAGTTAGTTTTGGTGCCTGATGTGTTAATCTCTGTAATGTCAGAGGGGCAGTGTCAGGAAGGAGGGTGTGTTATTCAGAGCTCCAATCAGAGGCAGCCACTGACAGCGCAAAAAGTTTAAACTGCAAACCAGACACCAAAACTACCAGCATTGATTGCTCAGGAACAGTTGAGGCTAGAGAAAAAGTGTGCCAGAATCAGTGGAGGGCGTCTATTAAATGATGTAAAGAACTGGACTTGTTGAAGGAGGTGAAAGGTGCTCTTTAAGTCAAAATATTTTCTTATGCTAGGTTCACAACTCCATTGGGGTTCTGATGGGAGCCTCAGGTACAAATTCCACCCAAAATCATGAACCAAAAGTCTCTCGAAAAGGACTGCTTCACTCAGTAAAATAATGGGCCCCATAAAGCATATCCAATGGACTCCAGTATACTCAATGGTATTTGTCAGGCTTCATTAGCATCTTTCACTTATGATCTGTCTTTAATATATTTTCTGTTTTAATGTTATGATGAAACAGAAAAACGTAATGAACCTTGCAGAGATGAATCCAACCTTAGTGAAAAACAAACTTGAATTTCCATAATTATATACTGAAATACATGTCAAACTGCTAATGTTCTCCATGAATCAGGAACAGTAACACATAAATAAAGGATTTTTGTTTTTCTAGGTATAAACAAAAAATGAAAATTTTTATTGCTAAAGCCTTTTTATACTTCAAGTGTATCAGACCAAGAGAGGACAGAAACAAACAATACCTGAAGTGCAGGGAATTGGGTAAGATGAACCTTGGGGGCAAAATGTTCCTGGTGGGCACATCCTACTATATCTCGAAAGGTTAGACGATAGTGTAGGTCCTGGTAGGCATAGATAAAATAGTCACTGTCCTTTTACATACGCATGCTGTATATATATACACATTGTTCTTTGCCATGATGAAAATGTACATAATAAAAAACTATCCTGCTCAAGTCATGAATATTCAGGTCCACAGCTTGTAAGGCTGAGTTCACACACGGTATTTTGGTCAGGATTTTGACTGCCTCAAAGTCCTGACCAAAAAGACAGCTCCCATTGAAATCAATGGGAGCCGGTCAGTTCTTTTTTTCCGGGAGCATTTTGTTCCGGCTCCCGAAAAAAAGAACGGACATACTCATTCTTTAGTTATCCAGTAATTATTATTATCCAGTCGCAGCTACCCGCATTTGGGACCGGAACCTGAGGCAGCCTCCACCTCAGGTTCCGGACCAAAAAACCCTGTGTAAACCCGGCCTTACTGTTCAGAGCTCTGTCTTGTACCGAGCTGTGACACGGCCAGGATAGATTTGTATTATCTGGATGAAAATAATGAAAATTCTTACTGTTTGATATTAAGCTGACATGTGGAAAACTAAGGAGTTGATACAGAAGCTACATTGGAAAATGGTATAACTATTCTTTACTGAAACCAGAATATTGTTTAAGCTGGTCACAAAAAGCTATATAGTCAATTATATAGTTAAGGCTATGCTACCCTTGCATGTGAAGACATCCTTAAACACCTCCTGTCTGACCAAACAGGTAACAATATTCCAACTGGTGCTCCGGACACCTCTGCAGTATAACTTTCCTTGAAGTAGACCGATTACATCATGTAATGTCACAGTGGTCTATTACGGTATGGATCAAACCCATATCCACAACACTGCCCAATCTTTACAGCAGAAACCAGAACCATGTCTCAAATCCACTTTGTATTGGAATTGTCCTGACCACTTCTGTACTCATTAACCTCCTCCTGCCATTTATCATTTTCTAGGGTTCACTATATTTGTTTTTTATACCTGTGGAATTAGACCATTACATTACCTGGAATCTCTAAGACAGGTTTATCAGATACTGATCCTGCTGGACAAAACCAGCCCGGGGCACAATATCCTTCTGGTCTTCCCAATCCAAGTCTTGAACAGAACATCCCTGGTGGACAGGGCAAGCACGTGCCAATATCAGTGGCTCCATGGCTTCCACTGAATGTACCCTGTGGGCAGGGGTACTGCCCTGCAAATTCAGTTCTCCTTGGACAGTAATAACCTAGGTGGCAATTTTACATAGAGTAATTAATAATGGATATTCAGTATCATTAAAGATAGCGGCCATCTGACTGCAACATACAGTAAAATAAGGATAACAATAGCTTTACATTACTCTTCTACTTTAGTTTTGTGGTTTTGTGCTAGTGCATGCACTTTGTATAAAGTAAAATCACATTAGTTAAGGGCTAAAGAAGGAAACAAATCTTCCTACCTTCATGACATATTGTTGTGTTAGTAGACTGTACAGGGCAATAGAAACCTTCTGGACACTCAGAACAGCTGGCTTGTCCCACATTTTGTGAATAGGTCCCTGCAGGACATACATGAGGTATATGGCTCCCCTGTGGACAGAAGTGACCAGCAGGGCATGGGCCACCACTACTGGTTATCTAATGGAATAAATGCATTATAAACTTCCATTAAACATGCTTGTAAATAAATGTACCAGGAAAAGAGATGGGTTAGATCTAGTTACTGCACATTACCTCTGGAGGATGAGGAGACACAGATGCTCCAGTGCAATAGTAACCTTCATCACAGGGGCCATTTGGAGTTGCCAGTCCAGGCCTATCACAAAAGTACCCTGAAATAACATGAAGATGATCAGACTAGTTGGAAGATTTTAAGAGTTATAATGGTCCAATAACAGGTCTATTTTACCTGGTTCACAGAGCATACAGGCTTCAGGTCCGACATTTGCAGAAGTATTACTATATGAACCAGCAGGGCAAGGAAGAGGCCGAGCAGATCCAGCTGGGCAGTAATAGCCTGAAGGACACACGTCTCCGAGAATTTCCTGAATTGGGGTTTTTGTTTTCACAGAATGTGTGCAGAAATATCCTTCAGAACAAAGGCCAGAAACCTGGGTCTGTCCAGGTGTGTCACAGTAATATCCTGCAAAAAAAAAGGACAATTTACCATTCAATTTTAAATAAAATGGGAATGGAGCAAAATAGCACGGCGTTTACGATCCACGCGCACATTGAAATCAATGGGAGCGTATATGGCCCGCAAAATCTCACACGGCGTATACGTGCCAGGTCACGCGGCACGTTACTCCGTGTGAATGCACCCTTAGATGGGCATACAAGTATTGGCACATGTGGAAACTACACTGTCCTCAAAAGATAAAATGTTCTCTCTTAGGGCCTGCTCATATTTTGTTTCCGTGTTCAGCATTGTGCTGTGAAAACTGCTTATGTACACGTTGAATGTGCCATAGTCCATATTCAATAGAATGACTCTCTGGACCAGCAAGTGCAACCATGCCTTTTTTATACAATAGTCGGCATCACTGTACTATGCAGAGGCATTCAGTAAAATCAACATACCACAGCAAAAACATAGATTATTATTTTTTATTTTACCATAGGTATCAATGGATTGTATGCCATTTGTGTTTCACACAAGATCACCTGGGTCACAAGGCAAGCAGTCCTCCAAGCGGACGCTTCCACCCTGCGGATTGTATGTGCCTCTGGGACATGGAATTTGTTCAGGAGTGAACGTCCCTTCAGGACAGTAGAAACCAGGAGGACACTCTTTTCCTTCCAGAGAAGAAGTGCCATTGAGGCAGAAGAACCTGGAGATGATAGAGATAGACCATTAATGACTGCGCCAAACCAATGAATAAAGGCCATAATTTAGGCCGCGCATGGCATGCAGGACCCTACCCTTCTGTGCAAGGTTGGCAAACACCTTGCCTTTCCATGGGGTTAAATGTTCCAGGAGGACAGGGCTGAGGTGCAGAGGAGCCAAGAGGACAGAGATGTCCTGAAATACATGATGTCCACAGTAAATATACCAGAAGCTATAACAATATATCTAAATCTATACATATTTTCTACAAATTTTCCTCCAGGCATTACCTGTAGGACAGGGACCTCCCATAGGGCTAACTGAGAAGAGCTGAGGAGATATAGCAGATATGGAACAATAGAAACCCTCAGAACATGGTCCTGCAGGTAGTAAAAGGCCAGGAGAGTCGCAGTAATGTCCAGCAATACATAGGGAACATTCAGCCTATGGGAGAAATGTATGAAGTCTCTTAGAATAGTATTTATCTTAATTTTTACATACAGATGGGGAATATTCAATAATGTGAGACTGGAGAATCATTCTGTAGAGATATGTGCACTGTAACTTATCTTCTTCTTTTGCATGAGCACCATTTTTTTTTTTTTTAAGGGAACTTGTCCCATAGAACATCCAGTGTAATCTGCAGGCAGTATGTTATAGAGCAGGCGAATATATAGTTTTTGGGGAAGATTCAGTATAACTTGTTCATTTATATCTTTGCTGAATTCTATACCCCTAGTTATCTCATATGACATGTTTAAGTGATGAACATTGACATAGGGTAGCTACCTTCTAAGGCTGGGTTCACACGGGTTTTTTGGACCGGATTTTGACGCGGGAATCCGGTCCAAAAAATGCCTCCCTTGGCTACCTCGACCATGGAGGCATTCTGACAGTCGCAGCATTCCTCTCTGGATTAGGCCCAAAGGAATGGGCCTAGTCGGGAGGGAGTGTCGTGCCGTGGCTGATTCAGCCACGGAATCCGCAGCAAGAAAGGACAGCTTGCTTCTTTTCTCCGCGAGCAGCTCCCATGAAAGTCAATGAGAGGCGATTTTTTGAGGCGGATTCCATGTCAAAATCCGGTCCAAAATACTCCATGTGATCCCAGCCTTAAAGGTGGTTTTAGACGCACAGATTTTTCCAGCAATGAGAACTCATTTTCAGGCATAGAAACAGTCTTGTAGACAGGGGACAGTCCTGTCAGTGACTGACAGTGCTCTATCTATAAATCACTATGTAGGACCACCCCATAACTGGGTAACTACTTCTACGTATAGAGAGGGCAAAGATATAGATGACCATCTCCTTCATCTCAGACTGGACTGCATTTTCATGTTAAAAGGCCACAATGACTTGCAGCATATTTTCCAGTTCTATTCCGGGATCCCCAATAAGATTAATGCATCCTGTAAAGATCGTTTTTTATTACAGCGAGATTGATGAGACTTGATGGGATTTATTGTTCACATCATTAATTTCCTACCTCTGAGCGCAGCTTTATTCTTGAGCTAAAGGTGCCAACTGGACAAGGTGTTGGAACCACGCTGCCCGGAGGACAGAAGTGACCAGGTGGACAAGGACCTGCCGTACCTAATCACATATAAATTAGGAAGGTTAAAACTAGTGTAGAAATACACACATACACATAAATTGGGTGGGGAATTAGTAGGCCTGTGGCTATTTGAATTAAGGTATATAGGGGGTTACAGAAACAATCAGGGTCCCCCTCTCATACTTACTCAATTTTCATTACGATTGGATTAATAAAAAATTGGCTACCCTAGCAGTCCATACAAACTTGGATAAATGGAAAAATACAGTATTTGTAGGCACAAGAAATGTATCATTATCTATTTCAGTGATTTAGTGTATTGTTATCTGTGACCAATATTCTCATATGGGTTGTGTCCATCACCTGGAATTTCTTCTTCCGGATCTTCTCGCTGAGACCTTGCCATACAATAATATCCTGCTGCACAGTCTCCAGTCACACCCGTGGAGTTGTAGAACATGCAATATTTGCCTCCATTACACACTCTGCAGCCAGTAGCATTCTCCAGTCCTAGCTCTGAGCTATATGTTCCAGGTTGGCAAGGCTTCCAATCCAAACTGGTGCTTGGTGGACAATAGAATCCTAAACACAATAATAATACTGATTCTTAATATGTCCATCCTTGACAACCATTTTAAAAGAATATATGTCTTGACGAGAGATATGAGAACCTCTGAAGATTAATTTTTTTGTCTGGTTCTATCTATTCAGCTGTTTAGGAGTAGCAGGCACCATCAGCAGTACAGTAAATTTACCATGATACAGGAAGACAGAGGCAGATCTATTCAGTGACATTAGAGAGGAGGTGTGTATAAATCCTCAAAGATCTATGCCTGAGTCATTTTAGAGGCCGGGGCCCCATGGGCAGGAAACGCCGCGTTAAAGCGCTTTGGGAACAACCGCGGCGTGAACACATCGCAGTTCTTCAACAGAAAGTTCGCAGAGTTTTCCTCCGCAGACTTTCTGTTACAATTATATCTATGGGAAAGCCCCCGGCGTTTCCGTAGATATAATTGACATGCTGCGATTTTCAAAACCACAATGGTTTTGGAAACCGCAGCATGTCCGCACTACGATTTTTTTAATGCACAGTGGGCATGGGATTCGCATGAATCCCATCCACTTTGCAAGTACTGTAAAACGCTGCAAACCATGACGTTTACGGCCCGTGGGGCCCCGACCTGAAAGTTATTTTTTACCACCCATGTGTTACGCCATTATAGACCTTGTCTTGAGGCCGGACAAAATCCCATGGCAAACTGGGCCAGATCCTTCCACTTCTCTAACATATTGGCTCAGAATTCCATGTTATTTAATGGAAAAGAGGAGCATTGTAGGTACAACTGTATCTACTCATGAGGCCGATGGATGTCAGCTATCTGCTGTAGGTCTAGTTGGAACTGCAAGGTAAAAAAAATTCTGGTTCATCATGTTCCAGGAATAATGCAACTACTAATCCTGATACACCAAATGAGCAGTTCATTTATTTTGCTTGCTTGTGTTGTGCCCACATATTTTATTCATTTACAGACATTGGCAATTACTGTTCAATAGGACTCACAGAATTGAAGCATGTGAAACATTAATAGGATTTGAGCCTTAAGCACAGATGTAGATTGTGTATTTACCTCTGGGGCATGGCTGGGGGCTCATTCCTGGAATACAGTATTTACCAGCAGGACAAACGTCACATTCAATAGCTGCAATCTGTGCTATGTACGTGCCAGGAGGACACAACGTAGGAGCAGATGATCCAGGCGGGCAGAAGTGTCCTGCTGGACAAGGGCCCCCAGTAACACCATCATTTGGAGTAGATGTCTGAGCTCCAACTGAACAGTAATATCTAAAATATAAAAAAAACATTAGACTCCCTTTTACATCCCATGATACTGAAGTTTCCTGGTAGAGCTAGTAATGGAAACAAAGCAGGAAACTACACCATGATAATCCATCAGAGATTTTCAAAGTTCTAACTAGAACTCAATTGAAGAGAAACTTGATAAATATAGTTTATGATTTCTTTCAAATCAGCTACAAGATTTCTAGATTTCACCTATTGACCTATTATGTATTGTAAATAAGCATTTTCCATATTGCTGGGAAAAACATCATACATTGACTGTATAGACTACCATAGCGGCTTGAAATTAGGTTCCAAGCCCTTTTAACAAACACATGGAAAATTTCTTCAGGAAGCCAAATAAACTATGTAACTGTAATGAAAGCAGACACTTAATATTCCACGAATGTCACAAAGGAATATGAAATTTTATCAGACGTACCCAGGTGCACACAGCCCTGATGGAGAGGCAAGACCAGAGTTATTGCAAAACTTTCCTCCAGGACAAGGCTTGCACTCATGTCTATTTCCTAGGCCGTCTTCATCTGACCAGGTACCGGCCGGGCAAGGTTTTGATGAATGTGTCCCTAGGTAAAATTATAGAGTATTTTTTAATAAAAAGCCTGGTTTCAGGATGGCATGTATAGTATTACTGGATGGTTTGTATAGTATCACAACAAACCTTCTGGGCAGTAATGTCCTGGAGGGCAGATGTCACCAGAGAGCCCATCCTGGGGTTGTTTATCTACAACCCCTTCTTTACACCAGTATCCCGAAGAACAGTTCCCTATAAGATGTATCACAACATATAGCATATACGTACAAAGAAGATAGTTATATAGTTATATAATTATAGAGCGTTACCTGTAGGAGTTGCTTGTCCTGAACCTTTGCAGAATTTTCCTGGTGGACAGAGAACACAATCCAGGATACTGGACAGACCATGTCTAGGTCCATAGGTTCCTTCTGGACAGCTGTGTTGAGTACCAAACTGTGTTCCAGCAGGGCAAAAATACCCTTGTGGGCATATGAACTGTGTATAGTCACTCACTGGCCTCTCGCTGAGCTCACAGAAGAACCCTGAAGTCCACAGTGAAAAAACATACTTTATGGAGATCAATTCCTTTACATGTCATTTTGTTTACACCTGAAGGTATAAAACCTGTGCAGATCATACTCAGCTGCCATCATAGCAATACTCCATTAGGCTAAGGCCCCATATTGTACCAACACAGCATTAAATTAAATTTTGGTTCATCTCATCCACACATTGTAGAAAAAAGCTGCACATAACCTAATTTTCCAAAAACACCTCAAGTTAATTTTAGCTGCAGAATCGCGAGCATTTTCCCTATAGATTTAGTAAGGGAAGAAAAAAAAAAAAAAGCAGAAAAAAACACAGCAAAAGATCAAAGAAAACAGCCGTTGAAAAACGCTGCAATGTGTATTCACTTAATTTTTTCCGCACAGCGCATTTATCTGTGTTTTGCTACATGGAACCTTAGCTTTAGGATGCTCTTAGACAATTAAATGTCTACACACCTGATAAGCCTTCTACTTGCTAATGTTTAAGAGCATGGGTGCGTCCTGGCAATTAAGGGAATTTTGGGATCTGAAGCAACCCGTGGGGTGACCGCAGAGTTCACTGGTTTCAATGGTGATGTGAGCCACAGACGCACATAATAGAATGCAGGAGACACATGAGTATGCCTTTTTTTTAATTCTATTAGAACAACCCGGCCACCCTAGGAGGTTGCTAAAAATCCTGGACAGCATCTATAAGCTATGACATACAGCACCGCACCTCCCATGAGGCAACCTGAAGCGACCGCTTCAGGCGGCGCTATGCCAGGACCCAGGGGAGGGCGGCATTTTTGCTTACCTAAGCCAGTCCAGGACAAGCTGTCCTGGACTGGCTTAGCGTCACCGAGCGGTGGATTGGGGAGGCCTGTTGGAGCAGCGCTCCGTGCCTGCTCTCTGCCTGCTAACACCGCTCCGCCACGCCCCCTTTGCTCCACCCCGCCCCCTCATCCCGGGGGCGGCGCCTTTCTGTCGTCCGCCTTGGGCGGCGAAAAAGGCAGGTTCACCCCTGATGACATACATAGTCATGATGTACTGTCTCAGAGCACCCTAAAGCTGTCCATACATTAGATTTTTAGCTTAGAATGCCATTGCTCATCTAAAATACTTTTCCAAAGACATGAAGAACCACAAACCTTTCAACAAGCGTTCGACTATCAAAGACACTTGGAAAATTAACAAATGAAAATTGATCAATACTATTGAAGAGCTGAAAAGAAGAACTGAGAGACATTTTGGGGTGTCATAGTAGTACACAGAAATCATCCACAAGTCTGTGTCTGTCAGGCTAGCCCACAACAGATCACGACAGATGGATTACAGATTTATGTTCTGACCATCTTTAGTTGATGGTTGACTGTAAAGGGATGAACCAACCAACAGCAGACAATCCAAAATCTGCCACTTCAACAGTCTAAAATCTGATGTGTATGGCCATCTTAAGGCTGGGGCGCAGAAACGCAGCTTTTTTTGTTGCAGATTTTGTTACGTTTTTTCTGAGCCAAAGCCAGAAGTGGATTGAGCAGAAGGGAGAAATATAAGAGCTTCCTATATATATCCCATTCCTTATGTACCCATTCTTGGCTTTAGATTAAAAAAAAACTGCAACAAAACCTGCAACGAAAAAAGATGTGTTTCCGCAACGTGGGGCCTTAGCCTTAGTGTATCAGAGTTAATTTTTGGAATGAGCTATATGCCTCAGAACTGCTTTTGATGGGTTTTCTGATCTCATGCTAAAGGGTTTCTCTGGGAATTGGGAAACAAACATATTGGGGTACTTGCACATGCCTGAATACCTTCATTATGATACTGTTGATTATATTGTCTGAGGGCTATGACTGTAGTAAATAAAATGTCCTGTGTAAGAAACCTGTTCTAGAATGTTATTGTAACAGAATGTTATAGCTTTTCTTGATACCTGCGGGGATAGGGTAGGGGAGGCGGAGGAGGAAGAGTCAAGGATGGGGCTATGGATGGGACTTAATACTGTTTGTTATTGTTCAGGCTGTGAAGCAGCCTCATGAAATGAAAAAAAAGCATGACTATAAAAATGGTCTAGTAGAGCCTGTGGCTAACCCCCCAACCCCTTTTACCTGTACCTACCCATTAAGGACACGGACACAATGGTTGGAAGGAAAGGCCACAGCGGCATTTTATTATTACATCCCTTATATTACCATAAACCACCAAAACCAATAATACACATTTACATTAACATATTGTCATCCCGACATTTGCATATAATTAACATATCATTAACATCTCATTAACATATGTATTACCACCACCCACTACTATAACACTGGAATCCCAAACAATCATGGAAACAGAATCTCCTCCCCTCCTCAAAGGAGGGGCCTCTGAAGGCACCAACCCCAAGACACAGCCAGAACCTCCGCTTATTACCCCCGGCCGTAATGCACCTAGCCCAAGGGCACCGCCATCGGAGGGCAACTCCATCCTGTATCCCCTTACTACAGGACTTGTTCACTAAGCTGGTTTCCCAACCAGTAACCATCTTAGCGAGTGGGTGAGGATCACCCCTTAGTCCTCCACCCCCGTAGTGCCTCCAAAGACCCCTCCTGTGCACGCCGCCATGACAAATAAATCCATATTAAAGGGAGGGCGGGCGGGACAAGTTATTCCAACAGCCTCCTGTCACTAAGTGAGAGTCTGCCAGCATCTATTGTTTATTAAACAATAACTAAACCCCACCTATTGTCCCTTTTCTGACCCCCCTCTGTCCTTTACATGAACCTGTCTGCTCTGCATTCCATTTTCTGTCATGTGCCCCCTACACTATCCCTTTGGGTCCGTTCCGTGGGCTTTCTTATTAGAAAGTCGCAGAGCTTTTCATCATACAATATTTAAGCTTTGGTTTAATATTTAACCATGTTTATGCTAATTCAGATGTCAAATGAGAATTGCACCAAACTGGTTACCATCTCTAGCAGCAGTCAAGAACTTAAAACATAACTTATAAGCTTCTTTTACAGGCACATGAAATACTTGGCTCCAGGCCTACCTGCTTCACACATCCGGCATGTTGCTTGTCGTTCTTCATTTTGATAAAATCCAGACTCACAAGGTATAGGCTTCGAGCTCCCTGCTGGACAGCGATGTCCCGAGGGACATGGTAAACCATCAGGTAATATTTGCCCTTGAGGACAATAATAACCTGCAAAGAAACCAATTTGAGAATATTATAATGCAAAAACCATATAGACAGAGGTGGGTGAGCAGACATACAGAATATGGCAAGGGATGCAACAAATAGTGTAAAAGATGATAGGTTTGTCTTCAGATCATACCTTCTGAGCACTGCCCTGTGGGGTGCGTTATGCCTGACCCATTGCAGTAAAGTCCTGGAGGACATGGCTTACAGTCTGAGACACTTCCTAAGCAGTAATCTGCTGAAAAGGTACCTGCTGGACAGAGCTGTGGGTGATGGGACCCATTGGCTAAAAATAAAAAAAGATGATAAACAGATAAACAAGGAACTGGGAAGCAAAGAAAAGGAAGAAAATAAGTCGTCAATGCTCTATACTTACGGCAAAATGTTCCTGGAGGGCAGATATTACCCTGCAGGGCATCAGTAGGCTTGGGAGTCTTAGCCCCACCAATGCAAAAGAAGCCAGCAGCACATTCACCAGATGGAGCTGCGAGACCTGGACATTAGCACAAAACATTGCAGGGTCGTCATGGGTTAATTGTTATTGCTTGAATCTGTTACTTCCAATAAAATGCAATTCATAATTTTTCCACAGATTTCAATAGAAGAGCTTAGGATCTGTGAGTTAGGATCCCTGTATACAAAGCTACTCAAGTAGGAGACGCTGGATACTGCTCCCCCCCTAAGGGTGCACTTACACAGAGTTTTGTGGCTGAAAAAAAGACTCCCTTTGACTTCAATGGGTTCCATTTTACACGCGGAAAATGGAACCCATTGATGTCAATGGGAGTCTTTTTTTCAGCACTGATTCTTTACTCGAGTTATTGTGGCAAAATCAACGCCAAAACTCTGTGTGAATGCATCCTAAGAGTTTAAGTAAGGAAGGCTTCACAGAGAAAAATATGGCATGTGATACACTAGTATAAAAGAAGCATACAGTATATATTGCTATAGGCAACCTAAAGTCTGTCTGTCTATCTATCTATCTATCTATCTATCTATCTATCTATCTATCTCCTATCTATCTATCTATCTATCTATCTATCTATCTATCTATCTTCTATCTATCTATCTATCTATCTATCTATCTATCTATCTATCTATCTATTAATCTTTTCTTTTAAACCCTTGTTTTTTTTCTTTCAGATACACATTTTACCTACCAGCAGTCTCACAGTAAAACCCCGGAGGACAGTATATTGGCTCCCTGGTGCCCTCAGGACAATAAAAGCCAGGGAGACACTTCCCTCCAGTTGAGGTGGCAGGGCACAAGCAGTTAGCACTGGTGTAGTTATCCAAGTCAAAGGGCTGAGGAGTCCAAGCAGAAGAAACACAAAACCAACCTACAGAAAAGTCAACAAAACAACTTATTACTTATCCTAATATTTGTTACAGTGGAGATGTAGCAGAGCAGTAAAAGTTATCCTAAAATAAAATTCTGTGACTTATGCGGAGTGCCAAATGACAATCTCTGCTCTGCTACTTTACAACTGTATGTAACGTGACTAGGAAGGTGTGCAGTGATCCCTTATGTTAGAAAAATATACTGTACTGTATAAGAAATTGCTGGAAATACGTCCATGATGTAAGCAGCAAAATAAACATCTAGCATGCAATACCGCCATAAGGTAAGATGAAGACAGAACTCCTGTTTTTATTAAAGCCTGGCTATCCATTGTGACACTTAGTAAATCAATATGCACTCACCAGGGTCGCACTTTTCAGATACAGCGCTCAGTCCCTCTATTCCACAGTAATGCCCTGGGGTACATGGCAAACAGCTATCAATGCTGTGTGACCTAGGGTCAGGGTTGTAGTAGCCTCGAGGACAGGGGAACTGACTGGAGTGCTGCGTTCCTGAAATTAATCCACAATGATCATTGACCCAAGTTCAATACGTTTTTCAATTGTATGTAAAACAAAGTTCATTCGCAAAGTGTACATTGTAGAGCTCTGCAACTTCTATTATACTTTGGGGCTCCACTCTTTACTATTTTCAAGAACTCTGCTTGCTATTAGCGAATGGAAACAAGCGTTGTTAACTTCAATAAAAGCCTGGTCATGCAATGTTCAAATTACATCAGTGCAGGGTTTCAGTTTTGCAAAAGGAGTCCACGGCGCTGCCAGAGAAATATTACAATTCTATATTGTGGCGCACAAAAGCTTATAACTGTAAAGTTTCTCCATGCAAGCCTTCCTTGAGCTGTATATGAGGCAGACCTGTGTGCTGAAACATTGCTGCTGCTTTTGTGCTCCACAATAAAGTGCAGTGTAAAAATATATTCAGTGCTGTCTGTTAGGAGGGGTCGTTGCCTCCACTGTGCTTCGCAAAGGTGCTCGACCCGATCTCTGTCCAGCGCCGGGATGGCTGCTGGCTCCGACGCTGGGGTAGGCCGGAGGCCTCCCCTTCAGTATGTAGAGGTTCCAGTTTCACCCTGGGACCGGCACTTACAGTGTCAGGAGGAGGGGGGGGGGGAGGGGTCAGCAGTGGGCCTGAGGCTATTCAGGCCTCATTTTGGCTCTGGCCTGCCGCTGGTTATTCGTTTACCCACGACATCAGCTCCCCTAGCAACGAGCCTCTCCTGTTTCCTTCACCTTGCTCCCTGTCACCTGTCTCCTGCCTCCTGTGCCTGTACTTGGATTCCCTGGATTTGTTTGACCTGGCTTGCTTTACAGACCTCCCCTCCGTGATCTTGATTTGGCACCTTCCTGACCTCCTGTGTCTGATTTGGCTACTCCGCTGGCCTCCTGTGTATAACCTGGCTCTCCTGACTTTGCTTCTGCCTCTTCCTTCTGCTACCATGTGACCTCCAGTTAAAGACTCGGCTTGCTTGACTACGAATTTGCTCCTTTGGTTTCTGCGTGCCTTCCCTGGATTACCTTCCTACACTCCTGCCTTCCCAAACCATCCTGCTCTTCTGGACTTCACTCCAAGGTCAGTGTCTGGGTATTTCTGGGTCCTCCTACTTGGGGTTCGCTGGGTATGCGTCACTCTCTGGGCAGTTGCGGATCTGGGCCCCGGACTTTTACCAAGTCCAACTCCATCATCAGGAGCTCTGGCAAAGAACTCCGGGACCTGGTTCCGCTCCGGTTAGGAGAGCCTAGCACACCCAGGACTGTTTTTGCCTCATCACTTGGGGATTCTAGTTGCCCAGGACCTTACAGAGTTGTTTGTTCCTAACACTGCCCTTCTTGTATAGTAGACTTCTAGGGTGGATTAGAGGGGTTGTCCAGTTTCAGACCAATATTGAGAAACAAATGTTATTGTTTGTATAATGAAAAGTTATATAATTTTTGCAATATACTTTCTGTATCAATTCCTCACAGTTTACTAGAGCTCTGCTTGCGGTCATTCATTCTGCTGGATAAAAATCAGCCCATGGTCATGTGATGGTGTACGTATAATCACAGCACAATAATCAGACATCTGCCTGCCTGGTAATGAGCTGTGCAACTGTGTGCTAATCACATGACTATGGACAGTAAATCACATGACCATGGACTGCACATCACATGACCAGGAATGAGTTGTATCTACTGAAAGTAATCAAAGAATGAATGATAGCAAGCAGAGATGTAGAAAACCGTGGAACTGATATAGCAAATATAATGGACAATTGTACAACTTTTCATTATACAAACAATAACATTTGTATCTCAATATTTGTCTGAAAATGCACAACTGCTTTAGGCTGAGGCCCCACGTTGTGGAAATGCAGCTTTCTTTCTACCTCACGCTCAATACATTTCTGGCTTTGGCTCAAAAAAGCGCAGCAAAATCTGCAACATAAATAAAGCTGGGTGTCCGCAACGTTGGGCCTCAGCCTTAGTCCAAGGCCCCCTGTGGTATAAACTGTGCGTTTTGGCTTCTTACAGTCCATGCAACGTGGGATCCCATGCACACATTGAAGAGAAATACGTGCAGTGGAAATATATTGCAGATTTGTAAGTCGCACCATGCCAATTATACCTACAGAAACACCAGTGGTTTCCCTATAGGTATAATTGAAGAAGAAAGTCTGCGGAGGAAACCTCTGTGGACTTTCTGTGAAAAGTGTTGCAGGAAAAACTAAGATGCGTTTCCACTGTGGCTTTTCCGACAGCACTTTTTTGCTGCAGCCCGCTACATGGGGCTTTAGCCTTAAGGTGGAACCCACCCCTCTACCTTGGCTGGAGTGCATTAAACCTACATGACTTCAACAGGTAGAGGGTTCTGATACACTGTGTATGCAAAAGACTGATTCCGTTCACTAGCAGCAAGATAATACCTTGAAAATGGGGAATAGTTGAAACACAATGTACACTGTAAAGTTGTAATACACTGTAAAATGTTTAATATAATATAATGTAACTACATAAAACTGCTTAAATGCAGCTAAGCTGGTACATAATGGCATCACTAGTTTTTACTAATGGCAACTGGGGAACCCAAAAAACACATTAAAGACACTAGCTCTTATGACCCCTTGTTTGGTGGCCTATGGGCTACAAAATTATTCATGAGAGGACATTGAATTTGGAGGCAGGGTGACTGGTTTTGCAGTGTCCCTCTCCTGTCTCTGGTTTACATGCATATTTCGCCTTATTTAACATTCTACACATTATTACTTACTGTGATTATTATTCAATATATAGATTAAATATTTAGAGCTTTTATGTCCCCGATTATTGTTCCATTTTATTGTTAGACACTTTTTTCATTGATTTTTATTACTGAAGAACATTTACATAAAATATTTAGCAATTAGGATTGTACTCAGGAATACGGCATGGGGAGAGGAGAGAGGCTCACAACTGTAGGGAGCGAAATCTGTTCTCTGCTATAATGTTTTAGAGTGAGTTGCTCCAGGGTGGATCACTTCATGCAACCAAGCAGTGTGGAATGATGGGGAATCAAACAAAGAAGAGATTTTCCTAAACTTTCTTCTCTTGTACAATTCAGAACTACCATAGAAAAATTTACATACTGTACAACCTGTACAGATTTTGCATTGGGGCCTAGCAGCTTCAAGTGACACATCTGATTGTAGCATTTGCTATAAAAAAAAAAATACAGGTTATGATGGACATGTTTAAAGGGATTCTGTCATTGGAATTCCCTTTTTTAACTAAGTACACTTAGGAATAGCCTTAAGAAAGGCTATTCTTCGTTTACCTTTATTATTCTGATCCACACCGCCATTCCTGAGAAATATCTTCTTTCTTCCTTATGGAAATAAGTATTCAGACAGCATTGGGGGCGTCCCCTGATTTTGAAAAATTCTCCAGCGACGCCTCCATCTTCTTCTCCGGACCGCCTCTTTTCCCCTATCACCTTCGCGTCTTCATGCAAAAGCGCCAACTGCACATGTCTGTCAGCCATTTTCCTGTGGCCTCTCCTGTTTGGCCACTGGAAAATGGCTGACGGACACGCACAGTCAGCGCTTTTGAATGAAGACACGAAGGTGACATAGGAGAGGATGCAGTTCGGAGAAGAACATTGAGGCGTCGCTGGAGAATTTTCGAATAGCACAGGGGACGCCCCCAGTGCTGTCTGAAAACTCATTTACACATGGAAGAAAGAAGATCTTTCTCGTGAATGGCGGCGCGTATCATAATAATAAAGGTAAGAGAAGAATAGCCTTTCTTAAGACTATTCCTATGTGTACTTAGTTAAAAAGGGAATTCTAATAATAGAACCCCTTTAATATCCAGAAATACAAAAACACAGCTGCTTGTTTCCATCAATATCCCCATATCTATGTACAGGTTGTGAGTACTTGTACAGCTCAGTCAGTTCACTTTCATTGAGTCGTCCTGCACATGGTCATGCAATGCTCATTTACGGAACAGCAGAGATCCAATGATGGATTAAGAACAACAACAACTTTCTGGTGATGCATCTGTCACCACAAAAATATGTCTTCAGTAATATCAGCTTAATATGTATTCTCCTCACTTTCTATTACAGCATCAACCCCCAACCCATAAATGTAAAATGGACCCATTGTTTCATACCTCCAGGGCAGTAAAACCCAGCTGGGCAGGGAAATGTGCTATAATCACTGGTATTCTCTGCACAGAAATACCCAGCGGGGCATGGTAAGCAGTCTTGTTGATGAGTGAGGTTGTTATAGGTCCCTGCAGGACAAGCATGAGGATGGGGACTTCCAGCTGGGCAATAATGACCTCGTGGGCAGCTGCCTCCTACTCCTGTAAATACTGGTAAGGACAAAACAAAACCAGCAACATTAGCAGTGCTTGCACATCCAACGTTACACAGTATAAGGAGAATATGGGAGTTCTCTGTGTGTTCTTTCGGATTTCTCCTAGATTCTGCAGTTTTCTTTCTTACACAATAATCAAACTGGCTGCTTGTCTATCTACGAATTTGGCCCAAATTTGTACATATAAGATGGAGATATTAGATTGTGAGCTCTTGGGGACTAATGTGTGTGATCACTGAAACCTTTATTATTTTACTTGGAAATATATAAAATAAATTAAGTTCACCTTAAAGCAGGTCAGTGCGTCTCTATCATAAGTCTATAGAATACTGTATGGAATGGCACAAAATCGGAAACCTGGTAAACTGATATATCCAATGCTTTCTAATGACTGGGAAATTCTAAACTGAGTCACAAATTCAAGAAGAGAAATAGTACAGAAAAAATCTTTACAGGCTGAAATGTGAATAATATTCATCATCTTACACTCTCCATTGGGTGCAGAGGAGGAGACCCCAAGGGAGCAGTAGTATCCAGCAAGACAGAGACCAGTTGGTGAAGTGAGACCGACATTGTCACAGTAATAGCCAGGGGGACAGGGTGTACAGTGAGACTCCATACTTATATTAGACCTGAACAAAAGACAATTAGATTATAAACTCATATGGACAGGGATCTTGTATCCCAAATTTTAATCTGTTAATCTTGTCTGACATTGTAATATTAAAGTCTGTATTATTACCATTGTGTCAGATTGTACTATAAAATCTGCCAAAGAAAGCGATGGCTCCATACTAATGTTTTATAATAATGATGATGATAACTGGAAGTATGACCACAGCAGGGGAACAAAATCTTACATCAAAATTGATTCTCACCGGTCAGAGAAGCTACCAGATGGGCATGGAATTGGGGCACCTGTACCTGCAGGGCAAAAGTGGCCAACAGGACAAGGACCACCAAAGCTTTCATTCACATTTCCAGTAGGGTTTGGTACAAGGGATCCTAGTGGGCAAAACATATGAGAAAATGAAAGATAAGTACTGGTTCAGGCCCAGAAACAGTCTGAAAACTACCACGTGTGCCCGCCATTGATTCCCATCTCTAGTTTTGGGGAAGGAGGGCTTTGTTTCACAAGTCTAAGGCAGAACACTAAAATGATATCAATGAATTACAGTTTATTGGCGTGAAATAAATGGAAAGATCTCCATAAAAATAATTGATGTGCAGTGTGTATTGTGACTGCACCAGTATTTATAACACTATCTTTCCTGCATTACAATATATAATACTACAATATGTAATGTACAATAGTGTATAGCAGTTTAGCATCCATGCAGATAATACAGGGATAGTATGGTGCCAGGTAGCAATAATTGCACTTCAGAGTCCAGACTGGGAAAGATGGGCTTACTATAAGTGATATAATGGAGGCATTCAAGGGAACCTGTCACCAGGATTTTCACCAATAAACTCACATCTCTGTCAGGTAGGAGATAAAATGTCCCTTTTAGCTTTCCCTATGTTTTGTGGGTTAGTGGTGAAACTCCTAGGATCAAGTTCCCTTTGACCATCTGCAGATACAAGATAAACTTACTTCCATCAGACATTTGTTTCCAGTACTTGCATATTACAATAAAACTGACAGCAATTCTTTAGGTCACCTTTCTCAGCCAGTCCTCTTGGTTTCCATTTTGGTATTATATTCAGAGGTTAAAACATTGAAAATGTGAAATAGAAACAATCTACCATTATTTTACCTCCTGTGCAGAAAAATCCAGGGTCACAAGGTCCAGTAACTGCCCCGGAGCCCCAGTCACTACAGAACATCCCTGAAAGAAAAAGGGGAGAAATGACATAGCATCACTCTTCAGAGCTGGAAACTGAAACTTCGAGACCTCCATGTAAAATTTGTACCATTTCCCTCACCCCATTATGCTATGCTCACATCTGAGCTTCTGTGACAGGACACACGGACTGCTAAAACAGTGTACACCCATTGGCTATAATGGGACCCATTGGGTGTCCATTCTTATAAACTGAAACCTCTGGACAAAAAAGTCAGACTTGTAAAACTTTTTCATCCAGTGATATTCAATAGTCACTCGAATAGATTTTCCAAATGAAGTCCCTGACGTAGGTGTGAACCCGGCCTTACAGCATGCTTTTTATAGTACTACAGTCCGGTTAAGAGCGTTAGATGCAGATGTTGCCATTAATTTGCAACATGATCTACAGTACAGCCCCTAATCCCCAATAGTAAAATACATCACATAAAAATGCGGTTTGAAACTCCACTGTCATGTATTTGTTCTGCAGTAAATCTGTCATGTCTGAATTTGACCTTAGAGTGGCCTTAGGGTTCAGCACAAGGTCCAAGTTGCAAATACAGTAGTTACGCTATATTACTGCACTATATTACATTAAATTACAAAAAAAAAACAACTGTAAAACCCACTTTGGGAATATCTGAAAATGTATAGGGTATAAATATGAAACACGGTGGTGATTCAGAAGTGTACCCACCCATAGATTTTAATGAGAATGACTATGTATGGTAAATCCTGCAGTATAACAAATTAACATGACTCCATATTTACATCTGTGTGCATCCTCTGAACAGTCAGTAAGGGTAGGTTCACAATACTGTTATTAATGTCCGTTGCTCTCATCCATCATAGGATGCATGCAGGTCATTTTCTTCTGTAACAAACACAACAGAAGAGAAGACAATGTCCATCATACTATTTACAGTACATCAGAGTCAATGGGAATGGATACTGATAGAGAGACCTCCATCTATGTCCATCACTCTATCATTGTAAAAGTACATTATTCTCATTCTACTATGGATAAGAGCTACGGACATTAAAAATGGAGGTATGAATATTCCTTAAGAGGACAAGAGGAGCAGTACCTGGTGGGCAAGGCAGACATCCATCTGCACTTGTCAGACTTGGGACTGGACTGAAGGTTCCAGGTGGACAAGGAACTGAACCAGTATTTGTACCCTCTGGACAAAAGTATCCTGCGGGACAGACTATGATATCCCCACTGAGACATGTATGCCCAACTGGGCAGATGGAGCATACAGATTGACCTGAATTAGGAAAAAAGAGAATCCAAATGAAGTTAAGTCCACATGTAAGAGGTCCTGATACAGAAGCTGCACGTGAATTTCCATAAATGAAGAAAATCTTATATAAATAGTCTCTTAATCACCCCCTTCTATGCCAGCTTACTGTTTTATTTTAGAAAATTCAGTTTAATTTTTCTTGCAAAGATTAACCTTATGGTTACAATTTAGTTTTCAATTTTGTATCAGTACCATACTTTATAGTGCATCGATCTTGCCCTGATCTTTACTGGTAAACACACAAGCTTTCTCTGCCTAATTTATATATGGAGGAATAACATTAACGTAAGAACAATGAATAATATCTTTATGTCGTTGAGTAAAGTCATAGATTATGTCAGTGCTTAAAAACCAAAACTTTTCTTTATACATAACATGGCATTGGCCATACCTGTTGAGTTGCTGTAAGTGCCTTCAGGACATGGAATGGGCTCAAAGGAACCTTCAGGACAGAAATGCTTTGAAGGGCAGATGTCGCCAACTATCCCCCCCTCTGGTCTAGGACTTGAAGAACCAAGAAGACAAAAATACCCTGAATCACAGAAAAGTTAAATTTTTTTATTATTTTGGTGTTAAGGTGATGGGTAACACTAAATGAATTAGAATCTTACCTGGGTGACATGGCCCAGCTGGTTCAGCCAGACCAGGCATATCACAGTAGGTCCCTGGAGGGCACGGCAAACATGAAGAACTGTTGTCAGTTTCCTTCTGGCTGTTCCATGTTCCTGGAGGACAAGCAAGTCTAATGCCTTTGGAACAGAAGTGACCGGCTGGGCAAATGTTTCCAAATGGCATATCAATCTGAAAAGGGAAAACTACTAAAACCTATGTCCACATTGCTTTACAGTTACATAAAATAATATGGTTACTTTAAATGCAATACTTTAATTTATTGTCTATTGATCCTGTGTAAAGTTCTGTATTATACTCCCGAACTGCAATTGTAGAAGTCCAGTGGAAACAAGTAGTAATACTCTTGTTATGATAGTTGGCTGCTCTTCTAAACCAGCCCATCTAGAGATGATGGTGGTAGTGATTTTTTCCCTCGGGCTCAACCTATGGTTTGGTCTCCTGGATGATGGCGGTTGGGGTGCCCGTGATGGTGTGTTGCATGAGAGTAAACTAGTCAGGAGCTGCTCTGATTATTCTTCGGGTGGAGTCACTGTGTACAAACTTCCCATTACCCATCCTTTACGAATGCTAAGTTACAGTCTATATTATACTCTGCAGTTTACAATACATTATTGTAAACTTCCAGCATATCTAGTGTAGTAAATGCCGGAATAAGTGGCTCAGTAAATGCACACAGTGGTTAGCGGTCAGGGTTAAGTCTGTCCATAAGCTTGCTGACTGCTTTCAACTAGTGGAATCTTGAATGTAACTCTGGATTTTAACACAGAATGTAACTCTATATTATCAGTAAATCATGTACAAAGAGACTCAACTTTGATTGATTATACCTATAAAACAACAATGCACATGTAGCAAATACTTGCAGGACACTTACAGGAACTGCAGTGGTGGCCCCACGGGTACAGTAATAGCCTTTATCACAATGTCCTTCCGGCTGGGTTAATCCAGGGCGACCACAATACATGCCAGAAGAACAGAGCTCACAATTGTCAACAGCTATGTTGCCGGTCATATTTGAAAAGGTACCCTAAATAAAATGAAACACAGTATAACCCAAATGTATTAGTATTGGAAGCGGTTTTGTACTCCAGATTGAATGAAGCAGCAGGCTGGAAATGTGTTCTGCCAATTCATTCTTTTCAATGGTAAACTGAGATAGCTGAAGTCCAGAACTAAGCTATCTCCAACAGTTCCCACTGAAATGGGTGAATGAAGCAGCAGCGTATATTTCTGACCTGCCTCTCTATTCACACTACGGAGCAAAATAGCCTAATTCTTGTGATCGGTGGATGTCCCAGCAGTTAGACCCCTCCAATCAGGAAATTTCCCTATATCTTGTGGCTAGGGGGTAACTTGCTGGGATACCCCTTTAAAGGCTATCTGTCAGTATCATAATATCATAATCACAGTAAACCCTAGTAATCCGTGTGGTGCTCCTTACAACGGCACAGATGAATAGCTCAATCTATCGTTAATGTCCATAATAATTTCTATTTTTTTTTATATATTTCAATATTCTGGTGTGAATGAGGTAACATAGTTGCAGATAGATTTAGAAAGTGAAGATTGTCCTATTAATATACATTCATCATGAAATCATTCACATACTTAACATCCTCCCACACTATTAGCAAAGTCTGTAAATGGAAGCATGTAGCTGATGTCTCACAGTGGATACTTGCCATTAGTCTAGATTAATATCTTACCATAGGGCATGGTGTTGGCACAATACTATCAGCAGGACAGAAATGACCTTGTAGACAGCGGGAGATATCAGATAAATTGCTGGCATTACAAAAGTTTCCAGGAGGGCACTGTCTGCAGGATGACTGAGCTGGAAGCTGCATGACAGGTAGGTAAAGTAACTTTAGTGCAAGGTAAGGATCCATATAGAAATATTACAGCAGGTAGGTCTAGTGTCTGGCTTGCCCACTATATAGAAATGGCTACAGTTGATACCAGCTAATTTATTAAGGGTAAGTTCAGACAGGGTTTTCTGGAATCTGAGGAGGAGGTCGCCTCAGGTTCCAGGACCAAAAAATGGGTAGCACCGGCAGCCAGTCGCGCACTCCGCTCCAGATTAGGCCCAAAGAATGGGCCTAGTCGGGAGGAGGGAGTGTCTTCAGGCGGATTCATGAGGTGACTCCGCCTGAAGAATGAGCATCTCGCTTGTTTTTTTCGCTTTTTTATTTCAATGAGAGCCGTCTTTTTGGTCAGGATTACGGAGGATACGGCCTCAAAATCTTGACCATAAAATTCTGTGTGAACTTACTGTTATTCAGTGTTCAGCTTAAAGTCCAAAAAATGCACCAACTGCCTACCTAATACTTTACACTGCAGCTCTGCTTATTACGATTGTGGTTTTTTTTCTTAAAAAGGAACACTACTTGAAAATTTTAATGGCATTTACTTACAGGTTGGAAGGTTCCTGGTGGACAAGGCTCTGGACGGAAGGCCCCTCCTATAGAGTAGTAACCCTGAATCACTTCATGCTGAACTGGAGAACTAGAACCCGCAGTGCAGTAATATCCAGGAGTACAGTTACCAGAGGGGCTGGGACCACCTTGTCCATCACAGAACATCCTACATTGAAGAATAAGCTCATGTTAGTTGTGAGCCAGAAGTGTAAAGTGAAACTTTTAATAAAACAAGAAAACACTTAAAGGGGTTGTCCCATCACAAGGATCCTATCTATACTGCTTGTTAATGTGAATGTAAGACTTTTCCTAAATACACTGCTTCAGCAAAACTGCTTTGTTTGTCCACTATCTTACTTTATTCAATTCATTGTTAACACAGCCCTGACTTAGCTGCTCAAAAGTCAAGTGATGTATCTGCTGCTCTCAGGGGGGAGGGAGGAGGGGCTAAGTGCAGGGGAGTGAGCCTGTGTTTCTAGCTATTCCTGTGTCTACACCACGTGACCTTCCTGCTCTCAGATAGGGGAGAGGAGCTGCTTTCATTTCTGAACTCGTCTCCTGTTCTCTCAGTTATCAGGCTAGCTAATTCAATTGTGTTCAATATGGCAGAGACAGGCAGTCTCTGTATGTAAGGGTGCGTTCACACGGAGTAACGTGCCACGTGATGTGGCATGTATACAGAGTGTGAGACTTTGCGCGCCATATACGCTCCCATTGATTTCAATGGGAGCCAGGATCGTATACGCCGCGTTATTTTGCGGCCGTGATTTTGCGCCTGCAAAATCACGGCCGCAAAATAACGCGACGTATACGATCCGAACTCCCATTGAAATCAATGGGAGCATATACGGCACGCAAACACTCACACGCCGTATACGTGCCAGATCACGTGGCACGTTACTCCATGTGAACGCACCCTAACACACAATGGAGTTGCTCCTGCCTGTACTTCATAGTCCAATATTGTGCATATACTGTTATTTGAGGACCTTTGATGACATCACAGGCCCTTCAGCTGCCCCATAGGATCACGCTATGAGGTGGGCGGAGCTTCACACTAATTTGGGTGCGGAGGTAAATGGCAGGTTGCATGAAACCCCGCCCACCAAATGACGCAAGAAACCAGGAAGAAAGAAGATTTTACAGCAGTGAAGACTGGTGAGTATGCGACGTGGGAATACCCCTTTAATACTTACCCAGGCGGACATATTAAGCACTGATTCATGTCTGTAAGTCCGATCTGGTTACCATATGTTCCTGGAGGGCAAAAGATTGGCCAACCAGAGGAGGGTGGGCAGTAACTGCCAGCTGGGCATATTCCATCCAAGGGAGTCTATACCACAAACCAAGGGAGAGAAAAAGCATCAAATCCACCACAGAGGTGTCAAAACATCTAAAATATGCCTATACTATTAATAAACCAGTGGAAAAAAATTATATATGTGTTCCTGAAGCTTTTGACGCTATGGGTTGGTCACATGGTTATTGACTACCAGTTATGCTAGATTTGTCTCTAATTATGTAGGAAAAATAAGTGAAATATTGTAATGCCAACATCCAAGATATCCTGCCAGCGATGAAAGGGGTTCTCCTCTTAATAAGCTGAACACAAGGTATCTCCCTGCTGAAACCCACAGTGATCGGCTATAAGTAAATCAAGCAGTAAGTGTTCAATTTTCCTGCAGCGCCACCACAGGGAAAACTAAGCATTACACAAAGCCCATTCAGATCACTAGTTGGCTGTGTAATACAGTGAAGGGCAGATCCTCCAGAGAGACATTCATTGTAACTACTCCCCTCGCTGGCCAAAGATTGAGGGTCCTGAATAGAGGACCCTCTTCTACTAACTCGCAATTCCCTAACATGGTATGTGGACATTTTTATTTTTTTTTTAAACTGGACAACCTTTTAAGCTTCATTCACTTAGAAGTTCGCTGTGGGGTAGTTCAATCTACAAGCCTGCAGAGTTGATCCAGAAGAAGTTAAGACCAGACAACTATAAAATAGCTGCTAAAATTCTAGGTAACTAAATTATTCCAACAACATGAATGACCTACACTGTATAATGTCATGTTTTGCAGAAAGGTTTGTTAAATATCAATCAATGAATTATTGAAACATTGTATGAAGACATAGCAATTTCCCATTGGTATGGCTACAGGTTGGAGTCTAAAGGATCATGTCTTTGAATTTATTTTTCACATCTTTACCCCTGGTAGTATATGAAATGTGACCCTATGACTGACTTCTTTCACTTTACTTGGTGTGTGAATCAGTTACCGCGCTTGTAGATCTTTCAGGACAGTAAAATCCTTCCTGGCACTGTCCGCTAATGGCTGAGAGACCCACACCAGTGCAGAATTTCCCAATTTCACATGGACGGCATTCAGCCTCAGTGGAGATCTCTTCATGAGCGCTGTAGGTGCCCTCTGGGCAAGGCTGTGGATTAGAGCTACCCTGGTGACAGTAGAACCCCTGAATGCAGGATGTAACCAGAACAGATGAAGCAAATTACAATCTGCCATCTGCAATAAAATGTATACTGTACAAGTAATCTCATTCATTATATAAGGTATAGAGCTTATTTTGAACGTTACTTTGAAGATCCAGATGGTTTAGAAGGGATGACCTGTGCAAATGTCCATTAGATTAGAGGAGATTAATTGGATCGGGTCACAATATATTATTAATGTATTTTAAGAAATATACATACTTACAGCTGGGCAAAGCTTAGGTGCAAGTAATGAAGGCAAATCACAGAAGAACCCTGCAGGACATTGTAAGCAGACTGATATTTCTACACCCTGTTTGGTCATATTCCAATATGATCCAGGCTGGCAGGGATAAGACAAAGGAGAACCAGTCCCTGGTGGGCAATAATACCCTGGAGGACACAGGCCATTCTGCAAAGAATTGGAAAGAAACAATAGTTCCAGCTAGCATGGACTGCTTATACAGGAATCTTACATAAGACAATGGTTTTTGTAACGGTACAACTCTTAAACTAATGCAGCCCACTGTAGCTGCACACTACTGGCATAGCTGAGAAAAGGAATTGTCATCTACAATTCAAGAACAATTGGAAGAGAATTATCTTCAACACAGCTGCCTATACACATGTGGTAAATGTCAGCTGAAATGAACAATTTGGGCCAAGTTAGACAACCATCATCTGAAAATTATACATTCATGATGGCCAACAACACAGTATGGCCTGTCAAAAATGTAATCTGGCATTTTTCAGCCGTGCATGACATCATCGGCCACGTTCAGTTGAGCATTTGCTACTCTTTCTTTTACTTTGACTCCCTGATCGGCCAGCTTAGGATTCCTTCATATCTCCATTGATATATCTGTTTTTCTGCTGAAGAAGTTAAAGACTTACAGGACTTGGGATTCCTCTCTGCCCTTCCTGGTAACAATAACTTCCTTCTGGACATAGCAAACAGTCCTCTACTCCTTCAAGGCCTGGTTGGAATCCATATGTGCCATTTGGACAAGGCTTGGCTTCCTGCATATAATACAAAACCAGGCGAAATAGGTATCTTATAGACTGTTAAAGATAGTATTCAATGGGTGTTCACCTACAAACACCAATGTACAGTTTATACATACATACATACATACATATATATACATTGGATCTACATATACAATTCCGCTTCAATTGACAAAAATTAGCAAACCAAGCATTGTGCGGGTGCTGAACAAGCAGGAAATTTGGGAGATTTCAGAATTGAAGCTAGTAGACATGGTAATGAATAGAGATGAGCGAACAGTGTTCTATCGAACACATGTTCGATCGGATATCAGGCTGTTCGATGTGTTCGATTCGAATCGAACATCACGTGGCAAACTCTAAAAAAATTTGATTCCCCTCCCACCTTCCCTGGCGCTTTTTTTGCACCAATAACAGCGCAGGGGAGGTGGGACAGGAACTACGACACCGGAGGCATCGAAAAAAATCGGAAAAAGTCATTGGCTGCCGAAATCAGGTGACCTCCATTTTAGACGAATAGTGGATTTCAAATCCGGGTCATATGAGAATGTGAACTTTGTGACTAAGAGACAGGGATAGCTGTACAGGCAGGGATAGCTAGGGATAACCTTTATTTAGGTAGGAATGTTATTAAAAATAACTTTTTGGGGCTCTATCGGGTGTGTAATTGTGATTTTTGTGACATAAACTTTTTCCCATAGGAATGCATTGGACAGCGCTGATTGGCCAGAGTACGGAATTCGACCAATCAGCGCTGGCTCTGCTGGAGGAGGCGGAGTCTAAGATCGCTCCACACCAGTCTCCATTTAGGTCCGACCTTAGACCACCTCCTCCGGCAGAGCCAGCGCTGATTGGCCGAAGGCTGGCCAATGCATTCCTATGGGTATGCAGAGACTTAGCAGTGTTGAGCCAGTTCTGCTCAACTACACCATGTGCCGGTCAGCCCATATCAGATGTAGCAGAGCCGAGGGTGCACTGGAACCCTTATGCACACTCGGCTCTGCTACATCAGATGTAGCAGAGCCGAGGGTGCACTAGAACCCTTATGCACACTCGGCTCTGCTACATCTGATGGGCTGACCGGAACACGGTGTAGTTGAGCAGAACTGGCTCAACACTGTTAAGTCTCTGCATTCCCATAGGAATGCATTGGCCAGCGCTGATTGGCCAGAGTACGGAATTCGACCAATCAGCGCTGGCTCTGCTGGAGGAGGCGGAGTCTAAGATCGCTCCACACCAGTCTCCATTCAGGTCCGACCTTAGACTCCGCCTCCTCCGGCAGAGCCAGCGCTGATTGGCCGAAGGCTGGCCAATGCATTCCTATGGGAATGCAGAGACTTATCAGTGCTGAGCCAGTTCTGCTCAACTACACCGTGTGCCGGTCAGCCCATCAGATGTAGCAGAGCCGAGGGTGCACTAGAACCCTTATGCACACTCGGCTCTACTACATCTGATGGGCTGACCGGCACACGGTGTAGTTGAGCAGAACTGGCTCAACACTGCTAAGTCTCTGCATTCCCATAGGAAAGCATTGGCCAGCGCTGATTGGCCAGAGTACGGAATTCGACCAATCAGCGCTGGCTCTGCTGGAGAAGGCGGAGTCTAAGATCGCTCCACACCAGTCTCCATTCAGGTCCGACCTTAGACTCCGCCTCCTCCGGCAGAGCCAGCGCTGATTGGCCGAAGGCTGGCCAATGCATTCCTATGGGAATGCAGAGACTTAGCAGTACTGAGCCAGTTCTGCTCAACTACACCGTGTGCCGGTCAGCCCATCAGATGTAGCAGAGCCGAGTGTGCATAAGGGTTCTAGTGCACCCTCGGCTCTGCTACATCTGATGGGCTGACCGGCACACGGTGTAGTTGAGCAGAACTGGCTCAACACTGCTAAGTCTCTGCATACCCATAGGAATGCATTGGCCAGCCTTCGGCCAATCAGCGCTGGCTCTGCCGGAAGAGGCGGCGGAGTCTAAGGTCGGACCTGAATGGAGACTGGTGTGGAGCGATCTTAGACTCCGCCTCCTCCAGCAGAGCCAGCGCTGATTGGTCGAATTCCGTACTCTGGCCAATCAGCGCTGTCCAATGCATTCCTATGGGGAAAAGTTAGCTTGCGAAAATCGCAAGCTGACAGGGATTTCCATGAAATAAAGTGACTTTTATGCCCCCAGACATGCTTCCCCTGCTGTCCGTGTCATTCCAGGGTGTTGGTATCATTTCCTGGGGTGTCATAGTGGACTTGGTGCCCCTCCAGACACGGATTTGGGTTTCCCCCTTAACGAGTATATGTTCCCCATAGACTATAATGGGTTCGAAACCCGTTCGAACAGTCGAACAGTGAGCGGCTGTTCGAATCGAATTTCGAACCTCGAACATTTTAGTGTTCGCTCATCTCTAGTAATGAAGATTCTGAAGATAATACAGGATGTAACTCAGGATCAGGAATGTATCTACAGTGTCCTACAACTTGTTTAGGTCAGTGAATAGTATTTACAAAATGTAAAATGGTGTTCAATGGTGAAAAAACACTTCATGTCTACTACAGCTTCTTACTCGGCTCCCTTCAGCGCAGTAGTATCCCTGAGGACAAATGTTAGCATCTTCCCCTGGAAAGACCGCCATCCCTTTAGGACAAACTGTTCCTGCGGGGCACAATAGCTGCATCATGCGCTCTCTGCTGGTCCTGTCCTCGTCGCAGTAGTGTCCAGCTAGACAGGGTAGGCAGGTAGAAGATCCTTTATCCTAAAATGAAATAAAAAGAATAGTCTGGACCATTATTAGAAAACATGTTAATTCACATTTGTAATATTGTTAGGAATATAGGACAGAATTACCAAATATAATATAATAACTGTACTATCATTTCTTTTCACTTTACCTCTATGTTGTATCCATGAGCACTCTGCTTGACTGTGGATATGACCTATATTATTTATTGCTCTTGCTTATATAGCACCAACATATTCTGTAGCGTTTTACAGATATTATCACTTATTGTCCCTAGTAGGGCTCACGATCCACACACAAGAAGAAAGCATACAAACTCCATAACTATTGCCTATTTTAGTACTTTAGATCACTTCTAGGGAGTCTCAAATTCTGCAAGATTTTTCTATACATCTTTGCTAACAAAAGGTTGTAAATCTTTAATAAAACACAGTAAAAATAACATTATACAACTTGTAAATAACTATTTCTATTCTTTTTCCAATTAATTGGTACAATGTGCAATTACTTTACACTAAAAGGCAAAGACATACTCAATATCGTACAGGAAAGGATGAAAAATGGATGGCAGGCACTTACTGAGAAATTACCAGCTCCACAAGGCACTGGGGCATTCATCCCAATGTTAGGACATGAGGTTCCAGCCGGACAGCTATCACATTCACCCACACTCTGGGCACCTTGCTCTGCACGGTAAGTTCCCCTATAACATGGAAGTTACTGAACTAATAAAAGTACAATAATAACTTTTAATAATTTTGTAAACTGAAATAATGTATGTAGAATGTGAACCTATACACCACCATCTCAACAGTATGGTAATAAAATAAGTAAGAAGGATATCACCAGGGTGCACACTGCTTTATCCTACTTCTATCTTACATGTAGTCTGTAGACACCAGTGGCGTAACTAAAGTCTTGTGGGACCCGCTGTAATATTTTGTCCTTGGGCCCCTACCTCATCCCTACAATAAATTCTTGATAGTGATGGTTACGGGTGCTAAAGAGTTTAATCAACCTTAGTGTGGTTTGGGTAATCTGTGGTCTCCTTGGTTTATGGGCCAGATGGAAGCTGCAATCTCAATACTGATGCCAGTGCTTATGGGAACCACTAAGGCTCCTGGGCCCTGGTGCGACTGCATCCTCTGTACCCCCTCAATTTATGCCCCTGGAAGTCACCAAGGTTCAGCCCTCAAGTCTTCTTACTTAATGCTACAAGTGGGGAAAGTGTGGTGCTCTCATTGATTCACTACTTGTAACTAGTCATAAATAGACTTGACAGGCTGATCAGAAGGGTCTGCTATGTCCTGGAGAGCCCCCTGGACCCAGTACAGGTGGTGGGTGACAGAAGGATACTGTCCATGGTGAGCTCCATGTGGGAGAATAAATCCCACCCCATGTATGAGACCTTGACGGCCCTGTAAGTGACCAACTGCTTCACCCCAAGTGTGAGAAGGGTAACTATTGGAAGTCCTTCCTCCCAACTGAGATCAGGCTACATAATCTACATCAGACAAAGCGAAGATCACTCCACACAGAGAACTAAATGATCCTGAAGTCTTCCTTCTTTCTTCTCTTCCCTAACTGCTATGGACTCCTAGTACTTCTTCTCTTCTCAGCATATGCGTGCCTACGTCTGTATTATATTACTGTGTATTATCCTGTACCTGTATTACTATGCTGCTGTAACATGCTGAAATTTCCCCACTGTGGGACTATTAAAGGAGTATCTTATCTTATCTTAGTCCGTAGCCTTACTACTGGTAAGAGTATTAATATTGATAATACACATATAGCTGTTTACTGAACAATTCTTTGGTCACCAGCTACCTCACCTGACCCCCTCCCCTCCCACTTTTTCCATATGAACAAGCTGCCTCGGCTCAATCACATGGCACAGGTTTGGATGAGAATCATCTAATGTCTATGGGCTGCTGTAAAGAGCACCTGTTATCTTTCCATACATATCTGTTTAAAAAAAAAAAAAAAAAAAAAATCTTGCATTTCCATTAAATAATTTAGAGTATCATTCCTTTCCCTGTATTGTGCCATTCCTCTGTCATTTCTCATAGAAATGTATAAGAAAATTGACATCTGAGCACCGCTATTCCCCTTGAGTTTCCCTACATAGCCTGGCATTGTTAGCGTTGATGGACATACACGTATTTACTAAAGCAGATAGGTCAGAATAGATGACAGATCCTCTTTAAGTAAAACCTGGTGAGGAGCTACAATATATAATCATCACATAGTGCATATTAACATGTGAAATAAATGTTAAGGGAAGTGATCCTTTAAATGGTTCTGAATCCAGCCTTTCATCCATTTTCTTTAGCTACATCATAATGTAACCTTTCTCCAAAGCTGTCATACTTACATTGGACACAAAGCCGGTTTCGATGTCCCTGCTGGACAGTAGGATCCTGCTGGACAAGCACTGCACTCACCCACTCGGACACTGCCCAGTTTAAGGTTAAAGGTACCTGATGGACATGGAAACTGAGTTCCAGATTGTGAACCTTTACAGAAAAAAATGGAAACAAGACACTAGTAACATAACCTTAAATGTTTGTGTTCATTGGACTTACAGTGTCAACTGGTTTAAGAGCGAGAGAGAGAGACAGAGAGAGAAAGAGACTTGACTTGAAGTCAATGGGAATTTTCCCATGACCATAACCATATTTAAATTTGTAGTCGATTAAAAATTATACATTTTATGGACATATAACATATTACACACTTTGCAGTGTTTTATAGATTTTATCTAATCATCAAAGTGATGACAATCTTTTGTCTTAATCGGAGAAAGTTGATACGACCATGAATGCAGAAACTTTCTGTGGTCTTGGACTTGTCAGATCCTTAACCATGATATACCATCGAATATCGAACCCTATTATAGTCTATGGGGGGAAAATGCTGGTTTCAGGGGTAGGCAACATTCGATCAAATTATACCAAGTCCACGAGCGAGGGTCGGGCTGGATCCTCCGAGAAGTCTTCTCCGTGCAGCGTCCCCGCGGCATCTTCTGGCTCTGAATTCACTCTGCCAGGCATCGGACTTGGGCAGAGCCAACTGCGCATGCCCGCACTACAAGCAGACATGCGCAGTCGGCTCTGCCCAGGCCCGATGCCTGGCAGAGTGAATGAAGAGCCGGAAGACGCCGCGAGGAAGCAGCACGGAGAAGACTTCTAAAGGTAGGAGAAGAACCAGCGTTGATTGACCGACTGTATAGCATTCGGCCAATCAATGCTGGTTCTGCATCGAACTTTTCCATTCGAATAGCGAGTGGTACTCAATCGAGTACGAGTATTTCGAATACCGTAGTATTTGATCGAATACCTACTTGATCGAATACTACTCGCTCATCTCTAATAGTATCCACTCTCCACTAGCTCACAGAAATTTGAGAATATAAGGATGGAGTCTGCAGAGATGACAGCTGCTACAAATATGGTATACAAGTCATAATAGTCAGAAATAGTGTTAGTATCATGAACACACATGGCAGCTTATCCTGAAGACTCACTTGAAAGTTTAGGTTTGCAGCAAAATCTGCAAACAAAAGGCAGCTTTTCGGCAATGTGGGGCATGAGCCTTAATACAAATATGGATGACTTATCCTAATGATACAAGTCTTAAAGATAAGTCATCAGTATCAGCTTGTTGTATGGCCAACACTCAACACACTTTCTAGTGAGCTGTTTTCAGCAACTCATATACAGAAAATGGATCAGGAAGCAGACAGCTCTATTCTCTGTGCTGTGGTTAGATCAGGTATTGCAGGTCACCCCCCCCCCCCCCCATTCATTTGGATAAGACCTAATCTGCTGTTATTCAGTTCAATCACTACATAAAGAACAGAGCTGTCTGCTTTTTGCTCCATTCTCTGTGTTTCTGAGAATAACTGATTGGTCTGGGTGCCAGATCACTACCATTCAGATACTGATGACCATTAATGACATATTACTATTATTAAATATTCCTTTTCTCTCCTAATGGGTAAGAGGGTGGTGTGAGGCTATGGGTTGGGTATAATGTTTTGCCTTTTTGATCGGCTATTGATGTCCATTTTGTAGCAAACTACAGCTGTGGGCTTTGTTAGGCCTGTATAGGTTTCCAAGCACTGAAAAGAAACAGAGACCTAGAAAATGGTAAAGAGTTAAAACCTACGTGTATTAGAAAATAGCAGAACTAAAAATAATGCAGTGATTAATCTTCATTTCTGTACAACCAGAAAATCGACTTAACGGAAGTTACAAATTGCATGAAATATGCTTTCCAGACATTTGCAGCCTGTCTTTTATGTATAACTCACCCTCAGGACAGAAATATCCAGCGCTGCACTTTCCAGAGGGAGTTTCAGCTCCAGCCAAGCAGAACCAGCCAGCAGGACATGAATAACATTCTCTGTCAGATGCCAAGCTGGGTCTGTCGCTCCATGTCCCAGGAGGACACTTGTACTGGGAGCCATGCTTTGTTCCTGGAGGACAGTAATGCCCTCTAGGACAAGGAACTAGCGGCCGATGTCTTCCCCCTGAACCTAGGGAAACAAACATATATGTTTATTACATGTGCATATAGTAGTGATCATAAAGACAAGGTAAGAAATAATTTGATAATAATAATGGAGGAAATATAGATAGCAATCCTCTGGATCTATTCAACGCTTTATCATGTCCTTGACTATACATTAGGTAACTAAGCTAAGAAAACCTGCTAAGATGTGACATGGACAGGCCGTACCTGTTGCGCAGAAAAATCTGGCTGGACAGATCTCACATTGGGATTTGTCGAAGAGCATTTGACTGTCACTGTAGGTTCCAGCTGGGCAAGCATTTTCAGACGATGTAGCAGACCGAGATCCCACTGGGCAGACATACCTGGCACAACAAGACACATAATGAATACATCGGCTATCTGCAATGCAAACGTCTCACAAGGAGTCTTACACACCCAGGTGAGCAGTCTGTATCTGGCTGGGTTAGCCCAGAACGGGTGCAAGCACTTCCTGCTGCACATGGTGTGCAGTCACCGACTTCATCCTGCCCCTCCAAGGGGTTGTAGGTGCCCGGAGGACAAGGAATGGGGTAGCTAGTATTTGACAGGCAGTAAAAACCAGCAGGGCATAGGCTGCACTCTTCTATTCCTTAAAAGAAAACATGGCTTAGGCATGAAGTCTTTGAACAGAAAGGATTGAAAGGTGACAAAATAAAGCATTAAGCAACAATGTCTCCACCAATTATTGAGAAGTGACAGTAATAGACACAGGTGTTGTGTGGTTGGCTAAGGACCTGGACTATGGTTACCAGAGAAGCGTCTGTTATCATTACTTGTAAGCATGCCATTACACACAACACATTTACTTGCGATAATGCATGTTCTGTTTTTGCTACAATCAAAAAGCATTATGCCCACTGGTGCATAGACCTTGATTTGAGTAATGCGGCTACAGCGTTGGCGAGTACTCTTGTGGAGTCCTATAAAATTTGGTGAACCTTCTCTATAGATATAAATCTCCCTGCCGAGTACTGTTACCAATAAAAATTGTAGCCCAAGTATGAAGTGCAGCTCACACTGTCCTTAAGTTCCTTGGTCAACTGTTACCCAGCAAAACTGATTTCCCTTACTTTGCAGAATTTGTGGCACATCACATGGTCACAAGACATGCCATCTTCCGCTAACTCCAATTACGACATATGTTTATTTGGCTCCTTAGCCGCTAAGCTGGACGTCTCTAAGCTGGAGGATTTCTTTGGGACCCCTGATCTCCCCAAGCCTCTAACACTGTCTTACAATCTTTTACAATCCACGGTTTCCTATCTATACATTAATGCATTGTCTGGGTGGTGACAAGACATCTCTAGGGTAACGGATGATGACTGCATGGAAGTGGAACTAGCTTTTTTTGAGTCTGTAGAGAACTCTCGAGACTTCCTATTTCAGTCCCACTTCCTCCACCGTATTTATTACACACCGGTTAGGCTACAAGGACTGTGTGCATCTTCCTCTATCCTCCATCTTCTGTTGTCAAGCTGACTTGGGCACTTTTGTACATTCAGACAGGGACCAGGGACTCCAAGGTTCGTTCGAAGTGTCGATGATCAATGTCTCATGCAATTCACACTAATTCTCACATAGAATTAGCTAGCTGCATTCTTCATTGACATGCGAGCTAAGTGATCCACTGCTAAGAGTTACAACTCTTCGCACCTTTAAATTTGTATATGGTCCTGACCTAAGGTGTCTCTCTTTTGATCAACAGTTCTGTCCTTCCTGCATGACCATTTTGATTTCCCTTGGGTGTTTACCCCCAGGTTTGTTTCTTGGGTATACTTAATGATGTTGTAGATGGTCGTTATGACAAACGCTTTACCATTTTTTGTGTTAAGAAGATTGTCATCATGTTATGGAAATCTCCAAACATACATTCCTTTGAACACTGGCTTTAACTTATCCATAAGTATATTCCCCCATATTAGATGCTATACCTAGTAAGAGATGTCCCCAAAAGTTTGATAAAATATGGTTGTGTTGGCTGGAGATGTCTGAGACTGCGATGCCATTGGACATATCCCTGAGTTGGGAGTGGGCCGGGGTGCAGGGCAGTATGAATGGTGTGTAATTCTGTGACTCCTATTAGTTGTTTTTTTTAATGTTGCAGTGTAGGGTCATTGTCTATCTGTACATTATTGTATTCCCTCTTGTGGTTTTGTATTTTGCCAGCTTGCCCTGTATGTTTTGCTAGGATTACCTTGTTTCCTCTGTCTCATGTAACAATGCTTGCATTTTGTTATTATCTTTATTGAAAAGCACATATGAAACCATTAAAAAAAAGGTTAAAAAAAATATGCAAAAAGCATGTGTGGTTTCCAAACATGTGTGAGGGGCAAGTATAGTCATGTATCTCTATATCCGCCATTTTGTTCTATAAACTTAATTTTCTTATATGTCATCCATTTTGTATCCTCACACATATATACTATGAGGTGAGGTCATTCAGAGTGTGAAACATAGACTTTCAGTAGGCCATTGTTCAGTTATCTGCAAGGCCGTAGTCGTCTGGCACCAAGCATGTCATCTTATCTCTTTTGCCATGATATATACATCTAAGATGTCAGCTCATACATAAGTGTTTTGCATCTTTCTTTGTTTCATGAGAAAGTCCATCCCAGTCGGGAAAGTTATAATGAGATGCAGATTACATTAGGCCTCAGCCAATAGTCATGTGCCGGCCTTATCTGATAACTTTATAACCAATCATGTTATACTAATTAGAATAGCCAAGCCAGCTCTTTGTCTGAATTGTACTTAAACTATGTTTTTCCCGCAATTAAATGAGATCACTTGAATACAGCATCTGAGTGTATGTCTGTGTTCTCCCGAGCGCTCGTACCTAACTTTGCCAAATTTGGATACCGATGGCATCTACCCCGGGTGTTCCCAACAGTAAACATGGCGCCCAACGTGGGGCTTGAGGAAAGACATCGCTTGTAGCCAATAGAAGGGCTGACCAAGATCGATCGATTGGGAGATTCACCCAGGACCCCGGTTACATAAAACAGCGCTGTAGGTAAGCCTTTGACTTACCATAAACTAGTATCTGAGTTCCTGTGTTGGGTCCCTGCATCGATCAAGGTCAGTCTGCTGAATGCTTTATATGTCTCTCGAGCCTGTTATATAGTCGGAAGAACCTAAAAAGGGAGATGCTGTCTGGTAATGATCTCCAAAGTATTGTACTTCTGCATAGTAGGCCTTTGTCTGTTTCTGTTTGTGCCTTACATCTGTTATAAGATTTCTAAGAGAACTGTGATAGGTGACGAACCTTGGGCTATCCTGGATCCCTAGATTTCTGGGTAGAGTAATGGACACTGTGCTTTCCACTGCCCAGATATACTGAGATTGGGGATTCAGTGTAGTTGGATTCCTGGCGTAGAGTAATGGACACTGTGCTTTCCACTGCCCAGGAATACGATAGTCTGGCTTAGAGTAATAGGCCACTGTACGTGACACTACCCAGACTATCGTTTGGCTGACTAGCTATCAGCCAAAGATGGGGGCTTTTGGATCCAAAGTGTGGTTGCCCCCATATGAGTTTATTAGAAGATCTGAAGGAACAGATGTGGCCAAACAGAGCAGAAAACGGACCAGGATAGATCGCCTCCCTGATGGTGTCAATTTGAATACAGTTTAGACAAGAAAATGGAAGGTTCATTTGAGAAGAAGACTACAGCAGAGGTATACATGCTTTGGTAGAACTTAGCAAGAAGGTGGAGAAGGAGACAAGACGGGTAACTAAGATTTCAGCTGTAAGTGATTGATTGTAACAGCACTGGTATAATGTATGGGAAATTATGAATATATGGTTCAATTTGTAATTGTATACTGTAAGCTGTTTGTTGCAATGCCAGTATTGACTTTCATGCCTTTTGTAAGAATATTGTGATGTTTTACAGTGGTAAAACCTTGATTGGAATCTGGTAAAGAAAACTGGCAGTTGGTCCTTAAAGGGGTATTCCCATCTACATAATTATTTTTTAATTTGTAGATGATTAAAAGTTAAACATTTTTGCAAATATAAGTAATTAAAAATTCTGCAGAGTTTTAAAGATTTTCTCTAACTTTCTTAGTGGTGACAGTCTGTTATCTTGATCGGATACGACCACCAATGCAGAAACTTTCTAAGGTCAGAAAATCAGCCAGGGATATCTTCTCATACATGTAGTGTCCCTGCCTGATATCCCAGCTACAATAAGAAAATCATAGCTGGGTTCCTGACAAGTCCCAGACCATAGAAAGTTTCTGCATTGGTGGTCGTATCCATTGGCAACCGATCAAGATAACAGACTGTTACCACTAAGAAAGTTAGAGAAAATCTTTAAAACTCTGCAGAATTTTTAATTACTTAGATTTGCAAAAATGTTTAACTTTTAATTATCTACAAATATAGATATGATTATTTAGATGGGAATACCCCTTTAAGGCAACCTCAAATATAGTTTAAGAGGTTTTGAACCTGTGGTAATTAGGAAGGTGAGGGTTGCCATGAAAATATTCAAAAGTTGCACGAAAATATTAATATGTAATTTTGGTGTCAGTCTGCTTGAGTTCTATTCTTGTTTGGTACTGGGACTGTCTCCATCTAACATTCCATTCATGGGCGCGGCCCAGAGTTTGACTTCCCTTATGTGTTGAAAACTGTTATCTATATTGGGATGGAACTTCTTTGTGTCTTATTCAATAGTTAAGTGTTGATTATTGTTAGTTATGTTATGTTACTAATCGTATCTTTTCTTTGTCTCAGTATTTACCATTAGAGACCAGAATCCATATTTGTCACATACTTGCACTTTGTGACTGTATATTCCTCTGAGCTGGCTTAGAGCATGGTTGTAAAAGAAAGTAAATCATCTGGTCTTCGTAAGCTTTGCCCTGTATATATTGATGTGTAATATATGATTTGGTATCTTCATCTTTGTATATTAATCTTTATAATTTGTATCATATGAAAATGTGCAAAATATTGCACTAACTTTTTTTTTTATGTAATCACTAGAGATGAGCGAACAGTGTTCTATCGAACTCATGTTCGATCGGATATTAGGCTGTTCGGCATGTTCGAATCGAATCGAACACCGCGTGGTAAAGTGCGCCATTACTCGATTCCCCTCCCACCTTCCCTGGCGCCTTTTTTGCTCCAATAACAGCGCAGGGTAGATGGGACAGGAACTACGACACCGGTGACGTTGAAAAAAGTAGGCAAAACCCATTGGCTGCCGAAAACATGTGACCTCTAATTTAAAAGAACAGCGCCGCCCAGGTTCGCGTCATTCTGAGCTTGCAATTCACCGAGGACGGAGGTTTCCGTCCAGCTAGCTAGGGCTTAGATTCTGGGTAGGCAGGGACAGGCTAGGATAGGAAGGAGAAGACAACCAACAGCTCTTGTAAGAGCTAAATTCCAGGGAGAAGCTTGTCAGTGTAACGTGGCACTGACGGGCTCAATCGCCGCAACCCAGCTTTCCCAGGATCCTGAATGGAATACACTGTCAGTGTATTCCCGTATACCCGATATATACCCCGATACCCGTTCCAACGGTGTGCCCCCCCACCTTCACCCCAGAAATACCCTGCAAGTCCCCTAGCAATAGAATTGGGGCTATATACACCCACAATTTTTACTACTGGTATACAGTGCCATTGTCTGACTGGGAATTCAAAGAATATATTGGGAATACAAATACCCTCATTTCTTGCTACTGCCATATAGTGCCAGTTTCTGACTGGTAATTCAAAGAATATATTGGGGTTACGTGCACCCACAATTTTTACTACTGGTATACAGTGCCATTGTCTGACTGGGAATTCAAAGAATATATTGGGAATACAAATACCCTCATTTCTTGCTACTGCCATATAGTGCCAGTGTCTGACTGGGAATTCAAAGAATATATTGGGGTTACGTGCACCCACAATTTTTACTACTGGTATACAGTGCCATTGTCTGACTGGGAATTCAAAGAATATATTGGGAATACAAATACCCTCATTTCTTGCTACTGCCATATAGTGCCAGTGTCTGACTGGGAATTCAAAGAATATATTGGGGTTACGTGCACCCACAATTTTTACTACTGGTATACAGTGCCATTGTCTGACTGGGAATTCAAAGAATATATTGGGAATACAAATACCCTCATTTCTTGCTACTGCCATATAGTGCCAGTGTCTGACTGGTAATTCAAAGAATATATTGGGGTTACGTGCACCCACAATTTTTACTACTGGTATACAGTGCCATTGTCTGACTGGGAATTCAAAGAATATATTGGGAATACAAATACCCTCATTTCTTGCTACTGCCATATAGTGCCAGTGTCTGACTGGGAATTCAAAGAATATATTGGGGTTACGTGCACCCACAATTTTTACTACTGGTATACAGTGCCATTGTCTGACTGGGAATTCAAAGAATATATTGGGGTTATAAATACCCTCATTTCTTGCTACTGCCATATAGTGCCAGTTTCTGACTGGTAATTCAAAGAATATATTGGGGTTACGTGCACCCACAATTTTTACTACTGGTATACAGTGCCATTGTCTGACTGGGAATTCAAAGAGTATATTGGGAATACAAATACCCTCATTTCTTGCTACTGCCATATAGTGCCAGTTTCTGACTGGTAATTCAAAGAATATATTGGGGTTACGTGCACCCACAATTTTTACTACTGGTATACAGTGTCATTGTCTGACTGGGAATTCAAAGAATATATTGGGGTTATAAATACCCTCATTTCTTGCTACTGCCATATAGTGCCAGTTTCTGACTGGTAATTCAAAGAATATATTGGGGTTACGTGCACCCACAATTTTTACTACTGGTATACAGTGCCATTGTTTGACTGGGAATTCAAAGAGTATATTGGGAATACAAATACCCTCATTTCTTGCTACTGCCATATAGTGCCAGTTTCTGACTGGGAATTCAAAGAATATATTGGGGTTACGTGCACCCACAATTTTTACTACTGGTATACAGTGCCATTGTCTGACTGGGAATTCAAAGAGTATATTGGGGTTATAAATACCCTCATTTCTTGCTACTGCCATATAGTGCCAGTTTCTGACTGGTAATTCAAAGAATATATTGGGGTTACGTGCACCCACAATTTTTACTACTGGTATACAGTGCCATTGTCTGACTGGGAATTCAAAGAGTATATTGGGAATACAAATACCCTCATTTCTTGCTACTGCCATATAGTGCCAGTTTCTGACTGGTAATTCAAAGAATATATTGGGGTTACGTGCACCCACAATTTTTACTACTGGTATACAGTGCCATTGTCTGACTGGGAATTCAAAGAATATATTGGGGTTATAAATACCCTCATTTCTTGCTACTGCCATATAGTGCCAGTTTCTGACTGGTAATTCAAAGAATATATTGGGGTTACGTGCACCCACAATTTTTACTACTGGTATACAGTGCCATTGTCTGACTGGGAATTCAAAGAGTATATTGGGAATACAAATACCCTCATTTCTTGCTACTGCCATATAGTGCCAGTTTCTGACTGGTAATTCAAAGAATATATTGGGGTTACGTGCACCCACAATTTTTACTACTGGTATACAGTGCCATTGTCTGACTGGGAATTCAAAGAATATATTGGGGTTATAAATACCCTCATTTCTTGCTACTGCCATATAGTGCCAGTTTCTGACTGGTAATTCAAAGAATATATTGGGGTTACGTGCACCCACAATTTTTACTACTGGTATACAGTGCCATTGTCTGACTGGGAATTCAAAGAGTATATTGGGAATACAAATACCCTCATTTCTTGCTACTGCCATATAGTGCCAGTTTCTGACTGGGAATTCAAAGAATATATTGGGGTTACGTGCACCCACAATTTTTACTACTGGTATACAGTGCCATTGTCTGACTGGGAATTCAAAGAATATATTGGGGTTATAAATACCCTCATTTCTTGCTACTGCCATATAGTGCCAGTTTCTGACTGGTAATTCAAAGAATATATTGGGGTTACGTGCACCCACAATTTTTACTACTGGTATACAGTGCCATTGTCTGACTGGGAATTCAAAGAGTATATTGGGAATACAAATACCCTCATTTCTTGCTACTGCCATATAGTGCCAGTTTCTGACTGGGAATTCAAAGAATATATTGGGGTTACGTGCACCCACAATTTTTACTACTGGTATACAGTGCCATTGTCTGACTGGGAATTCAAAGAATATATTGGGGTTATAAATACCCTCATTTCTTGCTACTGCCATATAGTGCCAGTTTCTGACTGGTAATTCAAAGAATATATTGGGGTTACGTGCACCCACAATTTTTACTACTGGTATACAGTGCCATTGTCTGACTGGGAATTCAAAGAGTATATTGGGAATACAAATACCCTCATTTCTTGCTACTGCCATATAGTGCCAGTTTCTGACTGGGAATTCAAAGAATATATTGGGGTTACGTGCACCCACAATTTTTACTACTGGTATACAGTGCCATTGTCTGACTGGGAATTCAAAGAATATATTGGGGTTATAAATACCCTCATTTCTTGCTACTGCCATATAGTGCCAGTTTCTGACTGGTAATTCAAAGAATATATTGGGGTTACGTGCACCCACAATTTTTACTACTGGTATACAGTGCCATTGTCTGACTGGGAATTCAAAGAGTATATTGGGAATACAAATACCCTCATTTCTTGCTACTGCCATATAGTGCCAGTTTCTGACTGGTAATTCAAAGAATATATTGGGGTTACGTGCACCCACAATTTTTACTACTGGTATACAGTGCCATTGTCTGACTGGGAATTCAAAGAATATATTGGGGTTATAAATACCCTCATTTCTTGCTACTGCCATATAGTGCCAGTGTCTGACTGGGAATTCAAAGAATATATTGGGGTTACGTGCACCCACAATTTTTACTACTGGTATACAGTGCCAATTTCTAACTAGGAATTCAAAATGCGCAAGGCTCCCGGAAAGGGACGTGGACGAGGCCGTGGGCGAGGTCGGGGGAATGGTTCTGGGGAGCAAGGTAGCAGTGAAGCCACAGGGCGTCCCGTGCCTACTCCTGTGGGGCAGCAAGCATTGCGCCACTCCACAGTGCCAGGGTTGCTTGCCACATTAACTAAACTGCAGGGTACAAACCTTAGTAGGCCCGAGAACCAGGAACAGGTCTTGCAATGGCTGTCAGAGAACGCTTACAGCACATTGTCCAGCAGCCAGTCAGACTCTGCCTCCTCTCCTCCTATTACCCAACAGTCTTGTCTTCCTTCCTCCCAAAATTCCGAAGCTTTACAGAACAATAACCCAAACTGTCCCTGCTCCCCAGAGCTGTTCTCCGCTCCTTTCATTGTCCCTCAACCTGCCTCTCCACGTCACGATTCCACGAACCTAACAGAGGAGCATCTGTGTCCAGATGCTCAAACACTAGAGTCTCCTCCATCTCCGTTCGATTTGGTGGTGGATGACCAGCAACCCACCCTCATCGACGATGATGTGACGCAGTTGCCGTCAGGGCATCCAGTTGACCGGCGCATTGTGCGGGAGGAGGAGATGAGACAGGAGTTGGAAGAGGAAGTGGTGGATGATGAGGACACTGACCCGACCTGGACAGGGGGGATGTCAAGCGGGGAAAGTAGTGTGGATGTTGAGGCAGGTGCAGCACCAAAAAGGGTAGCTAGAGGCAGAGGCAGAGGTCAGCAGCTTAGGCGAAGCCAGGCCACACCCGGAATCTCCCAAGATGTTCCAGTTCGTACCCAGCCCCGAAAAACTCCCACCTCGAGGGCACGTTTCTCGAAGGTGTGGAGTTTTTTCAAGGAATGCGCCGAGGACAGATATAGTGTTGTCTGCACAATTTGCCTCTCGAAATTGATTAGGGGCTCTGAGAAGAGCAACCTGTCCACCACTTCAATGCGCCGTCATTTGGAATCCAAGCACTGGAATCAGTGGCAGGCAGCAACGGCAGGACAAAGGCCGCCTGCCGTTCACGCCACTGCCACTGCCTCTGCCACTGCCTCTGCCACTGCCACTGCTGACTGTGCTGGCGATGCACTCCAGAGGACGAGCCAGGACACCACTTCATCTGCCTCCGCCACTTTGTTGACTTCTACCTCATCCTCCCCTGGTCCTGTCTTATCTCCTTCTCCTGCACCATCAAAGGCACCATCAGGCGTTTCTTTACAACAACCCACCATCTCTCAGACATTGGAGCGGCGGCAGAAATACACTGCTAACCACCCACACGCGCAAGCCTTGAACGCCAACATCGCTAAACTGCTGGCCCAGGAGATGTTGGCGTTCCGGCTTGTTGAAACTCCCGCCTTCCTGGACCTGATGGCAACTGCGGCACCTCGCTATGCCGTCCCTAGCCGTCACTACTTCTCCCGGTGTGCCGTCCCCGCCTTGCACCAGCACGTGTCACTCAACATCAGGCGGGCCCTTAGTTCCGCGCTTTGCACAAAGGTCCACTTGACCACCGACGCGTGGACAAGTGCATGCGGACAGGGACGCTACATTTCACTGACGGCACACTGGGTGAATGTAGTTGAGGCTGGGACTGCTTCCCAAACTGGCCCGGTGTACCTCGTCTCCCCGCCTAACATTCCTGGCAGGGACACGAGAAGAACACCCCCCTCCTCCTCCTCCTCTACCGCCTCCTCCTCCGCCACCGCCTCCTCCTCCGCCACCGCCTCCTCCTCCGCTGTTAGATTGACCCCAGCTACGAGTTGGAAACGTTGCAGCACTGGCGTTGGTAGACGTCAGCAGGCTGTGCTGAAGCTGATCAGCTTGGGGGACAGACAGCACACTGCCTCCGAGGTGAGGGATGCCCTCCTCGATGAGACGGCAATATGGTTTGAGCCGCTGCACCTGGGCCCAGGCATGGTCGTTTGTGATAACGGCCGGAACCTGGTAGCAGCTCTGGATCTTGCCGGACTCCAACATGTTCCATGCCTGGCCCACGTCTTCAACCTAGTGGTGCAACATTTCCTAAAGAGCTACCCCAATGTTCCAGAGCTACTGGTGAAAGTGCGGCGCATGTGCGCCCACTTTCGCAAGTCGACAGTAGCCGCTGCTAGCTTAAAATCTCTCCAGCAACGCCTGCATGTGCCACAACACCGGCTTTTGTGCGACGTCCCCACACGCTGGAACTCAACGTTTCAGATGTTGAATAGAGTGGTTGAGCAGCAGAGACCTTTGATGGAATACCAGCTACAAAACCCTAGGGTGCCACAAAGTCAGCTGCCTCAGTTTCACATCCATGAGTGGCCATGGATGAGAGACCTTTGTGACATCCTACGGGTCTTTGAGGAGTCCACAAGGAGGGTGAGCTCTGAGGATGCGATGGTGAGCCTTACAATCCCGCTCTTGTGTGTTCTGAGAGAATCCCTGATTGACATCAGGGATAACTCAGATCACACAGAGGAGTTAGGGATAGCATCCGATCCGTCACAGCTGGAGAGTAGGTCCACACATCTGTCCGCTTCACTGCGTTTAATGGAGGAGGAGGAGGAGGAGGAGGAGGAAGAAGAGTTGTCCGATGATGTGATGGTGATACAGGAGGCTTCCGGGCAACTTCGAATCGTCCCATTGTTGCAGCGCGGATGGGTAGACATGGAGGATGAGGAGGAAATGGAGATTGAACTTTCCGGTGGGGCCAGAGGAGTCATGCCAACTAACACTGTGGCAGACATGGCTGAGTTCATGTTGGGGTGCTTTACAACCGACAAGCGTATTGTCAAAATCATGGAGGACAACCAGTACTGGATCTTTGCTATCCTTGACCCCCGGTATAAAAACAACATCTCGTCTTTTATTCCGGTAGAGGGGAGGGCCAATCGCATCAATGCTTGCCACAGGCAATTGGTGCAGAATATGATGGAGATGTTTCCAGCATGTGACGTTGGCGGCAGGGAGGGCAGTTCCTCCAGTAGGCAACCAAGTTCTCACCGGTCCACACAAACGAGGGGCACACTGTCTAAGGTCTGGGACACCTTGATGGCACCCCCTCGCCAAAGTGCCGCCACGGAGGGTCCTAGTGTCACCAGGCGTGAGAAGTATAGGCGCATGTTGCGGGAATACCTTTCCGACCACAGCCCTGTCCTCTCCGACCCCTCTGCGCCCTACACGTATTGGGTGTCGAAGTTGGACCTGTGGCTTGAACTTGCCCTATATGCCTTGGAGGTGCTGTCCTGTCCTGCCGCCAGTGTCCTATCTGAGAGGGTGTTCAGTGCAGCCGGTGGCATCATCACTGACAAGCGCACCCGTCTGTCAGCTGAGAGTGCCGACCGGCTCACTTTGATAAAAATGAACCACCACTGGATAGAGCCTTCATTTTTGTGCCCACCTGTGTAAAGCACCCCAACATGAAACTCCATGTCTGTACTCAACCTCTCCAATTCCTCCGCATCCTCATACTCATCCACCATAAGCGTTGCACAATTCTGCTAATACTAGGCTCCCTCCAACATGATTTCCCCCAACTCTGCTGGTTAGAGGCTCCCTCCACCCTGATTTCCACCAACTCTGCTGGTTAGAGGCTCCCTCCACCCTGCTTTCCCACAACTCTGCTGGTTAGAGGCTCCTTCCACCATGAATTTGCCCAAACTGGGCTGTTTAGAGGCTCCCTCCACCATGAATTGGTCCAAACTGGGCTGGTTAGAGGCTCCCTCCACCATTAATTGGTCCAAACTGGGCTGGTTAGAGGCTCCCTCCACCATGAATTTGCCCAAACTGGGCTGTTTAGAGGCTCCCTCCACCATGAATTTGCCCAAACTGGGCTGTTTAGAGGCTCCCTCCACCATGAATTGGTCCAAACTGGGTTTTTTAGAGGCTCCCTCCACCATGAATTGGTCCAAACTGGGCTGGTTAGAGGCTCCCTCCACCATGAATTGGTCCAAACTGGGGTGGTTAGAGGCTCCCTCCACCATTAATTGGTCCAAACTGGGCTGGTTAGAGGCTCCCTCCACCATTAATTGGTCCAAACTGGGCTGGTTAGAGGCTCCCTCCACCATGAATTTGCCCAAACTGGGCTGTTTAGAGGCTCCCTCCACCATGAATTTGCCCAAACTGGGCTGGTTAGAGGCTCCCTCCACCATGAATTGGTCCAAACGGGTTTTTAGAGGCTCCCTTCACCATGAATTGGTCCAAACTTGGCTGTTTAGAGGCTCCCTCCACCATGAATTGGTCCAAACTGGGTTTTTTAGAGGCTCCCTCCACCATGAATTTGCCCAAACTGGGCTGTTTAGAGGCTCCCTCCACCATGAATTTGCCCAAACTGGGCTGGTTAGAGGCTCCCTCCACCATGAATTGGTCCAAACTGGGGTTTTTAGAGGCTCCCTCCACCATGAATTGGTCCAAACTTGGCTGTTTAGAGGCTCCCTCCACCATGAATTGGTCCAAACTGGGGTGGTTAGAGGCTCCCTCCACCATTAATTGGTCCAAACTGGGCTGGTTAGAGGCTCCCTCCACCATTAATTGGTCCAAACTGGGCTGGTTAGAGGCTCCCTCCACCATGAATTGGTCCAAACTGGGTTTTTTAGAGGCTCCCTCCACCATGAATTTGCCCAAACTGGGCTGTTTAGAGGCTCCCTCCACCATGAATTGGTCCAAACTGGGCTGGTTAGAGGCTCCCTCCACCATGAATTTCCCAAAACTTGGCTGTTTAGAGGCTCCCTCCACCATTAATTGGTCCAATCTGGGCTGGTTAGAGGCTCCCTCCACCATGAATTGGTCCAAACTGGGGTTTTTAGAGGCTCCCTCCACCATGAATTGGTCCAAACTTGGCTGTTTAGAGGCTCCCTCCACCATGAATTGGTCCAAACTGGGGTGGTTAGAGGCTCCCTCCACCATTAATTGGTCCAAACTGGGCTGGTTAGAGGCTCCCTCCACCATTAATTGGTCCAAACTGGGCTGGTTAGAGGCTCCCTCCACCATGAATTTGCCCAAACTGGGCTGTTTAGAGGCTCCCTCCACCATGAATTTGCCCAAACTGGGCTGGTTAGAGGCTCCCTCCACCATGAATTGGTCCAAACGGGTTTTTAGAGGCTCCCTTCACCATGAATTGGTCCAAACTTGGCTGTTTAGAGGCTCCCTCCACCATGAATTGGTCCAAACTGGGGTGGTTAGAGGCTCCCTCCACCATGAATTGGTCCAAACTGGGCTGGTTAGAGGCTCCCTCCACCATTAATTGGTCCAAACTGGGCTGGTTAGAGGCTCCCTCCACCATGAATTGGTCCAAACTGGGGTTTTTAGAGGCTCCCTCCACCATGAATTGGTCCAAACTTGGCTGTTTAGAGGCTCCCTCCACCATTAATTGGTCCAAACTGGGCTGGTTAGAGGCTCCCTCCACCATGAATTGGTCCAAACTGGGTTTTTTAGAGGCTCCCTCCACCATGAATTTGCCCAAACTGGGCTGTTTAGAGGCTCCCTCCACCATGAATTGGTCCAAACTGGGTTTTTTAGAGGCTCCCTCCACCATGAATTGGTCCAAACTGGGCTGTTTAGAGGCTCCCTCCACCATGAATTGGTCCAAACTGGGGTGGTTAGAGGCTCCCTCCACCATTAATTGGTCCAAACTGGGCTGGTTAGAGGCTCCCTCCACCATTAATTGGTCCAAACTGGGCTGGTTAGAGGCTCCCTCCACCATTAATTGGTCCAAACTGGGCTGGTTAGAGGCTCCCTCCACCATGAATTTGCCCAAACTGGGCTGTTTAGAGGCTCCCTCCACCATGAATTTGCCCAAACTGGGCTGGTTAGAGGCTCCCTCCACCATGAATTGGTCCAAACTGGGGTTTTTAGAGGCTCCCTCCACCATGAATTGGTCCAAACTTGGCTGTTTAGAGGCTCCCTCCACCATTAATTGGTCCAAACTGGGCTGGTTAGAGGCTCCCTCCACCATGAATTGGTCCAAACTGGGTTTTTTAGAGGCTCCCTCCACCATGAATTTGCCCAAACTGGGCTGTTTAGAGGCTCCCTCCACCATGAATTGGTCCAAACTGGGGTGGTTAGAGGCTCCCTCCACCATTAATTGGTCCAAACTGGGCTGGTTAGAGGCTCCCTCCACCATTAATTGGTCCAAACTGGGCTGGTTAGAGGCTCCCTCCACCATGAATTTGCCCAAACTGGGCTGGTTAGAGGCTCCCTCCACCATGAATTGGTCCAAACTGGGTTTTTTAGAGGCTCCCTCCACCATGAATTTGCCCAAACTGGGCTGGTTAGAGGCTCCCTCCACCATGAATTGGTCCAAACTGGGGTTTTTAGAGGCTCCCTCCACCATGAATTTGCCCAAACTCTGCTGGTTAGAGGCTCAATCCACCCTGATTTTCAAAACAAATGTTGGTGCCAACCTCAACTTACTACAAGGGCCAAATTCACTGCTGGTGACAAGCTCTCCTCACTGCAAGTGCCAAATACACATGTTTCAAGGTGTTTTCCTACTGTCAGAGAGGTGGTATTGAGTGTGTAAAGTGTGTAGTTGTTAGGCTGTGATGTTGGGGTAATAGAGGGTCTTTGGTGTGTTAGATGCCCCCAGACATGCTTCCCCTGCTGTCCCAGTGTCATTCCAGAGGTGTTGGCATCATTTCCTGGGGTGTCATAGTGGACTTGGTGACCCTCCAGACACGGATTTGGGTTTCCCCCTTAACGAGTATCTGTTCCCCATAGACTATAATGGGGTTCGAAACCCGTTCGAACACACGAACATTGAGCGGCTGTTCGAATCGAATTTCGAACCTCGAACATTTTAGTGTTCGCTCATCTCTAGTAATCACTGATCCTACATAGAATAATTTAGTAAAGCATTTTGGTGTTTCCTTCTTTAAAGCCGTACCCGACCCCTTAAGGTAGTTGGCAAATGTAGTATATATATATATATATATATATATATATATATATATATACTATATATATATATATATATATATATATATATATATATATATATATATATATATATATATCACCAGAAGTAGGATACGGTAGAAGTTTTTTTTCTTTTTTTTCTTTTCTTGATAAGACTGTGTTTTTAGCAACATCTTGACCTTAGAAGTCAAATTTTAGCCAAATTCCAATAGTCCAGAATCTTGAGACCTCCTTCCAATAATCCGGAATATAGTGTGAAATTGTGTAAAACATGTCTGTTTTTTTTTTGTTTGTTTTTTTTAAAAAAGAGGTTGTAAATACATGTGTTGACGTTCCGGCGGGTTCCCAATTGTATTTTGGCCAATGTGTGGTCACAATGTGTTGGATTAAGTGAATTGGGGAATAAATAGTTGAAAGATGTTAATGTAATGAAGAGGTGCCATAAAGTAGCTGTAAGCATGAAATAGGATGGTTAAGTATGTTTTCTAAGTTTAGGATGATGAGAAGATGGAATTTTGAATGTTGAAATATGAAGTAATGTGGTAATATGTACATAAAGGATGGATAATCAAAAGATTATAGACAATCCAAGCAGTGTGCTGGTTCAAAGTGCCCTAGAAAGTGATAGATTGTCCAAGAGAGTGAACAAGGCAGTTATGGGATATAGAAGGAAGGGCATAGCCCCAGCACTTCAGCGCTATTTTTAATATCAATGCTGAACCTGTGTTAGATGTAGACGGTTAAATCTGTTACATTTTGTGTTATTTTGTGATGAACCATACTCCTATAAATTAGGATTGTCCCCCATTATATGAAACTGTTATGGAAGCTTAGAAACTGAATAAGGTTTTCATAAATTTCAAAATCTTGTGAACATGTCTGTGTGTATGTAGTTGAAATAAAAAAGGAGATACATATATTCCTCTGTTTCTCTACTAAGTGAATTAGAAGTCACTCTCACATCTGCTGTGTAATGTCCTTTGTATATAATTCTGTTGTGTGATCAGGAGACTGTTTTGATCCTTTTATGCAGTGTTTCTGCCTTCTCTGTTGAGATATACAGTCCTATGAAAAAGTTTGGGCACCCCTATTAATCTTAATCATTTTTAGTTCTAAATATTTTGGTGTTTGCAGCAGCCATTTCAGTTTGATATATCTAATAACTGATGGACACAGTAATATTTCAGGATTGAAATGAGGTTTATTGTACTAACAGAAAATGTGCAATATGCATTAAACCAAAATTTGACCGGTGCAAAAGTATGGGCACCTCAACAGAAAAGTGACATTAATATTTAGTAGATCCTCCTTTTGCAAAGATAACAGCCTCTAGTCGCTTCCTGTAGCTTTTAATCAGTTCCTGGATCCTGGATAAAGGTATTTTGGACAAACAATTCAAGTTCAGTTAAGTTAGATGGTCGCCGAGCATGGACAGCCCGCTTCAAATCATCCCACAGATGTTCAATGATATTCAGGTCTGGGGACTGGGATGGCCATTCCAGAACATTGTAATTGTTCCTCTGCATGAATGCCTGAGTTGATTTGGAGCAGTGTTTTGGATCATTGTCTTACTGAAATATCCATCCCCGGCGTAACTTCAACTTCGTCACTGATTCTTGAACATTATTCTCAAGAATCTGCTGATACTGAGTGGAATCCATGCGACCCTCAACTTTAACAAGATTCCCGATGCCGGCATTGGCCACACAGCCCCAAAGCATGATGGAACCGCCACCAAATTTTACAGTGGGTAGCAAGTGTTTTTCTTGGAATGCTGTTTCTTTTTGGACGCCATGCATAACGCCTTTTTTTATAACCAAACAACTCAATTTTTGTTTCCAAAATGAAGCTGCCTTGTCCAAATGTGCTTTTTCATACCTCAGGCAACTCTATTTGTGGCGTACGTGCAGAAACGGCTTCTTTCTCATCACTCTCCCATACAGCTTCTATTTGTGCAAAGTGCGCTGTATAGTTGACCGATGCACAGTGACACCATCTGCAGCAAGATGATGCTGCAGCTCTTTGGAGGTGGTCTGTGGATTGTCCTTGACTGTTCTCACCATTCTTCTTCTCTGCCTTTCTGATATTTTTCTTGGCCTGCCACTTCTGGGCTTAACAAGAACTGTCCCTGTGGTCTTCCATTTCCTTACTATGTTCCTCACAGTGGAAACTGACAGGTTAAATCTCTGAGACAGCTTTTTGTATCCTTCAGCTGAACAACTATGTTGAACAATCTTTGTTTTCAGATCATTTGAGAGTTGTTTTGAGTAGCCCATGATGCCGCTCTTCAGAGGAGATTCAAATAGTAGAACAACTTGCAATTGGCCACCTTAAATACCTTTTCTCATGATTGGATACACCTGGCTATGAAGTTCAAAGCTCACTGAGGTTACAAAACCAATTTTGTGCTTCAGTAAGTCAGTAAAAAGTAGTTAGGAGTATTCAAATCAATAAAATGATAAGGGTGCCCATACTTTTGCACCGGTCAAATTTTGGTTTAATGCATATTGCGCATTTTCTGTTAGTACAATAAACCTCATTTCAATCCTGAAATATTACTGTGTCCATCAGTTATTAGATATATCAAACTGAAATGGCTGTTGCAAACACCAAAATATTTAGAACTAAAAATGATTAAGATTAATAGGGGTGCCCAAACTTTTTCATAGGACTGTATATTCTGAATATTTACCTAATCTATTGCATTGTTTGTAATTTCTGACTGTGTAGAAATAGTAGAGAGTTGAATCTACTTGAGATTGCTATGAGATTGTATGAATGTATCTCTGTTCCTTTAAGAAGTGTGCATTAGAGATTGCTGAATCCTGTAGTCCAGTCTTTCTCAAAGTGGGCGATAACGCCCCCTTGTGGGCGCTGGAGGCCTATAAAGGGCACAGAGAAGATTGAGGGGCGTTGAAGCGGTTTAGGGGGGCGATGGCTAATTTAAAGGGGTAGTATCATAACAATGATTCTTTCTATACTGCTTGTTAATGTGGATTTAAGACTTTTCCTAAATACATTGCTTCAGCAAAACTGCTTTGTTTGTCCACTATCTTACTTTATTCACTTCATTATGGACACTAGCACCTGGCCCCCTGCTCATTGCTGAGGGAGCCACATGACGTAGCTCCCTGCTGTGTGGGGGGAGAGAGGGGGGGGCTGAGTGTACGGAGCCAGCCTGTGTCTGCACCACACATACACATCACATACACATCACCTAGCTCCCTGCTGTGAGATAGAGGGGGGTGGGGTGGAATAAGTGCTGCTTTCTTATATAAAGCAGTCTAAATCCTACTGGGCTAAAGGACCTGGTCTCTCTGTTCACTAGGATAAAGCTTTATTATATAGAGCAGGCTGCTAGTGGGCAGAGGAGCCAGGTCCTTTAGGAAACTCCATACAAGGTAAATCCAAGTCTACAGGACCTTTTGATGACATCACAGGCCCTTCAGTCATCCCATAGGATCACGCTATGTGGTGGGCGGAGCTACACGCTAATTTGGGGGCGGGGCTAATTGACGCGAGCAAACAGGAAGAAAGAAGATTTTTAGGCAGCTTAGAAGGCAGATCAAGCTTCATGAGGCTACCCCTTTAAAATTGTTTTTTTGCTTTTAACACAAACTTTACCGCTCCTTTACGCTTAACGCGCGTTTCCTCGTGTAACGCCATCTAGGGGACTAGACAGTAACTATTTCCTGTCCAAAAGTTGTCAAACTGTAACATAGATGGCGGTAAGCTCCAATGCGAAGCGAGAAGTTTCTAGTCCATTCTCGAAAGTACTAGGCCCGCCCGCTGCCTCATATAAAAGCGCACGCGCCATCATGTCACAGCCAGTCATATCATTCGACGATCTTACGAAAACAAGTGAATTTAGCGACTAGGTAAAGTGCTGTACGTGCGGTGGTGAATACTGTGAGTGGTGTCATTAGCAAGTTTTTAATACTCGATTCTTTACATTACCCTCATCAGAAAGTCTTATTTTCACATGACACACATAATTTAATTATTAACATAATGGCTGCGATTGTGATTCTTAACATGTAGTAAAGTAAATAAATTTTTTTTTGGGGGGGGGCGCTAGAAAATAATTAATTCTCGAAGTGGGCGGTAGACAAAATAAGTTTGAGAACCTCTGCTGTAGTCCTACACACACACAGAAGTGTGGGGTGAGGGAGCGCAGCTATGTGTGGGCTGCGTAGCACCAGAAGACACTGCTAACAAGGGGTAATAAATCTTGCATTGCAAGCAAAGATGGGAATGGCTGGACAACTCAGACTGTGGTGTGTCTTATTTATGTCTTCTAATATAAGCTTTGCATTCTGCTCTGCACTACAAGTCGCTCCTAATCTATTATCAATAGTTTCAAGGGGGGGTAAGGAGAATAGAGACAACTTAAAATTAAATAATTTTTGCTGATTTGGTCATGAAAATGATATGAATCTATTGATAATTTTGAGTTCTTTGCAGATCTGATGTTTCTTGATTTGGGAATGATGGCGGATTCTGCATAAGATATGCCACAGTCACTGAATATGGAGTAAACCAAGGGTGAATCAAGCACAAGTAAAACGATCGCTGGAATATGGTACAAGGCCTGAGGGTAGGTGTTTGATATAGTGGGACTATGGTCCAATCTGGAGAGCGAGAGCTTTCTGTAGGGTTAATGTTAAGCTTAAAAGGATTTCCAGGCTGTTCAGATAGTGATGGACCCTGCTGCTGCCCCCACACAGGTGGGTATAGTTGGAAATCAGAACACACACCAAGGCTGATACGAAAGAAAGTAGAGGTAACATGTGGGCAGACGCTGCCACTAACCCAGCTGCAAAGGCCTAGGGGATATGCTTTACTGATGATTGGTCATTATACTAGGCCCAAACCCGTTTTAGCTCTCTTTTCAGGTTTTACAACACTGAGGCACCAGAATGGTTCAGGAGGAAAGAAGCTTTGGAAATAGCAAGGATCAAAAGAGGATGAATAACTCCTGGTGTCTGGTGGTAAGAGAGTATGTACTGAGAGCATTGTTCCCACTGATGGCATAAGCAGCTTATTTAGAAGTAGCCATGTGTGACCTGGTGAGCGGAGGATGGGCAGCTGCAGGAACTAGCATCACTACAGTCAGAGATATATGTAAGCCCACATGGCATGTGTTAGGCCAAAGAGTCAGGCCTGAGGCCCTTGTACCTGTTCCAGGGATTGCAGGTTAACTATATACTGTTACTAAAGGTGAGACGGTATGAGTACGTGCTTGTGTGTAGTTATCTCCCTTTAGGATGGTCTGGGGCATATTTGGTGAAGAAAACCACCACAAACAGGACTGCAGATATACGGCTACTGAAAGATGTAGTGTGAGTAAGATCCCCGAGAGTATCAAAGTGATAATGGAACTCATCATACGGGTAATAAGGAAAATACTATGCTATATTATGGGTATATAATCAGTGTATTTTACCCCCATGCACTTCCCAGAGTATTGGAAAGTATTTATTACTTGTTACATGTATTTGCATACTCTGTAAGGTACATTCTTGCCGGAAAAATTAGCCTTAGATTTGAATGGTATTTTTCACAGTTGTTTCTGATGCAGTCTGGTGTGCTAATTCATTATGTGATGATTTGTCAAAAACATGAGATTAATGTGTATTTTCAGTTTTTTCTTTCCTTTCAGATTCTGAGTTAGTGGAAGGAACTTATAAACTAAAACCCAACGATTGAATGGTGATAAGAGACACATGAGATTCAATGGTCCCTTCCAGTTCCTATTAACCCGTACAGCTGTGAGATTATAAGTAAAGCCTTGTTGTTATGGTGTTTTGTTCCCACTCGATGATGTTCTTGAAGACAAATTGGGCAATAAACTATCAGAGGATATGGACCCTGAGATGAAAACCTAAAGGACTATCGGACTCATGGATCAATTGGACTATATCGCTGCAGCCCAAAGAGGGTTGTGTCAGATAGTGGGAAAGTGGTGTTCCCATTACATTGACCCTGATGAAAATGTGAAAATTCATAATGTAAATTGTGATGATTGTGTGATTTAATATTGTGTTTCTTTTGCTTGTTCAAATTAATACTTTGTTTGAAAATGTCTGAACTAACATGAATATAAATGTATACTAACAAACGATTTGTGAAGAACAAGATGGCTGAATATTGAGGTTAACATATCACATGACAGGAGGGCGTACTAATGGAACGAAACTTCTTACTGCTGACAGGAGAAAGGCTATTGATGACATGCCAGTGCCGAGGTCACATGCCCAGTTACGTACGTTTTTGGGGCTAGTCTCATACTGTAGGTGCTGGATACGTTCTGCCTCAGTTGCACTCCAGCCTCTGTATGATTGCTTGACCTCAGAACCACTTATACTCACACGAGAAGCTATTGATGCCTTCTACCAACTGATGGTGCAGGTAGCTAGTGCTTCCGCTTTGGGACTACCACACTACCAAAAAGCCCTTTCAGCTATACGTATCTGAGATGTCGGGCCATGGCACAGCTGTCTTAACACAAAAACATTGCGATATGCATAGGCCTGTAGCATACTACAGTTTACTCTAATTCTTCTTGTCTTATATGTAATTTCTAAGATTTTAATAAACTGTATAACTAGGTGTAGTGAAATTAGATATGTTGTATATTGAGCATAATTGCTGCAACATTGGGAATCCCGAACAAAGGGCAGGTGAAATACTTGAAGTACTAGTGATTGCAGAACTATGCTCAAAATGGGGGAAATGTGAGGGGCAAGTATAGTCATGTATCTCTATATCCGCCATTTTGTTCTATAAACTTAATTTTCTTATATGTCATCCATTTTGTATCCTCCCACATATATACTATGAGGTGAGGTCATTCAGAGTGTGAAACATAGACTTTCAGTAGGCCATTGTTCAGTTATCTGCAAGGCCGTAGTCGTCTGGCACCAAGCATGTCATCTTATCTCTTTTGCCATGATATATACATCTAAGATGTCAGCTCATACATAAGTGTTTTGCATTTTTCTTTGTTTCATGAGAAAGTCCATCCCAGTCGGGAAAGTTATAATGAGATGCAGATTACATTAGGCCTCAGCCAATAGTCATGTGCCGGCCTTATCTGATAACTTTATAACCAATCATGCTATACTAATTAGAATAGCCAAGCCAGCTCTTTGTCTGAATTGTACTTAAACTATGTTTTTCCCGCAATTAAATGAGATCGCTTGAATACAGCATCTGAGTGTATGTCTGTGTCTGTGTTCTCCCGAGCGCTCGTACCTAACTTTGCCAAATCTGGATACCGATGGCATCTACCCCGGGTGTTCCCCCAACACATGCATGTGTTAACACAAGTAAGACACAGATGTGCGGTAGCACCATTACAGGTATAAATCATATTAAATAATGCCGAAATATTGCTACTATGTGCCATCTCTTTATAAATAGTAGAAATCCCCATTGATTTAGAGAACCTAGCTGATGTTGTCCGATATCCATTACGAAATGTAAAGCCATAGAGCCTGACCATAAGGGCCATATACAGTAGGAAATATAATATATCCGTAACCTTACCTAAGTTGTTTTGCACAAGTTAAACAAAGATGTGACTTTGAGACAACTTTCTTTATATACAACACTTCTATAACGGGCATAGTCCATGGGATGTGCCCAATAGAGGCAATGAGAGGTGTATGCTGGTGTGGCTGGTCATGCTGGTGTCCTTTCAATACTCGGAAATAAGCGAGTCTTTATAAATGCTATCTGATCTTCTGCCGCACAGTTTGGACATTACTCTTCCTTATGGCCAACTGTGTTTATATCTTTGATACTTAACACCAGAAAACTCACAAAGAGAAGCTCAGGAAATGTATACAGTGTACAGCACAAAGCCCAGACTTGATGAAAGCGGAATCATTTTTGCCCTTGACTTATATATCAGCGGTCATAGAAAAGAAATATTGAAGATATGCCTTTCGTTAGCAGTAGTGTATAACCCTAGATGCATCTTTTTGCTTTTCTTTACTCTACATACAATGTTTAACACAGTTCAATATAAATACAGTCTTATATACAGTAATAAAAGTTTCTGCCACTTTTCAGTGTGCTTTTCATTCCAATTCCTAAGCTTATCTGCTTGCTATTATGGAAGAGGAGAATTCTAGATTTTATTCGGAGTCTAGAAGGCTGAATATTCATCTAATGAAAACCAAATTTAGGCTGGGGCCCCATAAGGCGTAAACACTGCGGTTTGCCCTCGGCTGAAACGCAGCAGAAAAAAACGCAGCATTTTACAGTCATAGCCCTAGTTGCACAACCATCTTACATCTCCTATCCCTCTCCCTGCTTCTCCTTACTACTGGTGATATCACTCCTGATCCTAGGTCACCTCAGCAAATATGTCTCTCACCACACCACCAGGGCTCGCATAAGCAAACACTTAAATCTTAAAGCAATCTACCTTACTTCTGCCCCAACCCCACTGTTACCTGATATTACCCTCCCTTCTTTTTAAGTGCACTTTTTCTACATTTCCTCACTCCCCAATCTCTAAGGTGCTGTCATCTACTGACCACTAGGACCTACCACCATCTTCATTGACCACTTCACCATCGGTATCATGCACTTTCAACTGATATCTTTTTTATCATCATAGGAGGCTTCAACATCTCCATTAACACAAACTATCTCTCAGCTTCTTCTTCGGTCTCTCATAGTGGTCCTCACTGTCACTCATGTATGGGAAAACACTGTTAATCTGATCTTCACCAGCCTTTATTGCCTATCTAACTTCTCCAACTCTCCCACCATGCTGACCACAACTTACTTACACTCTCATCCCTTTCCTCTTTAACAGATTCTACAATACAGAAACTAATCCTGCAGGAACCTAAAACACCTTGACAATCACTCTCTCTCTGACTCTCTTCTACCACTTTCTGACATATTCTCACTACAGGACACAGATGCTGCCATTGCTTCTTAAAACACCACCATTACTTCAGCTCTGGACTCAAAGCCCCCCCTCATACACACACCAGAAGTAGGCCAGTTAATATGCATGCCAGTCATGCCAGATGTTTTTCAAGAGTTGCAGAACATCACTGGAAGAGCCTTTTCAAGGAAGACTTCATATGTTACAAAAAAGTCTACTTCACCACACTAATATCTTCCCTATCCCACAGTCCCAGTTATTTAATAACTTTAATTCCCTTCTCTGTCCCCCAGAGCTCCCACCAACTTCACTTATCTCAGCTGAAGACTTTATCCCTACACCCCCCCCCCCCCATACACGACCACTCTCAACTGTGCAATGCTCTTCTTCCACCTCTTTCACCTATCTCTAACCTTTGTTTTGTTTTGTTTTGCTTTTTGGATACAGATATAGGTTTCATTCTGTTCTCCATGTCCTACATCACTCCCTCTTTGTGCTAAAATACACAGTAGAAGAGGACAAATATAGGAGTGTACACTTGACTGCATGGGGTTTGTACCCATGAAGGTCTACACAAGATGTATAAAGGTAGCCAAAAAGCCTCGTGGATGACTTATTTTGTACTATATTCTAAAAGTAAGATTTATTATCTCAGCTTATCCCAATGGAGGAAGTAACATGAGGCCCCTTCAAGATAAAGATGCTGTGCTGTTCCTTGCATACTGAGAAGAAAGAGAATAGTAAGAATGTGCATGTGAATTTGACTGTGTGAAATGAGATAGGTACATAACAAGACAATACAGCTCGGCAAGTGTGAATGACTGTGGGAGAGAAAACACTGTCTGTATTATATAGTATAGCAGCGGTTATGTACCTAAATACAGAGGATTGAGATAGGAAGAAAAAAGCCTCCATGCTGCTAAAAGTCGGGTCATTTTTGCCTGAAATAGAGGTAGTGGGACTCCACATTACGACCTGAAATGAAGACCCTGCACCAATTCTTGTAAACAATAAAAAAATCAATGCAGAGATAGTCTCGGCTTCCATTACGTTTTATTGTATTTCCACTTGCTTTATAGTTTGCTTTTACTCTGAGGAGCACAGATTAAAGGGGAATCTTCTTGGATGTTTCCATACACAAAACCAACTATATTGACATTTGCAAATTCCATTAAAAAAATACAGACACTATAGTGCAGCAAACTGTGCTGTTTCATCCAGCGAACTGAAAGACGCCATGACGAAAACGTGACAGATCCCATTATGGTCAATGGGGTCCATCAGGCACATATAACAGATCTGGCAATGCTGGTTTTAGTTTCAATAAGCAAAGAGTAATTTGCCATTATCCATTACTTTTCAGGCATAAAAAATGGAAAACCAGCACTATAACATTACAACGCAATGGTAAGAATTTTTTTCTAAACTCTTCCTAATATCAGTCAAGAGAAATGAGTGAATTTGGAAAAATCACAGTGAAAGTTTCCCTAATGTTTTCTACTTGCAGATTATAAACCCTCTCCAGTGTCGGTCTGACACTTGCTACGCTCAGGCTGATTGTACTTGATTGTCTCATGCTATGTACTAAACCCTTACATTTCATATGTATAGCTAATGATGGTTCAAGGGTGAAATTTTGCATTGAGGCCGAGGAACCTCAAGTTACACCTTTGGATGGTGCTGATAAATATTGACTGATCTATTTTATACTGAGATACCACCAGATGGTGATGTTGCATTATTTTCCCTTCTCATGTTATGGCAACACTAAGTTATTATAGTTTGTATTCTGTATATTTTATATACATTTTTGCTATTCTATAGAAAACAGGAGCCAAAATTAAATCTGCTATACTGTTTTATGTGTGTTACCGTGTGAAGTGCAAGTAAGTGTGAGCCACAGGTTTTAATGATTCTTTCGCACATTTTATTATTGTAAAGAGCAGTAAACCACATTCACAAAAACTAGGACTGAGAAAACAGTATAATATAAAGTATTTTTCATTTTGATTTCTCCATATAATCTGTACCGTCCTCAAAGTATACTTTATATTCTATGAGTATTCACAATTTTTCAGATTAATCAATACATGTTTAAAAACATCTTAGGGCGCGTTCACATATATTTGGCTCAGCTATCAGTTTCCCTCCGCTGTGGTCAGGGCTGCTTTAACCTTTGGGTAAACGGTGCACTTGAATGTGATACTGTGGGGGCAACCTGAGGGAGACATGACACTGTAGGGGACATAGTCTGGGAGCAACTTGGGAGGTGGGGGGACATGATACTGTGAGGGCAACCTGGGGGGGGGGGCATGACAGTGTGAGGACAACTTGGGGGTGGGTGATAAATGACACTGTGGGGGCAAACAGGTGGGTAGGGGTTACAAATCTGTGGGGCAACCTCAAGGAGGACATGAAAATTTGGGGACAACCTGGAAAGGGGCATTATGAGGCCATTAGGGAGGCATTGGCCACTAAGGGCATTATACTGTGGAGGGCCATCAATGGGGCATCATAATTTGTGCAAGTCAGGTATATCTAGGTGGTGATGGGGGAACACTTATTAAACCCTTGCAAAGGACTCACCAATGTATTTAAAACAGCCCTGGGTGTGGTGCACACAAGCTGGAGGGAAACTGATGTCAGAACAGATCCCATCAGCTCTGGTGCTGTATGGTGCCATATGATCACCATACTACCAGTAGCGTTTTTCCATTCAGCTCCCTTTAAGCTTCTGCAGCACTGGATGCCCACTGAGTGCTGCCAGAAGATGGATGCGGCAGCACCCAGCATCCTGCACAGTCTATGCACAGTAGTGAAGCCAGTAATAGCTGGCTTCACTACTGTACCAGAGGTTTTGCTTTTCTGGGTTTAGCAGCTCCTCCTGTAGGTGCAGTGGTCCAAACCCCCTCTCATCTAGTAGTGAAGTCAGCAATTCACTTAATTACTGTCCCTCTTTACCCCTAATATCCTGCATTAGCAGCAACAGGGATCAATAGTCATCCCTGCTGCTTTCACACATGAGCTCTTGTGGAGGCAGCAAGGACAATTACCGATTTAGTAAAAGGGATGAGGACTTGGGGACAGCAGGTGGGAGTTGAATGTTCCTTCCGGCTGCTGTTAATGTAAATCATCTATGGGGGGCACTAATGGGGAATTATAATGTGGGTGGGGAGATGCAAAGGAGCATACTGAGGAGGCATTATGGGGCATTATACAATATAATGCTCTTTAATGCCACCTTCACAGTGTAATGCTCCTTAGTGCCCCCCACAGTATAATTCAATGTTAATACCACCTTCACAGTATAATGCCATGTTATTTGCCCCCTCTTTACAGTATAATACCATGTTAGTGTCCTCACACAGTGTAATGCTACATTACTGCCCCCCGCACAGTATAATGTCAAGTTAGTCACCCCTGCACAGTATTATCCAACATTAGTGCTCCCTGCACAGTATAGAACTACGGTATGTTAGTGTCCTGCATAGTATAATTACTCGTTAGTTGCTCCCATCCCGTATGATACCATCTTAGCTCCCCACACAGTGTAATGCCCTATTACTCACCCCTGCACAGTATAATGTTACATTAGTTGCCCCCGTCTAATCCTAATTTTTCTTGCCTAAACCACGGGTGCGTTTTGTAGTCATCTTTTTGTCCAAAGAAATACCATAAATACTGGATGTGTTCAGCCTTAACCTTTACTGAATGGTGGACCCCCTTCAATGGATCTTTAGTAAAAGTAGTTGAGTACTCCTACTCTATTGGCCATGGCAGCCCATCATGCCTCGTTTAGTATGATTGCAAAAACTGATGACAACTTATGGGTTTGGAGTAGAAATTTGTGAAAAACAAAAAGCCTGCTGACAAATGATGCATTTTCACACGAGCAAAGAGTAAGAGACAAAAAAATCTGATACAACTGATATGTGAATGAACTTAAACCCATGTTGTGACAGTAAGTAGACATTCTGGCGCATTTTCTAAACTATTTATCACTCGCAGATTTGTACAGTTTTTGACTGCCAAGTATCCTGAATTGTACCCATAAAGGGATTCAATCATTAAAATGCAATTTTTTGTCCCTAACACGAAGAAATAGTCTTAAGAAAGGCTATTCTTCTCCTACCTTTAGATGTCTTCTCCGTGTCGCCGTTCGGTAGAAATCCCGGTTTTCTTCGGTATGCAAATGAGTTCTCTTGCAGAACTGGGGGTGTCTGCAATGCTGCGAGAGATCTCTCCAGCGATGACTCTATCTTTGCCTGGAACAGCCTCTCCCTGCGTCTTCTTCCAGCACTGGCTTCAAACTTCTAGGCACGCGCAGTTGGCTCTGCTGCCGGGCCTCGGGCAGAGCCAACTGCGCATGCCCGCGGCAATTTTCCTATGGCTGCTTAAACAGTAAACTAGTGTAAGTGGCCATTTTCTCGTGGCTGCTTACACAGAAGAAAACCGGTATTTCTACTGAACGGCGTGGAGAAGACATCTAAAGGTAGGAGAAGAATAGACTTTCTTAAGGTTATTCCTACATGTTAGGGAGAAAAAAATTGCATTTTAATGATTGAATCCCTTTAAAGGGTACCTGAGTTTTCATGAAAACTTGAATTATGTGCAAGGTCTTATTGGGTACTCTGTTCTATGACTGTACAAGCCGTCAGCCAGGTATAATATGGAGCAGTCAGCCCCCCTTCCCCATCCATTGTTTATACTGTTCTACCACACTGCCAGGAGTAACTGTACATTGCAAAAAGAAAAAAAAAATACGTAAGAAAAGCCCAAGTGACCATAATATAGGGAACCAAGAACACTAGACTGTAAATACAGGGCAAATCCATTATCCCAACAGATAAAACACACAAAAAAATACATTAATCTATGAGTACAGTCAGGAAAACTACTGATATCTGTGAATAATTTCCACCAGAAGCAGATACATGTATAGAGAAGACTTTCCCTACAATGTAAGCTGTGAGATTTGTACGATCCTCTGTCTTTTGCTAGGTTCACACTAGTGTTTGATTTTCCATCCACTTGGGGACCTGAAAAACAAAAACCTTATCCGCTTAAAAAGCGGTTTCCCGCTTCCCGGGTTTATGATGATTTTGTAATCGGAATTAAAGATGGAGTCCACGAATGCTAGTGTGAACTTAGTGCTGGAAACAGCAACAGTTTGCAGACATGTCTGTGTAGGCTATGAGGAAAATCAACCATTTAATGTGTGAAGAGAGAAAAGTATGGCCCCTACACTCATGGAGATAAGCACGACGAAGTAGAATGTATCTAAGGACAGACTTCCTTAGTAACAAAAGAGTGAACAGCAAATTAGCTAGAAGGGAGACACCTATTAGCAGGAAATTTAGAGCAGTTCTTCAGACAGAAAGAAGCCACATTTTTAATTAAAGTGCAATACATTTTGGTCCAGAATCACATGCTCTATGAAATGAGACTACTTTGTTTCAAAAGTCTGTGACCATTCAAAAGAATAGACACCTGGAGGCTATCTCACTAATATCTGAGATTGGGCTCTATGAATGCAAACATTAAAGAAATACAAATTCTAAGATTCATTCATTTGGTTTTTGGCGTCAAAATAAAATACAGTATAAAAAGACTAAACGTTCTTACTAGATGCTCCACTGTGAAGAGTGAAGGTCCCTGGGGGACAGTCTTGTTCACGACTGACACCAGCTGGGCAGAACTTCCCCCGGGTACAAGGGAAACCTGAGACTGAGGAACCTGTGGAAAACAGATGAACATTTTATATACAGTATATTACCAGTTCTGTACAACAATATTCCATGTAATAAGTGGAAATACAAACTAGCATCAATAAAGGATGTTCACCACTGCTGGCATGCAGTGGTTACAGTTATTCTTAATGGCTTGTCACAGAATCTATCTTACCAATGTCATACAGTCACTATGATCAATTTTATAGACAGCTAACAAACTCGTAAGCTTGTAAACATTTTTGCTATGTGGGAGGAACAACACGAAAACTACATATACGCCCACATAACCTGACTCCTCAGTAGGGTTGAAAAAAGAAAAGAGAGAGACACTGAGCGCCAATAGTGTAGTATTCCATATAAAATGAGGCAATAGGCATAAATTAAAGCCCCTTACCTTGTTGTGTTGTGGTGTGACAAATCACAACACTATTAGCACACAGAATTAAAGCGTGGTGGCAGCAGCTAGTCCCCTTGCGACAGCCAAGGCTCGCAAAAAATTAAACGTACAGGTGGACCTCAAAGTCCAAGACCAATCGGGTAGCAGAGGAGTGGGGTAAGGCGCGCACAAACCAGCTGGATATAAATTCTTAATTCAATAAAGATTCTGGAAGAATTTATGTCCAGCTGGTTTGTGCGTGCCTTACCCCACTCCTCTGCTACCCGATTGGTCTTGGACTTTGAGGGCCACCTGTACGTCCTCAGTACGGTTGAGCTGATCTTGAGATTTCAGGATTGACTTTAAAACCCGATTTCCCAGACAATCCCAATTGCGAAATTTGCTCGATCGCTGATCGGGATCCGATCTCTCCCAATCCCAATCGCTCAACCCTATTAATGATATATACATGAATAGGGTTGAGTCGATCTTGAGATAACCTCTGACCTCAATCCCGCCGGAAAAGATCTGGATTGGAATTCCGATCGTGAAATTTACCTGTTCACCAATCGGAATCCGATCTTTTCCAATCCCGATCGCTCAACCCTACTCCTCAGGTTTTCCAGAACTACTAAAACTACTACATTAATCAGAAACCCTGCATACCCCTCAGTACTGCACCAGCATAGGAGGAGCATTGGAGGATCTTGTCAAGCTCCATGCCATTGTGACCACAGCTCTCAACCTCCTAGCCATCCTCCCAACAAGTTGCTGAAACTATGTTGATTAGTCATCAACATTCCTAGTAAAATATATAATAAACTGCTGAATAGAAATATAGAAAAAGAATTATATTTATTGTAGAGGGAAAAGCATTCTAACAAATAGGGGATAGTGATTCATAGAGGTTGGCTTCATTTATTCTAGTAATAATAGACCTAATGACTCAGATGACAGTAAAACACCATCTGGGCACCCATACCTTCTTGGCAGAACAGACCCTCAGAGCAAACCTTGCAGTTGCCCCGATGTCCTTGTCCAGCTTGGTCATTGTAGGTCCCGGCTGGGCATGGATAAGCATGGGAATTTCGAGTTCCTATAGGACAGTAAAAACCTGCAGGACACAGAAGTATTTCTCCAGGTGGCTGAGACATTCCCTCCAAACAGAAGAACCCTGTAGAGACAGAATATTGAATGGAGATCCATTACAGCTGGGCCATTCATTACGGATAAACATCAGAGAATTATCTGCTAACCTGCAGGGCAGAGGGTGCATTCAGTCTGCTGAAGAAGTCCTTCCTTGTCTGAGAAGGTCCCAGCTGGGCAAGGTGTTTTGGAGGAGCCATCAGCACAGAAGTAACCTAAATGGAGCACAATTTGTATTGCAATTACATATTATGAACGCAGAGATGGTGGGATCATCCTTATCTGATAAGGAGTTGCTCACTGATACTATACTTGAGCAGCAATAATCTGGCATGACTGGGGCAGATAAACTAATGCTACATAACTTTTGAATAAATGTAGACTAGACAATCTTATATTACACCATAATTTCCAAAGTGAGGTAGACCATGGACCACATACACAATGGTCTGGAGCCGATCATATTGCGTTCTATGGAGGAATTTTCTAGGCATGCTCTGTGACCTGTACAGAGGTCATTGTGAATAGAGGGGAGAGGATAAGCTGTTAAATCACCTATTGTTACTGCGTCTTATCCACATGATACAGTCCTATGAAACAGTTTGGGCACCCCTATTAATCTTAATCATTTTTAGTTCTAAATATTTTGGTGTTTGCAGTAGCCATTTCAGTCTGATATATCTAATAACTGATGGACACAGTAATATTTCAGAATTGAAATGAGGTTTATTGTACTAACAGAAAATGTGCAATATACATTAAACCAAAATTTGACTGGTGCAAAAGTATGGGCACCTCAATAGAAAAGTGACATTAATATTGAGTAGATCCCCCTTTTGCCTCTAGTCGCTTCCTGTAACTTTTAATCAGTTCCTGGATCCTGGATGAAGGTATTTTGGACCATTCCTCTTTACAAAACAATTCAAGTTCAGTTAAGTTTAATGGTCGCCGAGCATGGACATCCCGCTCTCAAATGATCCCACAGATGTTCAATGATATTCAGGTCTGGGGACTGGGATGGCCATTCAAGAACATTGTAATTGTTCCTCTGTGTAGTCTTAAGTATAGTCTCTCCGCTCCAATCTGACGACAGGCCCCATGCTCGGTGTCTGCTTCCTACACCTTATCCGCTTTATTCCACTCAATTTGATGCGCTACCTGATTCTAGGGAATCCAAGATTCCTTCCTAACGTATTGGATAGGGTCTTTTGAAACTGGCACCGTTATGGTGTGTACAGAATTGGATACTTCCGGTGTAAGACGGGCTAGGCCTGGATATTATTCCCCCATGCGATCTCCACCCCTCGATGCATGGTGAAAGCTGCAGATCCAACATTTTGTGTACTCTTATCTTCCCCTGGTGGATTTCCAAAGTGACTGCATGTTTCTGGGACAGCTATGCATCGGCAAGGGCCTCCTACATTACTTTCTCTCTGCCATTTACAAACTGTCATTCGTTTGAATTGGGAGATCGACCTCAACCTATCTCTCACACAAGCCCAGGGGGAAAACCATATCACCTCACCTATGAAGCCTTAATTAGCTCTCACTACAAAGAAGCTAGCTTCAAACAATTGTCCCATTGGTACCGAGTTCCCACGAAATTGCATTCTTTAATCCCTCAAATTGCTCCAGTATGTTAGAGATGCAGAGTGGAGGAAGGTTCTATGCTGCATGTTTTCTGGTCTTGCCATGCCCTCTCCCGGTTCTGGGATAGACTTAAGAGAATCATCTCCCAGTTTACTGACACTGCCCATTATTTGGGTCCTGCCCTGTTCCTGCTCCATCATTTCGAGTCTCAGTGCGCACATACAAACAGTCCTTGTAACGTTTTCTGGTCCTCACGGCCCGTGCCTACATTTCACAGTTCTGGAAAAAAGTGCAGCCTCCTCTTCTCTCTTTCTGGATATTCAAGGCTAATCACATCCTTGCATAGGTGTTAGAAAGGCTATTCTGCACCTACCTTTAGTATGTAGATTGCCTCAGTGGTTTTTCAATAAGTCAGTTTTTATTCATGTGTGTATACAGCACAGGCTACTAATGCTACTGATGACTCAGCTTCCTGTTTGCACACACACATAGGAGAGCATAGCAGAGATGAGTGCTGCTGGGAACTTCCTGTGCTGGCTGGAAGCTCATTAGCATATGAATAAAAACGGACTTATTCAGAAACCACTGAGGCAATTTATATACTAAGGGTAGATGTGGAATAGACTTTCTAAAGCCTATGTAAGGTTGTGCTTATCTAAAAATGAATTTTCACAATGATAGAGCCCCTTTAATGAGCTGGTGCGCATTGAGAACCTTACATCTTTCCTGTATGACACAACCAAAGCAGAACATGGTTCTATTGGTTGCAGTTCCAACATTCTGAAGAGTACCAGTCACTTATTGGATCTGCGGGGTCAGGACTATCCATCACTTGTTTTCTATTCCCCCTGGCAAGCCTCTCCTATGTGGTGCACCCTGGATGAGAGACCACATTCATTTATTTGATCCTTATGTTACCCCCCACACACACACACTTTTTTTATTTGTTTCTTCTTGTTCTCCCTCTTCTTCTCTCATTTTACCGCCCCCCCCCCTTCTTTGTCCCATCCCCCACCTTCTTTCTTACAAATTATTTCCTCCCCCTCCCTCACTCCTTCTCATTGGCCCCGAGTTGGGGTTTATGAATCCAGTGTTTACCCTTTTGTACGATGATTGTACTGTTGTAGGTCTTCTATACTTTCCTGTTTTCTTACGTACCTTGTTGAAAATCAATAAACTTTGAATTGCAAAAAAAAACAAACAAACAAACTTCATTAAAAAAATATGTCATTATTTGGTGACTAATTCCCTTTGAATGTTCCGGCACAGGAAAATTATGTGGATATTTCTTACGGCCTTCATAGTAAATTGTATACATTTAAGGTCATAACGCAGGCCACCTGCTGGACAGGTAATAGGATGGTAATTGCTCTCTCCATAACATTCAATAGTGAAAGTATAGTTTGCTAATGAGCCGGTAGCACAATTAGTGGTCCGTCACTCACACAGCTGGATCAATGTCAATTATAATGTACCATACTGAGTCTCCAAAGATCTTTGAAACCCAAAGAACACTACGATTTTTCTAATTCATATTATATAAACTGTACTTAAAATAATATCACTAATATGCCTAAGGCACACTATGTATCAACCTGTAAATACTGTGTGACTTGAAAAGAACAATGATGGGAATGTTATCAGATTTATTATATGATGTTCAATAATACCCACACTGATAAGTGGTGCCCAAAGAAAGCCTGATAACATAAGGGAGGCATACGATTTATGATGGATCTTCCCCTGATAATATCATGTTACTGTATCCTTATCTTATACAACAATTGAATTGCATCATTGGTAGTGAGTTTGTACCCACTTACATAACTAGATCTCATTATGTTAAGGGGTTCTCCGGGATAAACTGATAATTAGTCCCTAAAATAAACCACCTCCCCCACCTAACTTCTAATTTAGTTCCATTAAAAAACATATATAATTACCCATATCCCTGGAGCGGCCATGTGACCAACCCAGGAACACTTTCTGATAATCTGGTGACGTTCCACTTCACTGCTTCTGAACCGGAATATTACCATTACTCTTCCGCCTCCCCTATCCCCATCAATACTTACCAAGCCTTCCTGTGATGGCAACTCCCTGTCTTCCTGTCTTGTAGTAGTGGGTGGAATAGCTCAGCTAGGGAGATGTGGGAGAGTGGGAGGGGCTAATAATGGGTGTGAGTGGGCGGGGCTAGTCTTAGTGAGACAGGGAGGGATTGTAATGGAGTTAGAGAGGAGGGGGGCTGAGTGAGAGAGAACTAGTGTAGCAGCTTCACAGTAAGGTTATACTGTAATGCACCCCTCCCCCCCCTGGACAAAAACTGCTTGGGGCTTAAGCAAAATGCATTACAGTATAACCCAAGCAGGTTTCGTCCAGAGAAGGGGGGGGGTTAAAGATCCCTTATAGGTTTAGGAGGCGTTTTGGACCTATCAAAATTACCTTGAAGCTTTTTCAAGTTTTGTGTATTAAAATCTCTCTTTTTTTATTTATTTATTTATTTTTTATAAATGCCTGTTAGTGCTAGTGATGAGTCTAGGGACACTGTTATTTTAAACAACTAACTTCAGAGCCTTGGGGACTAGAATTCCGATCTTGGTCTAATTTTAAAGCCAAGAATCCAACTGCAAAACTTGTGCAAAAACGGACATGGCATAAGTAGTGACTCTGTTTGCAAAAATGTGCCAAGAACTTTTAAGCCAACTTAGTGGTACAACATAAGAATAGACAGTCTTACATATGCCAGATTTATCAAACAGCAACTGACACTTTGATAAACTTTCTACAGTTTAAGACTTTAAGACTGTAAGACTCTTATGCCAGTCTTAATAAAGACCATGAATGGCATAGGGCACAAGTGATTCAGAAGAGGTTCTAGCCTATATCAGCCACGTCCCAGCTGGGAAATGGGAATCCAGTAAAAGTCATGCTAGAAAATTAATGAATATTAGTTTTAATGAATTATAGTTATATATCAGTTATAATGAATGTGAGGGGGCAAGATACAGGGGTTGTGCTGCATGTTTGGCACAAGAAGGGCCTTGCACCAAATGTGTACCACAATATCATCCCTCTATGACAGAAAACTAGCATAAAGGAATTGATAAATCTACCCCATTCTTTGTAAATAATACAGCCATACCATTCCAAATAACAATACTATATAATGCACACATGATATAGGTATAGAGTCATACTAGAGTCATACCTGGGGGACAGAGCTTGCACTCTAACTGCCCTTCTGTAGTCACATAGTACCCAGCATGGCAGGTGATTGGTATGCCAATGGACTGATGAGGATCCTCTACATCTAATGTTGGGGGACAGTTGCTACATATACAAGAACTTATTTGTCCGCTGCCATCCTTCAGAAATCCAGTTGGTGACATTACTGTATGAATCTTGCCAGCAAAGGGACAGTAACTTCCTGGAAGATGACAATGATGTACATCTTAAATAAAGCAAGCATTATATACTGAAATTTCAACAACTGCTTAATATACTTTGATTTATCATGAGGTGGACATTGAACATTAGCTTTGCTAGAGTCTGCATTGCTGTAATTTGTAGCGACTATATCAGATGTCACCAGTGGCGTAACTACCACCATAGCAGCGGTAGCAGCTGCCACAGGGCCCGGGACATTAGGGGCCCGGTGACAGCTGCTATCATTATGCTCGGAGGTCTTTTCGGACCCCCGAGTATAATGATCGGGGCCCCCTGTTGGTGGAATACTTTCCACCAACAGGGGGCCCCGAAGCTGCAGCAACGGCTGAGACACAGGAGCTGCAGCTCTGGCTCCTGTCAGCGCTTCAGGAAGATCTCCCCCTCTCTCCCCCCTCCCTTTCTCTGCTGTCCTCTGCCCACCAATGAGAGGAGGAGGCGGGGCTTATCCCTGCCGTCCTGCACTGGAGGAAGAAGCTGCTCCAGGAAAATGAAACTGAAGCTACACAGGTACGTATTGGGGTTACTATACTTATTACTATCAGGCATTTGGGGGGATTACTTGTGTTTTAGTAACTCCATGTGCCTCATAGTAATAGCAGTTAACCCCATCATCTCCCTCACATTAACCCCTGTTTGCCTCACCATAAGAGTTACTGATATGTGATACATATGGGGGTAATAGTAATGAAGATACTTTATTATTACCTCCATGTCTCTCACATATCAGTAACTCTTATGTGAGGTACACAAGGCTTAATGTGAGGGACATGATAGGGTTAACTGCTATTAATATGAGGCACATGGAGTTACTAAATTGTAATGCACATGACCAGATTTTTTTTTATCCACAATTTGTCCTGGTATAGCGGTCAGCGGTGACAGTATTTAGTCCTGTAGGGGCCACTAAGGGACATAATACTGTGTGCAGGGGCCACTAAGGGACATAATACTGTGTGCAGGGGCCACTATTGGGTATAATACTGTGTGCAGGGGCCACTATGGGACATAATAGAGCGCGCAGGAATGCGTAGGAGGGACTCGGTCGAGATCTTCGGTGTCGGGGGGGCCCCATGTCAAAAGTTCGCCACGGGGCCCCGCCATTCCTAGTTACGCCACTGGATGTCACAAAATGTTTGACAAATTTGGCATCCCTTTAGGTTTAACACTTGTTATGTATGCACTCATTCGAACTTCTGTGCCTTCTGCTCGCATGCTGCGGCTCAGGAGGCATGTTTAGTTTTGATTTCTTGCTTAGGATTTTGGTTTCTCTATCTGAACTCTGTCCTATTCCTTCACCTCTGTAATTGATTTACCACCACACCTATCTTCTTCACCTTGGTTTTCCTCTACTCCTCCAATAGTTAATATCATCCTAGCCTGTGTGATTGACAGCTTACCTTTCTATCAGGCCTGGGGCGGGTTCTTCCTTCCTATTTATTGTTTGCTCATATTCATATTGGTGCTTGCTATTGGCTCGTGCGTGCTGGCATTTCTCTTGCTGTTTGTTACTTGTATTTGTATTCTTGACCTCTGGCTTACCCTTTGACTACTCTCTTAGATTTTGATTTTGTACTGCGTTGCTCGACTGTTACTAAACCCTTGGCTAGCCGACCTCCCTTTGTAGTTATTTGTCTTGTCTGCATTATGTGTTGTCATATATATAGGAAAGACTTGTCGACCAGTTGTCATCTATTGCGTAGGATAGGACCGGCAAGCAGGAAAGGACAGGTTAGGGCTCACTGTCTATTGTGCACATCCCCCATGGTTCCCCAGCAGCTACTGGGGAATTGCTGGTCTGGCAATTTCCTTACAACACTTCTGCCATGAGATGTCACTCTACTCCCTACATCTCACCCTCCGCCTTCTCACCCACTTTTGAAAAGTGGAGCAAGCTACTTTACTTTACTTTACAAGCCATAATTCTGGAGTGCAAGGCTGGATGTAGTCCCCTGTTTTTTAATGTCTCACTATTTTTAAAGGGGTTTTCTCATCTTCTTGTTTAAACAGTTTGCATTGTCTCACTTCCTGTATATCTCCCCTCCCTCTGAACGGAACACTATGAAGTATCACAATACTTATGCAGATCAGATAATATGCACATGCTTATAGAGAATGGAATCAGTGTTATCTGTGTGTTTACATAGAGAGATAACAGACTTGGCTTTATCAGCTGCAATTAGATGAACTCCCAGCACTGAGTAAGTGATATCACTTGTCCTATCTCACAGGTCTGTGGTTATAGCAAGGTTGTGTAAGCAATGGGAGGAATAAGTTCACATAGCAGGCAAACAAAGCAGCATTTCTAAAGCAATATATTTAGGAAAAGTCTTCAATTTACATGAGCTACCAGTATAGATAGGATCCTTGAGATGGGACAACCCCTTTATGGTCTCTGTTTTCTGCCAGTGAATGTGAATTCATAGGCTGAGAAAACCTATCCTGAAAACAAGTTGCTCACACAGATGGAAGCATTTTAGCAAAATATATGACTGCATTTAGGTATATGCCAGACTGTTGCCTCAAACAGTATATGTTAATTCCCACACTATTATATTAAAAATAAGGGGAGGTGCAGCATTTAGGTATACGCCGGCCTATTGCCTCTAACAGTTGATGTTATGACTCACACTATTCTATGAAGAAATTCCAGACCCTGTTGGGTTTCAGTGTTATTAGTGACAGCGCCACACCTCTAATAAGGCGATGTGAAGCAATAGCCTCAGGTGGCGTAATGCCGGGGGGAGGCATTTTGAGTCACCAAAGCCAGTCCAGGAAAGGCCGCTTTAAAAAAAACAAGATACATGGGACTTGTCCTGGGCTGGTTTAGTGTTTTCAGCGGGGGAGGAGAGAGATGGCTTGGAGACAGCTAGGGCCGACGTTAGGGGGGGATGGGAGGTGCAGCTGCTTAACCCTTGCAAACACTATACAGCAGCACTTACACCTACCAGTTTGTTAGATCCTGTCCTTGCAGTCTGGACTTCCCCCTCCCAGCAGTGTCTGATCGTAGCGTGTGGGACAGGAAGAAGTCTGCAGCGATGGAACAGCTTCACTCCAGACAAATGTGAGTGTGTATTTTTTTTTGTGTAAAATATAACATTTAATATGTATATATGTGTACATTTGTTTATAATTTGTGTCTTGTATTACTGTGTGAGTACTGTATGTTTGTTATGTGCGAGTATATATACTGTAAGAATGTATATGTGCTAGGATAATGTATATATGTGAGTATATATGTTATATGTATGACTGTGTAGATATATATGGTATATGTATCTGTGTAGATATATATGGTATATGTATGACTGTGTAGGTATATATGGTATGTAAGCCAATGGCTGGTCAGGTAATGGAGGGGGTGTACATCTCACCCAGACTACTCAGGTGGATGAGATGAGAAAACTCCAGGAATGTTTGTTCTCAGCAGACGAAAGTTGGTAAATGCTCAGTATTGGGCTGGATTTTTAGGAATGACAGGTAGGTTGGTAGTGGGACCTGTCATTCCACCCCCTTCCAGTCCACACGTTGGGGATGTTCCGGCAGCGACTCAGCTGCAGAAAGTCTCCTTGTCAAGGAGGCTTAAGAAGTTGCTCCAGCAGCAACACTTTGGCAGAGCTTGGCTGGAGAGTCAGAGAGGTCATTTTTTGGAGCTGTGTCCTGAATTATTCAACTGGGTTTTGATTTCTGCTATTATAGGTGAGGTAACCTCATCTATGTTTAGTTAGAGACTAGCCGGGCAGGTATTTATTTTTATATTGTTTCCTTTTGTTGCTGCACCGTTTTGTGTTGAGTGAAAATAAACTCTACCTTTGTTTGTTTGGACTAAAGAAACTGAACTGTTTATGCCTCCCCACCTAGCAACCCCAGACCCTGACAATATATATATACGGCGGTATACCCTGACAGGTATATATATAACTGTGTAGGTATATATGGTATATGTATGACTGTGTAGGTATATATGGTATATGTATGACTGTGTAGGTATATATGGTATATGTATGACTGTAGGTATACTGTATATGGTATATGTATGACTGTGTATATGGTATGTATATGGTATATGTATGACTGTGTATATGGTATATATATATATATACTGTGTATATAGTATATATGGAAATATGGTATATATATGACTGTAGGTATATATGGTATATATATGTGTGTGTGGTATGTGTGAGTATATACAGTATACTAGTTTTGGAAATTGCTTCATGTCACTTATACCTACAGAAACGCCATTGGTTTCCCTGTAGGTTTAATGCAGGGGTAGGGAGCCTTCAGCTCTCCAGCTGCTGTGAAACTGCAACTCCCAGCATGCTCCATTCACTTCCATGGGAGTTCCAAGCAAAGCAGAGGAAGTATGCATGCTGGGAGTTGTAGTTTTGCAACATCTGGCGAGCCGTACGTTCCCTACCCCTGGTTTAATGGAAGCAGAAAGTCCGCAGAGGAAACCTCTACTGACTTTCTGCAAAATGCGCTGCGGGAAAAACTATGATGTAATGTCGCTGCGGTTTTTTCCGCAGCACTTTTTTTGCTGTGGCTGCTACGTGAGGCTTTATCCTTATACTGTGATGTACAGATGATAAGGATGAGGCCCAACAGTGAGACTCAGATAAAAAAAACACTGGAAAAAAATAGCGGTGAATCAGTTTTTTTTTCCACAGTATTTTTTTTTGAGCCTTTGATGCATTTTCCTACACTTTCTCCCCTTATTAATTCTATGTGGAAATGCTTGTGATTGCTAGAATTACCCTGCCATAGTTTAAGCGCATGCATCTTACAATTTGCATCATCTTCCAAAATTTTTTCCTGCAATGTTAGGATGCGGTAAATTGATTACATTTTATTCAGTTTGCTGGTTCTGTAACACACTTTTTTTTCCTGTAATGTAGGGTTCTGCCTAATTAAGAAAAAACAAACAAACTTTTTTTTTGTTGCAGATTTTGCTGAGGCTTTCTGAGCCAAAGCCAGGAGTGGATTGAGCAGGAGGTAGAAGTATAAGAGATCCCTATATATTTCCCATTTCTATTGTAGCCACTCCTGGGTTTGTCTAAAAAAAAAAAAAAAAATGCAGCAAAATCTGCAACAAAAAAAACTGCGTTTCCGCAATGTGGAGCCTCAGCGTAAAGCGAACCTTTAATGTCCTCAGAGATGGATGGTGAATTGCACTGCTCCTATTAATCACTTCCTGACATTCACCGTACTAGTATGGCGGATGTTGGGAAGTGGTTAATAGTACCGCGGATGGCGGGTGTCGAACTTTGGCGGCCGCCATAGCTGCCACTGTTCTGCCTGAGGTGGACTATCAAAAGACGACACCCCCTCCACCCTTCAGTATTCAGTACCGGGGAGGGGGGGAGGGCGTCTTTTGATCGACCGCCTCAGGCAGCAGAGAGGCTAGGTTCACCACTGTTAGTGATAAGTGTCCTCCTAACCATTCCGGTGGGAGTTCTCCATAGTGAAGAGTTTATCATGAGTCTCGTAGCCGCCATGACATAGTAGAGCAGTATTTGCAGGTCACTTTGGCAGAGCATGTGTTAAGCGGAGTGCAGTACCTGCTGTTTTTAGATGCCAGGAATTCTTTTTAATGAGAACGTCTCTTCTGTGCTCATCATTTTTCCCTTCCTGACAGTTTGTGCCTCTCTGAAGGTACGCTTCATTATTTAATGAGAGGTCCTAATTATCGGCTTATTTATCTCCTTGCCGAGCCCAGTAATCGCTTGATTTTCTCATTACATTGTTCCAGAATGCAGTGAAAACAAACCTTAAACAGCCCACAGACCTCGCTTTATCAGGTTATTTACTGGTAATGAAGGCAATGATATGAAACGTGAGGCTCCTGTCACCACCGCCTGACAGCCCACTTGCTTCAGCCCTGCATTATATCTTCTAACACTTACATAGTGATTACAGGTATAACCCTGCTCATCATAGCTCAGGGAAAGGTTACTACAATATATACTGTGTGTATTCCTCAGAAACTGCAAGCCTTAACAAAGTGACTCACTGTGTATGGAATTTATTATATTTCATAGATATTTCCCAGTTGAGGTCTTCTGTATACCTTATTTATATTCTCTGGTTCTGCCTACTTGACTGCCTTTTAACTGCACTCCATCAGGTTACAACTATGATCAGAGACTCCAGTATAGCTGCGTTGTCTATTGGAGTCTATGGTAGTCTGATATTCATCTATCTCATATTAGACTGATTGCTATTATGTTCTTGCTCCAGCTGAATAGCTAGTGAGAAAGAGAAGATTATCAATAACTACTGTAACATGGATGGAGGGAAATGAGCATTTATCAGTCCAAACCTTATAGAGTGAGACCACCCCTAAGGCTAAGGCCCCATGGGCCGGAACTGCCGCGCTAAAGTTCTGCGGGAACAACTGTGGCATGAACGCATTGCGGTTCTTCCCACAGCGCTTTGAAAAGAAAGTTCACTGAGTTTTCCTCCGTGGACTTACTGTTACAATTATATCCATGGGAAAGCCACCGGCGTTTCCGTAGATATAATTGACATGCTGCGATTTTCAAACCGCGACGGTTTTGGAAATCGCAGCATGTCCATGCTGCGATTTTTTCCACAAAGTGGGCATGGGATTCGCATGAATCCCATCCACTTTGCAAGTACTGTACAACGTCGCGGCCAAATCGTGGCGTTTCCGGCTCGTGGGGCCCCAGCCTAAAGACTGCCAATAAGGGTAAAAATAGAAGGAGTGAGAAATGCTTGGGGGCAATAAAAATGCTGTTATTTAAGACTAGGAATATTCTATCAACCATTTGTAGATGTTAGACTAAAGCCCTACATAGCGAAAGACATTTAAAAAATGTTGCGGAAAAAAATGCAAACGCAAGAATCTTTAGCTTTGCGTTTTTCTTTCCACTATTTTATGTAGGAGAAAAATATTAGCAATTATGCAGCTAAAATTAACATCTTGCAATTTGCAGTTTTTTTCCCTGCAATATGTGGATGAGATGAAATTAACGCTCATTCACTTTCCTGGTACTGGTCTCACATTACTTGGATCTTTAGCTTAAGGAGGATTTGGACTACTGCCACAACTGAAGCTTTGTATTGTCTCTTCACACTCTGAAAACTACACACTGTAGGGACGATGCTGCATATCTGTGGTGTGAATACAGGTAGAAGGCATTAGGTTATACCTGGCAGGCAAGGCAGACATGTTGATGAACTCCAAGTAGAATAGAAGCCCGGGGCACAGTCAACACAGCGAGTGTGATTCTCTGATGGTTCTTGTCCTGGAGGACACAACTGGAGGGAAACAACCATTACTAGGAATAATTGCCTACAAGTGACCTATACTATTGCCTCGTATTTGCAACTTTTTAGGCCTCCTTCACATGACCACAAGGGTTTTTACTGCCAACAAATACCGATCAACAATCTGCAAATGGAAACCCTCATGTCAGAGGACCCACTACAGAGGAGTCTGCTCCAATTGTATTCAGTCAAGACAATCCTTTGTGACCTAGCCTGGACCCAAGCATTTCCCTGTATTGTACCAAACTATCCAGGAAGGAGAAAGACTTGTACTTAGTTAAAAGAAGATTGCATAGACCGGAGACAACTGAAGAAAACTCTTATTAGTATCAGGCCTGAATGGGTTTCAGTTTTCCATTGAGAGCAGGTATAATATATTATATTCCATCGAAAACTGGCATGGTATATTGTATTATATTGAAAGCAGTTAAGGTATATTATATACCATTGAAAGCAGGCAAGGTACATTAGAAAGCTTCAGCCATTTTTTTAGCTTGTTACATAAGCCTGAAGCTCCTTCATCAAGCACCTTCCCCTAACATAAAAAGCTGGTAAATTGTTTGTTCAAGCCATATTTTTCCATCAAACTGAAAAATCCCTGTACACTTATTAAAACATGAATATGAACCTTCCAGTCTCGACCATCTGGACAGACAAATCCATCGGGACAAGGCAAACAGTGAAGTTCACCTTCCCGGGAGTAATAGCCGGGGCTACAGGGAGTTAATAGACCTGATGTAGGATCACAGGAGTAGCCAGATGGACACGGTCTGCAAGACTGGCCAGAGTCCAAACCAATGAAACCTGGTGGGCAGACCTATGAACAAAATAATGACAGCAGTGAAGTTGGCAACAACCACATTGCAGACACAAATTAATGTACTGTATTATGTTAACCACACCTGGCACTCATGTATGTCACTCTTCCCTGGTATGGGGTTCACTGTACCCGCTGGACATTGTCTGGCTGCAGCAGCTCCTCCTGGGCAGCTGGAAAGACACAAGTCACAAGTCAGAATAATAGTAGAAGTTCTCCTTTATTACAATCAGAAAACACTATGTTAAATGCAGTGAAATCTCTTTAAAGGCAACCAATCATTTAAATCGGGGACACTAAACCACCAACATGTCCTTATGGGCTGGTAGTTTATTGCATGAAATATCCCTATATAAGATGTGCCCACACTAGGGACCTACTTTACCTAGAGATAAGTCTGATGAATCTTATGACTCATCTCTCCAGCTCCTGGTGATCAAAAAGTTCTGTAATGAGGCTGGAGCGCCGGAGAAGTACACCTGCATGGATGGTGAAGGTGAGGTGTACTTGTGTCAGATTCATTGCACAACTGCGCATGTACTGAGAGCAGGTAATTTAGGTAACAAGTATGCTTTAAGACAACCACCTAAAAGTGAATTGAAAAGTGGTCTTCTAGGGGTGTGGTCATCTGAAAGAATTGCAGTATGGACAATATATTCTGGAACTTCAGCTCGAGTCTAGATAACAGGGTGGTCTATAGAGTTATACTGTATCAGAAATTACACTACATCATAGTAGGTCTAATATTTGTTATTTCTCCACCCAGACCAACTTTATACTGCCAGTACTGAAGACCTTTTCTTCTCAATCTATTTTAGAACATTATAAAATACACTGTCTACTACAATGTAAAGGTTAACAATAAGGTGAAGAGTTTGCCAGGAAAAAATGTATAGGTTCCCTCACAATAAGGAGGTGTGTACTGCATCATGGAATATCTATGATGGAAACATCTGGGATTAAGTTGCTCCAAGTCAACATCATACAGGAACTTTCTTTATAAGGATCTGCATTTGCCTTTCTGTAGATGGATTACAGGCTATTGGTAACATTAGCCAGTATTCTGCTCAAATATGTACAGCCCAATAGCATGAAATTTAAAAAAAATTCCTGGAAACTTATTATTAGAATGTCCTGTATAATAGATCTTGTTATTTTTGGACTATCATGGCAGCACACAGAGTCTTTGTGACTCTGTACTGCGGTTCCCTATGTGTGCTGCTATATGGCACCAGCTTATAAAATTACTATTTAACCTTGGTACGATACTTCTAGAAGAGTCTTTACATAGTTACATAGTAGATCAGGTTGGATGAAGACATCAGTCCATCAAGTCCAACCTATAACCCTACAGTCCCCTACAGTGTTGATTCAGTGGAAGGCAAAAAACCCCATGAGGCTTATTCCAATTTCCTTTATTTATTCGGAAATGGACAGAAAACACCTTCACATAAAATCAGAGGTATATGAGGGTACAGTAGTGTCCATAGAAGTTTATGGATATTGGGTTACAGCTCATTAGAACATAGAAGTTGGACACAATATGGCCAAGTCCATGAGGCTTAATACTGTAATAGTAGTCATTTATGGAGCCTGGACTTAAAGTATTATTATGATGGTGTCAAGATGAGAGCACTGACACCACTATATAATCAAAAATGGTTTTACTCTATAAACCTTCATTTACATTTTTTTTGCTGTAATGGAAGATGGCAGAGACTGAGGATATTAGCATGTCTTGTCATCTGAGCTACTTTAGACATAATTATTGTGATACTAGATAAACGTATATCTGCTGTACTCGGCACAAGCACATTCCCCCAGGCAATTTCCATTATACACATGTAAAAATGTAGGACAGATAAAATGAGGAATAAATGGGAAAAAAATAATCATGCCCTCCGAGATGATTTAAAATAATCAATATCACGAGATTAATCTTTTTTTTTTTTCCTCTGCCTGTTCCAGTGACCTCCAAGATATATTGTATCCATCAATCACCCATCACTTGACTTACACAGAGAGATATGGAAAATATGAATGAGACAAAAGGAATTTTAATAATGGAACAGAAAAATATGTCAGGTTTGTGGGGTCTCCTGGGACCTTTGTTCTGCAGCTGGAGTCAAACACAACTATCAAACCTAGTAACACTGAATACTAAAATAACGGCAAGATCAATGGAAGGAGCTCTGAGGATAATATAGGACACGTCACCATGCTCCACGGTACATGATTGAATGGGTACACTTTAATACTGCAGCCATGCTTGTATTAACCAGACAAACTGGGCACATGTCTAGGACAGCACAGATATGGGAACGCCTTAAGATGTCATAAGTCTGATAAATCCAACATACCGTAAACGGAACCAGTATGACATGGCATTAGTTATTTTTGTGCTATGAATCAGTCACATGGGTACGTAACCATACAGGGCTGACTTTTCTGCTGCCTGAGGTGAAAGGTGAAATGCACACCACTCTAAATATAGAAATCATACGTTTGCATGGTATTCAGGTACTCATTCACACTTTAAAAAAAACTAAACAAAAACGTAACACCATGCCACAGATACATTAGAACAGACATGCAACTCTAATATACACAAAAGAGGTAGTGTAGGTGAAAAAGAAAATGACTATTCCTTGCACTCTGCTGTCCATTCCCAATCTCCTTTCTGCCTTGTGTTGGGGTAAGTAATTTCTTTGGTCACTCTTCCGTGACTACCAAGGCCACTGATCAACTTCACAGCTTCCCACCCTGCAAGCTCCAGCACAAAACGGAAAGTGGACCAGGAATGGACAACAGAGCACTAGTGATAAGTGAGCGTGCCTCAGTTTATTTCTTTTACACCCACCCATCTGCCTCTAAGGTGGCGCCAAATCCTTGAAATCCCTTTAAGTGCATGGTTGTCCTCCATCCTCCCTCCCTTCCCCTTACATTCACCTCTGAAGTTAGAAAATTATTGATTATCTCATCGGGGTGATGGGGGATGACCATGGTCTTAAAGGGGTTGTTGGCCATGTGACTATTGAATGGGAGAGCTGTCCACCATTAGTCATGCCTACATTCAGCATAGCTGAGGTCAGGCTGAATGCGCAGAAGGTGGAAAGGACCTCCTGTTATCACCAAGTAGCATAACCCCTTTAAGAGTTCTATTAAACATGTAATAACCTGGGAATGGAAAGGGGGCCAAGTCTCCTTCAGAAGAACAGTGTTTTAAATATAGATAGAGAAACTACAATATAAAAAAAAAATCATGGGGGCAACATGGTGGCTCAGTGGTTAGCACTGCAGCCTTGCAGCACAGGAGTCCTGGGTTTGAATCCTGCCAAGGAAACATCTGAAAGCAGTTTGTATGTTCTCCCTCTTTTTGCATGGATTTCCTCCCATACTCCAAAGACAGACTGATTGAGAAAAATGTAGATTGTTTGCCCTATATGGGGCTCACAAGCTACATAAAAAATAAATAAAAAAAATCATGAAACATTCTCAAACAATCTGACTTTATATATTATTCATATAATCTGAATATAAAGAGTTAAAGTTTTATTAGTTTTATAAGTATTCATGAAATGTTGAATTATGTGCAGGGTCTTGCTGGGCAGTCTGTTCTGTGACTGTATAATAAATTCATACATGGTGTCCTATCAGTTTTTTCTGCTGCTAAATATTAATTTTGTCCGAAAAACACATTTTCCATTTTGCTATCCATTATTACTAGTTTCTTTGCTTGTATGCAATCTTGCAAGGAGTAACTGTACAAGTGCAAACAAATAGCAGAGAAGAGCCCACGTGAGCATAATATAAGAGATCCAGGAAAGCCTCGAAGGGGACATTATGGGGCCACTAGGGAACCACTATACAGTATGAGAGGCATTAAGTGGAATTATACTATGTGGGGGCCATGGAGGGAGCATTATAATTTGTGCAGGTCAGGTATTTCTAGGTTATGGTGATGGGGAGGCCCACTTATGAAATCTTTGCACAGGGCCCACCAATGTGTTAAAACAGCCCTGGCATTTGGGCACTCCGTCCCAGATTCCACTTAAACACAGCAGAGAGAAAATGTTTGCAAGTTCTCTCCGCTGAGTTCAATATAAAATTGGCTGAAACGGGGGTGAAAACCTGGCAGACCCCATTATAGTCTATGGGGTCTGTGGGTTTCTGTGAGTAACTTCTTTTTAACCGGATAGATTTTTGTCTTTTAGGTCCACAAGCGGACCCAAAGCACAGAAACCCGAATGCTAGTGTGATCCTAGCGTTACATTATAAGCTGTGTGATTCTGCAAAATCTTCAGTCCTTGTAGTTTGCAGCAATGTGTGAGGCTGTGAGTAGAGTCAGCCCCACCTCACTGTCTGTCTGTCTTGCTGCTAGGGATGTACGTCCCTAGGATCAATGGAGTCAACTGTAAATTACCTAGGAGGGAGACACCTAGTGGCAGGAAGTTTAAAGAGGTTTTTCAGGCACAAAGGAACATTTTTTTTTCTTTTATTAAAGTCCATTACATGTTGCCCCAGAATTACATGCTCTGTGAAATCAGACTGTTGCCTGAAAAATTAGTGATCTTTTAACAGGTCATTTTGGTGACATGGTTCCTTTAAATACACCTGAGCCTAGTCACAAGCTCCTTGCAGTCTAAATAGCATTTTAGCAAGCCATGTATTTCTCTATCTACAACCTCACTTACCAGTTCAGGCTTCAGTCATTTTAACATTAAAAGTTTCAATATTTCATATGGTATCCGGTGTCTGGCAACAGCTGGGTCAGTAATAAAGTATTATAATGTGATCTATCAAACATTGCTATACAAATGCTTTCTCCCTGAATTGCATTGGTTCCTTATTTTACTGAAGTAAATATACAGAGAATATGGATAAACTGTATTCAAGAGTAAATGGCGGTAGGCAATATTATAAACTGCAAGGCACAGCAATGTACTGTAAAGTCTTTCACTGTAATGGGAATATGCATCATAAAGGTTACAATATTGTGCAGACAGAAAGCCATATCTTACAAAGCAGGAATATATATCCAGGTCAATAGAAGAAGCAACTATTATCTGTATAAACAATGCACAGACTTTCCTGTGGTCTCCACTTACTAGAATCCAGGGGGACATTCCCAGCAGCTGCCGGTAGAGAAGTAAGTGCCTGCTGGACAGTCCAAGAGACAGTCACAATTGGGCTGGTACCCCGGGGATTGACACAGAACACCTAAGGAAACAAAGAGAGGAGTCTTCCATCTTTATATTAGTAAGAATATGTCATGTAGAAGCATCTATAAATCTCATTACCTCCCTCATTTCTCTCTGTCTCATTATACCTCATTTCTTCAAACTCACTCCAATTGTCCCCGCTCTCCTCGCCATTCATTTCCATTTTATTCTCTATAGTAAATCCATCATTCCTGAAGATTTATGGATTTTAATATTGGTCATGCCACAGGCTGTGCCACTCATTACCGTCCTCGGGGAATTCTACAAACCTCTTTTGGGAGCCAAAGTAAATTTCACACATGAATGAAATATATCTTTCCCCTCATCAGTAGAAGGGAACATTTTAAGAGCCTGGAGTCTGTGATAGTTACAATGTTACAAGTTTTGGAACGTAGAATTGTAAGATTAAAAGAAAAAAATATTTTTGCTCCTACTGTATTACATAGGGATTATAATACTTGTATAGGAACAACACTTACATATACGGCATATACGGTATGTAGGAAAGGAACCGGACTAGAGGAACAACTAAACAACATAAGAGTAGGTGTAAACTGGAATATATTATTATTATTATTATTATTATTATTATTATTTAATTAATACATTTTGTGGTGATTTTATTTATTTCTTCAGTTCCCATTATCTATATGAAGTGAAAAAAACTAATTGTATGTAAACCTGAATAAGCAGGGTAATTCTAATGATATATTGTTACGGTTTATTTTGTTTGTTACATCAAATAAATTGTTTATTGGCTCATGATTTTGCCTACATGCAGCTTTACCCAAAACTCTTGCAAACAGTAATATGACTTTGCAGAAGAAACTTCGATTTCATCGCCAAATTCATTTAGTCAATTAAGCTTTCTGCAACATCCTTGTCCATTCTGCGCCATCCTCTAGCCATATGGTGCGGCGTGGGAAGCGAGTCCACTTATGATCCCCTGCTCCTGGGCCTCCTGTTGTATTCTGTGTTTGCACAGCTGAGAGTTTGTTTCAGTGTATCAGTCCAGCCAGTATTCTGGGTTCCCTCTGGTTCATGAAGAGTTAACATTTATTACTCTATGATTGACAGCTCACTTTCCAATCAGATTTGGGGCTTCCCACATACAGCCCATTAGTCCACTCATGAGTGCTTGCCATTAGTCTCTTAGAGATAGCCTATTACTTTCTTTTCTGAATATCTGTATTCTGACCAACGTTTTGACCTCTCGACTATTCTTCTTGATTTTGTACCTAGTTGTGCATCTGCTTCCAGCCCCTTGGCTTGTTTGACATACATTCATGTTTGTCTTGTCTACATACAGTGTTTCACTTATAATAGGAAGGGACTCTCGCCCAGTTGTCCTCTGCTGTTTAGGTTAGTTGAGGCAAGTAGGTAGGGGCTTCAGGGTGGGTCTAGCATCAGGGATCACTGTCTCCGCCTTTCCTTTTCCACCCAGGTTTCAGCAGCAGATACAGGGGAATTGATTACCGGACAGTTCCCGAACAATTTATTTGTAAACATTGCCCACTACATGTGGGTATAGTATCCAAACATGCAATGTTAATATAACTTTCACAAATGTGGCAGATTCAACCACTATCAAATATTTATATAAGCCCATCTGAAGCAAGATCTTCTTTGACCAATGCTGCCCCCTTGATAACTACAGTACTCTTTGCTGACTGAATGTTGCTTGTCACAAGAGGGTCTTGGAGCGGATGAGCTTATAACTCATGAGGTTTCTGGGGCATTTGGTAGTTGTTATGATAAAGCTGGTCTGCAGCAGTCATGAGCCCAACATTATGCACCAAGTGTCACATGCAGCTTGTTGACAGTTTCCATGCATCAACATATTTCTATTTTGCACAGACTGCACCTGCAAAGATCTGCACACAGGAAGTACTATAGGCTAATTGGAATTATGTGGCTTCATTACACTCATCAACATCAGGGTTTTCCATTCTGCCAGTTATTGATTTCACCAATAATTAAAGGGGTTGTCCCATGAAGACCCCCTGTCCATATGAACTATTACAGCATATGATGTCATAGAGAGAACGTTCCTCCATTAGGTAGCCCAGGAAGCAGCTTCCCTTCTGGAGAACTCAAGGATATATTGTCTCTGAGGAAACAGTCTTTTAAAAGGTTTGTTCAAGTTATTCATTTTCTAAAAAATATTTTTTTGTTTTGACAAAATCATGTTTCTACTTTTTTTTGTATGATCACATCCCATGTTTGGCAATAATATCTGCAAACGGACCAAGGGAAGTTAGTGTGAGCAAGAAAACATACCGTAAAATAAACCAAACTAAACAAGAACCTTCTGTAGGAGTAAGGGGCAATGAGTGGGGGGCTTAGTTGTTCGCATACAAGCCGACTCTTTCACCTGAACAGCAGTGGTCGGGTCTTGGCTGAGAACCAAAAGCTCAGTTAACCCTGACCACAACAGTTAATAATATTGTCTAAATTGTTTACAGCTCCCCCTTTTAACCTGGTGGTATGATGTCACCATCACAGTGTTGCATCCTGTGCTACAAGATAATATCACTGGAGATGAGCAAACAGTAAAATGTTCAATATTCAATATTCATTTGCTTCTCTGGTCCTTTTACATCAAGTCATGGACATAACATAGGATTTTTTGGTCTTTTGGTGGGAAATAGAGATGAGCGAACAGTAAAATGTTCGATATTCGATATTCGTTTCGAGTAGCCGCTCAATATTCGACTACTTGAATCGAATATCGAATCCTATTATAGTCTATGGGGGGGAAAATGCTCGCTTTCAGGGGTAGGCAACATTCGATCAAATTACACTTACCAAGTCCACGAGTGAGGGTCGGGCTGGATCCTCTGTGAAGTCTTCTCCGTGCAGCGTCCCCGCGGCATCAAAGCAGCCATTTTCGCGGCATGCGCAGTCGGCTCTGCCCAGGCCTGATGCCTGGCAGAGTGAATTCAGAGCCAGAAGACGCTGCGGGGACGCTGCACGGAGAAGACTTCTAAAAGTAGGAGAAGAACCAGCGTTGATTGGCCAACTGTATAGCATTCGGCTAATCAATGCTGGTTCTGCATCAAACTTTTCCATTCGAATAGCGAGTGGTACTCGATCGAGTACGAGTATTTTGAATACCGTAGTATTCGATCGAATACTACTCGCTCATCTCTAAATATCACCCATGGGCCATACTATCAGGTTAAAAGGTAGGATGAGGTGTTTGGTGACTGTCTACAGAAGGCAAACAGTTATTAGAAGCCAAACGGGAGCTGAAAAAAGTTGAAATTCCCATTACTAGGGCTTACAGACAATTTTGTTTCGCAAATAACATTGGGTAATACAGCATATCCCATGTATATCACTGGCAGAAACTGCCCAGAAGTTTAGTTCTATAGCAACCGCAGACTCCACTTCCTGATCTATGATCTACGATATCTGTCAAAACCAATGAAGAAAAGGTTTGACAAGTTTAACAAGAAATAGTTGGGATCATAAATATCAGCCTTAAAGGAAGCAGAGGCTGAGGACGCATTATCATACAGAGAAGTGATGAAATCTCTTTATCTGCAGAACGATTACACAGAACTTGTACACCTTCTAAAGTGAGACACTGAAAACCCAATCCAACTTAATGACCTATCAAAATAATAAATTGCCCGACCTTTGTGATGTCATGTTTGGCACCATTGATCAGTGGATGTTATGAGGTACATTTGTCAATGTCACCCAGGAGAGGAAATGGGACAAATCTGGAATAAACTGATAAAAAGCCCAGGTAAACAGAATCTGTTTACTACAATAAACATTAGCTTTGTAGAGCCGTTTCACTGATAGAAATGAAGAACTCTGCGTTATGCCTGTCAATGCGACTCAGGTTTTTAGCTGTCAAGGGCATAGAAAGAACGACATTGGTAGTTCTTCAATATAATGCCTAAAGAAAAGAGAAGATGATGCTTTACAGCTAGGGCAACTTTGAGGAGTATATTACGCAGAGAATAGTTTAAGGTTAAGGCCCCACATTGCAGAAACACAGCTTTTTATTGTTGCAGATTTTGCTGCATTTTTTTTCAATCAAAGCCAGCACTTATACTTCCGCCTCCTGCTCAATTCACTCCTGTCTGTGGCTCAAAATCTGCAACAAAAAAGCTGCATTTTCACAACGTGAGGCCCTTAGCCTTAATCTTTAACCACTCCGAGCAACTCAAGTTCCTAACATCTGTTAACAGTTGTTGCTCCATTGATTTCAGTGTAATTGGAATCTTTTCTCTAGCCCCGCTCCCATTCCTCAGAAGTCAATGCAGTTAGTTTCGGTGCTTTATGTACAGTCAGGTGGTCAGTGTTAGGCAGGAGTAGGTGAGGAGTGCGATTCTGACCTCTCTTGCCTGCTCCCACCTGACAGTACAGAGAATAAGGCCAGGCTCTGTAGAGAGTCCAGGGAGAGGGAGGAGACAAACTGTGAATATCACCTATAGTCAATAGATCCTTGTTACTGATCCATAGGTGTCGCCTTTCATTGTAATGCTGCCTGTGATAATAATAACATGTCTCCTGAAAAAAATTACATATACAGCATAGGAAGCGTCAGAATATCAAAACTGTCAGGGATGACAACCTTAATTTTTCTTTTTTTCTGGACAACTTCTTAGAAAATCATGGACAGTCATATTGGAAAATCATAAAGATTATTAGTTATACATATTTATAGCTCAAGATACTGATTTTTTTTTTTATATATTGAAAGCGCCCAAAACTGTGCCAGCATAACACTTAAAAAGTGGGAGTGCCACTAAAAAAACATGCAAGGGATGCTTCTATTGTAAAACTCATCTCCAAAGAGAATGGGCTTCCGACTTCTCCCAGACCTCTGGACCAAAAGGCACCAAGTGGCCTGAGACTACAATTGCCTCCTGTTGGAGCAGGTGGGCTTCATGCTCTATTAATCTCATAGGCTCTCACCCCGATGAGTAATACCGGAGCCTGCAATAGTGTCCACCTCCTAAAAAGTAGAGGTGAACCCGGTACAAGGAAGGAGGGAGCTGAAATGGCCATACAACTCCAACCGTTAGACTTCAGTCAGGACCCAATAGCGTTTCCGCACCACTTCATCCATACACACACAGTGACAAATGGAGATGTGACATACATAAAAAAAAATCATGAAATAAGTGCCCAGAGTTCCTGTACCAGGCCCAGTCTACCTGCTGGATCTATAAAAATTCCCCTCCCGGTAGGAAGCAGGTAAATGGGTGAGTGCTTCCAAGGGTGTTTAAAGTGCTTGTTTAGCATTCCACACTCAGTGGGATCACACCCCTAGTGAGTTAAGGCACCCCGGGCATACCCCATAGCAATTGAACTTTGAGGCCCCATGGCGTCGATCTCACGGGCCATGGCTCAAAACCCCTGGTGTGGTTATTGGCCAACTTTCCCAGCGTTCTGTTACTTCCTGACATTGGGGTGACCAAACCCACGTGCAGAAGTAATTACTAGTCATGACTGGTAAGAACAGATACTACACTCGATAGCATCCATGAAACCGGAAGCGATACTGTATGAACACAATAGCGACCGTCACATCGAACTGTAAAATGATTAAAGTTCACAACAGTCAGAATAATCTGTACAAGCACTTTCAAAAACTATTGTTTTTTTTTTTGAACAATGGTAAAAAAGTGTCCTATTTTTATCAACTAACCAGGAAGCTATATCTAGCTAGCTGGTAACCCTGGACAGTGTCCAGGAAGTAAAAATTCTGACATGGATAAACATTTCTAAAACTTATCTAACCAAATTTAACAGAAAAATCTCGATTTACACAATAGCTTATTTTCTGATGACACCTTGGGTGAAGGTTGTGTGGCGTACAGTTAATATTCTGCCTGAGACAGCGGCTCTGATTAGTTATCATTAGAACATAATCACCATATTAATTGCAGAGATATAACACAAGGACAGGCTTGATTACTAGAAGATAAGAAGTCATAAAACAATGAGATGAAATCTGCACATAACACAGGGCAGCATAACCCAGGAGGAAAGGTCTTAAAACATTGCAGACGTCCACTGCCATACAGGACAACAGACAACACAATCTGGGGGAGCTGCGTAACATCCCCCTACAGCATCTTCTTGGAAGAGGATGGGAGATCAAACTCTAATGTACTATAAAAGCACATTCAAATAGTTACATTTTATACAATTAAATACATAGAAATTTTAGCCAATGTGCAAGAAATTCACAGATCCGCTCCTGATTGTTTGCTCCTATGGTGCAAGTCCATTGGGGTACAATAGATGGCATCATAAAAATAAAAGGTTAATTATTTTTTTTTTATCTGCGCCATTTTCAACAAGGCAACAAGGAAAATATGTATTCAATGGGCCATACATTTGGCGCCTAAAGGTCGGTCATTGTTCTACATTTAAAATACAGCACAAACACCCCATGTGAACACAGATTTAATGAACAGTATATTACTTTTTTTTTTATTTTTTATTAAATGTAGATTGTGAGCCCTATATAAGGGGCCTTGTCCTATCAGTCTTTGTAGAAAGGTAGGAAATCCACACAAACCCGGGGAGAACATACAAACTCCTTGCAGAGGTTGTTCCTGGTGGGATTCAAACCCAGGACTCCAGTGTGGCAAGGCTGCAGTGCTAACCACCATGTTACCCCACATAGTATATTATTTGTCCTGAGTTACTTAAGAGTTATACTTCAGAGCAGAAATCTCTCAGGATTCCAAGCTTACTCAGTGATCACAGAAAACTTATCGATTTAAAATAATAGATTCTACAATAACTTTCCCACAGCACTATCGGGGCTCTGATAAGTTGTTGCTTGCTAACCAAAGATTTGTGAATGCTATAGCGCCTTATTCACACATCCACATTTCACATACTGTACGTATGCTGTCCTCTTTTTTCATAGACGCCATGCATATCCATTCATTTTAATGTATTCATTCAGTTGTCTGACTGACCATGGGTCCACAAAAGCAAAACAGTAACAGGTTAATTTTTTTCACTGATGCGGTTGCATTCATGCATACATCACAGTAATCCAAGATTATGGCCACGTGAAAAAAAATGGATGGCATCCATACATCATCCATTTATGAAGTGTAGTAAATAAAAACAAAAAAAACGTTGATCTGTTTCATGCAAGTGAAAAATGGATCAACCACAGTCAGCACACCAACACGAGTAAGCGGGAGAGAACGCTGCCCATGACTATAACAGCTATCACATGCCCCAAAAATGCCGATGAGCGAAAACAGTCTAATACAAGATGTTAAAATGCTTTTTGTGCACAGAAGTCACTTTAACCATCAAATATTGAAGAAAATTTAACAAAAAAAACTCACCATGTGGAAGAAAGATCAGAAGAAATAAATGCACTTTTCTCCTTCCATCAAGTATCATATTGACAAATAACTGAAAAAACGGATGAAACAAATTGTTGTATGTATTCCTTTGAGCATAGTAAGAACTCTAGGAGAAGATGCGGCATGTAAGTGTCTTCAGGTGTCACTCTCCTTTTTTGCATGAAATCAGATGAAACAAGACATCCAGGTAAACTGGATCTAATAACATGAAAGAGAAAACCACTAGATCATTTTACAGTGAAATCATCCCCAGAGGACATCAGCCCCTGTGCATATAAATTATTGAACCCTGCACAACAGGAGCTCTCCGCGCTGTATCCGAAAACCTCTACAGGACCAATGTAAACAGACTTGTGGCATCTTATGTCAGTGCGTTTATCACACATGGTTCACCTGGACAATTCCCACAGAACCATAAGGGATTTGGAGCAAGTTCTATTTATAAAAATATGGGCGCCATAAAATCACTTGTGCAGATTTATTCTTTCCCCTAGTATTTGGAGTTGGGATCGTGCTGGGATATCCCAAAACACCCCATTGTGGCGGCCCTACATAGAATGTACACTGTCTACCAATAAGTATTTGGACACCCAGTAATGTTCTGCGGAGGTTGGGGTTATGGTCTGGGGGTGTTTCTCCTGGTATGGACTGGGACCCTTGGTGCCAGTGCATGATAAACTCAACGCCGACGCCTATTGCACTATGTTAGATAACAGTGTGCTTCCTACAGACTAAGTGCAATATCTTAAGAGAAACCCAAAAAACACCTTCCTTACCTTACCAAACTTTGGGTAAATTTGTGGGTGATCGGCCACAGCTTTATTAACAAATAAACATATTAGCAGAACCCTGCTACCCCATGATGAAATGTAAGGCGCGTCACCAGAATGCCCCACCACCGCTTGCAGTGGGCATGTAAGAAATGTTCAGCGGGTGACGCGCCTCTCCTCTTCTCTCCGTATGCCAAAGGGGAGGGAACAAGGTCCTGCCAACATGCCAGCTGTGACACCTAGGATAACAAGGAAAGACAAATAAATAGCCACGCAAAAGCTATATAACAGCAGCAGTAAAAACAAAAATGACAACACGGCCCAAAGGACCCAAACAAATAAAAAACAAAGAATAAACAAGGAATAAATATAAACCTTCTCTGTCGGCGCTGGCGGGGATCCGAAAGGAAGTCCCCGCCCAGCGCCGAAGGCTAAAAAGCCTCACCTGAGGCCCCGCCCACCGCAGCATCAGCCGCCATGAGGAGAGGTGGGGAGCGGAGCTGCGCGAAATCGCACTCAGTCAGAAGCTAGGCAGCCAGGTAACATTATGGCGGTTCTATGGGTCGGACCAATGTTACTTCCAAAATGATAACGCCAGCTGTCATGTAGCGAGGTCTACCATAGCTTGGTACAGTGACAATCAGGTTAACCGACTGGACTGGCCTCCCCAGAACCCAGAATTGAACCCTATCGAACACTTCTGGGATGAGTTGGATCGCCAAACTAATGGGTGCAGCAGCCGTCCAAAATCGGGGAAAGAACTTACCTGTCTTCTCCAAGCCGAATGGAATAAAATACCACTAGCCATCATACAAGGACTTGTGGAAAGCATGCCCCGGAGGGTTGAGGCTGTAATTGCCACTCGTGCCACTCGGGCCACAGGTGTCCAAATACTTATTGGTAGACAGTGTATATGGGCACCTTTCCATCTGACTAATAGTGTGCCTAAATATTACAGAATACATTTTCATATTGCATAAAAATGTATTTTGCGCAAAGTTATTTGCAGTTATTTGTCACCACACATCATAGCATGAAACATTCATTTTTACATTCATTTGACTCCAGTTTTAGGACCTCATGATCTGTGTACACAGAATCTATGCATAAAGACTTATTCAAACAGTGAAATCCAGTGTATGATGGATGTTATTAAACGTTCTGTTTTTATGAAAAATTTCAGTGAACTTGCGCCTATTTTTTCCTGTTTTTTTTTTTTTTAAAGCGGGTAATAAGTAAAAAGGCTCAGTTCCTTGATAAATGTTGAGCACATGTCATATCATAATGGACATTGATAGTGCCATATGAATAAAACCATTATGGAGGATTCTGTGCCGTGCAGAGTTATTCACTTCATACTTCTAGTATCTCACATATTTGACCACTAGGTTTCCCTCCTAATGTTGTTGTCCGCTGCTGTGACATCAATATGTATCATATCCTCAAAATGTTTGTACCTCTATCAATTCCTGCAATGTTGCAGCCTTGGGGCAATAAGAGTAATATTACCCTATACCGAGCTGTGCCCTGCACTTGTTTCTGGGGACAATATTAAACATAGAGGATTCATTGTCTAATAGAAATGCATTATTTACATGAGTCTCTGCCTCAGGCCGGGGAGTCCTGGGACACATGACAAGTGGATCAGGTCATTTCTATAGGCATAAATCTGAATTGCAACTGCAGCACAGTATAATGGAAAATTGGCCGCAGGAAAAAAATGCACCAAATTGTGATTTTTGATGTGGAATTTATAAAATAGGCTTAATGAAAATTTCATCCTATACATTGCAAAGGGTGAAAAAAGAGTCATACCCTGCAGCATACATTGGCATGCTACAGATATAAAGTCCACACCTCAAGGCTATTGACACTGTGGATATTTCCCTCAGCATGTACATGAGATTTTGTGAATTCTTATTTAGTTTGCTTGGGTTCAGATTTTCTATCCTCACTTTCCATCAGGACCTAGTTTCAGTCTGTATTTACACCACAAAACATATTGTCTGTCCCTTTACAACATTCATTTCATAGGGTCCATTCACATGATGGAAAATGGTGAGGAATTTGGTGTGGAATTTCAGCGCTGAAAAAAAGGAATTCCTCTTCGTTTTTCGCTGGCGGCACTTCCGGTTGTAGTCGGCCACGACCAGATACTGATGTAGTGCATCGGCATTCCATTGTGGCTGCCCAGATGAATGGGCCTAATCAGCAGGGAGTCTCGAGCCAGAGAATCTGTGGCTGAACCAGCAGCAGAATCCGTCGCAAGATCGAGCAGGGCGCTTCTGGGCAGTATCTGCCCCAAATTGAAGGATTGAAATATACCCCTAAATTCCACTGAGTGAACATACCCTTATTTACTTCTTCCTGCCCGGAACCCACTGGTTTAAATGATATCTCCAGTTATAAACAACTTTTCATAAATTAATAGTACAGGTTAATAATATATGAAACTTTGACCTTACATTGAGATAAGTCGATCCATTTTTATAATATTTTATAATATTTTGTCTTTAAAAAGAAAAAATGTAGAAATGGATTTATTTTCATTTTCACATTGATCTCTAAATAAACTGATGGTCATCCATTTGTATCGATTTTTTGCATCTGTTAACCAACTCTACTAAATGGATGTAATGGGTGTGAATGGAGCCAAAACTTGACTAAAGTTCTTTGATCTTCTTTCTGATTTCATTTGATGATTGTGCATGGTAAATGTATTACCCCCGCCTTCTGGTGCACAGGAATGAAACAGGTGAAGAGAAGGTTTACACAGCCTTCCATTGAGAGAAAGGAAAAAAAATAACCTTTTAATGACAAAAATAGCAATGAGTAAGCAGCAAATAGACAAAGACATTCTGTGGGTGAGTATGTGGTGCAAAAGAGGACACTAACACTAACAGGGGATAAGAAGAAGAGACGTTATGAACAAGTCTCAGTAGTCAGCACACAGAAAAATGTAAATGCTGCAAAAATGTATGGTTGGGACACGGATGACAGTTTTGAGAAATTGGGCAGGGATATTGGTAATTTTTGCTGGACAAACTTTATATAAAAATGTACAGAATAATTTAGCTGTGGAATTCATAGTAAGTGTGCCTGGTGTCCTCCTCACTGGAGGTTTTGTGCTGCAGATCCCTGGTTTTTCCTATCCCCTAAGATGCCTGTCAGCATCTCATCTCTAAGCACAGCATGCCGGGATAATTTAAAACACTCCCCCCATGCTGATGATTAGGGGCAGATGGCCGGAATTGGGTGGTTGCCTCAGGCCCAAGGCTTTAATGGAGAACAGCGGCAAGTAACTGCCCAATTGCCGTATTATAATCTGACCTTGTAATCAACTCCTCTTCCGGCCTCCCAAATAACACCAAGGATCGCAGAGGCCTGTGACTGTTTGTACCTGTGAATCATTAACCCCTTAAGGACACAGCCCAAAAGTATGTTAAGGACCAGGCCTGTTTTTTTCAAAATTGACATGTGTCACTTTAAATGGCAATAACTTTGAGACGCTTTAACTTACACAAGTGATTTTGAGATTCTTTTCTCGTAACACATTATACTTCATGTTAGTGGTAAACACTAATCAATATTTTACCACCCAAATATAGTAATAAATATTATCTCCCATATCTCTGCTTTATATCGGCATCATCTTTTGATTGTATTTTAATTTATTTTGAACGTTACAAGGCTTACAAGTGTAACAGCGTTTTTCCAGATTTACAAGAAATGTAACTGTTTGTTTTGTTTGTTTGTTTTACACACTTTATTATTTTTTTTTAAGAAAAAACTTTTTTACATTTGTGCAGTAAGCACACTAGAACCTGCGATCAGAGAGGATCACTGGTTCTATACTAACTATAGACTTGCAATACACGTGTATTGCAGTCTATAGACACAGCCGGCCTCCCATGGAGATCGCACGGACTCTGCTTCTGAGCCCGTGCAATCTCAATCACGTACAGGTACGTGGGAATGCGGGAACTAACCACATTCCCTGATGTACAGGTACGTGATTTAGCGTTAAGGGGTTAAACCACCGTAACCCATGTGACCACTGCGGCCCAGTCACAGGCCTTAGCAATCCCTTAGCATCAGAGTTTCTGTGTATTGAGATAATGTGTTTATATGAAAATCCCTGATTGTCCGTGATATCACTCATTACTTTGAAGGAAAGATATTGTTATACTATGTTATCTAGTAAATAGATATTTCCCGTGAGTTGTGTTAAGCAATGAACTCAGTTTTATTGCTCTGATACAATCTGTCCTGCTACACCTGTATCTATAAGCTTTGTCTTTCCATTTCTAAGCTTACATTTCTAGATAAAGAATACAACATGTTCTGCTACTCATTTCCCATAGTAATATCCACCTGTAGGATGAGGGTTAGTAAAACAGGACGTCTGACGTTAATTGCTAATGTCACGGGCTGCACAATGATGGCCTAAATGACTGTATACAGTGCCAGAATTGATATCACTAATTAATTACGCTTCCCAGACCCCTCAGAGCTGCTGTCAGAGACGCTTTGTGGATCCTTCCATCAATGAACAATGGTGGAGAAACGGGTTAAGGTTCAGGACGAGATCTGAACCCTTCACAGTTCTGTGTTTGTAATTAACTTTTCTCTCGGCTGCTTTAATTATGAAATCTTATCTTCCTCCAGTTCTTGTTTACTACTCGCTGTGTTTTTCTTGCAGGCATCTAGTGCCCAGCGGACATTTCACCCGGACACATACTAGAATGAGTTCTTGGTTCTCTGGAGTCTAATTTTCAGAATTGCGCTCTGTAACAAGAATACTGGATACAATAAATGTGCAAGCAATTCTAATGCGACTGTTTGGAGCATGGACATAAGGGCAAATTTATCAAAGTGTGCCAGGAGGGGGCTGGTGCCCTATATAGAAAAATGCTGGGCACCTTATTTTTTATCTTGTTCCATACATGTACAACCAAAGAAACGCATCATGTCTTCGTGGCTAGAAAACTTTAATCGTCCAAGTGTGTCTAGTGTGTTGTAAATTGCAACAATTATGTAGTATGTACCATATTGATAAACTATGTCATTTGTACAGATGAGCGAGTAGTATTCAATCGAATAGGTATTCGAAATACTCGTACTTGTTTGAATACTATCGCTATTCACAGTAAAGATTCGATTCAGAACCAGCGTTGATTTGCCGAATGCTATACAGTGTATAGCATTCTCCTGCAGCAGGCTCGTCCTTGCTAGTCGGGAGAGCTGGCAGCTTACGTTTATGAGGGAGCTGACTTTTTCTCATAGGAATGCATTGACCAGCGATGATTGGCTAGTGTACAGCATTCAGCCAATCAATGCTGGTTCTGCCGGAGGCTCGTCTGTGAGGAGGCGGAGTCTAAGATCGGACCACAATGGAGACTGCTGTGGTCCGATCTTAGACTCCGCCTCCTCACAGATGAGCCTCCGTCAGAACCAGCATGGATTGGCCGTATGCTGTACACTGGCCAATCAACGCTGGTCAATGTATTCCTATGAGAAAAAGTAAGCTCCCTTGTAACCACAAGCTGCCAGCTCTCCCGAGTAGCAAGGACGAGCCTGCTGGAGAACCAGCGTTGTTTTGCCGAATGCTATACAGTGTATAGCATTTGGCCAATCAATGCTGGTTCTGCAGGACGAGTAAGGGCTGGTTCACATTAGCGCCTCCCGTCTGGAAAGAGTCCGCAGGAGGACCCCCCTGAAAGGAATATCAACGCAACTGCAAGCGCTGTGCAGTTAACGCGCATGGACCCCATAGACTGTAATGGGGTCCGTGCGCTTTAACTGCACAGCGCTCCTCCTAAACACTCTCCTCCTGTTACTCGTGGACTTGGTGACTCTCCTTTAGTTGAATAGTGGTCTCCCCTGAAACAAGCATTTTTTCCCATAGACTATAATGGGATTCGATATTCGATTGAGTAGTCGAATATTGAGGCTCTACTCGAAACAAATATCGAATTTCGAATATTTCAATACTCGCTCATCTCTAGTCATTTGTACAGTGAAAAAGTAAATTACTATGTGAGAATTAGAGTATATTCAGACAGAGTGTTTGGGTGTAGTCAAAATGGCTATAAAAAAAACTGATGTATTTTTTGGTGCCGTTTATTACCTGTATGTAAACATGTAGTGCAAAGGACAACTCACCTCCGGTACACTAGAGGATAGCGATCCTATACGTCTTAATGACTAGGCAAGTGCTGCCGTGCAGGAGGGACCCATGATCACCCGATTGCACAGTTAGTTGGGACATGCTGCATAATTTGGTCAGGCCAAAGAAAGACCAAGTATGGGACAGGGCGAGAAGACCAAACTCTTGCCCAGATGCAGCAACCTGAGTAATGGTGGTGACCAGCCCAATAGGAAATTGAGTGGAGGTGGTATAGGTACAGTATGCTATGCCTGGTTACCTCTGGAGGATGAAAATGTCTATTTCATTATCTTATTCCATGTGATGGATAGAGAGACTTCTCTTGCACAGGCTAGGTGACTGAAGATGGGGGATCCAAAACTGATGTTAGAGTAATCAATCGGTTCTTACCAGGTACATTGTATAGTCAGATTATAACCGGTGGTAATCAAGAAAACAGACACGGATAAAGTTCATCCATCAGTCTGGTCAGAGCTCTGTGAAAGTTCCGCCCAGAACTCATCTATTTTATAAGCTCAATACTCAAAGTACATTGATCAAATTGTGACAGTCATTGGCATCAAATTAAGCTGCACAAATACTAATTCTGAGAAATTAGGATAAAATATATGCCATTTCGGAGAAAAAATCCTTTTCCAATATTGTCTCATGATAAGTCCTTTCCTAGAGACCTCTACCAGCTATCCTATTTGCCAAAATAACCATCCTCCCAAATATGGTTTGGACAAATGGATAAAATGATAACATCTGAGAATAACAAATCTGGTTTCCTTAAGGCCCCGTGCACACGGAGTAAACGCGCGCTCATTTTTGCATAATACACGTGTAAAGAATTCGCATGGTTTTTTTTTGCGATTTTTTGACACATTTTTTTACATGTGTAAAAATGTCATTAGAGTCAATGGGAGTCAGATTTTTACACGTGTATTCTTTACACGTGTATTTTGCCAAAATGAGTGCGCATTTACTCCGTGTGCATGGGACCTAATAGGACATGGTTCAAGATGACAAACTAGGACAGGAAAGATAGCCCCCACGTAGCGAACCCGAAGGGGTAGTGGAGTAAGGGCACATGACTTAAAATGGATGAGGAGCAGTAGCTCATAGAAAGTTCAGTGGGGTTCACTTAAGGGACAGTGGGTGGACTTTTGAAGCATGTTTGGTAAACAGCTAGCTAGTGACAGGCATTATTCTACAGGAGTTGAAAGAGGAAAGTTGTCCCGCCCACCCTCCCTTAATATATTCAGTTTGTCATAGCGGCGTGCACAGGAGGGGTCTTTGGAGGCACAACGGGGGTGGAGGAATAAGGGGCCATCTCCACCCTCTTGGTAGTATGCATGTTGGTGGAAAACCATGATGGATAACAAGTCCTGTGGTCAGGGGTATCCAGGACGTAATTGCCTCCGATGTTGGTGCCCTTGGGCTAGGTGAATCACAGCTGGGGGTAATATTCGGAGGTGGTAGTGGTGTCTCGGGGTGGTGCCTTCAGAGGCCCCTCCTTCTTGGAAGGGATACGATTCCTGGATTGATATGGTTGGGATTGGATGGTTAGGTAAACGGGGAGTTATATTGGGATATATAAATTTAGGCAATGTTTGGTATATGGGTTTAATGTCATTCTTGCTATGTTTATGAATATGCTAATTTAATGGTTCACCTAAGGTGTTATGTTAATAAAATGCTGCTGTGGCCTATTCTTCCAACCTCTAGTGTCAGTGTCTTTATTGGGGATCCATGGGTACGAGGTTGACGGATAGGTTACACAGCTCAGCTAGGCCATTTTTATAGTGTATCACGTATCATATTTGAGCGAAACAAAGGTTCATACAAGGGTGACCATTATGTTGCAATGTTACAGAATCATTATAAAATGGATTCAGAAACCTTGGTTCAGACTTTGGTCCATATAAGAATATATGACTATACAGTTACCCTAACACTGATTTGCTGAGTATTGTCCCTACTTGTTCCTACCTTAAACTGTTGCTTTATGTCAAAGACTTAAAATTAACAATTCACTTGTCATTCTTTTGCCAATCCATCACATATTATTAATGTACCTTTACAGCTGTTTCACAAGGCTGTGTTCACACCTCACTGAATAGAACTAAGCATGCCATTTCAGTTCAGCTAAGTCATATGTAGGCCACTAAACCCAGCCAATACACAGACAGTACATGGACAGTAATTGGGGATCTTTAACAGTGTTTCCAGTGTGGTGGGGTCATCCTATTAATGAAAGCATTAATTGATTTTCTTTATTATTGGCCGTGCGGTTTTGCAGGTTACCTCGCAGTCAGTAATAAGGAAAAGTCTTTGTGGCTACAGAGCCACATTGTGTGTCAATACTCTTGAGCTGTGTTCACATGGTACTTTTTAATTAAGAACTGCACACTTTGTAAAATTGCAGTAATGTGCACGTTACTCTGTATTTCAGCTTAGCTGCACATTACTGCTATGCCAAGAAACTGGAAATTTTCAATCTAATTGCTAATAGCTTTCAGATGAAATATAGAGTAAAATGTCCTGCTCCTGTTATTAGAAACACCTCTGAACGCCGATGAGTTGAAGCCAGTGATGAAGTAAGGAGCCAACCGGTTCCTGCTTCACCACTTGGCCGCTTTCTTTGCTCCTGGTGTCCTAGGTGTGATGTAGTGACGTCACTTAAATTGCATGTGTTACTTATTAAAGACTTTGGGACCAGAGAGGAGTCAACGGGGGAACGGGAAAAGGCGAGTAAGAAAGTTTTTTTACTTTGATATATACAGTGGGGAACATGAAACTGTGGAGGAAACCTGTGGGAAGGGGGGGGGGATGATGAAATGAAACTGTGGGGGCAACCTCAGGGGTGGGGGGGGGACATGATACTGTTGGAGAAACCCGGGGTAAGGACATGATACTGTAGGGGCAATCTGAGGGAGGCATATCAGTGAGGGGGGACGTGATACTGTGAGGGAAACCTGAAGGGGGCATGTCGGTGTAGGGGAAATGATACTGTGGGGGCAACCTGAGGGGGCATGTCAGTGTGCGGGGATATGATACTGTGAGGGAAACCTGAAGGGGGCATGTCACTGTAGGGGGACATGATACTGTGGGGGCAACCTGAGTTGGACATGTCAGTGTGGGGGAACATGATACTGTAAGGAAAACCTGAAGGGGGCATGTCAATGTAGGGAGACATGATACTGTGGGGGCAACCTGAGTGGGACATGTCAGTGTGGGGGGACATGATACTGTGGGGGCAACCTGAGGGGGCATGACATGGTGGGGGAAACTTGGGGAGGTGACATAGTGGGAACAGCCAGGGGAGTGACATGAATCTGTGAGGCAACCTGGTGGGGGACATTATAAGAGGCATATTATATTGGGCCACTAGGGAGCCATTATACGGTGTGGGAGCCAATAAGGGGTGTTATACTATGTGGGGACCATCGAGAGAGCATTATAATTTATGCAGGAATTTCTAGGTGGTGGTGATGGGGGGTTCACTTCTTTGCATAGGACCCACCAATGCATACAGCTCTTAATTGAAAAAGCAATATGTGAACAGAGCCTGCTATAGCACAATAATCAGGGCAATTATCAGGAACTAGTGCTCCTAGGTAAATGGGTCCAGTCACATGAAGTACCTGATGCTGCTGTAGCCATATCCAACCCCTAAGTAGCCCCCAGTTGCTGATATAATTATTGTTGGTGTTTCACAATCTTAGCCATGACACTAGTCATACAAAGACTGTGTTACAATTAAAGGGGTCATGTTGTGTATGCGCATTCATCTGCATCCACTGCAGGTAAAATATATAAGCTTTATGCTAAGGCCCCAGGTAGCAGGCCGCAGCGAAAAAGAATGGCGTAAAAAAACGCAGCCTAAATGCATTGCATTTTTTCCTACACCGCTTTTCCCTATAGGGAAACTGAGACTGTATCCAAACTGTTGTGATTTCCAAAAATGCACTGGTTTTGAAAAATGCAGCATTTCCTCTGTGGGTATTTTTTGGCCGCGATGTTTTCTCCACATGGGGCCCTGAATCTTCTAGAGGATTATTGAGACTGGAAACAACTGTAACAAACTTTCAGACGTGAGAATGTACAATTTATCAGCCTCTGGCTGTAAACGGGAATGTTCCAACCCACTAACAACAAGGCAGAAACTGTGGCGAATTAAAATAGCTATAAACTATTTAGTAACAGATGATACAGCTACAAGGCATTTACTATTAATCTGAAAGAGTCCCATAGAAACATTACTAAAGCAAAGTACAGCAGTCAGTACGGTGATATTTATATCTGGGGATTTTATTCTGTTCCTATGACTGACCAGGAAAGACAGATCCATCTAATTGCAGACAACAATAGATCCAGAGAGACCCCATTATTACATTATGTTCTCTTGTCTTGTGTATGCAGGACTTGTTTGTCCGCAAGTTTAGATTTAGACTATGAAGGAGGGTCCCTTAGATATGAACATTGTCTAAGTTCTGTATTGTCTTCCTATACACATGTTGAACGCTTCGTGCATGCCGAATGTGCAACCCAACGGTGTTCCAATACTCCAGAGCATCAGAACACACTTGGGATACATTTGGAACACCCTCAGGCTGCACACTCGATCATGTGCATGATGCCTTAGTCTTAGAGAACATTAGATTTTTTGGCAAATATCTACACTGCGTTTCCCACGGACAACATGAAGTCTAGAAACTGCTGTAAATGTAAATACGTTTTTGGTTATTTCTACCGACCTTACTATTGCCTTGTTTTTCTTCCACATTGACTCCTGGCATTTGTGTGGAAAGATTTCATCTTTACACCTAGGAGATATCAGGTGTTAGCTGCAATGGATGTCACCGTAACAAGGACACCACAAAAATAGTTGACCTTTAAAAAGTCTTTAGGTGACAAATGAGGTTTATTTCTCAAAAGGAGGTAAAAACACGAGGGGAGAGAAGCGTAGAGAGAAAACACAGCAACCTCCCTTATTATCCATACAGAATGGCAGCTGTATCCTCAGGCATAGGCCTTGAATATTCAGGGTGTCCGGAAAGTAAGTACACAAAATGAATAGGTGGACTTTAGACGGTATAGTATTTAGCATTTTTTAAATTAATGAACATGTGACCGGAAATGCACCATGGTTGCGCTGCAGGTAGACCGAGATGTCATTTTCTATCCCTCATTGCGCCATGTCAAAGGAGAAACGAAGAATAGAAAGCACTTAAATGGGAAATCAGTTTAATCACGGGCGGGAATTCTGGGAGACAACAGGACCCTTTTTCTCCCAACGAGACTCAACGCCAACAACTACCTGGCATTTCTGCAGGATGATTTGCCATTGTTGTTCGAAGACGTGCCTTTGAACATCAGGGCATGGGCCCTATGGGTTGGAAACACCGCGATTTGCCCATGGCAGAAACACCACGGTAAAAATTGCAGCGTTTTACAGTACGGTCAAAGTGGATGGGATCCAAGAGAATCCCAAACCCATGCGGTTTTGGAAATCGCAGCATGTCAATCATACTTACGGAAACACCGGCAGTTTTCCCATAGGTATAATCGTAATAGAAAGTCTGCGGAGGAAAACTCTGCAAACTTTCTGTTTAAAGGGCTGTGGGATGAACCACAATGCATTGCTGCCATGGTTTTTCCTGCCACACTTTTTTGCTGCTTTAGACTTTAGAGTCTTAAACTGCACCAGATTTATCTGTTTGAGGCTAAAGCCCCATGTGGACGTGGTGTCCTGCAGCAAAAAAGAGCAACACATTACGGCTCTACCTACAGCACTTTAGACAGAAAGTATAATTGACATGCTGCGATTTCCAAAACCTAACGATTGGTTAGAATTAGAGATGAGCGAACGCCATTCGATCGAATAGGTATTCGAGGGATGGTTGGCAGTAGTGCAGAGCTGTGTGTGTGACAGGAGGAGTAGATGGAGGGATGGTTGAGTGTAGCAGAGCTCAGTGCACGGCCAGATCTGCTACATCTCGGCATAGGAATGCATTGACCAGTGTTGATTGGCCGAATACCATACAGAGTATAGCATTCGGCCAATCAATGCTAGTTCTGCTAGAGGAGGCGGAGTCTAAGATCAGTCTACAGCACTCTCCATTCTGGTCCGATCTTAGACTCTGCCTCCTCACAGATGAGCCTCCAGCAGAACCATTGACGCTGGTCAATGCATTCCTATGGGAAAAAATCAGCTCCCGCATATCGTAAGCTGACAGGGATCCCAACGTAATACAGTGACTTCGGCATGTTAGATGCCCCCAGGCATGCTTCTCCTGCTGTCCCAGTTGCATTCTAGGGAGTTGGCATAATTTCCTGTGGTGTCATAGTGGACTTGGTGACTCTCCTGAGTCGAAGAGTGGGATTATGGGGTTCGATATTCGTTCGAATAGTCGAATATTGAGGGGCTATTCGAAACGAATATCGAATATTTTACTGTTCGCTCATCTCTACATGTGACCTCCCATTTATAAGAATAGTCGGCGCCATTGTCATCACATTTGCAGTGAGAGGTAGGGAGAGAAAGAGATCTGCTGAGGGCTAGATAGGTATTAGCTTCTAGTAGGCAGGGGAAAAATGTAAGAAAAACAAAAGCTCTTTTCAGAGCTATATACTGCAGGGAGAGGAGTCGAGCTTTCCATGGGGTCCCCCCCCCAAAACAGGGATACAGAGCAAATAGGTCCGGTTATATACCCTCAACCCAGCTTTCCAGGTAGTGTCCCCCAAAACAGGGATACAGAGCAAATAGGTCCGGCTATATACGCTCAACCCAGCTTTCCAGGCGGTGTCCCCCTATATACCTAACAGGGATACAGAGCATTCAGTACGGCTATATACTCTCAACCCAGCTTTGCAGGCGGTGTCCCCCCAAAACAGAGATACAGAGCAAATAGGTCCGGCTATATACGCTCAACCCAGCTTTCCAGGCAGTGCCCCCCCCCAAAACAGGGATACAGAGCAAATAGGGCCGGCTATATACGTTCAACACAACTTTGCAGGTGGTGTCCCCCCCATATACCTAACAGGGATACAGAGCATTCAGTCCGGCTATATACGCTCAACCCAGCATTCCAGGCAGTGTCCCCCCAAAACAGGGATACAGAGCAAATAGGTCCAGTTATATACGCTCAACCCAGCTTTGCAGGCGGTGTCACCCCATATACCTAACAGGGATACAGAGCATTCAGTCCGGCTATATATGCTCAACCCAGCTTTGCAGGCGGTGTCCCCCAAAACAGGGATACAGAGCAAATAGGTCCGGTTATATACCCTCAACCCAGCTTTCCAGGCAGTGTCCCCCAAAACAGGGATACAGAGCAAATAGGTCCGGCTATATACGCTCAACCCAGCTTTCCAGGCGGTGTCCCCCTATATACCTAACAGGGATACAGAGCATTCAGTCCGGCTATATACGCTCAACTATAAGGGCCAGAAAAGTAAATTAGAAAAACATGCATTTATTGATGAAAAAAGCTCCATGTGAAACCAGCCTCAGGCTAAGGCCCCTTGCAGACAACCGTGATGTGGAACAGTGTGTTAGCCGTGTATTTCACAGCTAGCGCGCTGACCCATTCATTTCTATAGGCCCGTACACAATGATTTTCATGGTCTTGTGTGCGGGCCCGTACACGAGCGGCAGGGCCGCCGATAGGCCAGTACTACTGCTACTGGCGTCAGGGGCCCGGCCAAATTTAAAAATGGAGGGGGGCCCAGTTTTGGCCCGCCACCGTGTGCTTGGCCCCCTGGCGCCGGCAGCAGTCATTGTATGTCTTGTTTCAACTCAGATCTGCGTTCAAAGGACGCAGATCTGAGTTGAACACATACGCGGCTGAAGCGAGGAGCTGACCTGTGTCAGCTCCTCGCTTTGCCGCTGCCGCCTCTCTCGCTGACACATGTGCGGCTGAGCCGGAACCCGGCTCAGCCGCATATGTGTCAGCGAGAGAGGCGGCAGCCGCTGAAGCGAGGAGCTGACCTGTGTCAGCTCATCGCTTCGCCGCTGCCGCCGGCTACCTGGCAGTGTAGACGCGATGTGATGACGTCACATCGCGTCTACAACTGTGCGCCAGTAAGAGAGAGAGGCGCGCAGAGAGCAGCAGGGGAACGAAGGAGAAGGTAAGTGTAATGTGGAACGTGAAACTGGGGGCAGATGAAGGAGAGGACGGCATGACACTGGGGGCAGAGATGGAGGGACATGAATCTGGGGGCAGAGATGGAGGGGACATTGATCTGGGGGCAGAGATGGGGGGACATGAATCTGGGGGCAGAGATGGAGGGTCATGAATCTGGGGGCAGAGATGGAGGGACATGAATCTGGGGGCAGAGATGGAGGGACATGAATCTGGGGGCAGAGATGGGGGGACATTAATCTGGGGCAGAGATGGGGGGACATGAATCTGGGGGCAGAGATGGAGGGACATGAATCTGGGGTCAGAGATGGGGGGACATGAATCTGGGGGCAGAGATGGAGGGACATGAATCTGGGGGCAGAGATGTGGGGACATGAATCTGTGGGCAGAAATGGATGGGACATGAATCTGGGGCAGAGATGGAAGGACATGAATCTGGGGGCAGATGAAGGGTGTAAATGAAGCTGGGGGAGAGACGGAGGGGGGACATATAATTTACGGATGACTGTAGGAGGATTATACTGTGTGCGGGCAAATGGAAAATTAATGAGTGGGCGGAGTCAACATAACAGTGGGTGGGGCTAAATTTCCCACAGCGCGCAAAGCGCGCCGCACATTTTGTCCCTCTTTTGGTTCTTCAAAAGTTGGGAGGTATGGGTACAAGGGGCAATGGAAAGATGTTAGAGGGTGGACGTGGGGGGGGGGATTGTTGGGACATCGGGTGTGCGGCACTGCGGAGAGGGAACTGGGGCAATAATATATAATATATAAGTTTTTAGCTGGAGAATAATAATGATGTAGGCTGCTATGCTACTAGCATAGCAGCCTGTTTGGGGGTGGGACTTTCACTTTAAAGGAGTGTTCACATTGCGTTTTTGGCCTCCCTTGCCGGGATACGTTGGTAACCAGTCACAATCAGCTCCCCACTTATCCCTGCACGGAGAACTGCAGGCCCCCCTTTTTTTTTAATGGCCAGTTCTTCGTGCAGGGATAAGTTGACAGCTGATTCTGACTGGTTACCAACGGATCCCGGCAAGGGAGGCCAAAAACGCAATGTGAATAAGCCCTGAGGATTTATTAAGAGGGCTCTTATAGATGGTGTTGGCTCTCTATAGGCGATGTCACACGTAGCACATTGTACCTGCAAATAGAATCTGATTAAGCCTTGTAATGCTGCTAAATAAAGGGAAATGTAATACAGAATTGGTATGTCGCAAAATAAGGTAGTTTTAAAATGGCGGGGAAGGGGGGGGGGCCCAGACACTTAGGCTGTATGGGGCCCCAAAATTCCTGATGGCGGCCCTGACGAGCGGCACATGGAAGACATCACTGAGGCTCCTGTGTGTAACCCGTGCTTTTAATTTACGGCAGGCCAGTAGCAGCACAGTCACCTGCAACTGGCCTAAGGCTCCGTGGTTGCTGTGAAATGCAGAAAAAAATGCTACATTTTACAATATCAACAAAGCAAAGGAGATTTTGGTGAATTTCATCCAAACATTGCAAAAAAAGAAAAAAGCAGAAAAGTTGCTTTTTCAAATATGCGTGCATTTTTTTAAAAAAAAGCAGAATGTTCATTTTAAGTGAAAATACAATTTGGAGATTTGGAATTTGGAGATACACTGTATACGCTGGTGTACATTTCCCCTCCAGGCGCACTGCCAGGCAATGGGTGCACAACATTTATGGGTATAACGCTAGTCTTCATAAATCTTCCCCATGCATTTTTATTGTGTTTTTTTTTTTATTGTTACTTGGGGCTTTAGCCTCAATCTCCCATCATTCTGATGTCCACTATACAGCTGGATTAATGAAAGCAAATTTGAAGAAAATCCAGCACTGCAGTCAGGTATCCCTATAAAATAAAACAACTTTTATTAACTCGTAGTCTCTACATAAAAAAATCTGTGTGCAGCAAGAGGAGTAGCAAAAGCCTACACGTTTCGGGGTAGACCCTTCCTCATGGCATACAGCGGTGTAATATGCTGCGATCTTATATAAAAATAAAAGAGTGCAGTGCAGGATTTTCTTCAAATTTGCTTTCATCTGACTTAATCTCAGCCGAGAGAGATTTCCTGGCACCGGTCTAGAGATTCCACGATTCACGGCAACCAGAAAATGGACAAAGTTAGTGCACATGGTCTTTTACCTATTTTGAATTGTATGTCACTTCGGATGAGGGTTGTAGCTATCTTTCTAGTTTTGGACCATACAGCTGGATTAAATCTGGAAATACCTGTTATTTACTATGTGTTTGTTCAATGGGACTTAGCAGCACTCAATAAAGTCATCTGAACAGTGTTGCATTGGAAACCTACCTCAATAACTGGCTGACACTCACTACGACAGTGACAGACATGAACACTAACAATGGCAGGTGTAGATGGGGCACAATTCATCAGACTTGCAGTAAACATGCAGATAACACAGTCGGGAGCATCAAGTCACAGTAAGATGACACAAAACATCGGTCCAGGCCACTTACACAAGCAATATATTACCTGACTGTGAGATCAGTATTCAGGAAGGTTATAGCACAAGATGTTTGGTACAAGACAAGAAAAGTGATGGAGACAATCAGGTGTAATTTTAGTAGATCACCAGACATTTGGCTTATTTCCTTTTGCAGTCACTATGATGACAGCTCCACAATGTCCTGGAAGACATCATGATATTCAATAGTAAATACCTTGTTTATCCTGTTACCTTCTGGCACAAAATGTCTGCACTGAAATATCAAAATCTACCTAAATCCAAAAGTCATAAGAAATGTCTCAGGGGCATGTTTCCACTGTATTTATATGACGGAAAATATTGGATTTCGATGATCTGTGTTAACACTTAAAATACATAGTACATTGAGTGTAATAGGAATCCATGCTATGTTCCTGAAAACACCACATTTATGCTAGCAGAATAGAAATCTATGTAGTTTCCCTGCCTAAAAACACCCTGAGACTAAGGCTGGGTTCACACGGGGTATTTTGGATTGGAATTTGACGCAGAGGCCGCCTCAGATTCCAGTCCAAAAAATGGGTAACCACGACTGGATGCCGGTGCATTGCACGGACCCCATTATAGTCTATGACTATACTGCAGAACCAGCGTTGATTTACCGCAGGCTCGTCCTTGCTAATCAGGAGAGCTGGCAGCTTGCTGTTACAAGGGAGCTGACTTTTTCTCATAGGAATGAATTGACCAGCGTTGATTGGCCAGTGTACAGCATTCGGCCAATCAACACTGGTCCTGCCGGAGGCTTGTCTGTGAGGAGGCGGAGTCTAAAATTGGACCACAATGGAGACTGCTGTGGTCCGATCTTAGACTCCGCCTCCTCACAGACGAGCCTCCAGCAGGACCAGCGTTGATTGGCCGAAAGCTGTACACTGGCCAATCAACGCTGGCCAATGCATTCCTATGAGAAAAAGTAAGCTCCAGCCTAAACACAAGCTGCCAGCTCTCCTGACTAGCAAGGACGAGCCTGCTGCAGAACCAGCATTGATTTGCCGTATGCTATACACTGTATAGCATTCGGCCAATCAACGCTGGCTCTGAATTGAATATTTACTGCGAATAGCAGCAGCAGTATTCGATCGAGTACGAATATTTCGAATATCGTAGTATTTGATCAAATACCTACTTGATCGAATACTACTCACTCATCTCTATTAGTGACATCATCATATTGTGCCTACAACTCCTGGGATTGAAGCACAAGGGGCAGAGTGGTGAAGCAGGGGCTGTCTATGGACGGTCTCCACTGTATTCAACTCCTCTGGACGCGGATGAGTTGAAAAGGGGACATAACTCCAGCCAACCAGGACAGTGGGACATGACCTCAAATCTGGGACTATCCTGCTGAATCCAATTGGGAGGTATGAATACTACACAGCTGTGTGTATGAAGCCATAAGAAAATAATGAGTCACACAGATAAATACATAGGCATACTGTACATAGCAATACACTCAAATCAATGCATACTAGAAAACATATAAATTTGGTTAAAATCCAGGATGTGCACTGGATAGGTTGCAAAAGTCTAGGGGAAAATTTTTGAGACCACTTGATGGTAATAGTTACATTTATCTACAATTCATATATTGTAAATGTTTTTAAGAAAATCAATGTAGAATCAAACAATAAAAGGAGATAGGAGTAAGAGATTGGAAGTGATAGGCCATAGAAATATGACCGAAGATAAAGTAAGAAAGTACCAAGTGTACAAGGAATGACCACAGCCTTACAGTATTGACAAGCACATCTCAGAGTGAGACGAAAGAAAATGGAGCCAAGCAACAAAGCAGAATCTAGATATTCTCTAGTTAGATCCGAAGTATCAGAACAAGCAAGAGATGGATGAAGATCGAAAACTTTATGCTGACTGGACAATATCATACAGCAAATGATCCGTAAGTTTTCATATTACTTTTCCAGGCCATTTGGCTAGATTAAAAGCACAAGTGTTTCTGCAGAGGTGCCAAAGGTAACTTTTTCAAGATGCCTTCCATAAATCCAAAAATTTCCATCATGACCTCTATGTGCTTTCTATACATTGATGAATGAATACAGCACATCATTGCAGAATATTGAGCTACCTATTTTCAAATACAAATTTAACATGTGTGAGGAAGGTAACTCGGTAGAAGCAGTGGTGCGGACCCAACCAGTCAGAGACGGGGAAACAAATCTTGCAGCAAAGCGGTTTATTTAAGAAAAACAGCAAAATAAATAAACCTTTATGTCAGGCACAAAAATTTGCAAAATAAAATGCAGCCTTAACTTCAGGCAAAATAACGTCAGCCAAATCCTACTCGTCTGAGCGCCAACTAAACAGAAAATACTAACTGTATGTGTGGCTTACTACTAGCCACACAAATCAACCAAAAAAAACACCATTCCGTACCACAAGGCTCTGAGTATCAAGACAGACCCAGGCACTTCCTCTCCTTCCAGGATCTGCCCTGAAGTGCAGGCTCTGCAGTCTTTTATGGGCCAGTAATGAACCTATAGAGATAAGATAATAAGATAAGATAATCCTTTAATAGTCCCACATTGGGGAAATTTCAGCATGTTACAGCAGCATAGTAATACAGATACAGGATAATACACAGTAATATATTACAGACGTAGACACACATAAGCTGAGAAGAGAAGATATACTAGGAGTCCATAGCAGCTAAGGAAAAACGGAAGAGAAAGAGGAAGACCTCATGGTCATCGTCATATAACCCACACCTGGAGCTGAAACCTATTCCAGACCCGCACTGGACCACACATAAGTCAGGAATCTGGGGCTGATATAGTGGGACTCCAGCACTTTGCCTTTCACCTTCTCACGCATGAGTAAGGGGAGCTCTGCTTAAGGCTGGAGCCCGACGCAGCGGAAACACTGCAACAAAAAACGCTGAATTTTACAGTCACTGCAAAGTGAATCCCATCCAGGAGAAAGAAGGAGTTGGATGGAGTGGAGGTCCATTCATTTCAATGGGTGTGTTGGAGAAGAGCTAATGTACAGAGCTTGGTTATCTCCAGCACACCCATTAAATGACTGGAGTGATGCACACGTTGCCCAACCACTGATCCATTTTGGGGACAAAAATTCCCCTTTTTCCAGATCAGTGGGTTTCTGAGTGGTCAGACCCCCACTGAACTGCAGTTATCATGGGAAAACCCATTTAACATTTCAAAATACCTTTCTATTTAACAGGAAAACTGCTACAAGGTGAGACTCTGGTCTGATGGACCCAGACTATACACTGACCATTTTCAATAGATACTTTGTAACGTTTCATTTCATCTACACTAAGCAACATATGGGCAAATCCTTTAACCCCAGAGGAAGAGCTTCATGGCCACCATAATCCATACCTGGGTGTAGAAGTTTAAGGGTAAGTTTACACGAGTTTTTTGGATCAGAACCTGAGATGGAGGACTCCTCAGGTTCCGATCCAAAAACCAGGTAGCTGCCACTGAAAGCCGGTGCACTGCATCGGCATCCAGCCGCGCACTCTGCTACGGATTAGGCCCAATGAATGGGCCTAGTCCAGAGGTGGGTGTGTCTTCAGGCCGAATCGCGAGGCAACTCAGCCTGAAGAATGAGCATGTCGCTTCATTCTCTTTGATTTCAATGTGAGCCGTCTCTTTGGTCAGGGTTTTGAGGCGAATACAGCCTCAAAACCCTGAGCAAAAAAATCTGTGTGAACTTACCCTAATAGGCCAAAGTATGCAAGTACCATATTATCTACTAAAGATGGAGCACCATATGTACTTATAAGAATAATAATAATAGTAATACTGAAAAAACATATATAGTAATGTCAGTTTTTGGGCCACGTCATCAGGCTGAAAGTGAACTTGTTCCTAATGGATGTGCGTTCCCGCAGCTCTAGTAATAATGCAGTGGTCTGTGAAATGTAGGACAATTTATTTTTTGTAATGCATGGTACATTTTCGAGTGATTGCTGTTATAAAATGTGATGACATATGACAATACAATGTCAATGATAAAAGCTTTTAGTGGTGGGAGGAATTCAGCCAGCAGAGGCCCAGGGACATTATGTTCACCCCTCCTCCTAACCACAGCCTATTCATACAGCTCTGCCACCCTTTCATAAATCAATAGTGATAGATGGCTAATGGGAGAATGCTAAGGATTAATGTATGTAAATGGAAAGCAAATCTCAATTTAACACCAGTGCTTTGCTTAATAAAAAGGTAGTGACAACACAAACCAGCGCTGGATAGGACTCCTTATGCGACGACCGCTTTAGTCTTTGCCGCTGTCACTCTCTGTTTGTGCAATGGCTGCCATTAATCTCTTCCGATCTCACAGTCTGGAATGAATTTTTTATTTTGTTACGAGCATTTTCATCAGGAAAATGAATGCAGAGATGAGACTTAACATGCAGTCTATGAGTATGTTATAAAGCGTATGGCTCTATGGGACAGTCAAAGCACCTCCATAGTGATAGCAGTACGCTCATAACACTGTGAACCCCAAAAAACCAAGTAACACTGCAAAGGAGCCACCGAGATATACCCAAATATAGAAATACAACTAAGGATATATATATACAGTATATGTATCTCAATGGTAAAATATAAAACTGCAATAACATCCTTTGACTTCATCTCTCCAAGGACATGAATTTGATTTTCACCTCTATTAAAGCGACCAAGCTGTACTAGTCTTACAGTCCTATATTCTCTTTCAAGGTGAAGTTATTGTGGTTTCAATTGTACAATATTACACTAGGAATAAAAGGGAAAGCTCAACATTATGTAAATGTTACTAAGTCTGTATTCTTTTCCTTCACATTCACCACCAATACCTTTCATGGTCATGTGGAAGCTCAAGGCAATGTAACCACAGGATGAACAATGTTCTATTACAGAATACAGAATATAAAGCCTGTTCATTTAGATATTAATTCATGTGGATTATAAACCAGCGTATGCTAAGGCTAAGGTCTGACATTGTGGAAAAGCAGCGTTTGGGGTGTTACAGAAATACAGCAGAAAAAACACTGTGTTTTACAGTACCAGCAAAGCGAATGAGATTTTGCGTAATCTCATCCACACATTGCAGAAGAAAAATGCTGCAGAATCGCAATGTTTTCAAGAACGCGTCTTTTTTTTTAATTTACCTGTGAAAACTAAGACTTTTTCCATAGACTTATATGGGGTAAAAAGTAAAAATGCAGCACAAGCATTTTTGCTGTGTTTTTTTCCCATTGCATATTTTTGCTACGTTTCCACTACATGTTGCCTTAGTTTGTGACCCCATTTTGTAAAAGTGTGGGTTTTTTTGCTGTTGTAGATTTTGCTGCATTTTTTTGAGCCAAAGCTAAGAATGGTTAAAAAAGGAATGGGAGAAAAAGAAGATCCCGAAGCCTGCTGTTTTTTAAGGAATTTTTGCATTCCCACTGACTGGAGTGGCCTGTCCTTTGGTTCCGGAGAGTCACCAGCCTTACCCCGCCCAATCTTGACCATGGTCACTCAGCTGACAGGTTGAGAGCCTCCTGTGCTGCTGCTGATGGTTTGGTATGCAGCTGAAGAAGCAAACAGGGTTCAGGGGCAGGAGGGAGGAAGTGAATGCCAACAATATGAATGATAATAGCAGCAAGCAGAGATGGAGCAAAGCTGAGTTATGTTGGAAGCATCAGTGAGATGGAAGAAGCAGATCTTCTTCTTCTCCAGGGAAGTTGGCACCTGAGGAATCGAGCGGACAGCGTGCAGTGCCACTTGACTCCGACGGGGATGGCTCCTTGTAGGATAATCCCTCGTCATCTATCTCTAAGGGGTATTTAAAAAAGACTTTGTCTCAATCTCTCTCAAATGCTATGGCCCCTGTGCTGAAAGAGCTCACTGCTCTTCACGAGGACTTTGCTAATGTGACCCACTGGGTGGATAGGCTGGAGACCTGTCAGGGAGAATTGCAGCATGTGGCTTCCTCCGTGTCTGAACGCTTAGATGCCCATGCCGCTCACTTTAACTACACTTATTTGGCGCTGGAGGACTTGGATAATCGCTCCCGCCGCAGAAATCTGCGTATACGGGGTCTCCCAGAAACCTACATGCAAGAACAGCTTCCCTCTATTGCAGCCAGTGTCTTCTCCTCATTGGTGGGTGTGGATGTCGCTTCAAAAATGAAGTTGGAGAGGATCCAGAGAGCTGCTCGTCCCAAACCTAGTGCAGAGGCCCCGCCACGGGACGTGGTGTGTGCCCTTTTTTCCCATATGCATACTGTGGATCTTCTTCGTGCAGCCAGGGATGCAGCTGATTTATCCTATGAGGGACACTTGCTGAAGCTGTATCAGACTTGGCACCTTCTACCCTTCAGAAGCGCCGGGTGCTGAAGCCACTTTTGGATTACCTGCGAGCTAAGGGGTTTAACTATGCCTGGTTATTTCCCTTCGGCTTTTCGGTTCCTCACAATGGCAAGAGATTGGTGGTCCGTATGCCTCAGGACTTGGAGCGCCTATGGGGAGTTCTGAACATCCCTCCTATCACTGTTCCCTCTTGGATGCCGGTGCAGGAAGAGGCGCTACAGTTACCGGCGACTTGGCAACTTCCACCGAGTTGCTCTGAATCCCTGGATGCTGCGTCGGCCTCTGCTGAGAGTTGATAGCTCCGTTTGCCATGTTCTTTCCAGATGGTTGCGCAGACTTTACTTGTTTTCATATTGGAGTTTTTTCTGGTTTGCGACTCATTTCATTTTGCTCTTTTCACTCATCTCCCCCTCTCCTCCCCCCTCAATCTTTTTTTTTTTTCTTTTTTTTTTTTTACCTTTTCCTTCCTACCCTCCCATCTGCCTCACCCCCCTCCTTTACCTTTCTCTATTTTCAAATTTTATATTGATATTGTTATTTCTGGCCTCTTTATGCTGAAGCGCATCTTTGCGCTTGGGCCTGGTCCTGACTGTTTTTCGTATACCATGGACAGCTGTTATTCTATGGATGGTCATGGTCTTTGGTCTTATGCTCATTTTCTCTGCTGTTCTCTTATTTTGCCTATGGTACTGTTGTTGTTCTCTGTACTTTGAAAAAATTATTAAAGTTTGAATTAAAAAAAAAAAAAGGAATGGGAAATATGTATGGAAATATATGTGCACCTTCTGCTCAATCCACTCCTGTCTTTGGCTCAAAAAACTGTAGCAAAATCTGCAACAAAGAAGCTGTGTTTCTGCAACATGGAGCCTCAGCCTAAGGCTGGGGCCCTACGGGCCAAAAACGCAGTGATTTGCCTGCGGCGCAAACACCGCAGGAAAAAATGCGGCATTTTACAGTACTTGCAAAGTGGATGGGATTCATGCGAATCCCATGCCCACTTTGTGGAAAAAATCGCAGCACGGACATGCTGCGATTTCCAAAACCGTCGCGGTTTTGAAAATCGCAGCATGTCAATTATATCTACGGAAATGCCGGCGGCTTTCCCATAGATATAATTGTAACAGTAAGTCCACGGAGGAAAACTCAGTGAACTTTCTGTTAAAAGCGCTACAGGAAAAACCGGAATGTGTTCCTGCCACGGTTGTTCACGTGGGACCTTAGCCTAAGGCTGGTACCCCATGTTGGGAAAAATTCTGGTTACTCCCATCCACACATTGTGGGAAAAAAAACACTTTTTCACTTTTTTGAAAATTTCAGCATATCAGTTATACTTACGGTAACGCTGGTGTTTTCCATGTAGACATAATAGGGGAAAAACTGCAGACTTTCTGTGAAAAACCCTGCAGTATTTTTTCTTCTGCCGCTCACTACATGGGACCTTAGCCCTATGGCACCCATGGTCAATTAACGGCATTTACGCCACGTTGGACCCCAGGCTAAAAGAGTTTTCTCGGACTATAATATAGATCACATGGTCTAAGGACAAGGCATCATGCTAGGTTTATACTAGCAATCAAGTTTACATCTTTCAGGTCTACTTGGAGACCCGAAAAACGGAAATCCTATCGACTTAAAAAGCGATTACCCGCAGAAACTATATACCGTAGACTATAATGGGTTCTGCCTGGTTTCAGATGATTTTATACTTAAATCAGCAGAGAGAAAAGTCCTGCTTGCTTATTTAAGAAGCTTCCCTGTTTATTTTTATATACTGGGCTCCATCTTCTTAATAACACTGCAGGGGCCCCAACAACCAACCATATTGCACCATCCTAATGTCTGCTACTATGTGGGAACAAAATCCTAGCTCACAGAGCTAAATGTGTCCTAGATGAAGACAAGAGCCAGGCAGCGCACTACTGACAGGACCCCAGGTTAGAAACAGTCAGAAACAAGGACTAGGCAACAAGAAAGAGCGTAACTACTGGGGTTGCAGTGGTATCGGTTGCCACAGGGCCCAGGAAATTAGGGGGCCTGACGGCAGCCGATGCAGATTTTTTCTTTTATAGGCCATTACCTGCTGGAATCCTATTTGCTGCAGCACCGGATGCCGTGGAGTAATGGGTGGCCATGTCAAAAGTTTGCCACAGGGCCCCGCCATTCCTAGTTATGTGCAAATATGGTGCATGTAGCTGTATAATGAACCTCATATACTGCCCTGGGCACCCCAGTCCAACACTGGTCTCCAAAGCAGGGATTCATCTCTCTTTTTGGATATTTATTAACCTGATCGTATTGTTACTCCATGAGTTAACCTACAACAGAGGTGTCTAAAAGCAGCTTCTTCCCCTTTTTAAATAACATACATTTTTGGAGAGAGTTATGGCGGACAACCGAGCATGTCCATAGTCAGCTTTAACAGTAAAATAGCAATGTTTTATATCCTATTAATATTATAAATGTGAAAGTTTGTGGGTTTGTGAGTTTGGATGTTCGGATGTTTGTTCCTCAATCACGCAAAACCCGCTCAACCGATTTGGCTGAAATTTTCCACAAACATAGTCACTACACTCGATTGCGCAATAGGCTACTTTTCGTCACAACAGCGCACATACGTTTGTGCCAGGACCCCCACAAAACCCAAACTCACACCACCATCTCTGCAATCTCACACACTTTGGACCATAGCAAGCCACAAAATTCATATTGCCCTCTACAGCCTCGCCCCTAACCCCACACAATCACATATACATATACTTTACCATTTTTTGTCAAATCCACCCCATTCAGAATTTTTTCCCTGCTTCCCAGTACATTATATAGAATAATTAATGGTGGCATCATGAAGAAAAATTTGTCCCAAGAAAAATTAAGACCTCATATGACTCTGGGAGCGGAGAAATAAAAAAGTTATGGGGTTTAGAAGGAGGGGAGTCAAAAATGAAAAACCAAAATCAAAAAATGCCATCGACGGGAAACGGGTTAACTTCAAATACCTCTGTCCCAAAGTCACTATGTAAAGTTTCTCACAACACCGTATATATAGCAGCTCAAATACAAATTAACTTCAACACAAAAGTCTCACATATTCTCTGAATTATAGCAAAAACAAGATACAAAGTTACATTTCATATCCCATACCTTATACACAGTACGAAAACCTTATCCACACCTGTATATACCCACTGCTACAATCACCGCAGACGAAGTCGCGGGTACCAGCTAGTATAAAATAAAGCTGCATGGACCTCCATTAAATGTATTTTTTATATTTATAGCAGATAAGTGGCGGCAGGGGATGGAGATTACTGTCCGCAGCAGGACTGTCTCATCATAGGCTCTTCTAATCTCACACTGACATCAAACATAGACTCCTATCAGACAGGTCAATGTATCAGCAGCACAGAGTAGCAATTCTCCAGTGATAGGATCTCACACATCTGATAAATCCGAACTGCGCTGCTGCATTGTTCAGGCACAAGGCCCTGACCCACAGAGGGCAGGAGACTCATCCAATCCACTGATACTGTATTTGAACAATGACCTGATCTGTGCATGACTAGACCTCCCTTGATAATAGATGGTGGTAGAGGAGACAGAACAGTATCATTCTGTAGCAGGCAGGCGAAGGGTCATTTACTAATCATTTCTGCAATATACCAGTAGAATCCTGGATAAACTAAATCATATCTAGTTATTTAATATCAATAACGCTGTTTATAATAATAAGAGGAGATCATATTCATGGGACAGGGAATTCCACAGTATGCTCCCCCCTCCCCATCAAGTCCCTCATAGAGGAGAATAAGACAGCTTGACATACTTCTCTCTAACGTTACAGTGGTTTTGAATATGTGAGAATGCGGCCAATGATTCCATAGGGTCCATAAGAGCAGCAGGAGACTTTATAGTATGCAGAATTGACAGCAGTCTAAATAAAAATATATGAAAAACAACATAAATAATACCGTTAATAGAATTGACTTCACTGAGTATTCTGGGCATACATCTTCTCTGCTGCTGCTGGAAGTGAAATGTCAAAAAAATGGCAAATATGCCTCTATTATAAGTCATGCATCATTTTTAGATACTTCTCCCTTGTAAGAACAATAACATTGCAGCGGATCTCCCTTCACATCCATCACTTGTCATGCAATTCCTATCCAGTACATAAGGCCAGTGCTAGGTCATTCCTCAAACTCTCCTGTAAGTTGCACCTGTAACATCCCGGAGCGGACTTAATCCTCCTCCCTCATTTGTCACATAACATCCACTTCTTTTCTTCCTGTGTGGAATGAGACGTTCATTTGTTCTCGGACATTAGATGCCATTATGGTCTGTGAAGTAATGGCCTCTGAGAAAGCCTTCTATTAATCCACTGGATCTCCTTGGAGGTTTATGGCATTTGTGGTTGTAGTAGAGGTGACGCGTAACACTTAGTAATAGATTGCCACAATTGGCATTGTCCACAGAACCATTGCCATCTAATGTTACAATGTATCAAAGGGCTCAGTGCAAAGGGCAATCTTCATTTATCTACTTACCTTCATTCTGGGGATACAATGTTGCATTTGTTTCACCCTATGATTCAATTTCTCTTTAATAATAGGAAATCTGTAGAAAATGCTGCAAGTGTAAAGTAATTATTGTACATTGTTATGCTTTTAGAAGCCAGCAAATGTTCTGCCATTAAGCCATCTTAATTGTCTTTAATGCAAAGAGCGAGTGAGGGTATTTACTGCATGTAGTCCCTAATGCTTCAGTTTCTACAGGAATCCTATCCGCTGTAATATGAGGTCTTTGTTTTTCATTAAAAGCCAATATGCAGATAAAGGCATAAGATTCAGAGAGGAACAGTGAAGAAAAATAGAACAAAGCAGAAAGTAACATATAGGATAGGTTAAAGGGATTGTCCAGTCGCAGCAAATTGTTATTGCTTATATAAGGAGGGTTATATAATACTTTCTGTATGAATTCCTCATGGTTTGCTAGATTTCTGTTAACTGTCTTTCTTTGTTTACTTCCAGCCAAATCAGTCCATGGACATGTGATATACTGTCCATGGTAAAGTGGTATACAGCTGACCCCTCAGCAATTCCTGTAGTAGCTTAGAAATCTGGACAAACTTCGGGATGAACCTCCTGCAGAAGCCAGCAAATGCCAAGAAGCTCCTGACCTCCTTTACTGTAGTAGGCATGGGCCATTCTTCCACAGCAGCGATCTTATCAGGATCAGGTCTCACTCCTTCAGTGCTGATTACTTGCCCCAGATAACGAACTTAAGTCTGCAGCAGGTGACACTTAGATGGTTTCACCTTTAATCCCTGCTGTGCCAGGGTCTGGAACACTTCTATAAGGTGTTGTAGGTGTTCCTCATACGTCAAGGTACAGCAGGACAGTCTCAAAGTTCTTATGTCCCAGACAGGGCTCCATTAGTTGTTGAAAGGTTCCAGGGGCATTGCAGAGTCTGAAGGGCATACTCAAGAGGTCTATAGGTGTTGTAAAGGTCATCTTTTCCCAGTCAGTGGCAGCTACGGGCACTTGCCAGTACCCTCTGGCCAAATCAAGGGTGGAAAAGTAGGCTGCAGCTCTGAGTGCTGTAAGAGACTCCTCTATACGAGATAAAGGATAAGCATCCTTGTGGGTGACAGCATTCAGCTTCCTGTAGTCCACACAAAAGTGGATACCACCATCCTTATTCTTTACCAGTACCAGTGGGGCAGCCCAGGGACTGTGGCTTTCACGGATCACATTAGTGTCTTTCATTTCAGCCATCAGCTTCTTGACAGTCTCGTAGTTAGCTGGTGGAATAGACCTGTACCTCTCCTTGATAGGAGGATGTGAGCCAGTAGGGATGGTATGCTCAATGAACTTGGTGTGCCCGAAGTCCAGTGGATGCTGACTGAAGGCTGACTGACATTTCTTCACCACAGAAATAATAATAATAATAATAATAATAATAATAATAATAATAATAATAATAATAAATGTTATTTATATAGCACCAACATATTCCGCAGCGCTGTACAATTTGTAGGGTTCAAATACAGACAGAAAGATACATTACAAAGAAAGTCATTTCACACAATGGAACGAGGGCCCTGCTCGCAAGAGCTTACATCTATGAGAACTCCTTCAATCTGTTCAGCTGGAGTGTCTGAGGCTCCAATATGTAAATCCTCCCACCAGGCGCCTTGAGTACTGTTCTGTCTTCCGGAGGCAAATTTCTGTGCAGACTGACGTGCAGAGGGAGTAGCAAACACAATGATGGCTTCTGGAGCCACATAGGACACAACAGCCACCGGGAAGTACTTCTTTAGTTCCACTGTCAAGTTGCTCAAGTTCATGATGTGTACTGGCACCTCTCCACAAGTGATCTTGGTCAGACAGCAGGCAACCAGCAGCATGAGGTAGGCCTCTAGAGGTCTAAGCATCACAAGAGCAAGATAGTTCTGTCTTTATACCCTGACACTACAATCTCTGTTCCAGGTTGGAGAGTCACTGACACTTATCCAGCACATTTCTCCTCTGACATTGGCAAACATTTGTTGAGCAGCCAGGAGATGGATGTTTTTCTGGATCACCGTCCTTTTGGTAGGAGAGGCATTAAGTAGTCACTGCTGCAGGGCCTCCAACATTTCTCCATAGATGCTCTTCAGGATGTTCATGCTCAATACCACGGGAGTACAGCTTGACCCGTCCAACCTGCATATCAGTAGTCCAATACCCAGTAATAAGCACCAGCAGTGCATTACTAGAAAGCACCAAAGGTCAAGCCTCACTTGAGAGCACCAGCCAGTTATCTCCTCAAAAGATGGTGGTGGCTCTCTGGATGGTGGTAACTTGAGAAACACTGTCCATCAGGGCAGTCTGTGGCACCCTGTCGATTTGGATGATGACTTCAGGACAGGGGCCCACATATTTAGGTGAAGGCTTTGTCTTGGGTGGACCTAGTGTTCCTTCTGAGGAGCGGTCTATGGACTCAGGGGAAGCCCATTTAACCGCCAGCATTAAGGCTCAATATATTCATATTTATGGCAGTATCTGCAAATGGGTCTCTTTGGTTTCTCAGATGATGAGATAGGTAGTCTTCGGCAGTCCTCCTGGGAGGCTCTGGAGAAAACTTGGAGTGGTGTGCTCTTGAATTGAGGACTGGCCTGCAGGTGTTCCAGCTTCTTGGTCAGGGTATACACACTCCTGAACAGCAGGGAGACCTGTTCTCTCAGGTCTGCCACATCAGTTGGACCTGGTGTTGTTATGGCCTGTGATGCTGAGCAGTATATGTGGTGGCCTTTAGAGGAGTAAGTCTCCAGACTGACAGTTGGAGCAGCAGGAGGTATGGTAGGCCGAGGTGGTGTTCGATGTTCAGGGCCCAGAATTTGTATGACCAGTTCCTTAAAGGCCAGGAAGGAAGCAGTTGGTTGTTCGGCTTAGAGAATTCTCAACTGTCTCTTTAAGATCGCATTCTCAGCACCCTCGATGAACTGTTCTCTCAAGACAAGTCAGCATCAGGATTCTCTGCAGCCTGAGGATCTATTTGAGTGACAGCTTGGAAGCCCTCTTCCAAGGACAGGGCAAACTCTCTGTGGGGCTCACCGGCTTGTTGCTTTCTGCCATAAAACCTCAGATCAGACGCAGTTCAGATTTCAAAGATGTCACGAAGCCGCTTGCAGAACTCGCTCCACTGATGACTATAGTGTGTGTAGGGGGCCAGGATTTGTCCTCTTTTTTTTTTTCAGCGCCCTTTAGCTATCCCGCCAGAATTTCCACTTTCTGCTGTCCTTAAAGTCCCTTAGGATGTACGCTTCCCCTTTATATCGGGGTAGTGATGAAAGTGAAGTTCAGTGAGATCCACTTAATTAAACAACTTGAATCTTTATTTCATTGTCCAATTAAATAATGCAGATATACAGATGGTACAGACATAGACCCTCATGGTATACTTCAGTATGTTACACGAAAAGCAGCTGACACGTTTCGAAACTACTGTTTCTTAGTCATAGCTCATATCAGGGTAGCCAAGGCACACCTCGGTAGTACGATATGGTGAGCCGCATGGTGGTTGAGATGGAAGCCAGTGGTGATGCAGCAGCCAGTGGAGACCGACTAGGGCTGATGGACTCAGAGTTGCTATGACCCGACATGGTGACAGCAAGTCCCTATTTGAATCTAGCGTTTGATAGACAGTCTATTGGAGTGATCACACCCAAGATGGTGGCGCTCAGAAGGTTCTGCTGACGCTGTCCGGTAGGAGGGGCTGTTCCGCTGACATCAGTGGCTGCTGGTTGGCCTCACTTGAATAGATAGGAGGAACTTGCCTGATGTGATGCTGACGTAGGTCTTTCCCACCTGAGCACTGGTTTGGTGGTCTTGTGGTTAACCTTTGCAGAGCTGTAGAATTTTGAACGACGTTGCTCTGGAAAAGGCTGACTTTAACCCCCTGTGGGCTGGGATCACTTGCACAAGAGATGTCACAGCAGCTAGTACACTGTCCAGTAATGGCTGACAGTCCTCTGGCTTGCAATAAGTGGCACAAACTTGGCAAACAGTGCAACACAACACAGTCTTTGCAAATAGGCAAGCTAGTGACAGGTATATCAGGCACATATACAGAGAGTCCACAGTATAAATTCACAGGGAAAGTCTCTCACACAGCCAATAAAGGTTTCTGCTCGCCAGTTGTATTTGGGAAGTTTCTAGGATCTTCTCCACCGTAGTCTATGATGTTGAAGAAGCCGACTATGCCAAAAACGTTGTGCCGCAATCCAGATAGAGGAGACCAGAGGATGGGAGTTATAGTGGCAGATGCTGTTCCACCTGCTAGGCCGAGCACACTCTAGCTATCACTCCAGTCCCACTCCAGGGCCAGACACCGTCAAGGGAGGTCCTGCATTTCTACCAGATGGTGGTGGTAGTAGTAGTTCCCCAGGGGCACTTCCAGTTGGAGAGGAGACCTCTCCTCTCTGAGCCGGAGAAGTATTAGTCGAAACACATGGCACAACTCAGGAGTCCAGAGGTGCAGTAAACCAGATAATAGTTTATCAACACAAACAGGATGGCACCTTTAAGATGGGGGTAGTAGTACACTGTCCTATCTCCCTGCCTTTGTTATAGGAGGCTGCACAGGGAAGTTATAGTGTAAGGATTGGAGTCAGGGTCAGGCAGTGCAAAGTGACACAGCTGGGAAAGCAACACTGTGCAACTAATGACAAAAGGGGTCGTAGGCCCTGCGGCTATGCTGTAATATCTGAGATGAGGCAGACCCATGCACTTCCTAATTGAAGTGCGCCTACCACGACTCCTTACGCTTCTATCCCGGCGGCTAGGATAAGGGAAGAGGAGGCCCTGAAAGTCCTAGGGACTGGAGTCACGGGGTCACACCTAAACAGAAAGCACAGTGTCAATGCAATGCAAAACAAAAGACTAAACAGCATGGAACCAGGGAGAACCACAAGTCCCAGCAAGACACAGAAGAGAAGGCGAGGTCAGACGAGCAAGAGGTCAAGCCAGGAGATATAATAAAGGTACCGAATCAAAAGACAAGGGATAGCCAAAAATACAAGCCGGGTATATAACCAAGGAACAGACCGAATACAAACAGACAGGGAAACAGACTGAGCAGGGGGACCAGGAAACCCAAGTGAATGGCTGGCAAGGATCCATGCCTGGGTGGAGTTTAAATAGCAGCAGAGAACACACCTGATGGCTAACGGCATGGAGACTGAAGGCAAGGAAAAGATTAACCCTTAATGACCTAAGCACACCCAATAGAACTCCTAACACGTCTCCCAGGGAGACGCCGCGCAGCAAGGAGACCGCGGCGACTCCGTATCCTGACATATAGGCTCTGCAATATAGCCCACCACTACTCCTCCTCTCGTGCCACTCCCAATTTAGGATGCTGGGGATAGTAGTGAACAGGGAGACCTGACAGGGATCTGGTTAACTTCTAGTTAGGCCTGAGTGATCTCCTCCTGCCAGAGTCCTCCACTGCTCCTCCTGGCACGGCTTGCAAATGTCCAGATAAAGTCTTCCCCTATCTCAGGGCTGTATCTGGATGAGCCTGGAGCAGAAGATGATCCTCTTGAGGTTGTAATGCTGGCCATTGGCCCACAGTCCAGAAGCCGGGGTGCAGGAATACGCAGAACTATGCACTGTACAAAGTTTAAACTGGAACTAATTGAACTGGGGACCAACAGTCGCCATGGAGACAGGTCTCCTACAGCCCCGCCCAGCGGCCTGATTGGCCAGGGCTCAACCAAGGCCAGGGTTTGAATAGTGAGGGGAAATAACAAGAGGAAAGCTGCAAACAATGACATAAAGGTCGGGACATACCAACATAACCCAGAGGCACAAGAGGCAAACACTTGAAGCGATAGGACTCTTGGATGCTGCATATACTCTGGAGAAGAAGAACGCAGTGACCTAGTATTACATAGTTACTGATTTTTTTTAAAAAACAAGTCACATAATACCTCATGGGTCCTAGAGAGGGCACAACGTCCCTAGTGATAACAGCTGGCGGTTTGGGTGCTAGAGCTGTGATCATCAGCAGTTTGCCAGTAGCAGGGTTGGAGCAGGGTTTGTCCAGATAGGACAACCCCTGTAATGCTGAGTTCACACATGGAATATTTTGTGCTCTCTGCAAAAATAAAGCCTAGATGTGCACAATTGCATAACATCAGGTCAAGTAAACGTTTTTCTTTTAAAGAACCGTCCTGACAATCTCTACATAAAAGAAGAAAGGGCTTCTTAACGAGATTTGGGAGGGGGGGGGTTAATGGTTCAGTTCTGTACTTTACCACACCCCTCCAGGCCATATCATGTGCGAACGCAACCTCAGCATGGAGTTACGAGCTACCTACTAAGACATATTGCCCTCTTCAAGCTCTCAAGTTCAAATGATCCAAGATGGCAACAGTGTACAACTTTACACATTCTACACCAATTGTGATGTCATGTGGAATCTATGACATCAGGTGCCTTGTGATGTCACCATAACTGCCACTGTTGTTTTATATATGGCCACAGGGTGGATTAGTATTTATAAAATGGAAAGGAGAGGGTTAATTACCGCCTGTGACTCTGTGACTTTATAAACCTCTTGTCCTGTGTTTAGAGTCTATTATTTTTGGCTGCATTCACATTACTGTTGTATGTCCATAGTTTTGATCTGTTAGAGGACCAGAACAAGGGATACCAGAAGGACATATATACAATGTATATCTATCATATGGTATAACTGTATAAATAGCACATTTATTTTCACTGATTCTCATCCTGTACCTGGTTGGTACAGTTTATCTTTATGTTTCCATAATGTGGGAGAATTTTTCTGTGTATGTTATACATTAAACCATACAGGGCAGATTTATTAATATGCTCATCGGAAAAAATCGCAGCTAGAGATGAGCGAACAGTGTTCTATCAAACACATGTTCGATCGGATATCAGGCTGTTCGATGTGTTCGATTCGAATCGAACATCACGTGGCAAACTCCAAAAAAATTCGATTCCCCTCCCACCTTCCCTGGCGCTTTTTTTGCACCAATAACAGCGCAGGGGAGGTGGGACAGGAACTACGACACCGGAGGCATCGAAAAAAATCGGAAAAAGTCATTGGCTGCCGAAATCAGGTGACCTCCATTTTAGACGAATAGTGGATTTCAAATCCGGGTCATATGAGAATGTGAACTTTGTGACTATGAGACAGGGATAGCTGTACAGGCAGGGATAGCTAGGGATAACCTTTATTTAGGGGGGAATGTTATTAAAAATAACTTTTTGGGGCTCTATCGGGTGTGTAATTGTGATTTTTGTGACATAAACTTTTTCCAATAGGAATGCATTGGACAGCGCTGATTGGCCAGAGTACGGAATTCGACCAATCAGCGCTGGCTTTGCCGGAGGAGGCGGAGTCTAAGATCGCTCCACACCAGTCTCCATTCAGGTCCGACCTTAGACTCTGCCTCCTCCGGCAGAGCCAGCGCTGATTGGCCGAAGGCTGGCCAATGCATTCCTATGTGAATGCAGAGACTTAGCAGTGCTGAGCCAGTTCTGCTCAACTACACATCTGATGCACACTCGGCTCTGCTACATCAGATGATGTACATCTGATGTAGCAGAGCCGAGGGTGCACTAGAACCCCTGTGCAAACTCAGCTCACGCTAATAGAATGCATTGGCCAGCGCTGATTGGCCAATGCATTCTATTAGCCCGATGAAGTAGAGCTGAATGTGTGTGCTAAGCACACACATTCAGCTCTACTTCATCGGGCTAATAGAATGCATTGGCCAGCGCTGATTGGCCAGAGTACGGAATTCGACCAATCAGCGCTGGCTCTGCTGGAGGAGGCGGAGTCTAAGATCGCTCCACACCAGTCTCCATTCAGGTCCGACCTTAGACTCCGCCTCCTCCGGCAGAGCCAGCGCTGATTGGCCGAAGGCTGGCCAATGCATTCCTATGCAAATGCAGAGACTTAGCAGTGCTGAGCCAGTTCTGCTCAACTACACATCTGATGCACACTCGGCTCTGCTACATCTGATGCACACTCGGCTCTGCTACATCTGATGCACACTCGGCTCTGCTACATCAGATGATGTACATCTGATGTAGCAGAGCCAAGTGTGCATCAGATGTAGCAGAGCCGAGTGTGCATCAGATGTGTAGTTGAGCAGAACTGGCTCAGCACTGCTAAGTCTCTGCATTCGCATAGGAATGCATTGGCCAGCCTTCGGCCAATCAGCGTTGGCTCTGCCGGAGGAGGCAGAGTCTAAGGTCGGACCTGAATGGAGACAGGTGTGGAGCGATCTTAGACTCCGCCTCCTCCAGCAGAGCCAGCGCTGATTGGTCGAATTCCGTACTCTGGCCAATCAGCACTGGCCAATGCATTTCTATGGGGAAAAGTTAGCTTGCAAAAATCGCAAGTTGACAGGGATTTCCATTAAATAAAGTGACTTTTATGCCCCCAGACATGCTTCCCCTGCTGTCCCAGTGTCATTCCAGGGTGTTGGTATCATTTCCTGGGGTGTCATAGTGGACTTGGTGACCCTCCAGACACGAATTTGGGTTTCCCCCTTAACGAGTATATGTTCCCCATAGACTATAATGGGGTTCGAAACCCGTTCGAACACTCGAACAGTGAGCGGCTGTTCGAATTGAATTTCGAACCTCGAACATTTTAGTGTTCGCTCATCTCTAATCGCAGCTTTTGTTTTGCATTACTTGCATTGTGATTGCTTGCTTTGCTAACTAAGGCTGGGTTCACATCTGCGTTGGAGTTGGGACGATGGTTTACTGGTAAGATTGTTCTATTTTATCTTACTAATATTATATTCAGCAATATTCTAATTATTATCTAAACAATGTTTATAGTTTCTTGGTTTTATATATCATTATTATTCAAAGTCTTAGTTCAGATCTGTTTGCTGTAATTGAGCTGTTACTTATAGGATCTTAGGGCAACGCTTGATATGTGACCCCAATTTGGAGTTTGGCAGTGTTACCCTTCTTTCATTCCAGTTTCTTATGGGGTTTGGCAACATTGATAGAAATTCAGAGGTTTGGGAGATAAAGGAATAAGACAATTTTTGTGAGGAGCAGTTGTGTTCAGTAACAAATATCACATCTTGTCAATGACTGTGGATTTTCTACTCTTCACAATGAGCGATTTTTCTCCTTACAGTCTAGATCTTATTCTCTGGTTTCTGCTGGATTATACTTGGATCTTTCCAGTTGACCCTGGTCATGTAATTTACAATCCATAGTCATATGATGGACATGTGCTGTGACTATAATGAGTAAATCACATGACCATGGTCAGAATTTCATCCACAGAATGAATGACAGTAAGCAGAATGAATGACAGTAAGCAGAGATCTGGAAAACTGTGAGGAATTGATACAGAAAGTATATTGGAAAATTACATAACTTCATTATACAAACAATAACATTTGTCTCTCAAAATTGGTCTGAAAGTGGACTAACCCTTTTACGTAAGTGTGATTTGGTGAGCAGTTTCAGTGATTGCACATTAACTATAGAAAGTTTCTCTATTGAAGCACTCTAATACCCTTTTTTCCTTTGTTCTGCCTGAATTGAGGGGAGGGTTTTTTGTACTCGGGTGCTTTAATTCGAAGCCAAGGACTCTCGGAGCTTGCTCACTGCTTGGACTTGCTTCATTAAGTGGAGTTCCAAGCAGGGGGACTGTACTGCAGGTACGACAAGGCAGTTAGTGGTTATAGGGGACAGATTTTTCATTGGGGTACAAGTTGTTTTCCACAGATAACTTGTATGTAAATAGAAGGGGTCTGCTGAGCTGTGGGAGAGAATCCTATTTGGACTGATGGAGCATTTAAGTTAGTAATGGGGGGTAGGGATAGGCAGACATTACAATGGTAGGTCAGAAAGAATAATGGCTGTAGTAGTAGGTAGAGTTGACAATTGGGGGAGGGAGGTTAAAACAGTTTATAGAGTAAACAACTGAACAAAACTGCAAGAATGCACATTTCTGGAAATGAATGTGTGAACTTGGATGGCAAATTAAAGTTTATATTCACAAATGCCAGGATCTAGCAGGCAAATTGGGAGAACTCGAGGTCCTAGTCTGGGAGGAACATTGATGTAGTTGGTGTGGCTAGATTCTTCACAGGATTGGGCCATTAACTTTCAGGGTTTTACACTAATTCAGAAAGACAGGGCTAAAAGGAAGGGATGTGGAGTGTGTATGTATGTCAGAAGTGGCATCAAAGTGAGTGTGAAAGAGGCAACTATGGTAATGGAGACTTGGGAACAAAAAAAGCAGAGCTACTAAAATGGGTACTCTAGCTCTGTACTACGTGTGAACATACCATGCAGCTAGCTGTGACGGAATGCCAATGCAGTGTTGTGGCATTCCGCTTCAGATTAGGCCCGAATGGCCCAATAGGGAGAGCGTCTCGCGCCGTGGACACCATGGCTGAGTCAGCTGCGGAATACGCGGCAAGATAAGGCATGTCGCTTTTTTTTTCCACTACTAGCTAGCAGAAAAAAGAAGCCAGTGGCTCCACCTGAAGTCAATGGGAGCTGTTTCTGGCAGCGGATTTTGAGGCTGATTCCTCGTCAAAATCCACTGCCAAAAAACTCTGTGTGGACATACCCTTATAGAGGCTTAATGGGTAAAAATCAGCTCCATTGACTTACAAAATATAGCTTGTAATTGGTTTGAAAACTGGTTCATATCCAGAGAGTTGTGGTCAGTGACGGCAGCTCAGACTGGTTCTCCTGTTATATGTGGTGTACTCCAGGATTCTGAATGGATGCCCGTGTAAAAGGCCACAGGCAAATGGCTGACAGACATGTGCATTTGGCCCCTTCGGATGAAGATCCGACAAAGAGCCGGTCATGAGAAGAAGATGGAAGGCGTCGCTGGAGAGTCTCACTTGCATACGGCAAAAACCAGGAATATCATCGGAACGGCAGCTCGAAGCAGAATTATAAAGGTAAGGGAAGCCTTTCTTAAGGCTATTCCGATGTGGTGGTAAGTCAAAAAGGGATTCTAATGATAGAATCCCTTTAATGTAAGTTTAGGACTGTGGCATGAGAAGCAGGGCATTTGGTTGCATAACCTTGCACATTCTATTATCAGAGACAGAACTGCATCAAGACATTACCAGCTCAGCGATGATCCTTCCTTGGTGAATCCAGTCTCTTCCCTCCTGTAGACATCACTAGCTAGAACTCCATGTTTAATATGAAAGCGCTAACTGGTAAAACAAACCTGGAAGTGTCTGATCCTTTTCACGGGATTCTCATCCCTCACTAGAATAAGGAAAAAAACATAACAATTACAATCTGTCCTGCAAAAATCTGGGTGTTTTCTCCTTTTATCTTTTCTCTGTTTAGTCTCCTGTGAAATTGTTTTTCAGGAACTGATTAATTCCAGCAGCCTCCATGCGATGCAATGTGCTGGCGCTGAAGACAGACTGCTAGGCAGGTTCCCCCTGTTATCTACAGGTTATTACCACTCTGTCAAACATTTGCTCACAACCCTGCTGTTAATTCCCTTGTATTGTCCTTCACTCGAAAAAAAAGTTTCCAAGTCTTGGAAGTTTGAAATGCAGAATTTGTATTTTCTGTGAATACGGGCAGAGCGGATTTATATAAACTGCAGGGATATAAATATTTAAAGCGCTGGACATGGAGGATTTATTTAGGCGGAGGATGAAGAATGAGATTTGTAGACGCAGAGGATGATGGACATTTAGACCTTGTAGAAAGATGAGACCCATGGTATTCAGCTCAGCAGATGAGTTTATATTTGACAATGGACAAACATGCACAACGGAAACTTTCTGTAATTGCTTGTGACTATAGACACAAAAGGGCAAATTTTCTAATGAAAATGCATCAAAAATAAGCTTTAAACCACATGTATTAACGGTTTTATACAATCTCTTCTCCTGGTATGAAGTGGAATAGAGCAGAGTTTGAGATGTGCGCCTGTATGCCGAAAGATAGAAAAAAAATTTGGGAAAAAAGAATTTCAGAAACTAAGTCAGCTAATCTATGGTGCAAAAGACTATATAGATTGGGGGCAACACAGTGGCTCAGTGGTTAGCACTGCAGCCTTGCTGCACTGGAGTCCTAGGTTCAAATCCCACCAGGAACAACATCTGCAAGGAGTTTGTATGTTCTCCCCATGTTTGCATGGATTTCCTCCCATGTTACAAAGACATACTAGTAGGAAAAAAAACGTACATTGTGATCCCTATATGCGGCTCACAATCTACATAAAAAAAGAATATATAGACTGCATAAGCCTGTGTGATCAATCTGACACATCTTAACACTGGGAAGTGTAAGGGGACAGTTCATAAAGACCAGTGTTTTGTGGTTTGGTCTTAGGCCTCATGCACACTACCGAGTGCACAGTCATATACGTTCTTCATGGCTAGCACACTAATCCATTAAATTCTATGGCCCCATACACATGACCATGTATTTTCACCGTCTGGTGTATGGGGCTGTGAGAAAAACTAAGGTCTTATTCCTGTCTGTTTTGTGGCCCATGCTCAATGGCCTCAACGAATGGGTTCACGGAGGCATGGGTGGCACACAGATGTTATCCATGTGCCATCCATGAGGTTCAACCATGACCTGGCAACACGTACACGGTTGTGTGCATGTTGCCTTAATCCATTCCTGGTGCATTTCAAGAGGTCCCAAAGGACAGGGACTGGCATAGATTTAATATATAACTTACATCAGTTGTAAGCATGGTGGAAACTTCAAAAAAAGTCTTAATTTTTTAAAGGTAAAAGTGGTGTTTAAGGTCTAAAAAATTTACCTCTCTGTTTAACCCTTAGGTTACGACCCATGTTGCGAAACAGACCTTTTTTGCTGCAGATTTTATTAAAAAAATTTTTTAGCCGAAGCCAGGAGTTGATTTAGCAGAAAGTAGAAGTATAAGAGATTCCTACATATTTCCCATTCCTTTTGTATACATGTTTGGCTTTGGCTTAAAAAAAAGCACAACAAAATCTGCAACAAAAAAAGCTACGCTAGCCTTAGACAGAATTAGTAAATCCTCCCCAGTGAGCGCAAATTTTTTTTTTTAGTCCAGCCTCTTCATAATTCTCAAGCATCCCAGTGCTCCAATAATAAAATTTACATCAGCCAAGGTGTAGCATTCAGCTGTAACTGGCAACAGTGGCAATGGCATGTGGGAAAGGGCATAAACTCTTTGTTTTTTGCACAAAAGAAAGAACACTGCTATGTAAGGCCCTTAAAGGGGTTGTTTGGACAAAAAATATTTTTTTTAAATAGCCAGGGGAGGTGTTTCAGTTGTTGTCCGTTGGTGTCTTCCAGTGGAAGTTCCCATCACCCATGACTGTTGAGGCCGCTCAGCAGCCTCAGTTAAGGACATGTGATGTCCTGGATACCTTCCTGCTGATAAGCCCATCAGCGACTTCAGTGGAAGGGACCTGAGATGTCATAGCCGGCAAGGAATTTCACTTCAAAAAGACACCAAAAAAGCAGGACTGTGCTGGGATGGCATTAGAGCATCGGGGACAGGCGAGGATGATTTTATTTTTTTCACCTCTACTGGTCTATTTAAAAAATACAATTTTTGCCCTGACAACCCCTTTAAGATTGCACTCTCTAGCTATTAGACAGTATTAATAAATCTGCTCCAATGAGTTTAAAGGTTTTTTATATATTGGATATATATTACATTTATGCTATGCCAGTTGATATAATTATGATTTTTTTGACAATGAAAAGCTCCCCCCTTTAGGTGTTTGCTGCACAAACCTTTGGTTGCAATTCCATACAGCATGGAGTGTATATAGAAAGATCTACATCAGTTTGCTACTGGCCTCATTCATCATTGAAGACACATTTATTATATATTTCTATGCAGTTGCTGCTGAGCATTGACTCCAGTAAAGTTGGTTTGGGCAGGTTCACATCTGCATCCGGTCTCCGCTTTAGGCCGTATTCGCCTTAAAACCCTGACCAAAAAGACAGCTCCCATTGAAATCAATGGGAGCTGTTCAGGTCTTTTTTCCGGGAGCCGTTTCTTCTGGCTCTTGGAAAAAAGAAGCGAGGAGCTCATTCTTCAGGCTGATTCGCCTCGCGATTCGGCCTGAAGACACACCCTCCTCCAGATTAGGCCCATTCATTGGGCCTAATCTGGAGCAGAATGCGCAGATGGATGTTGGTGCAGTGCACCGGCTTTCAGTCACGGCTGCCCGGTTTTTGGATCGGAACCTGAGGTGGCAATTAGCTTTCAAACCCATTCACTTGAATGGGTTTGCAAAGTGACTGCCCGTGTGTGTATTCTGTCTCTCGGCAGCGAAACTGTTTTTTTGTTAACTTGATACAAAGTCGTACATGCGGGACTTTGTTTCCGGTTAAAATAAATGGTTTCGCCATGAAGAGGCAGAAGACGCTCACGGGCGGTCAGTTTGCAAATCCATTCAAGTGAATGGGTTTGAAAATGAACTGCCGGGATTCCGTTCCCTGTCCAGTTTCTCGGGGTAGAAGACAGAAACCTGCCAGATTGGCTAAAGCGGAGACCGGGCACTGGTGTGAACCCACCCTTACCTGAATAACCTTTACCACCAACCACAATGCTAATGTGTGAAACATCTTGCTTACAGGCCGCCATAGTTCCCGAATGCTTTTTATATACTTGCTAAATTCACATTAAATGTCGATGCTTACATGAAAAAAAAAATAAATCAAACCTGCAGATCTATGTCAGGATATTATTATCATTTCAACTTTAATTTAACCCTTTATAGCTGCACTACAACGTTGATGCAATACAGTATATGTACCTGCAAATCTACAGATGAGACATTGTGAAATCACACTTATGTGCTATTATTGTAACACGTGGCAGGGCGCGGCATAGTCCGGCATACCCTTTCAGTAACTGCTGCCCATAACTTAGGCTAGTCATTCACATTTACTTGCCCTTTAAGAGAACACAGTACTGTTTTCTAATTGTTAAGCCAGGTTCCTCCACTCACCAGCATGAGGGAATTTGTCTGAAGACCTGATATGCTATTCTGCAAACACTGCATGAGTTGTGCAGCCAAGATCAAGCTCCTATCCTTCAAAGTCGCATATCAACAAGAGAGTTCATTAAAAGCAATATTTACCCTGGTGACAGAAGGAATTCTCCAGACAAGACTCTTGTCGGAGAAAAGGAAAAAGAAATAAACAGAGTCAGCGGATTTTCTCCTTGCAGTCTAATAAAACTTTTGCTACGGGAAAGAAACTGGAGAAGTCAAAACATTATTAAACCAATATTAACGAAAGGAAAGTTTTGTGCCGTAACTCCTGGCAACCAAGTAGCATTGATCAACACCTTATTATTGGGAAGGGAGTTGTAGATCTCATATGGCTTGTACGCGGATGTCAAAGATTTCAGGATGTGCTCGGCATTACCTGTGCATGAATATACCGCTGTCATTCCGATGGTTTTTCGATTTCTTTTGGACTTTTTAATTTCCTCTCGGTGTTGCAGAGATTAGACTCTTTTATGTATCAGTAATTTCCACATGACTTGCCATAATTACCTTTTTCCTCTTTGCTTATTTTGTTACATTTACATTCTGTCTTTATTAATCATTCAGCACCGTTCCCTGTAACCTTGGTTTTATAAGAAACTACGGGACACATTTTTCTCCGTCTTCTGTTTCCCGGAGACAATGGATGTTGAACACTTTCCCTTTCTAGTATTGTTAAATGTGTTTTTATGCTTTCTGTATATGTCAGGGCTATGCATGTTAAATAAAATAGGAACGTAGTTATATTTTAGTGGAAACTGCGAGTTCCCATGGTAAATGCTTATTTGGTGACATCCAATTCCCCAGACATTAAGGTGGGTGTAAGGAACAGTTGGATTCCAGGACCAGGGAGGTGACCGTCAATGTGATTTAAAGAGGTTATCCGGGATTAGAAAAATATAGCTGCTTGCTTTCTGCTTTAATGGGGTCAAGCCGCAGTACCATATAAAATCCTTGAAGAATGGCATTATTTTTGGAAGAAAACAGCAATGTTTTTCTAATCCTACTCAATCATACTTTTAATGGCATTTCCAACATTCAGCTAATGCAAAAAGAAATATTTAGTTCTGATCTTAAACTGTAGCAAGACACCAAAGTCAACTCTTTGTATGAGCTAGTCTTTATGGTTCTATCACCGTGACCCATTGTCATTGAAGAAGGGCCATGTGACGTTACACCACCATTTACATCATTGACAACAGTAACTACTTTGGCACAAAGATGGAGTATAAAATGATGCAGGCTTCTGTTCACTATGCAGAAACATCTGTATTTTCTTTGTGTATGACAATTTTTAGTATAGGAGTATGGCCTACACCCCCTATGCCATAAAACTGGTGAACTCCTTATCCGCTTTCAGGCTTCAATGATTTGCCAATTGTATTAGGTCCTCCTGCCAAACCCCAAGATGGAGCAGCTACAGTACAGAGGAATTGTCGTAATAAAAGGTGCTCATTCATAGACATGGGTGACCATGTAATGAATATAGTTACGCTGAGTGCACCTCATGACTGGGCATATGGATAGGGGATCTCTAGTTATCTACCTTTAAAGGGAGTCTGTCAGCACTAAATGGGTAATGACAGTATCTTATACCATTGATTGTACAGTTTCCAAATATGCCTCTGGTATTCAGCTTTGGAGTCCCATTTTCATGTAAATCCATGTTATATTCATATGTAAATGAGGGACAAAGTGCTTTGCCGAGAAATCTAGAGCGGAGAACACAGCCTAGGCAAACTGAGGCACACCCACAAAGCACTTTCCCCTCATTTGCATATGTATACACAGCAATTTACATGGAAATGGAGCTCCAAAGCTGAATAACACAGGCATATTTGGAAACTGTAGTCACATCTACAAGGCACTGAACTTAGGTTCATAACTAATTTTATTGCTGACAGACTTCCTTTAAAGGTGTTGTCCCATTAAAGACACTTATCCACAATTCCCAGGATAAGAGATAAGTGAATCACTGGGGGTTCAACCACTAGGTTACCAGCATTGAGAACAGGAAATTGGAAGTCCCTCATGCCTCCCCCATATGAATGAAGCACCGGTGTGTTCGAGTGACTGGTGCTCCATTTACTGTTTTGTAGATGCTGGAGATTACAATAACTGCCGGCCCATAGCAATGAATGAAGCACTGATCCATTCACATGAGGGAAGCATGGGGGGCTGAATATTGCTGGGCTAGGGGATCTGTCTTTAATGGCACAACACATTTAAAGGGGCATCCACAGGACAGGGAATAAATGTCTGACTGCTGGTGGCCCGGTTGCTTGATCAGGAAGACAGGGGACTAAAAGTCCCCCTAAGGCCTCCTTGTGAATGCAGTCCTAAGGCACTTCAGTGACTCCAGCAGCGTCCGCAACCTCATTAAAGAGAATGAAGCACGAATATAAAGGAAAAATTATGGGGTTTTGGGAATGACCCAAGATAATGCTCCTGTCACGACTGGATTTTCAGTTTTGCCTGTAGCGTATCTATAGCAGTATCCCAGCCCTGTCATTTTAGTCTTGCATTAGGTTACAAAAGCCCACAGAGCGTGAAATATATACAGCCAACCATGAAACCGCACTTTACAATCACATCAACTTGTTGTCTTCCATGAAATGCAGCAATCTTGCAGACAGCGACACCGCACAGTTTTATCGAGGACATTCTCAAATTCTTTACCAGAGGCGAATCTGAACAATTTTGCAGTTATTCTTGCTTGGAGACCATTTATGTAATGTGCAGACTAGCAGAAGGCCAAGCACAGATGGTGTGGGAACTCGACTAGATTCCTCCCTCTATTTACAATGTTCCTTTTTCACAACCTTCTGCTTTTCACCACTAAAACAAAAATTAGATTATGGGCAAAATAAACGACGATCCCCGTCTAAATGTGATAAAAATGCCGGCATTCAATTGCCTGTGTCTAAAGAGTCCCCTGGCGTGGAACTTGTTTCCGTGCTGGAATTCCTCAGATATTTCAGAAAGCTTTATATCCTTAAGAGTCTGGGAAAGGTAAGAGCATCTTGAGGTCCTGCGGGAGATATTAATAACAGCGCACCCTGGTTTGATTTGTGTAGTCTTTAATACATCCGTTAGATGCCGAATTGTAACAAACCAAGTTTCAATAACCTCCTTCTCTCAACCCCCTTTGTTTTTGTGCTTTCCTACTAATTATTTCGCTTTGGTTGTGGTCTGATTCGAGGCGTCTGCTGTTCTCTGGAGGATCCAACTGCAATGCGCTTTTATCATCTAAAACCAATCTTCGGTAAACAAAATAAGCAGTCGTATTAATGTCTGTAGCACAAGCTGTTTGATTTCAAAGAGGAAGAGTCAGGAGAGACTATTTGAAGATGGAGGAAAGACTGATTCCGCCACCGTAACCTACACCCCTTCTCTCTTCATTAGAGTATAGATATTTCCTCTGAAAAAATAGCGATATAGACTTTAAAAACCCACAACTTCACAGAAATCTATAGGACGGGATGGAGCTGCGCACAGTGACATTTATTTTTAGAAATCGGATAATCACCCAAGTAGTACATGCACACAATACAAGGCAGATAAATTGGACTGGTGCTTATTATTACAGTTGCTGAAATAGATTAGATTTCCCCGCTGCACAATTTATAGCGGAACCATGTTAATTTATATACACGTCAGCCGGAGACACTGACCTTTCTCATTCCACACGTTTATTTTACCCTGTCCTTTAACAGTTCTCAGTTTGGTAATTAATAAGTTGTGGAGTTGGGATTTTATTAGAAATTAATTTGCACACAAAGGAATAGCCAGGATTAAGGTGGTAGAAGCCCCTGAGCGAAATGTGATGAACTGTTGCTCAGATGCTTGGGTCCCAGTGGTATTGCAATGGTCTTAAAAGATATTGGCTATGTTCCATACACATTACTAACATGCTATAAGCACATACTATGACCATATATGACTGCATATTACCATTCACCCCCATAACGGTTCCTTGAAAAGCACAGGCAGCGCATGGATGCTGCCTGTGAATCATTGCCATTGCCTGGCGAATTGAGTTCAAGTGACTAACGCTGACATACAAAGTCATCCACAACCTGTCCCCTCCATATATCTCCAACCTAATCTCCCGCTACCTGCCCACACGTAACCTCAGATCCTCCAACGACCTCCTACTCTGCTCTGCTCTTATCTGCTCTTCATACAACCGTCTCCAAGATTTCTCCCATGCATCCCCCATACTCTGGAACTCCTTACCAAGACACATAAGACTGACCCCCACAATCACAGGCTTCAAGAAGGCCCTAAAGACTCCCTTATTCAGGAAGGCCTACAACCCCCAATAACACTATCACCGCACCGCCATCTGTACAGTCTCTACCCTCACCTTCTGTCTCTATCCCTCTTCCCTAATAGATTGTAAGCCCTTACGGGCAGGGCCCTCTATCCCACTGTGCAAGTTGGTCACTGTTAGTACTATATTTGTTTTGTATAATTTGTGTACTGTATGTATACCCTCAAATGTACAGCACCATGGAATGAATATAATAATGTAACGCACCATGGAATTAATATATTAAAGTCCAGCACCATGGAATTAATATCATATTGTCCAGCACCATGGAATTAATATAATGTACAGCACCATGGAATTAATATAATAACGCACAGCACCATGGAATTAATATAATAATGTACAGCACCATGGAATGAATATAATAATATCCAGCACCATGGAATTATTATAATAATGTACAGCACCATGGAATTAATATAATAATGTACAGCACCATGGAATTAATATAATAATGTACAGCACCATGGAATTAATATAATAATGCCCAGAACCATGAAATTAATATAATAATGTACAGCACCATGGAATGAATATAATAATATCCAGCACCATGGAATTATTATAATAATGTACAGCACCATGGAATTAATATAATAATGTACAGCACCATGGAATTAATATAATAATGTACAGCACCATGGAATTAATATAATAATGCCCAGCACCATGAAATTAATATAATAATGTACAGCACCATGGAATTAATATAATAATGTCCAGCACCATGGAATTAATATAATAATGTACAGCACCATGGAATTAATAAAATAATGTCCAGCACCATGGAATTAATATAATGTCCAGCACCATGGAATTAATATAATAATGTCCAGCACCTTGGAATTAATATAATAATGTCCAGCACCTTGGAATTAATATAATAATGTCCAGCACCATGGAATTAATATAATGTACAGCACCGTGGAATTAATATAATAATGTACAGCACCATGGAATTAATGGTGCTAAAAAATAAACAATAATAATAATAATAATAATAATAATAATTGCTAAGTCAATGGGACCTTCTTTAGAGAATGAATAAACCTGAATAAACCATCCTGATACTGAAGTACTACTGTATATGATGCTGGAGTTCCCAGAACCACTTACCTGAAACTGCACTACACAAAACAACCAGGGTCCAGCAAGGCCATACAGGTTATTGATATAATTACATTAATATATCTGTGCTAGAAAAATACATCAAGAATAAAGTATACAGGTCTATTCCTTCTGCTCCCTACTCATCTAAATAACAGCTCTGGAGAGAAGCAATGCTGCAATTTTACCTGACATTATCTCTGTATGTGTGTGTGTGTGCAATGAGAAATGAACAGTATGCTCTAGGTTTCTAGTTAGCAGTGTGAGCAGTGCACAGCATTAATGCTACCCCCTATCAGAGATAATGATTGACAGCTGCACCCCCAAGCTGAACGGGAAAAACATCTTTTGTGAAGTAAGTTATTACTGCTAACATGTCGCAAAATGATCCAGAATAATGTCCCTGAGACTGAATGTTCTATTACACCTTTATACCAGGGAAAGAAAATACAGCAACAATCTAAAACTTTAATCAAAGACATCAGTGAAGAATGAATATGTAAGTACAGGATCAGTGTCGCCTCTTCATGCACAGAAAAAACTTCCAACAAAGTGAATATTCTTATGGTATTTTAGTAATGTTCAATTCAGTGACAGTTTATGTGATATATTCATTCTTCATATCAACATGAATATGCCTAATGTCTTTGGTCGTATAAAGATAGCAGGATTTATATGGCCTATAACTTAAAGTTGTTCTCCACAGCTGGGCTGGATTTTGATATTGATGATATATCCTTAGGATAGGTCATTAGTAGAGATGAGCGAACAGTAAAATGTTCGAGGTTCAATATTCGTTTCGAGTAGCCCCTCAATATTCGACTACTTCAATCGAATATCGAACCCTATTATACTCTATGGGGGAAAATGCTCGTTTCAGGGGTAGGCAACGTTCAATCAAATTATACTTACCAAGTCCACGAGTGAGGGTCGGGCTGGATCCTCCGTGCAGTCTTCTCCTTGCAGCGTCCCCACGGCGTCTTCCGGCTCTTCATTCACTCTGCCAGGCATCGGGCCTGGGCAGAGCCGTCTGTGCATGCCCGCACTACAAGCGGACATGCGCAGTCGGCTCTGCCCAGGCCCAATGCCTGGCAGAGTGAATGAAGAGCCGGAAGAGCCGGAAGACGCCACGGGGAAGCTGCACGGAGAAGACTTCTAAAGGTAGGAGAAGAACCAGCATTGATTGGCCGACTGTATAGCATTCGGCCAATCAATGCTGGTTCTGCATCGAACTTTTACATTCGAACAGCGAGTGGTACTCGATCGAGTACGAGTATTTTGAATACCGTAGTATTCGATCGAATACCTACTCGATCGAGTACTACTCGCTCATCTCTAGTCATTAGTATCATATGTATGGAGGTCTAGCACCCGGCATCCCCATCAATCTGTTGATCTTGGCTGCCTTTAGACTTATACAGCACATACAAGCTTTTCTACCTAAGCTAAGAGATCATAAGTATACAGTCAGGGTTATTGAAGTGGCATCAGCTTCATTATAGCTGTGTGAAAGGAGCTGTCTAGTCATCAGCAGTAACTGTTATAGCACTTTGTGACCTCCCCTATGGAGAGCCTTTCTGATGCACTTCATTCAGATTAATGCATCTCCTTTTCTGTACTGATGAGGTACAAGAACCCAGACAAAATTGTCATTAATTAATAACTGAAGTTTATCTGATCTTATTGACCTAAATAAGACACTGTTCCAATGTTGAAATGCATTGTCTTGTTCCTTCAATAATATCCACTAAGACTTATACACATGTCATGATCGTCCTTTTGTACCAAGCCTGCACCACTGTAACCACCCTATTTTCCTAGATACTGATACTATCCAATTGTCTAAACCAAAATGCGACTCTAGAGGGGGGCAGTGGCAGCCACGGAACCAGTTTCTATCATGTTTTAAATGGTTATCTGAGATATTGGTTTACACAATATGATTTGGTAAGTGTGGATTTGGGTTTAAGGGGGGCAAGAGTGACATGTATCTATTGTACTTAATAAGTGTGGACCCTTTTTTGTTCTTTCTGGGAAACCATACAGTTTCATGACAGGAAGTTATGTGCCTATATGAGTGACAAACAGCTTATCATAGACTTAAATAGGACCTCTCACCACCTCCACTAATTCCAACTCTTTGCATTGGAGGCACAGCTCTACTGGTTCTGGTGCAGTTGGAATTTTTTCTCTAGTCCACACTTTTCCCATACAATCTCTTCAGATACTTTCAGCACTATTATGTTCCCTACTATCAGGTGGGCAGTCTTGGGCTGGAGCAGAAAGACAGCGACTGCGCAGCTGACATTGCAGAGCACAATTGTGCTGAAAATAACAGCAATGATTGCTCAGGAATGGAGGGGCTAGACAAAAAATTACAATTGAACAAGAATCAGTGGTGCAGTATCTATTGAAGAATGCAAAGTGTTGGTTGAGATGGCGAAAGGTCTCCTTTAAGCAAAAAAAGTCACTGCAGCCTTATTGATACTGCAAAATATATAAATATATAAATAAGCTATAAGTCTGTTACATAAGGATAGAGCCAGCAGCCAGAAAGAACAGATAAGAAGCATCTTAGAATAGGTCATCAATATGAGATTGGTAGGGTCCGACACTGGACATTGCCGGTTAACTGATACAAGCAAAGTGTACAGAGAACTAGAAAGCTCAACATATTATGAAATAATCTACTTGACCGCTGCTACTGTGATCACTGCTTCTGTCTCCGTACAGGGTATACTTCCAGTCTCCGTACAGGGTATATTTCCAGTCTCCGTACAGTGTATATTTCCAGTCCCTGAACAGGGTATACTTCCAGTCTCTGTACATGGTATACTTCCAGTCTCTGTACATGGTATACTTTCAGTCTCTGTACATGGTATACTTCCAGTCTCCGTACAGGGTATACTTCCAGTCTCTGTACATGGTATAATTCCAGTCTCTGTACAGGGTATACTTCCAGTCTCCGTACAGGATATACTTTCAGTCTCCGTACAGGGTATACTTCCAGTCTCTGTACAGGGTATACTTCCAATCTCTGTACAGGGTATACTTCCAGTCTCTGTACATGGTATACTTCCAGTCTCCGTACAGGGTATACTTCCAGTCTCCGTACAGGGTATACTTTCAGTCTCTGTACAGTGTATACTTTCAGTCTCTGTACAGGGTATACTTCCAGTCTCCGTACAGGATATACTTTGATTCTCCGTACAGGATATACTTTCAGTCACCATACAGGATATACTTTCAGTCTCCATACAGGGTATACTTCCAGTCTCCATACAGGGTATACTTCCAGTCTCCATACAGGGTATACTTCCAGTCTCCGTACAGGATATACTTTCAGTCTCCGTACAGGGTATACTTCCAGTCTCTGTACAGGGCATACTTCCAATCTCTGTACATGGTAAACTTCCAGTCTCTGTACAGGGTATACTTCCAGTCTCAGTACAAGGTATACTTTCAGTCTCCGTACAGGATATACTTTCAGTCTCTGTATAGGGTATACTTCCAATCTCTGTACAGCATATACTTTCAGTCTCTGTACAGGGTATACTTCCAGTCTCCGAACAGGGTATACTTCCAGTCTCCGTACAGGGTATACTTCCAGTCTCCGTACAGGGTATACTTTCAGACTCCGTACAGGGTATACTTCCAGTCTCCATACAGGGTATACTTCTAGTCCCCTTACAGGGTATACTTCCAGTCTCCATACAGGGTATACTTCTAGTCCCCTTACAGGGTATACTTCCAGTCTCCATACAGGGTATACTTCTAGTCCCCTTACAGGGTATACTTTCAGTCTCCGTATAGGGTATACTTTCAGTCTCTGCACAGGGTATACTTTCAGTCTCTGTACAGGGTATACTTTCAGTCTCTGCACAGGGTATACTTTCAGTCTCTGTACAGGGTATACTTCCAGTCTCTGCACAGGGTATACTTCCAGTCTGGTTTTCACTGCATATTTAACCCCTCAATTGCTAGAGCACTTTCTAACCTTAATTGCATAGATTGAATGCTTGCTGTGACTCCTGTTACTGTATTTCAATGATGAAATTCAGAAGCTCACTCCATCACTGCAGCAGTTATGGATATATTCTCAGTTTCAGATACCCTATTATAGGAATAGGACGCGTTAACAGGGCCCATGGTGAATACATAGATGGTTATTTCAACGACATTTTAAATCATTGCTTAACTTTAGCTGTCATCCTTAGTCAGAGTCCCTTAAAATACCCAGGCTGAAAGTGGCTGTGACAGCAACATGTCATTGCAGTGAAAGATGCGGGCGTGTTATGCATACCAGCTTGTATCTTCTTGCTATTGATATTTTATTAATGCTGTGCTTTATTCCACTGCCAAAACCGCATTTTTCAGCCTGTAGGATTGTGCCCACAGAAAAATCTCTGACCTCAGCCCCTTCAGCACTGCATGCCATCAACGATTCCTAACTTCTACCATCTGGTGCAGCAATAGGAGCATGTAGAAATTCATTTTATTATTACTTTATTTTATCAGTTCTTTATAAGCGACACCAAATCCAACACGGCAGACTTAGTAACCCTGGCTTGCTTGACATCTGGCATTACGGTTAGACTGAGCCATGTAGTGTGTGCCATAAGACTATCAAGGCTCACTCTGGGTAAAAATGCCAGGAAAGTTCATGTCTAAAGATCATGGCGTTTGAAATTCTCTAATATATCTAATGTTTTTGTTAAAAGGCAAGTCAACATCCCCCTGGATGCCGAGGACAACACTTCAGTTTTTGAGAGAATTTGTTAAATACTGTATATAACCTTGGTATGACATGGTATATTTACAACTGATAAGAACATTTCACAGAGATACCAGGTCTGCAGCTGGGAATGAATTTTGTAGAAGAACCACGGCACTTCTATAATGGTAGGTGCACTGGCAGGGTTTCACCCCAATAGTAAGTAAAAAATTATATATCAGGCACTCAAATTTCTTGTGAAACAGGTGAAATTCAATTTTTATTTAGCTATAGAACTGCAATCTATAAAAAGGGTGAATGTTTTCGGTCTTAACACCGTACTAAGCATATGGATGCCCAATATAGAAAGCAGCTTTCTATATGGGGCATCCATACACGTAGCACTGTGTTAAGTTGCACTGACCATTTACACTGACACTTATTTCTTTCATCTTCATCTTTACTAGAGATGAGCGAGTAGTACTTGATCGAGTAGGTATTGGATCGAATACTACGGTATTCGAAATACTCGTACTCGTACTCGTACCACTCGCTATTTGAATGTAAAAGTTCGATGCAGAACCAGCATTGATTGGCCGAATGCCATACAGTCGGCCAATCAATGCTGGTTCTTCTCCTACCTTTAGAAGTCTTCTCCGTGCAGCTTCCCCCCGGCGTATTCCAGCTCTTCATTCACTCTGCCAGGCATCGGGCCTGGGCAGAGCTGACTGCGCATGTCCGCTTGTATTGCGGGCATGCGCAGTCGGCTCTGCCCAGGCCCGATGCCTGGCAGAGTGAATGAAGAGCCGGAAGACGCCGCGGGGACGCTGCAAGGAGAAGACTGCATGGCGGATCCAGCCCGACCCTCACTCGTGGACTTGGTAAGTATAATTTGATTGAATGTTGCCTACCCCTGAAACGAGCATTTTGCCCCCATAGACTATAGTAGGGTTCGATATTCGATTCGAGTAGTCGAATATTGAGGGGCTACTCGAAACGAATATCAAACCTCGAACATTTTACTGTTCGCTCATCTTCATCTTTACCCCTTATGTTCTGAGCAATCCTGGGTCTGAGGAAGGACCTCAACTAGGACCTTTTTTTAGTTGCAGCTGAGAAAGAGGCTTGGTTTGCAAACAGTAATGATATCCAGGCATATTTATGATTGACTGCAGGGGCCCCCAACCAATATAGGAACCAAAATTAAACACCTCTGGCCCACTAAATCATGAAAGAGGTTTTCCATCTGACAAAGTTATTCTCTATCCAAGGACTGATGGAACCTCCAGCCATTACAATGCAGGACCTGAGTCCCTTATATGAATGAAGTAGCAGTATACTACACAAGCACCACAACAGTGCCCATGTGCCCAATCGCAGGCCTCAGTGGTGAACCCCGGTGCATAACATCACAGAAAAATACTGGTCACTGCGAAGAAGCCCAAAAGAGGTAATGGAAAATGAAAATAACTTTTTTTTCTTTTTGTCACCTCCCCTGCGCCTCCAGTGATTATACTCTGGAGATTCACATCCCAAATTGTTTGGTTTCTCTTAAAAACCTTACAATTTGGAATATTTGGGTCGAATCAGGGTCGTTGCGAACCAATTTGCCCATCTCTAATCAACATGTTCTCTGTGGGTATATGTTTTGTATTTATGGACTGTGTAGAAAAAAAAAAAAAAAATTGCATGTTAACTTCATCCTGTGGCTCCATGGCAATATCACATTTATAAACTAATTTATAAAGTAATATGTTTACTTCTTTTTATTTATAGATTTTATATGTAAATTAGGTAATTAGATTTTTTCAATATTGTTTTTTAATATATTTTTTAAACCTATTTTAAAACGTTTAACCTCTGTGATGCCACGATTGCATCTCAACATAGTATCTGAGGGTCAACAAAACAAGACTGGAATTCTCTCTGATCACGTTTAAGACAGCAGATGCCTTCACTCTTCCTTGGATAGCATCTTTAAGGATCCAACATCTATTGTATAATTATATAGATATAGTCAACTTGAATCTCACAACTTGCTGCACAATGATAATAAAGGCCATTTAAAGTAATGTAATAAAGTGACTAACAAACCTTTACATAATAGGTGTATATGGCTACATCTGTACCTTCTGTGGATCTCATAAAATCCATAGATCTTCTGGACTAGAACCCAACAGCCTCTGTTAAGCATTTCCAGGCTATGTTGGGGTTGTGTAAGTGTAAGATGGTATGGATGCACAGTTGGTTTGTTACACACAGTAGAATTAAACCCCTGTCCCGCTTGTCGAATGAGTCATTATGTACTCGTACTATGTTATCCTATGTTCCCACTGGCTAACATGGTACAAGGACATTTTTTTATGTTATCCTAACACTATGTGTATTTTCATGCTTAAGTATCTTTAATTGGTATTGGTCATTACATGGTCAGTGGTTTAGTCATTTCTGAAGGATAACGACTATTTCTGCACTTCGTAGGGGTTGAGATAGAGAGATGACTTCAAAAAGCTGGAGGTCCTCTGGCTCCTGGAGGGCTGCTCAAGAACGCAACATCTAGTGAGGCCAGGCACAGAGCATAAAGGAGAAAGACCTCTGCCTAGATGTCAGCAAAATAAAAGCCTAAGCAACTGGAGCTGGAGTTGCAGGGGGTGGTGAATGGCAGCATGGTGAGGACCATACACAAGAGTGGCCTGTTGACCATTGTAAGAGCAGCAGTGCCTACTGTAGTATGCTCCATATTATCACTGCCCTGGTGCTAGTGACTGCTGACTGGTGGCTATTACTTAACCACTTCTGTACTGGGTCAATTCGTGGCTCAGGACCAGACAAATTTTCAGGTTTTTAGTATGTTCTGTTTTGAGAGCTATAACTATTTTAGCATTTGTGTTATTCATCTAATTTCTGCGCCTTTTCTTCGGTGACACATAGAGTTATATTCTTATGTTATTTTTATTTTTACATGTGTTTTAATTTTTTTTATATCCAGGAAAATATAAATAAAATAGTCATGGTAATTTTTTTTATTTTGTATGGTGTCCTCGAGGGTGAGGATAGAAACAGCAATAAGGATGTGTTGTTGACATGCTATTCTATTTATTTTTTAAATTATTTAATTTAGTTTTTTTTTTTCATTGTGTTCCCATAAGATCATAATAGACCTTTGGGGACATCTAATCACTTTTTTTGTGGTGGAAGCTGATTTTCCTGTAACTGGGGCTGGTACATTTAGCCCCAGTTGCAGAAGGAATACAACCCCTGCCCGGATACTACAGAGCTGATCTGGTTCCTGTAGGATCCAGCAACTCTAACAGGCTCTAATTCCGGTGAACCACTGGGTTAGAGGGGAGCCGCATCATGGCAGCGCCCATAGATGTTTACACAGCAGAACAAAGAAACCACTCTCCAGATGTAAAAACTCAATGGGCAGTACGAAGTGGATAAGTAAAGGATAAAGTATTTGGGTAGTGACTGAATTCTTATGATTTCATCTCTACACCAGTACAATGGACATGAAACTCAGTCATCGAGATGGGATTAATATGTTGACTTTCACCTTTAGTTTAAGGGGTTTTACAATAATAGTGCATGAAAAGTTTAGGAATTTCAGTCACTTCTTACATACTCCATACGTTTTCACTGGCTCAAAAGGAAGTGAACAATTGATAGACAAGGAGGTTCGTGGTCCGCTGTGGCCAGTTACTTCATTATTTCATGACAAATTAGGGAGATAAAGGGTATGGAATGTCGCATTTGTATTTGGTCGCTGTTCTTGGTAACACTCAATGTGGGGTCCAAAGTCAATGCAGGTTAAAGAGATGAACATTAGGTAGAAGAAAAGCCAAACCATCAGGGATAGGAAAGACTTTAGGAATGGCCAGATGGAAAATCTGGTATTATTACTGTCTACATTAAAATCATTTTAGGTAACTAGGATGTTTATAAAATAAAAAAAATGACGTTGCGAACATCAAAACTTCACATCTGTTACCTCTCCAACAAACAGCATCCTAGATCTTACCCTCATTGACATCAGAAAGAATAATTTGGGGTGCAGTGTGTATTTGCTTTCACACCTAAATATTCAGCCAAGAATTAGGTGTTATATTTTTTTATTATTATTATTATTATTATTATTATTATTATTATTATTATTGTTATGTCTCCCTATATACATCACAGCTCTGCTTACATCATTGGGTATTCCACTTACTTGCTTTGAAATTGAACTCTCCTTAATATTGTTGATCTCTACGTAAGATCTAAAACAAAAATATCAAAGATTACAAGAGTCTGCAGCTGGAGAGTTACTTCCCACTCTGTAACTTGAGCAGAGTTTCTTATATACAACTTCACTGAAAATACAGGGACCAAAGAAACAATGTCAGATCTTCAATTAAATTAGAGTAGCGCCAACCCAAGATGTATAATCACACTGACAAGATAGGGTGGCAGAAGCAAGATGTTTAATTTTCTGCTTCCTGCTTTCAGTGCGGCTGGGTATTTCTGATGCAGAGTGTCATCTGGAGAGGAAAGGAAACTTAGAACATGCAATAATTGCGGCAAGAAGTCATCCTGCCCCTTGTCTTGTTATCACATCAAAGTCATATGTAAATAGGCATCAAAAAAATTACTTCAACAGCAAAATAAGAGAGAAAGATGGAAAGTAACACTGACAACAGAAAAGTGACTTTGTAGCAGAAGAGTCTGTGTTCAGTGATACATCTCTGTACGCTGCTTTGTGCCTGCCACTTTGTATTAAATTAGAAGGAAAGCCAAACTGGAGGTTTGACCCTGAATTGCAGAACAAGCAAGCTGCTTCTATTAGAAGTTACAATATACATGGTTTCCAGTTATTCACCACTATGGAAATAATCAAGAGATTCATATATTGATCTTGCACAAAATATACAGGATATTATTGATAAAAGAAAGAACTTTCATGGTATTATGTGCCCTGTAGATCAGTATCTAGTGAGATCCATCACCCATCTAGTGAGATACACCCAATTAACAACATAGTGTTACCCCCTCCTCCCCTCCAGTGTAATCTATAAGTAGCTCACAGACAAAATAGTAAAATTGGTTTACAGTTACACAAGTTATCTATTGTGGTGCTTTTTGTTAAATGTTTCCGGTTTTACCTTCAGGTGCATACCTGTATATGAAAAACTTTTTCGGGGTTACCTACTGTAGAGCAAGAAAAGTAAAACTGTCCTCGTAAAAACCACGGACACTCTAAATTAATGCCGGCTACTTTAAGTGATTGACCTTGTGCTTTGTTTAAAGTAATAGAAAATGCAAGTCAGATTGGCAACTGCAGACGCTTAAAATTGAAGGGCATGTCGCTTGGTAGCAAAGGAATATGCGGAATGAAAACTTTTGCTCCCTTAGAGTTTCCCATAAGAACAGTGGCTTTAATAACATTGGGCATGAGACTCTTAAGGGGATTCTATAATTAAAACTCAATTTTATGTCCCTAACATGTAGGAATAGCCTTAACAAAGAAGTTCTCTGTGCCGCCGTTCTGTAGAAATCCCGTTTTTTGTCGGTATGCAAATGAGTTATCTCGCAGCACTGGAGGCGGGCCCCAGCGCTCAAACAACGCCAGAAGAAGACACAAAGAGAGCCCGTTTCTGAAAAAGATGGAGGCGGCACTGGAGAGTTCTCTTGCAGCATTGGGGTCGCTGAAAAAGGAACCCATTGAATTCAATGGGAGGCGGGTTTTTTTAGCCATATTTTGACACAGATTCTGTGTCAAAATCTGGACCAAAAAAACCCCATCTGAATCCAGCCTAAGTGATAATGCAGACAGCGCTAGATTAAACAGCAATCCTAATGCTGAATGAGTATAAAAAAGTATTTAGTCAGTCACCAATAGTGCAAGTTCCACCACTTAAAAAGATGAGAGGCATCTGTAATTTACATCATAGGTAGACCTCAACTATGAGAGACAAAATGAGAAAACAAATCCAGAAAATCACATTGTCTGATTTTGTAAGAATTTATTTGCAAATTATGGTGGAAAATAAGTATTTGGTCACCTACAAACAAGCAAGATTTCTGGCTCTCACAGACCTGTAACTTCTTCTTTAAGAGTCTCCTCTTTCCTCCACTCATTACCTGTAGTAATGGCACCTGTTTAAACTTGTTATCAGTATAAAAAGACACCTGTGCACACCCTCAAACAGTCAGACTCCAAACTCCACTATGGTGAAGACCAAAGAGCTGTCAAAGGACACCAGAAACAAAATTGTAGCCCTGCACCAGGTTGGGAAGACTGAATCTGCAATAGGCAACCAGCTTGGATTGAAGAAATCAACTGTGGGAGCAATATTTAGAAAATGGAAGACATACAAGACCACTGATAATCTCCCTCGATCTTGGGCTCCACGCAAAATCTCACCCCGTGGGGTCAAAATGATCACAAGAACGGTGAGCAAAAATCCCAGAACCACGCGGGGGGACCTAGTGAATGAACTGCAGAGAGCTGGGACCAATGTTACAAAGCCTACCATCAGTAACACACTACGCCGCCAGGGACTCAGATCCTGCAGTGCCAGACGTGTCCCACTGCTTAAGCCAGTACATGTCCGGGCCCGTCTGAAGTTTGCTAGAGAGCATTTGGATGATCCAGAAGAGTATTGGGAGAATATTCTATGGTCTGATGAAACCAAACTGGAACTGTTTGGTAGAAACACAACTTTTCGTGTTTGGAGGAAAAAGAATACTGAGTTGCATCCATCAAACACCATATCTACTGTAAAGCATGGGGGTGGAAACATCATGCTTTGGGGCTGTTTCTCTGCAAAGGGGCCAGGACGACTGATCCAGGTACATGAAAGAATGAATGGGGCCATGTATCGTGAGATTTTGAGTGCAAACCTCCTTCCATCAGCAAGGGCATTGAAGATGAAACGTGGCTGGGTCTTTCAACATGACAATGATCCAAAGCACACCGCCAGGGCAATGAAGGAGTGGCTTTGTAAGAAGCATTTCAAGGTCCTGGAGTGGCCTAGCCAGTCTCCAGATATCAACCCTATAGAAAACCTTTGGAGGGAGTTGAAAGTCCGTGTTGTCAAGCGACAGCCCCAAAACATCACTGCTCTAGAGGAGATCTGCATGGAGGAATGGGCCAACATACCACCAACAGTGTGTGCCAACCTTGTGAAGACTTACAATAAACGTTTGACCTCTGTCATTGCCAACAAAGGATATATAACAAAGTATTGAGATGAAATTTTGTTACTGACCAAATACTTATTTTCCACCATAATTTGCAAATAAATTCTTACAAAATCAGACAATGTGATTTTCTGGATTTGTTTTCTCATTTTGTCTCTCATAGTTGAGGTCTACCTATGATGTAAATTACAGACACCTCTCATCTTTTTAAGTGGTGGAACTTGCACTATTGGTGACTGACTAAATACTTTTTTGCCTCACTGTGTGTATATATATATATATATATATATATATATATATATATAAAAAACTCAAATTCTGTAGTAGTCTGCTCTATACAAATCCACAGTTCTCGCCCAATTTGGGTGAAATTTGGCACTATTGGTGACTGATTAAATACTTTTTTGCCCCACTGTATCTATCTATCTATCTATCTATCTATCTATCTATCTATATTTTATTTATATAGCGCCAACATATTCTACAGCACTGTACACTTAGTACTGTAGTTAATCTGATTGTCTAGGGTAGAGCATTCCAGAGAAGTGGTGCAACTCGGGAGAAGTCTTGTATACGAGCGTGTTGCAGATTTGTGTTTGTCCATTGTATACAATTGAGCCATACTGTATATGTAGAACAGATAATGCATGGCAGTGCCGTGTATCAGACCCTCACAGATCTGGTATCTTTAAGATGTCCTGAAAATCTGAACATGTGGCAGATTTATCCCAGGCACTGATGGTGGATGCTAAATCTAATGCATCTTTAGATTTTCTGCTCTCTTTAGATTGCCACTTTCTAGTCGGCTCAATCTTTGAGCCAGAATTTAGCAGTACTATTTTGGCACATCTTGGAGCATTTAAGCCACACTCCCTTTTTCTGAAGAGCCACACCCACATGTCTAACAAGCTGGAAATTGTTTAGCTTAAACTAGGTTCCAAGATGTGCCAAGATGTGATTTTTACATTTACGTGAGGTTCTAGTCGTAACCACAATAGTAAATCTTAAAGACGAGAAGGTGTCATGGTTGGATCTACATTTCTCTACTTTTTCCAGCTGAACACCTCCAGAATGCACAAAATTTGTTTTGTTGATTTGCTTTCTGGGAAGTGACATATTTGCCTTCTAGTCATCTTAACAGATCCCTGCATTGTAGGAACTGAGATAAGCTTACTGACTGTCCCAGTCATAACTAGCAAAATTATGAATACAGTTCCGGCCTATAATACAGGCCAATAAGATTTTATGTAGCTTGTAATTCAGATTAATCTTATGCATAAACTAACATACCGTATATACTCGAGTATATATACAGTTTTTGTGCTGAAAAAGTCCCCCTCGACTTATACTCGAGTCAAACGCAGGGGGGATATTGTTATATACATTCCAGACACTGTATTGTTTGCACGGTGTAGGTTGCACTCACATTCTACTGCAGTTGTTCCAGGGAGAGAAGGTTGTCCAGCCAGAAGGTCCACGGAGAGTGCAGCGGGATGCCCTCACTCTGCGGCTCCTGCGGCAGCTCCAGGCTGGTGATGGTTCAGGTGCAGCTGCTTCTCGCTCTCCGCCTTCAGCTGCTGCTGGTCTGGACCCATGGGAAGCGCCATCTTCCTGTGTACCCTGCCAGCATCGTCACTAACTGTGCAGAGAGTCAGCAGTTTCGGAAGATGGCGCTCCGCGCGGGTCCTGACCTTGCCGCCAAAACTGCTGACGCTCTGCGCAGTTAAGTGATGATGTTGGCGGGGTCCACAGGAAGATGGCGCTTCCCGTGGGTCCGGGCTGGCGGGAGCTGAAAGCAGAGAGTGATGAGCAGCTGCACTTGAACCATCACCGGCCTGGAGCTGCCGCAGGGGCCGGACAGTGAGGGCATCCTGCTGCACTCCCCGTGGACCTTCTGGCTGGACAACCTTCTCTCCATGGAACAAATGCAGCAGAATGTAAGTACAACCTACACCGTGCAAACAATACAGTGCCTGGAGTGTATATAACAATATCCCCTCCCCCTCTTTGAAATGAATAGTAAGAGTGATCTTTCAACTATTTATCCTCTATCCATAGGATAGGGGATAAATACTAGATTAATGTTGATGGAGGGTTGAGATTTGGGGTGCAGTAGGTGCTGGGGAAAGGGGGGTGTTTTGGTTGTCTGTCTTCCCTTTTCCTGAGCTTAAAGGGGCAGACCCCCCACCACCACCACCACCACTTGGAATTCAGTCTGACTACAGCCAGGCTGAATATAGGGTATCTGCAGTGCTCCTATTCTGTTGGGAAGTGGGTAATAGCTGAATTCCAAGTGGGGGGAAGAACCCCAGTCCACAAGCTCAGGGAAGGGGCAGACAGACAACCAAAACACCACCTCCCCTTCCCCAGCACGCAGCGACTACTGCACCCAAAACTCCGGCCATTTTGATTTTTGAAATTTTCCAGTAGTTGCTGCATTCCTCCCCCCCCCCTCCCCAGGCTTATACTCGAGTCAATCCCAGTTTTTTGTGGTAAAATTAGGGGCCTCGGCTTATATTTGGGTCGGCTTATACTCGAGTATATACGGTAGTGTTCAATGATGGAGATACAGTACATTTCTTTAAAAAAAAAAATAGTTCAACTTTTTAGAAACTTTCTATTTGCAAGCAGTTTAATTGCACATGTCTGCGATAGGGAGGCCAATGGGAATCAGCAGCGCTCGGAGTTGGCTCCAGGAATACAGGCCCTCGGGGAGTATTTAAAGTGAGGTACATGTTGGGCATATTTCACTGTAGCATTTCTAAGCAAAGCGCGCATCTAAATGTACAATCAATACAGTCCTCGGAGAATTATCTGCTACAAAACAAACTAAAGTGTTTATTTATTGCTGTGTACTGCACACGCCGCTCCTGTTTTACTGCTTGCAAAGGGAGAGCGAAACTGTGCAAACAAAACGTGCAGGATTCCAGGTCAGGTGAGAGAGATTAACCTGTAAAATGGTATTTATTTCATTATTTCTATCACCAGATTTTAGGAATAAATAAATCAGACGACACAACAGAGTTATTATTAATGTAGAGCAGAGACTGTGGCGAAGAGCGGATTTTTCCATTGCCATTTATAGAAGGTAGAGGAGTGTAGGCGACAGATGCTCGGAGATCTGGAATGATCTATTATTAATAGCATTTCTGAGAAGTTTCTTGCGCTTCCTTATAAACTGTCTGAAATACGCAAATGGGGCCATATAACTTCTTCAGAAACAAATGTGCGCTTCTGAGAAGTCGACATTCCAAAAACTTTGTCTCAACAAAAACTTTTAAAAATAAAAAAGGTGAATGTATGAAAACTGATAGAATTGGTTTTTGGCTGACAAAAGAAAGACTGAAATTTTCATACATTATACATCAGAAATCAATAATGGACTTTCACTCTTTTCTACCGCTATAATACCCTGTAGCTCGCTCTGCTCTCCTAATATACACATCATAGACACGACAGTTACACTCAACATAAGCCAACATGACATTAAAAAATTAGAAGCTGTTTCAAAAGTTTTGTGTATATTGTTCACCTTCAAATATATTGATCACCCCTCCCCCACTATAGACTATTTTGAAGTTTAAAACACACCACTTCCAACATGAGTTTGTTGTGGTCTGAATAATTCTGTTCCAAATTGAATATGCTCCAATTGTTCTGAAAAGTCATATATGACATTCTGTTGTCGTAGGATTGTATCCAACTACATACCACCTCTTAAACACCAAGCCATCATTGGTAATGCCAAAGAGGCAGCAACATATAGCATATAGATACGGGTATATGGACGGTAGTCAAAGGTAGCAAACAGCCTATTTGAAGTGTCACTGCACTCTGTGATTCATTATGATTTTTCAATTAAAAATGGATAATTACCTATTTTTGGGGTACATATTGATGCCAGTATACACACAATGGTATGGTAAAAAGAAATGACTACAAGCAGTCTGAGAATTATTAGTAGTAAAGGCACCATGGCAGTAACACGGATGCTAAGGAAATGGAATGTGACATACACTATCCTTGTCTGTTCCCCTCCCGTCTCCGCTCCTCCCGTCCTGTCCCCACACTTCCTGTCCCCTCCCCTCACTACACCCCTCCCCATCCTACTTACCTCACTTCCTGTCGAAACCAATGGTAGCATGATCAGTGTTTTGTGAGTGGCTCCAGCATATCTTGTTTGGGCATAGCGGAGCCAGCACGCATGCCTCAAAGGGATACCATTTACATGTACTTTATTCCATTGGCTAAGCAAAATAATGAGGCATCATTGAACTTGTAGGAAACGAACCACAGGAACCACAGGAATGTAAACAAATGCAGAGGATACCAGGAGCTCGCCAAGAACCCCAGAAATAACTCAAAACACTGCTAAAGGTATTTGGTTGGATTTATTAACCTATTGATAGCACTAACCAACCTTTTTTGCCTAGAAAACACCTTTTAAGGGTGAGCCCCTGTCTGAGCCCTGAGCTCCTTTGCTTTCGCTATTCTTTCCATATGCATTCCACCATTTTAGCCAGGTGATTCTACACAAACAGCAAAAAGTTTGGCTTTGTTCAACTTTTCTAGGTAAATCAGTTCTATTCTTAAACTGTAAAATGCTGTTTAAAGGTGGAAATTTCTACTGAAATCTACTCTATGCCTGATAATGAGATGTTTTTGACAGATTTCTTCAGATATTCAGGTGTGTTATTTTCGGTAAGAGGTTTAGATTCTTACACCCTGATGAAGTATGTGACAAGCAATGATTCCCAGTTTTGAAGAGACCTTGGCAGGAGAGGCCATTTTCTCCCCAGCTTAACTCGCATACACCGCAGCATCATTGAAATCTCCTACAGCTGATCAGGCAGTTGCCATAGAAATTTCACATTACACTTTGCAATAAGAGTCTCTTCCGCTTGCTTTACTGACAATGAAAATGCTGGGCAGATAGGACTATGATATTGCTGGCCCATACTTACAAACACATTAGAGTCCAGATTTTTATACTGTTTCATTATTTCTGTCTCATAAACCAAGACACAATGGCAGAGAAGGATCCAAGCCTGAGATCTAATGGCGGCTGTAAATGTCCTATAAACTGGGATCTTGGTATGAATCCTATGCTATAAAACAGCTCCACCAACCTGAATAGCTTGCATCACCGTTGCAATAAAAGCCACTTTGCTTGACATTGGACTGGAACAAAATATTATTTCCCACCAATACATAGTGACCAACATTTCCAAACACCTTCCACAGTAACAGAACTGGAAATTCTCAATACAAAAAGCTCCCTATATGATAGGATCCCGGAGATGAGGGCATAAAAGAGGACAAATCATATCATTTAAAGGGACTGTCCATGACATTGTACTATACAGATACTTGTATTCTATAGTAGCCAGGAGAGGGGCTGCAATCTCAGTCCTGTTCAAGTGAAGAGATTACTTTTGTTGGCCATTACACAGTGTACAGAGCTGTATAGTTCTGGTATATTTGGGCTCTGGCAGCAGATGATGATAGGTGTGCAGAGAGTTGGGCCTCTTAATACAATTGGTACAAGAAATTACTTTAAGGCAGTGGATACTAATAGTTGTTTGCTATATACTAGTAGTCATCTTCCTCTGTGGCTAAAGATTGCGCCATATGGGGAAATTTACATATTCACAAAAATTGTACCAATAAAGAAGATGTCACTAACAAGCTCAAGATGTAGTGAGAAGAAATCTCCAGGGGTGTCATTGGAGATGCCTACAGAAGGACATTATCATTGACACATGGAGATGATATGCAAATATGCAAAAGAAAGCATAAATCACCAAATGACCGACTGGTGCTTTGTTACAGTGTTTGTACACCAAACCTATGCTATGGCCCTTATAAATTAATGCCACCAGAATTCACGTGGCATCTAGATGGAAGACTTCAGCCTTCCTGCTGTCGGAGGTCTTTAGGCAGGTTGTGTTGTTTGGATTCATGCCACTATAACTTACAAAAGATCACATTTTGATAAGGTCTCCCTGGATTAATAGATTAATAGACCCTCTCCTTCTGTCTCTACCCCCCTTCCCTCATAGACTGTAAGCCCTTGCGGGCAGGGCCCTCTACCCCACTGTGCCAATCGGTCACTGTTAGTATTATATCTACCTGTATATTCTGTGTATTGTATGTAACCCCCAAATGTAAAGCACCATGGAATTAATGGTGCTATATAAATAATAATAATAATAATAATAATAATAATAATAATAATCTCACGCCCCAGGTCTGTCATATTACGCGCAACTATAACTCCTGGGATGAACTATTTTGGTCTAACGTCGTCTCCTCATGGTCTAATTCCTAATGCTGGAAGCAGAGCTTTCTCAATGACCGTTTCTTTTTATTTTGCCTTTTACCATCCCTGTATTGCTTTTCATTTCTGTAATTTCTCATTTGTTCAATAGTTTATTGTATTGCATAGATCGCTGTTCATGCTGGAATGAAAAGACTTGATTTGTAGCAACTTTATGGTACTACTTATTATCTTCTATTTTGTACTTGACTTCATTTTGAGATATGCAATTCTGTGTTATTAGTATATCATTTCATTTAATAAATACCCTTGAAAATAAATCAGGTAGTGAGGAAACCAAAAAAGATACAGACATGACTTCATAATGACATTTAATATTAGTCGTTCAGAGATTAGAAATGTATTGAATAGACATTGGCCAGTTTTAAGATGCCATCCCGTGTTGAAGGATTTAATCCCAGATGGACTCCCGATTGTCTTTAGACGGGGACAGACCCTAAAAAATATTCTTGTTCCCTCTATACTACAACACCGATTGAGGTTGGAGTATATCAATGTGAAAAATAAGAAATGCTTATGTTGTAAGATAATTCAGCATGATTCCACTACTTTTACATCACGTACAATACTTCTGGGGGACATTCCAAATAAAGCAACATTGAATTTGTACTTTATTTTATGTTATTTCCTTGAACCAATGCACTGGTGGATTATATTAATATGTCGGCAGAACTAGACAGACAATGCTTATTAGGCTGAACAAGCACAGGTCTAATATAAATACAGTGAAGGAAATAAGTATTTGATCCCTTGCTGATTTTGTAAGTTTGCCCTCTGACAAAGACATGAACAGTCTATAATTTTTAGGGTGAGACAAAAATTGAGCTCTTTGGCATGAACTCAACTCACCGTGTTTGGAGGAAGAGAAATGCTGCCTATGACTCAAAGAACACTGTCCCCACTGCCAAGCATGGAGGTGGAAACACTATGTTTTGGGGATGTTTTTCTGCTAATGGCACATGACTACTTCACTGCATCAGTGGCAGAATGGATGGAGCCATGTACTGTAAAATCGTGAGTGACAACCACCTTTCCTCTGCCAGGACATTAAAAATGGGTCATGGCTGAATCTTCCAGCAGGACAATGACCCAAAACATACAGCCAAGGCAAGAAAGGAGTCATTTGTAGGGTGTGTAGTGCACAGTGCAAGGTGTTATAGGGATTAGAGATGAGCGAACAGTAAAATGTTCGAGATTCGATATTCATTTCGAGTAGCCCCTCAATATTCGACTACTCGAATCGAATATCGAACCCTATTATAGTCTATGGGGGGAAAATGCTCGTTTCAGGGGTAGGCAATGTTCGATCAAATTATACTTACCAAATTCCACGAGTGAGGGTCAGGCTGGATACTCCGAGAAGTCTTCTCCGTGCAGAGTCCCCGCGGCATCTTCCGGCTCTGAATTCACTCTGCCAGGCATCGGGCCTGGGCAGAGCCGACTGCACATGTCCGCACTACAAGCGGGCATGCGCAGTCGGCTCTGCCCAGGCCCGATGCCTGGCAGAGTGAATTCAGAGCCGGAAGACGCCGCGGGGAAGCTGCACGGAGAAGATTTCTAAAGGTAGGAGAAGAACCAGCGTTCGTTGGCCGACTGTATAGCATTCAGCCAATCAATGCTGGTTCTGCATCGAACGTTTCCATTCGAATAGCAAGTGGTACTCGATCGAGTACGAGTATTTCGAATACCGTAGTATTCGATTGAATACCTACTCGATCGAATACTACTCGCTCATCTCTAATAGGGATATATCCCTTCCTGGCTATATACATGAAGGTAGACTTTCTTGGCTGCCCCACCGCTAAGCCACCATTCATCTTTCCACAGTTACTAGGGAATGATTGTTCCTCTTATCTATCACTGGCGATGGATACACACTTCAAGGCAGGTTATTATTTCCTTTGCCTGCCAACTCCATTGTCCACATCACATGACCACAGCAACCATGACATCATGTGGTAATGAGTGTCCCATAATGATCAGGTATGGACGCATCTCTCTATCTATCTATCTATCTATCTATCTATCTATCTATCTATCTAAGAAATTACACAAGATGCATATATAAATACAGTATACTGTAAGTAAGAGATGCTAGATGACAGGCATTAGTGACAACCATTACAGTGCCCATGGGGCAGTCACACAGCTTGCACACATGTGTAATATTATGGACCGCTGAGCCAACCCTTCTAATACATTTTGTGTCACATTTCACTATGATTCTAACAATCTATTCAGAAATGTGATCTATGCTCCTAATACATTAACCAAAATGAGACTGTTATTCATCACACAACATCTTGACAGGTAGAGCCCAAGTTCAAAGTCCTTTAGCAATGGACTGCACTGTTTATGTCCTGGCGAGAGTATTGTCATGTATCTCCCATCTATAACATTTTCACCGAAAGGCTAGCTATGTTACGATGTAACCCTGATGAATAAAGCACAGATTGTTATCATGCGTCTCGCTTTCATGTGCCTCAGATATGGAATGTGTGAGGATAACTTTCCCAGTAAATTAAATTGCCTATTTCTTTCCTCACGCTGCCATGTTGAATAAAAATCTTAATTCTAGAAGGCCAGACTGCCATAGGAATATCAGCCGGCTCGCCCTGGCACAAATTCCACTTCTGACACTGTAATCATTGCAAGGTTATGAACCCAGTCCCACCATGAAATTGAATTGCCGCACATATTGATGTCTCTACATTGAGATGAAAGTATGAACCGTGTGGATCATAAAACCCTGATTTCTTTATGAGTGACACTAGGGACAGGACAGGTTTATGATATCAATGTGTAATGCAGCCGCTCATTTACCATATATCCAAGTTAACATCTAATTAACTGCAATCGTGCTGCTTTATTTATTTTACTCTCATGTAATAATTTTCCCATCAGTGCAGAGCACCTGGCAAAGCAGTGGTTTAAAATAACTCAAAAAAGATGCTTTGGAGATAAAAAGTGGAACGTCTGCAGGGAAAATTACCTTTTTTTATCATTTTGTGTTTTTAATGTAAATAAGAATATACTTTTTTGATCAATGCCCTAAAATATCTCTATAAAGATTACAGATATCAAATGATGCAGGTTCTCTTCATACAGGTAGTTGTATGATAAAGCCACCACTAGGGGAAGCGTGCTAAAAACAGATGATTTATTTATATATTTACAATTATTGAAAAAAAATGTTTATATCCCCAGATCAGTGGCGGAACTGGGAATGGCAGGGCCCCATGGCAAACTTTTGACATGCCCCCCTTGGATTCCTGCACACAGTATTATGCTCCATTGTGGACCAACCACAAACAATTATTATACTCTGGGGTCTTTTTAGACCCCAGAGTATAATAATCGGAAACCCAGGGGAGGATACAAACATAAAAAACACTTTTACTTACCTCTCCCTGGCTCCGGCGTACTCCTCAGTGATGTCGGCCATCTTAAAGGGGCTCTATCAGCAAAATCATGCTGATAGAGCCCCACATATGCGTGAATAGCCTTTAAAAAGCCTTTAATTATGTTAAACACAAAACAAACACTTATTTACACTCACCCTTCCATCGCTCCCTCGCCGCTCCTCTCTCTGACACTCCTCTCACTCCACTGAAAGGTGTAAGCAGGATGTGACATCATCACATCGCGCCTACACACGCTGAAGCCGGGCACAGCATTAAAGCAGGAGCTGAGCTCCGCTCCTGCTTTAATCGCCTGTGTATTCAGCTCATCGGCATCCGACGGAAAATCGGGACAGGCAAGTGCCGGGGGGCCCCAAGAGGCTCTGTGGGCCCCGGCACTTGCCCGACTATACTACAGTGACGCCGGCCCAGGGCACAAAACCGCCCCCCCCCCATTTTTCAATTTGGCCGGGCCCCTGATGCCAGTAGCGGTAATACTGGCCTATCGGCGGCCCTGGATGCTGGTGTCGATGATCCGCCTGCTTCGTCTGCAAATTGCTGCCGTTGATGGTCTGCCTGCTCCGGCATTTCGGCAGCTGTCCTGCTGCTGAACTTGTTACTAACACTGTGCCTGTGATTATTCTGGCATCTCAGCAGCTTGCTGGGACACCATACAATGAGCGTGTTGTTGGTGTTCATGATCCGCCTGCTCTGGTGTTTCAGTAGCTGTCAAGCTGGCCTGCCGCTGAACTCGTTCTTCGCGTTGTGTCCATGATTGTTTCGGCATCTCAGCAGCTCGCTGGGATGCCATATAATGAGTGTGTTGTTGGCATTGATAATCACCCTCAACTCCACTTGAGGAGAACTCTGTTGACTTCTGGCTACCTTGGCAAACCGCCAATTTCGATTAAAGGTGTTTTCCCATCCAGTGTGTCAGCATGTTGCCTGGAGCAGATCAGATAATATGCAAATGTATGTACACAATCCACTGAGGGTTAGTGTGTGTTTACACAGAGAGCTAACAGCCCTGGCTTTATCAGAACCTGAGATAAGGTGCTGCAAGAACAGTTTAATATATTATGTGAAAATAAATTCATAACAGTCGTGAGGCCATGTCATTTACCAGGATAAAAAGTAGCCTATGTTTTAATCGAGCTTACAATCTGTGCCAAATTTAATTCAAATCCGTTTGGCCGTTTTTGCGTGATTAAGGAACAAACATCCAAACTTTCACATTTATAATATTAGTAGGATATATAATCACATCACAACATACATTACTCATAAAGTATAAAAATGTATAAATGAAATATTATCGTACCAAAATACCATACAAACAATGTGTATAAATAAGAGCGGGTTCACACCTGTGCACAATCTCCGCTTTCTGGGTTTCCGTCTTCTGCACGAGAAACTGGACAGGAGACGGAAACCAGGCAGTCAGTGTCCACGAGAGTCTTCTGGTCTCCATGGCGAAACCGTTTTTTTTAACTGGACACAAAGTCCTGTATGTCCGACCAGCAATAAAGCATATAATCCTGCGACCACACTAGCCAGCACCCCATTTATGTTGTAATCATTTTAATTTTATGATCCTGTGCGTTACATTGTTCGTGTTTGGCCTTTTAAGGGCTAGGTTTTTAACAGCAGAGTTTTTAACAGCAGATTTTGACACGGAATCTGCCTCAAAATCCGCTGCCAAAATGGCTCCCATTGACTTCAATGGGAGCAGCTTGCTTTTTTTTCCCTCTAGCTAGTGTAGAAAAAAAGAAGCAACATGCCCCTTCTTCCGCGGCGTCCACGGCACGAGACTGCCTCCCGATTAAGCCCATTCATTCGGGCTTAATCTGGAACTGAATGGGATGCCGATGCACTGCATTCCGTTGCGGCTAGCCACGCGGTATGTTCACATGTGGAATCCATTTTCCACCGTGTAAACATACTTTAATTGTTTTTTAAATGTCTGCAATGTTATATACAAAAATAATACATATTATTAGATAATAATGGATATTGATTTAAAAAAGATGAATTTTGGATTATATTAATTTTGGTATTTTTTGGAACAATTATTGATAGTATTTTGGTGTTCTGGTTTTTAGTATTATGAGACCTGCTACTATATGATCCTGCTGCATCTTCTGAGCATGAGAGAGACATTTGCAGAATGGATGCTGCACTACATTCTGTGCACTGTCTATAGCAGAATTTATAACAAATTAGAACGGATGAAAATTAGAGATCGTGCCTGCGAAGAGGAAAACTGGCAAACATGCACTGGACTATAAGACGCACCCAGGTTTTAGAGGAGAAAAATAGGGGAAAATAAATTTCAGGCAAAAAATGGTAAAATATTTAAAGGGGTTGGCCACCCTTAAGCTGAAAAAACCAAAGTGCCCCAGGCAACTTAGAAAGATGGTTATAGGACAAATGTGCTGTAAAAATTAAATTTATTTTACCTGTTCCCCATTAAAATGAGATATTGCAGTGTGAGCTCAGCCGGCCTGTGTGGGCGGGACATCAATAAACTGAAAGTAAAACTCCTGGCCTACATTCCAGGCTGAGGCGCATCACAGCGCTGCCCACACATAGGATGTGATCACACAGCTTCATTCACCTCAGCACCTCTGGCTAGCAGAATGCGCTCACAATAGCTGTCACTGTCACAACACTGGGCTGAATCCTAGGGGTCCTGCACAACTAATAGCCGCTGAGGGCCGCTATGATTCATCCAATTTGAATGGAGCCCCAAAACACCTTCTTTAGTGCTAAATTCAATAAAATGCCACCAAACACCATCGATTACAATAGGGTTGTGACTAAATACTATTCTCAGTAAGGACCTGGTCCTTATCACTTATAGTATTAGCCGCCTCAGTGTGATCTATTTCCCATTACTGGTCAGGACCTTTTTCCCCTCTAGTGGTCAGAATCTGAACTGAAGTAGTATTTAGCCAGCTCACAGTAAAATGGCCAAATCCCCTACTCCAGAAGGACCAAGTCCTCACCAGTGACTCATACATGTACATATATACAGTATATACACAGCCAGGTCCTTACCAGTCCAAATTCCAGAGAAGAGTCCAAATTTTTATGACCCACCCCCCCCCTTGCAAGATATAGTAAATGAAATTCCCGGCACTCTAAGGGTGCATTCACACTGAGTAAATGCTAGCTTATTCTGAACGTAAAACACGTTCAGAATAAGCGGCGTCTAAAGCAGCTCCATTCATTTCTATGGGAGCGGGGATACGAGCACTTCCCATAGAAATGAATGGGCTGCTTCTTTCACTCCGTGCAGTCCCATTGAAGTGAATGGGGAGTGCCGGCGTGTACGCTCCGGCATGAGCAGAGCTTGCCGTATACGCCGGCACTCCCCATTCACTTCAATGGGACTGCACGGAGTGAAAGAAGCAGCCCATTCATTTCTATGGGGAGCGCTCGTATCCCCGCTCCCATAGAAATGAATGGAGCTGCTTTAGACGCCGCTTATTCTGAACGTGTTTTACGTTCAGAATAAGCTAGCGTTTACTCAGTGTGAATTCACCCTAAGTATGCTTCCAAAGTGAAATTTTATTCCGACAAATAAACGTTTCGGTCTACAAGACCTTCCTCAGTGTGTCGGTAGGAAGCCAAACAAAATGGATAGGGAGTCCTGGTGGATGAGTGCCCAGGACTCCCTATCCATTTTGTTTGGCTTCCTATACCTCCTTCTTCCTACCGACACACTGAGGAAGGTCTTGTAGACCGAAACGTTTATTTTCCGGAATAAAATTTCACTTTGGAAGCATACTTAGAGTGCCGGGAATTTCATTTACTATATCATGATGGCCGTGAGACGCCATTTACGAGCAGCCTAATCACCGAGTGACGGTTCATTATTCATAAGATATACGCCCCCTTGCAAGATACCCACAGGGGAGGGGATAACCCCTGTAAGTCTACCCCCGCACTACTAGCAGTTATTTCACCAATAGCCATATATTTCCTGTGCACCCCCAGACAAGCATTCTATATCTTTCTAGTGCACCCCCATAGTGTTAATAAGCACTCCACAGCTCAGAACACTCCAAACAAGTTTCACACAGCTCCCCATGTGTCTTTTATGGCCAAAGCCCAATGTGGTGGTAAAAGCACGGCAAAAACTGCAGCATATTCCAGAGTTTCTTTGTGCCTCTCATGCAAACCTAAGGCTTAGTTCAAACGTAAATAACGTGCGGCTTATTCTGGCACCGGAAAAAACACTTCCTAATTAGGAAGTGTTTTTTGGGACCTTGGCCCACTTTTTGTGGAGTTTTTTCTTTTTTTGTAAAAACCGCTTCCAACAAGGCCAGGCGGTTTTCCCATCCCTTAAAAAAGAACGGGCTGCAAGAAATGCATTGTGTTTTTACCGCACTTTTTTTTTGTAAAAAAACGTACGTTTTGTGCTTCCCATTCACTTCTATTGCTTTCTTCAGGCGGAAAACACCTGAAGAAAGGTCATGTCGCTTTTTTTTTCATCTAGCGTAAAAAAAAACAAAAAAACAAGCCCTCTGCATAGACTATCATTGTATGGAGGCGGATTATAATGTGGATTCTGCAGTCAAAATCCGCCTCCATGTTCCCGTGTGAACTAGCCCTAACACAGATATGAAAGATTCCTCCATTCTTCATGAGCCTCTTGTGCATCGCCAACCCCCCCCCCACCTTCCTGAATGTAACTTCAGTGCAAGGAGCACACACACAACCACCCCCCAGCTCTCCACGTGCCTCTCTACTATGCACCCCACATCTCTCCCCCCACAGTACACACTACACCCCACATCTCTCCACCTCCACACTACAACACGCACCTGACAACTCCCATAGTACACCATGCACCCAAGATATCCCCCCCACAGTACTCCATGCACCCTACATCTCTCACCCCCACTACACAATGCACCCCAAATCTGCCCCCCACAGTACACTGTGCACCCCATATCTCTCCCCATTAGACAATGCACCCCACATTATACAATACACCCCACATCTCTCCACCTCCACACTACAACATGCATCCTACAACTCTTACCCCATAGTACACCATGCACCTACATCTCTCAGCTCCACTACACAATACAGTCCAGATCTCTCCCCCAGATTTGTCCTGCCCTCCACACCATGCACCCTACATCTCACCCACACTACACAGTGCAGCCCACATCTTTCACATCCCCACAATACACCAGGCACCTCACATCTCTGCATGTTCCTCCACTGCAATGGCATACAACTTTATTACATGTGCAAGGACCTTCCTGCAATCACAGACACGCCTACCCAGTAACAAGAATAGAGAGTCATGTGACTGTGACGTCATAAGGTCCTTGCTGAGTAGTGAAAGACCAGGCAGAAGAGCAGAGCAGGCACAGACACGTGACATGGTCAAGCTGGGTCATATGCCCCTCCATGTCATGAGCTCAGTGGTCAGAGGAGGAGTGTCAGAGAGCCGGCAGAGCCAGGGAAGCAGGGGGCGTGGCCTCAAAAATAAAGGGACAGGTGCAGAATTAAAAATGAATGTCTATGAGAAAGTTTATTATTTATCTTTGGGCTACACATTACACACTGTTAGTTAGAAAGTGGCCAACCCCTTTAATGTATGGGAGTTGTAGTTTTGGAACAGCTGCAAGGCCACATTGACAGGCGTTTTTTTTGTGGGGCCAGGTGTACTTTTTAGTTATACCATTTTGGGAAATGTTTATTGCTTAGATTACCTTTTATTTAATTCAGAGGCAAAACAGAGAGAAAAACCTGGCGGTTTAGCACTTTTGATTTTGACGTTCACTGTACATAAAAATATTAGTAGACCGGGCACTGTCAGACACAGGGATACCTAATGTGTATGTTTCACAATAATGTTATACTTTTATATGTATTCTAGCGAAAGGAGGTGAACTTTTATTTATTTTATTTTTTATTATATTTTTTTTAAGTGTTTTTATTTTTTTTACTATTTTATTATCCCCCGCCTAGGGGGCTTGAACCTGCAATCATTTGATTGCAAGTCCCATAGACGGCAATACAAGTGTATTGCCGTCTATGGGAGATTCTATACATTACTATCGCGGAGTGTCATAGACCCAGCCGCGATAGTAATATATAGCTATGACAGGCCTGGGAGCCTTCATTAGGCTCCCGGCTGTCATCGGAACAGGTCGGCTCCTGCGGCCTCGCCGTGCAGGAGCCGGCCTGCATCACTAAAGGTATGGGGCCGGTGGGGACCGGCCCCGGGGCTAACTAACTGCCGGGACCTGCGGAGGAGGAGCGGATTTACAGCATGGCCGCGCTACTGCCACCCCTGGTTTTCTTCAGCGGCAGGAGCGTGGCAGTCTGCAGGCCCCGGCAGCTAAGACAGTCCCCGGCATCTGCTGTAATAGACCGGCAGATGCCGGGGAGTGTCTTAGCTGCCGGGGCCTGCAGATTGTCACGCTCCTGCCGCTGCAGAAAACCAGCGGTGGCAGTAGCGCGGCCATGCTGCAAATCCGCTCCTCCCCCCACATTCAGACTATAAGACGCACCCTCATTTTCCTCCGAAATTTGGGGGGGGAAAAGTGTGTCTTATAGTCCGAAAAATACGGACTATAATGGCTCAGAATAGTGCTATCTAGGTATTCTTTAAATACACTTTAAATGCAAGTAGCACATTTATATTTCACGCTCTACTTTGTAGTTTTTAAAGTTAAAATAGCAGAAAAACCTCAGGCGTTTCCTGAAGGAATTATTGTGAACAAAATATTCCCATCTCCCATTCAGGAAGCTGCAGTCGTCTTTAAAATAGGTGTTAGTTCATATGCAGATCACACAGACAGCAAGTGAAATATGTCACTCACTAGACACTAATACATCTGCATTGTCTAATAGACTGCTCATGAAATTAATAGGACCATAACTGCCTTATTAATCACCTGCACTCACATCGCAAGTAATCCAGGAAGGATGCTTTATTATCTGCTTATGAGTAGTACGTAAATCCCAAACTCACGGCCACTGAAGAAGAGACTTGGAGTCCTGGCTTCTAGAATAATATGTATGAACGTTTTACACTCCTATATAAAGTTGAGTCGCTCTGTAATTACGTAACATTACTTACCTGCACTCATCCATTTAAAAGTTTTTGAAAAAGATTTACATTTAAACATAGACATATAAGTATACAATCATGGCCGTAGCTGTCGGCACTCCTGAAATTTTCACAGAAAATTAAGTGTTTCTCCCAGAAAATTATTAAAATTAAACATGTTTTGTTATACACATGTTTATTTCCTTTGTTGGTATTGGAGAAACACAAAAAAAAAACTGAGAAAAAAACCCAAAATTATATAATTTCATGTAAAACTCCAAAAATGGGCCAGACAAAATTACTGGCACCCTCAGCTTAATATTTGGTTGCATCACCCTTTGAAAAAAATAACTGAAATCAATAACTTTCTATAACCATTAGAGATGAATGGACGCAGCCGGCATGCAGGGGGTTAAGCGGCAGGACAGGCAGCGTGCCGGCTGCATCCATTCATTTCTATGGGTGCATGCTATTCGAAACTGCCGATTCAAATAGTACTCACTCATCTCTAATAACCATCAAAACAAGCTTCTTACATCTCTCTTCTTGGAAGTCTCTTCTTTTGAAACTGCTCCAGGTCTCCAGATGTGAAGGGCGCCTTCTCCCAACAGCAATTTTAAGCTCTCTCGACAGGTGTTCAATAGGATTTAGAACCAGACTCATTGTTGGTCACTTCAGAACTCTTTGTTTCCAACCACTTTTGGGTATTCTTTGAGGTATGTTTGGAATCATTGTCCTGCTGGAAGTCACATGACTTAGGACGCAAACCCAGATTTCTGACACTGGGCCCTACATTACAACCTAAAATCCTTTGGTAATACTTGGGTGCTCTTTGAGGTATGTTTGAAGTCATTGTTCTGCTGGAAGTCCCATGACATAGGATACAAACCCAGCTTTCTGACATTGGGCCCTACATTACGACCTATAATCCTTTTGTAACATCTCTGCCTGTTCGGGCCTCTGCGCCACCCTCTGCTCGCATGCTGCGGCGCCGGAGGCGTGTGCAGTTTGACAATCTGCTTAAGGTTTTTAGTTGCACTGTGTGAACACGGCTCTAGTCCTTAATTGGATTTGCACCACACCCGTCTTCTGCCAAGGTTGCCTCTGTTCATTAAGTGGTTAATCTGTCTTGCCTGTGATTGACAGCTTTCTTCCTGTCAGGTTCTGGGCGGGTTCTTCCTTCCCTATTTAGTCTTGGCTCACAGTCACACTGGTGCCGGTTATTGCCCTAGCTTTCTGGTTTTTCTTGCTGTTATATTACTTGTATGCTAATCCTTGACCTCTGGCTTTCCTACTGACTATTCTCTTGACTCCGATTTGGCACTGCATCGCTCTTTTGTTACCGAACCCTGGCTACCTGACCTCCCTTTGTTATTGTACGTCTTGTCTGCGTTTTGTGTTTCACGTATTCAGGGAGGGATTGTCTTCGTGGTTGTCGCCTATTACTTAGGATAGGGTCTGGCAATAGGAAGGGCAAGCGGGGGGGCTTCAGTTTAGGGCTCACTGTCCCTTGTGCCCCTCCCTCCAGGGTTCACCAACAGCTTCTGGGGAATTATCTGGCTATTCCCTAACAGAATAACCGGCCTGAAAAAACCTACATCCATTCCTTCCCTACTGATAGCATGGATCCTATCCAGTGCCTTGCAGCAAAGTTGGAGGGATTGACAGGCCTGGTAGCTGACCCTAACTGAGGCTGCTGCACCATCCCCAGCTGTTTTGGCCCCTTATAAGGTCAAGATGTTACTCCCGGACCGTTTCTCAGGGGACCGTGCAAAATTTGAAACTTTCAGGGAGTCTTGTCGCCTGTACTTCCGTGTTAATCCACATGCTACTCAGGCCCAAATGGTGGGAGTGGTTATATCTCTTTTACAGGGGGACCCACAAGCTTGGGCCCTTAAACTCCCTGCTGAGGCTGAGGAGTGGGTTGATCTGGAAAAAATTTTTAAGTCCCTGGGCTCTATCTATGCTGAGCCAGACCACATTGCGCTTGCGGAATCGCAACTCCTCACTATGCGGCAGGGAAAACGCTCTGCAGAGGAGTATTGCTCTGAGTTCCGTAAGTACAGTGTAACGGCAGGTTGGTGTGAGTCCGCGCTAAAGGCTCACTTTAAACAAGGGCTATGTGATCGTGTTAAGGAGCTCTGGGTTGGTCACCCAGATCCCCCGACTCTTGAGAAGGCCATGACTTTAGCGGTCCGTATTGACCGTAAGATTCGGGAAAATTTAAAAGAGACAGTAGGGCCTGTTGCTTCCAAGTTTTCTGTCTCTTCCTCTCTCTCCTCTGATAAACCTACCTTTCCTCCCATCACTTCTGGTGAGGAACCCATGCAACTGGGAGCTATGGACGCCAAGACACGACGAGAGCATCGTCTCAGGAATAACCTGTGCCTGTACTGTGGTTCCTCTGGTCATGTCATCCGAGACTGCTCTATCAGACCCTTGTCACCAGTGAAAAAACTTCAGTGCCTGAGTGGTAATGAGAAGAACCACTCAGGCAACCAGGTATTTGGTGGAAATAACAATAAGATGATGTTATCTGTGTCTCTGTCCTCTGGGGACAGATCTGTTTCTGGCAAGGCCCTAGTAGACTCTGGGTCTGCAGCAAATTTTATTAAATATTCAGTTGTTGAATCTTTGGGCATTGAGCTTTTGCCACTTGACACACCTATGTCTGTTGCTGGAGCGGATTCTACTCCACTGGCCAGGGGTAAAGTCAGTTTTAAAACCCCCTTGATTTCTTTGCAAGTGGGTTCTTCACATTCAGAGGTCATAAGCCTTTTTGTTATGGAGAATCTCTCTGCTGATGTTATTTTGGGGTTCCCCTGGCTGAAGCTCCATAACCCTATTTTGGATTGGGGTAAAAAGGAGTTGGTAAAGTGGGGAGATCAGTGCTCATCCCACTGTATTGCTTTACATTCTGTTGATTGTGTCAGTGAGGAGAAGGTCTCAGCTACTAAAAGTTGGGAACGCCCCTCTGGTATTAAAACCTGGTGGTATCAGAAGCGCCAGGTGAATAAAAAATGTTTGCCTGGTTCTCAAGCATCTGTGGTTCAAGCAGAACCAAAATACAAGGCAGGGAAAACTCAGAATCCCTCTAGAACTGGTTTGTCTGGTGAGGGTCCGGTGGCCCCTCATAAAAGGGGGGGTACTGTAACATCTCTGCCTGTTCGGGCCTCTGCGCCACCCTCTGCTCGCATGCTGCAGCGCCGGAGGCGTGTGCAGTTTGACAATCTGCTTAAGGTTTTTAGTTGCACTGTGTGAACACGGCTCTAGTCCTTAATTGGATTTGCACCACACCCGTCTTCTGCCAAGGTTGCCTCTGTTCATTAAGTGGTTAATCTGTCTTGCCTGTGATTGACAGCTTTCTTCCTGTCAGGTTCTGGGCGGGTTCTTCCTTCCCTATTTAGTCTTGGCTCACAGTCACACTGGTGCCGGTTATTGCCCTAGCTTTCTGGTTTTTCTTGCTGTTATATTACTTGTATGCTAATCCTTGACCTCTGGCTTTCCTACTGACTATTCTCTTGACTCCGATTTGGCACTGCATCGCTCTTTTGTTACCGAACCCTGGCTACCTGACCTCCCTTTGTTGTTGTACGTCTTGTCTGCGTTTTGTGTTTCACGTATTCAGGGAGGGATTGTCTTCATGGTTGTCGCCTATTACTTAGGATAGGGTCTGGCAATAGGAAGGGCAAGCGGGGGGCTTCAGTTTAGGGCTCACTGTCCCTTGTGCCCCTCCCTCCAGGGTTCACCAACAGCTTCTGGGGAATTATCTGGCTATTCCCTAACACCTTTGCTATTCTTCAGATTTCATTATGTCCTGCACACAGCCAAGGCACCCAGAGCCAGAGGCAGCAAAACAACCCCAGAACTTCTTTGAACCTCCACCATATTTGACTATTTTTATTGATTCTTTTATTTGTAGTCCTCATTCTTTTTCGGTAAACAATAGAATGATGTGCTTTACCAAAGATCTTTACCTTGGTTTCATCTGTCCACAAAATGTTTTCCTGGAAAGGTTTTAGCTAACTCACATACATTTTGGAAATTGCAGTCTAGCTTTTTTTATGTCTCTGTGTCAGCAGTGGGAGTTCTCCTGGGTCTCCTGCCATAGTGTATTATCTCATTTCTCATGTGGACGCAGAGTTAGCGCTGATACTGATGCACCCTGAGCCTGCAGGATAGCTTGAATTTCTTTGGAACTTGATTGGGGCTGCTTATCCACCATCCAGAACTTTTCTTCCATCTATGTTCAGGGAGATTAGTTACAGTGCCATGGGTTGTAAACTTTTTTAATTATGTTGCACACTGTTCCTTTCATCAAGATCTCTGGAGATGGACTTGTAACCTTGAGATTGTTGATATTTTCCACAATTTTGGTTCTTACGTTTCAGACAGTTCACTTCTCCTCTTTCTGTACTTCATACTGTACTTCATATAGACACACAATGCAAATTTTGAGTCAACTTCTCTCCTTTTTATCTGGTTTCAGGTGTGATTTTTTAAATTGCCCACACCTGTTCCTTGCCACAGGTTAGTTTGAACAAGTGTTACATGCTTGCAATAAAGCTATTTACCCACAATTTTGAAAAGGTGCCAACAATATTGTCTAGACCATTTTTGGATTTTTGTGTAGAATTATATCCAATTTGCCTTTTTTGGGGGTTTTTTTGTGTTCCAATACACACAAATGAATTAAATGTGTGTATAACAAAACAGGTGTAAGTACAATAATTTGTGGGAGTAATACTTCATTTCCTGGAAAAATTCAGGGGTGCCAACACTCACTGCCCTGTATATGCGAACAGCATTGACTGGATGCATCATACAGGCTCAAGGTTAGCTGTATCTTCAAGACTCAGTGTCCAGTAAAGAGCTTCAACATGTGTACATAAGGTAGAATAATGGGATACCTGAAAATGACCTGCACAATTACAAGACATAGCAGCAGAAGTAGCCCTCACCGTGCATGAGGTTTAGCTCTACATTATGATATTCCTAGGAATATAACAAATGCAGCAGATGACACAGTGAGATTTCTCTGCTTCCAGATGGAGTGGCCGATGTAATGACAAATGCTGGAGAACGTCTGGCTGCTGATAGGGAGCATGCTGCTAATGCGTTAATTGGTGCTTAGTCTAAACAGCTCATTAGAAAGGCTGATCCCCAGGCACATTTCTGCAGTCTGTGTGACCCAGGAATGACGGCCAAGGAACAGGTCCAGCACAGGCTCTAATTAACAAGCTTGGGTCATACGAGATGTCTCTGGGATTACTGACACGTAAGTTAGAAGAGATGACTCTTGTCACAAGCAGGCAGCAAAAGTCTGTCCGGTCAGTCATTAGACCAAAGAAAACAAATGCTGGCAGCCGAGACATCTGTGCCTCCCACACAGTATTTTCATTAAGCCGGGCTACATTGAAAGCTTGCGGCCTAATTCCTTGTTTGACCTCAATGCGCCAGGCCCAGAAAAAGAAGAGACTTGTCTATGGCAGAGGATGGCACAGTGAATAGATAATAATAACATGCATATAATTTCATCATCATACCGATAGCCGCCACAATAACCACTGTCCTCTGTAAGAAATACAATTGGGGGAACTAATTAACCCATCTTTACCAGTTCTTGCTCCAAAGATGCATCACTTTGTTCCTTTGTCCCGCTCCACTTTTTTTTTTTTTTTTTTTTTTTTTAGAAAAGTGAGCAGAGCCAAATCCAGAAGTAGGTTAACCCTTTAAGTATGCAGGGTAGTTTCAATATTAATGCTCGGTGACTTTTTTCATACTTTTTTATTTTTCTATCGACATAGCTATGTGAGGGCTTATTCTTTGCATGATGACTTCTACTTTTATTGGGCACTGTTTTGGGGTACATATAATGTTTTAATCAGCTTTTATTAACATTTTTGTGGGGTCAGTATGAACCCCACACACACACACACACACACACACACAATTTTATCTCTATTTTGTGCATTTTGTACTTACCATGTTCTCTCTTTATTAAATTTGACAACAGGTCATTACATTTACAGCAATACCATATACGTATATACTCGAGTATAAGCCTAGTTTTTCAGCACAGTTTTTGTGCTAAAAAGCCCCCCCCCCCCCGGTTTATACTCGAGTTTTTTTTTTTTTTGTTTTTTTTTTTGGGGGGGAGTGTCTATGACCAGCCGCAATAGTAATGTATAGAATCTCCCATAACATAGTGAAAAAAAAAAGCTTTAAAACAAATATAATTAAAAAAAATAAAATAAAAGTTCTAAATCCCTCCTTTCCCTAAAATACATATAGAAGTAGAAAATGACTGTGAAACACAAACACATTAGGTATCCCTGTGTCTGACAGTGTCCGGTCTACTGAATATAGGGTATCTGCAGTGCTCCTGTTCCATCGGGAAGGGGTTAATAGGAGCATTGCAGATATCCTATATTCAGCCAGGCTGAATTCCAAGTGGGGGAAAAAAAACCCCCAGTCCTTAAGCTCAGGGAAGGGGCAGACAGACAACCAAAACACCCTCTCCCCTTCCCCTTCCCCAGCATCTACTGCACCCAAAAACTCCGACAATTTTCCAGTAGCTGCTGCATTTCCCCCCTAGGCTTACATTCGAGTCAATATGTTTTCCCATTTTTTTGTAGTAAAATTAGGGGTCTCGGCTTATATTCGGGTCGGCTTATACTCGAGTATTTACGATATATATATATATATATATATATATATATATATATATATATATATATATATATATCTTTTGTTGTTTTGCTCTGTTTACTAACAAAGTGTAATTTTTTGAAAAATAACAATTTTCCTGGGATCACCGTATTCTGACCTCTATAAATGTTTAGCTGAAAGAAATAAGGGTACTTTATTTGTGGGGCATGCAGTTTTTATTGGTAACAATTTTTTCTGTGTATGGCTTTTTCATTGATTTTTATTGCTATTTTTGGGGAGAAATGAGGCGACGAAAATACATTAAACTTGAGCATTGTGGTATATATTTTTCTTCCGGCATTTATGTATGAAATAAATAATGCTGTTTTTGGATTGTTCTTTGGCAAACCACCTGGATGCCTTGTTTGCTATTGATTTGGGGGTTTATTTACTGACTTTGGGTCCCAAGTCCCAGCTATGTAATACAGCCAAGACCCAGAAGTAATGGCGCAGGCCCATCATCTATGTCCATGGCATTACAGCACCATAGTATTATTAAAGAGAATAAAAACTCAATGCATGTCATATCTTAGGGGCACATACACACAAGACAAATGTGCTTTGGAAAATCTACAGTATGTACAGTCCTATGAAAAAGTTTGGGCACCCCTATTAATCTTAATCATTTTTAGTTCTAAATATTTTGGTGTTTATAACAGCCATTTCAGTTTGATATATCTAATAACTGATGGACACAGTAATATTTCAGGATTGAAATGAGGTTTATTGTACTAACAGAAAATGTGCAATATGCATTAAACCAAAATTTGAACCGGTGCAAAAGTATGGGCACCTCAACAGAAAAGTGACATTAATATTTAGTAGATCCTCCTTTTGCAAAGATAACAGCCTCTAGTCGCTTCCTGTAGCTTTTAATCAGTTCCTGGATCCTGGATAAAGGTATTTTGGACAAACAATTCAAGTTCAGTTAAGTTAGATGGTCGCCGAGCATGGACAGCCCGCTTCAAATCAACCCACAGATGTTCAATGATATTCAGGTCTGGGGACTGGGATGGCCATTCCAGAACATTGTCATTGTTCCTCTGCATGAATGCCTGAGGATTTGGAGCGGTGTTTTGGATCATTGTCTTGCTGAAATATCCATCCCCGGCGTAACTTCAACTTCGTCACTGATTCTTGAACATTATTCTCAAGAATCTGCTGATACTGAGTGGAATCCATGCGACTCTCAACTTTAACAAGATTCCCGATGCCGGCATTGGACACACAGCCACAAAGCATGATGGAACCTCCACCAAATTTTACAGTGGGTAGCATGTGTTTTTCTTGGAATGCTGTTTCTTTTTGGACGCCATGCATAACGCCTTTTTTTTTATAACCAAACAACTCAATTTTTGTTTCCAAAATGAAGCTGCCTTGTCCAAATGTGCTTTTTCATACCTCAGGCAACTCTATTTGTGGCGTATGTGCAGAAATGGCTTCTTTCTCATCACTCTCCCATACAGCTTCTATTTGTGTAAAGTGCGCTGTATAGTTGACCGATGCACAGTGACACCATCTGCAGCAAGATGATGCTGCAGCTCTTTGGAGGTGGTCTGTGGATTGTCCTTGACTGTTCTCACCATTCTTCTTCTCTGCCTTTCTGATATTTTTCTTGGCCTGCCACTTCTGGGCTTAACAAGAACTGTCCCTGTGGTCTTCCATTTCCTTACTATGTTCCTCACAGTGGAAACTGACAGGTTAAATCTCTGAGACAACTTTTTGTATCCTTCCCCTGAACAACTATGTTGAACAATCTTTGTTTTCAGATCATTTGAGAGTTGTTTTGAGTAGCCCATGATGCCACTCTTCAGAGGAGATTCAAATAGGAGATCAACTTGCAATTGGCCACCTTAAATACCTTTTCTTATGATTGGATACATCTGGCTATGAAGTTCAAAGCTCACTGAGGTTACAAAACCAATTTTGTGCTTCAGTAAGTCAGTAAAAAGTAGTTAGGGGAATTCAAATCAATAAAATGATAAGGGTGCCCATACTTTTGCACCGGTCAAATTTTGGTTTAATGCATATTGCACATTTTCTGTTAATACAATAAACCTCATTTCAATCCTGAAATATTACTGTGTCCATCAGTTATTAGATATATCAAACAAATGGCTGTTGCAAACACCAAAATATTTAGAACAAAAAATGATTAAGATTAATAGGGGTGCCCAAACTTTTTCATAGGACTGTATATACTCTTAATGTCCCATAAGAAAGCCATGAGGAAGGGGCTCCACGCCCTGAAACCCGTAGGCTTTTCATGGATCAGGACTTTTTCCCTCTGTAATGGATGGTTACTTTTTTATTGATGCACAATAAAAGTAATTTTTATTTTTTTTTTCTTACTGGATTACTGTCAGAGTTTCTGCTGGAACTAATTTTTATCTTGGAAGCATACTCTTAATGTCTTGCTACATAAAATTACTTGATATAAAAGGAATCTGTCACCTCCCCCAAGTGTACTCAGTTGTCACCACCATGGTACAGAGCACATTACAGAGATAAACAACATACTTTTCTTTTGGATGTCACTTTGGTAGATCTGGACACAAATAACTTTGAATTATTATACAAATGAGGAAGTTGGTGCGTTGGGGGCGGGCCTTCAGCCCTGGGTGCACTGCTTGTGCTGTTAAGGTAGGAAGGGTGATGTCATAGCACAGGAAGGATCAACAAGCAGGAGATAGTAGGGTTCTGAGAGGCATGAGTAGTGCTTCAGGGAACTGAAGGCCCGCCCCCAGTGCACCAACTGCCTCATTTGCATAATAAATGAAAGTTGTTTTTCTATACATCTACAAAAGTGACTTATAATGTTATTTATCTCTGTAATGTGCTGTACGCCATGGTGGTGACAATTGAGTATGCTTGGGGAATGTGACACACTCCCTTTAAAGGTGAGGAGATCCAGAATATTTAAGGAAAAAAGTGTCAGAATTAATGATAATTTTAGTTTGGTTTAATGTGCTGGAAAAGTCACTTTTATGAAAAAAGCCAAGCGTGCCTTATTCAATCTTAATTGTTGTCAATGTAGAGTCCCGTCTAGCGTGGCATATCTGCATTATTTGGATGCCTCTGCTTCAGTGCCAGTGATGAATGACTGCAGATGAAGGACTGTCACCTCAAAGGCAATGTCTTATACATCAAACTAGGACAACACTCACTCATTATCCCTAGTGCTTGCAAACCTGCTCTGATGTCTGAGGATGCTGGATGCCTTTAGATAATGCTCTACTTCATTGTAATGTATTAAATAAACAGGACGTGTACAGCCTTACTGGATGAGTTATACTGTATGTTCAGCCTTTACATTACATTGAGATATATAGTTTACTATACATTTTACTAGAATGATGCAATATGCCACAACATTGATTTATCTGGGTCTGTTTAATATTCCTTCTAATCCAACACAACTGTAACATCTCTGCCTGTTCAGGTCACTGCGCCACCCTCTGCTCGCATGTGGCGGTGCAAGAGGTGTGTGCAGTTTAGTTCCTCTGTGTTAATTGTGTGAACATGGCTCTAGTTCTTTAATTGAATTTGCACCACACCTGTCTTCTGCCCTTGTTGCCTCTTCCATGAAGTAGTTAATTTGGTCTTGCCCTGTGATTGACAGCCTGTCTTCCTGTCTGTTCCAGGGTGGGTTCACCCTCCCCTATTTAGTCTTGGCTCACAGTCACACTGGTGCCGGTTATTGCCTCTTGCTTGCTGGCTTTCTCTTGCTGTTTAATTACTTGTATTCTAATCCTTGACCTCTGGCTTTCCCTACTGACTATTCTTTTGGACTTGGATTTAGCACTGCATTGCTCGAATGTTACTGAACCCTGGCTAGCTCCTCCCCCTTGTTGTTGTTTGTCTTGCCTTTTTTTGTGTCACATATATAGGAAGGGATCGTCTTCGAGTTGCCGCCTATTACATAGGATAGGGCCTGGCAAGAGGAAGGGACAGTGGGGGGCTTCAGCTTAGGGCTCATTGTCTCTTGTGCCCCTTCCTCCAGGGTTCTCCAGCAGCTACTGGAGAATTGTCATCTAAGAAATTCCCTAACAACAGCTCATTTACAGGCTGAGGCACCCACAAATGTCATAGTGACTACACATTGGGGCCCAGGAGCAGAAAATTTAACCCCCTTCATCCTGCAGACTTTTTTTTTCGATTTTCGTTTTTGACTCCCCGCTTAATATTTGCAGGACAAATTGTGCTTTGTAATGGCACCATTACAATGTACTGGGAAGCTGGCATAAAAATCAGAATGGGGTGATCTGGAGTAAAACTGCGTTTGCGCGATTTTGTTATGGGCTTTATTTTTATGGAATTCACTGTGCAGCCAAGATTACATGTCACCTGTATTCTATTGGTTGGTACGATTCTGAACATACAAAATTTATATAGTTTTATATACATGTTAATATCTTATAAAAATGTGTGTCTCAGCTTGCCTTGGCTTCGGTCTCAGCTCTAGATACCCAGGCAAAATAGTGATTTATATGAAAATGGAGCTTCAAAGCGGAATAACAGACATATTTGGAAACTGTGGCATCACCTCCACATAGCACTGGGATTAGGTTTATAACTAATTGAACCCTTGTTCACATCTGCATTGGTATTCTGTCCATGGGGACCCCCCGAAATGGAATACCGAACACAACTGCAAGCGGTGTGCCAGTGAAAGCACACGGACCCCATAGACTATAATGGGGTTCGTATGCTTGCCGCCAGATCTCCTCATGGAACATGCAGAGAGGAAAGTAGTTCACAATCTATGTTCCTGTCCGCATGATTTGTGCGGGCATAGCGTGGCAAGCACATGGACCCTATTATAGTTTATGGGGTCCGTGTGCTTTTACTGCACTGCACTTGCAATTGCATTTGGTATTCCGTTTGGGGGTCTCCATGCGGACTCCCCCAGATGGAATACCAACGCAGATGTGAACGAGGGGTTACTGCTGACAGACTCAGAGTTTTTCTCATATTGCTGGATGCTCTTTTCTCTTGTTCATATATTTGACCTTAACCTAGGGTTTTTTCCTGTAGCTTATGAGGTATTCCATCTGATCCTTTGTTGATTTATTTATTGAGCTGTGAGGCATTTTCCTGTTTCTTCGCTAATCAATGCGGTTAGTTTTGCTGCCTGATATACTATTTAGGTTCTCTAGTGTTAGAGGGGCAGTTTCAGACAGGAGCAGGCAAGGGGCGTGATTCTATGCTCTGACATTGTCCACCTCTGATTGGAGCTCAGACTCACACCCCTTGTCTACTCCTGTCTGACACTGCCCACCTGACAGTACAGAGTCTAAATAGCATATCACGCACCAAAACTAACTGATTGCTCAGGAATGGTGGGGACTAGAGAAAAAATTGCTATGCTGGAATCAGTGGAGTGGTATCTGGTGACAGAACTGGAGTTGGTGTAAGTTGTGAAAGGTCTTCTTTATGCATGAAAGTCAGGAAGAATAAGGGCTAGTTCACACGTGAGTAATAAGGGGAGGTTTTTGACAGCGGATTTCGCGTCCAAAACCTCCCCTTATAATGGTGGTCTATGGAGACCGCCGGGCTTCTTTTCTCCGCTAGCGGCGAAAAGAAAGGACATGTCCTTTCTTCAGGCGGAAGCCGCGCAGGCTCAGCCGCGCGGCTTCCGCCCCCGGCAGCTCCCTCCTATGTCGGCTCATTCATTTGAGCCGACAGCAGAGGGTTAAGCCGCGACAGCGATGGTCGCGGCAGGCGGGTTTTGACAAGAGAGAGACGCGGCTCACCGCATCTCTCTCCGTGTCAAAACCTGCGCGGGCAGTTCACGTGTGAACTAGCCCTAAAGGAACAGTTACATAAATAGTCAACAGAGCGCGAATCAGACATTATGGCTTTATTATTATTCTCCATTCTGACTAACAAATAACAAATTTCTTTGCCAATTCTTTTAGCCCATGCCTGTCTCTGTAGAATACAACACAGTGGGAACAAACCTCTGCATGTAAAGAATCCTATCAATATGTATAGTGGATCCCTGCATAAGTCAATCACATTGCCAGGCGTTTAAAGCAATCATGACCCAATCTCTGGAGAGAACAGAATCAACTTTTCAACATGAGCTGTCAATGTGAAGTGAAATGAACCTGCACACCTGGAATAGACAGACATCACCAATCACTTAGTCAGAGCTGTTTTACCGGATCCAAATTCCACTAATATTGATCTAGCAATGTCTTTTCCAGATGAGATTGTTACAGTCCTGCTACATCATATACTGGTATTAAGTGTGTTGAGTGATCAGCAGAATAACAACTAAGTAGACCAAATATAAACAGCCTACATGGGTTAACAAAAACTAGAGTCACTGGAGTAACTATAGGGGGAACAGTGGTCACAGCTGCAACTAGGCCCATAAACTAGGGTCATGCTCACCACACTTACAATGATGAAATAGAGGAGTATTCTATTATTGGACGTATTAAAACGTAATCTTTATTAATACCATTTAAAAGATCTAGAAAAACAAAATAATTCACCCAGGTGATAAACCCACCACTAAAGAAAACTAATGTGCTGGGGTATAGAATGTAGTTTTTATGCTTGTATACCCATGCTACAAAAAATATCATATATCGCCAGTCACACCTTATTTAGACCATATAATTAGAGATGAGCGAACAGTAAAATGTTCGAGGTTCGATATTCATTTCGAGTAGCCCCTCAATATTCGACTACTCGAATCGAATATCGAACCCTATTATACTCTATGGGGGGAAAATGCTCGTTTCAGGGGTAGGCAACGTTCGATCAAATTATACTTACCAAGTCCACGAGTGAGGGTCGGGCTGGATCCTCCGAGAAGTCTTCTCCTTGCAGCATCCCCGCGGCATCTTCCGGCTCTGAATTCACTCTGACAGGCTAAATAAGGATAAAAGCCACTAAAAAACCTTTGCGTGACTTTAAGAAAAAGCTAGTCACCTATCATGTTACAAGTGACCTATCTCATCTAAAGTATAGTGCAAGTTGATGCTCTATTTGCCACTTTGTAACGAGCACACACTTAATAAGGTAGAGATGTATATCCTTGTATGGACATTAGAACCTCTAATCTCATTCTTCCAGGTTCCTCAATTAAATACCCCCTATCCTTACATGGGAGGATAGGCAGGGAACGATCTATGACGAGATGTTATCCTGCTATGTATTATGAGCCTCGGTCTGAGCATGCGCGGCTGGAAGCCCCTAGCCTGTACGCTCCACCGATACACATTAGCTGGGTTGGATCACAGCGATTGGACGGGAGACGTCATTAATGGGCGGGGCTTTCACTTTAAACAGTGGCACTTCCCGCGGCCCCTTATGGCCATGTATTAGTGCCAATTGGGCTGTGGGAGAGTGAACTTCTTGATATACCTAACCATGGAATTGAATTTTTAGGTGGTTAGCTCACTCTTCGTAATATGCCTCTGATGAAATCACTAGACCTTGCGGTACTAGAAACGCGTTAGCTTTATCTTGTTAGGCAGTCAATTCCATCAGTTAGTGAATGGTAGAAATCGCTTGTAATGGAATTACGGTAATACATATATTTAATTGAGGAACCTGGAAGAATGAGATTAGAGGTTCTAATGTCCATACAAGGATATACATCTCTACCTTATTACGTGTGTGCTCGTTACAAAGTGGCAAATAGAGCATCAACTTGCACTATACTGTAGATGAGCTAGGTCACTTGTTAGAGATGAGCGAACAGTGTTCTATCGAACACATGTTCGATCGGATATCAGGGTGTTCGCCATGTTCGAATCGAATCGAACACCACGTGGTAAAGTGCGCCAAAATTCGATTCCCCTCCCACCTTCCCTGGCGCCTTTTTTGCACCAATAACAGCGCAGGGTAGGTGGGACAGGAACTACGACACCGGGGGCATTGAAAAAAATTGGAAAAAGTCATTGGCTGCCGAAATCAGGTGACCTCCATTTTAGACGAATAGTGGATTTCAAATCCGGGTCATATGAGAATGTGAACTTTGTGACTATGAGACAGGGATAGCTGTACAGGCAGGGATAGCTAGGGATAACCTTTATTTAGGGGGGAATGTTATTAAAAATAACTTTTTGGGGCTCTATCGGGTGTGTAATTGTGATTTTTGTGAGATAAACTTTTTCCCATAGGGATGCATTGGCCAGCGCTGATTGGCCGAATTCCGTACTCTGGCCAATCAGTGCTGGCCAATGCATTCTATTAGCTTGATGAAGCAGAGTGTGCACAAGGGTTCAAGCGCACCCTCGGCTCTGATGTAGCAGAGCCGAGGCTGCACAAGGGTTCAAGCGCCCCCCCTGGCTCTGATGTAGGAGAGCCGAGGGTGCACTTGAACCCTTGTGCACCCTCAGCTCTGCTACATCAGAGCCGAGGGTGCGCTTGAACCCTTGTGCACACTCTGCTTCATCAAGCTAATAGAATGCATTGGCCAGCGCTGATTGGCCAATGTATTCTATTAGCCTGATGAAGTAGAGCTGAATGTGTGTGCTAAGCACACACATTCAGCTCTACTTCATCGGGCTAATAGAATGCATTGGCCAGCGCTGATTGGCCAGAGTACGGAACTCGACCAATCAGCGCTGGCTCTGCTGGAGGAGGCGGAGTCTAAGATCGCTCCACACCAGTCTCCATTCAGGTCCGACCTTAGACTCCGCCTCCTCCGGCAGAGCCAGCGCTGATTGGCCGAAGGCTGGCCAATGCATTCCTATGCGAATGCAGACTTAGCAGTGCTGAGTCAGTTTTGCTCAACTACACATCTGATGCACACTCGGCACTGCTACATCAGATGTAGCAATCTGATGTAGCAGAGCCGAGGGTGCACTAGAACCCCTGTGCAAACTCAGTTCACGCTAATAGAATGCATTGGCCAGCGCTGATTGGCCAATGCATTCTATTAGCCCGATGAAGTAGAGCTGAATGTGTGTGCTAAGCACACTCATTCAGCACTGCTTCATCACGCCAATACAATGCATTAGCCAGTGCTGATTGGCCAGAGTACGGAATTCGGCCAATCAGCGCTGGCCAATGCATTCTATTAGCCCGATGAAGTAGAGCTGAATGTGTGTGCTAAGCACACACATTCAGCACTGCTTCATCACGCCAATACAATGCATTAGCCAGTGCTGATTGGCCAGAGTACGGAATTCGGCCAATCAGCGCTGGCTCTGCTGGAGGAGGCGGAGTCTAAGGTCGGACCTGAATGGAGACTGGTGTGGAGCGATCTTAGACTCCGCCTCCTCCAGCAGAGCCAGCACTGATTGGCCGAATTCCGTACTCTGGCCAATCAGCGCTGGCCAATGCATTCTATTAGCTTGATGAAGCAGAGTGTGCACAAGGGTTCAAGCGCACCCTCGGCTCTGATGTAGCAGAGCTGAGGCTGCACAAGGGTTCAAGCGCACCCTCGGCTCTGATGTAGGAGAGCCGAGGGTGCACTTGAACCCTTGTGCACCCTCAGCTCTGCTACATCAGAGCCGAGGGTGCGCTTGAACCCTTGTGCACACTCTGCTTCATCAAGCTAATAGAATGCATTGGCCAGCGCTGATTGGCCAATGTATTCTATTAGCCTGATGAAGTAGAGCTGAATGTGTGTGCTAAGCACACACATTCAGCTCTACTTCATCGGGCTAATAGAATGCATTGGCCAGCGCTGATTGGCCAGAGTACGGAACTCGACCAATCAGCGCTGGCTCTGCTGGAGGAGGCGGAGTCTAAGATCGCTCCACACCAGTCTCCATTCAGGTCCGACCTTAGACTCCGCCTCCTCCAGCAGAGCCAGCGCTGATTGGCCGAATTCCGTACTCTGGCCAATCAGCACTGGCTAATGCATTGTATTGGCGTGATGAAGCAGTGCTGAATGTGTGTGCTTAGCACACACATTCAGCTCTACTTCATCGGGCTAATAGAATGCATTGGCCAGCGCTGATTGGCCAGAGTACGGAATTCGGCCAATCAGCGCTGGCTCTGCTGGAGGAGGCGGAGTCTAAGATCGCTCCACACCAGTCTCCATTCAGGTCCGACCTTAGACTCCGCCTCCTCCAGCAGAGCCAGCGCTGATTGGCCGAATTCCGTACTCTGGCCAATCAGCACTGGCTAATGCATTGTATTGGCGTGATGAAGCAGTGCTGAATGTGTGTGCTTAGCACACACATTCAGCTCTACTTCATCGGGCTAATAGAATGCATTGGCCAGCGCTGATTGGCCGAATTCCGTACTCTGGCCAATCAGCACTGGCTAATGCATTGTATTGGCGTGATGAAGCAGTGCTGAATGAGTGTGCTTAGCACACACATTCAGCTCTACTTCATCGGGCTAATAGAATGCATTGGCCAATCAGCGCTGGCCAATGCATTCTATTAGCGTGAACTGAGTTTGCACAGGGGTTCTAGTGCACCCTCGGCTCTGCTACATCAGATTGCTACATCTGATGTAGCAGTGCCGAGTGTGCATCAGATGTGTAGTTGAGCAAAACTGACTCAGCACTGCTAAGTCTGCATTCGCATAGGAATGCATTGGCCAGCCTTCGGCCAATCAGCGCTGGCTCTGCCGGAGGAGGCGGAGTCTAAGGTCGGACCTGAATGGAGACTGGTGTGGAGCTATCTTAGACTCCGCCTCCTCCAGCAGAGCCAGCGCTGATTGGTCGAGTTCCGTACGTTGGCCAATCAGCACTGGCCAATGCATTTCTATGGGGAAAAGTTAGCTTGCGAAAATCGCAAACTGACAGGGATTTCCATGAAATAAAGTGACTTTTATGCCCCCAGACATGCTTCCCCTGCTGTCCCAGTGTCATTCCAGGGTGTTGGTATCATTTCCTGGGGTGTCATAGTGGACTTGGTGACCCTCCAGACACGAATTTGGGTTTCCCCCTTAACGAGTTTATGTTCCCCATAGACTATAATGGGGTTCGAAACCCATTCGAACACTCGAACAGTGAGCGGCTGTTCGAATCGAATTTCGAACCTCGAACATTTTAGTGTTCGCTCATCTCTATCACTTGTAACATGATAGGTGACTAGCTTTTTCTTAAAGTCACGCAAAGGTTTTCTTAGTGGCTTTTACCCTTATTTGAGACTAAAATAGGAGACATCATATGGTCTAAATAAAGTGTGACTGACGGTATATAATATTTTTTTGTGGTATGGGTATACAAACATAAAAATTACATTCATACCCCAGCACATTAGTTTTCTTTAGTGTTGGGTTTATCAACTGGGTGAATTATTTTGTTTTTCTAGATCTTTTAAATGGTATTAATAAAGATTACGTTTTAATACATCCAATAATAGAATACTCCTCTATTTCGTCATAGTATCATATAAGTGGCACGTAAAATCGAACTATGCTCACCACACTTAGGCCAAAGTCCCACTTTGCGGTAACGCAACTTTTTTTGTTGCAGATTTTATTCCGTTATTTTAAAGCCAAAGCCAAGAGTGGATGGGCAGAAACAGGAAATATAAGAACATCCCACATATTTCCTATTCCTTTTGTGGCAATTCTTGGCTTTGGTTCAAAAAACAGCAGCAAAATCTGCAACAAAAAACCTGTGTTTCCGCAAGGTGTAAACTGTATTTACCCAATTCTTCTTACATTGCAGTTTTTAGTTATAGTTACGAGTAGTATATTTCTACTATGTCAGTAAAGCAGAGGTTTTCAATTTTATGCCCATTAGCATACAGGTCATATACATAGTAACATGCGCTACCCATCACCTCAAATATAAACTGCATGCAGTTATTAAGAGAAAAGCCTATGTGTGAACACAACCGCAGGCTGATTAAACTTCATTGATCTCCTTTCTGATTTTCTTTGATGGCTTGCAGTCTGTGAATTGTAAATTTATTACTCCTGCCCTCTGGTGCACTGAAGTGAGACAGGTGAAGATTTATTGGCAATAATGCAAGAAACTCACAGGTAGCGTCTCCCCACTGCATAATTGGACCAGGAGCTGTGTCAAAACGAGGTTATGGCGGCGCTTAGCTTCTCAGAAGGTACAGTCCGGAAGAATCCACTATTCATTGGAAAAAAGAAGAAAAACAAACAAAATCACTCTGGTTATACAGTGTTGTGGTAGCAAAGCAGTGTATTCACAGGGGAAGACAGACACAAAGAAAAATGGGTAACATCCCTGAATACTAGGGGTGCATTAGGTTTCAATGATTGAAATGAATTCAATGTATTTTTATAGGCTTTTACTATTATCTTTTTGACATGTGGTATCATGTGCTCTATCATGTTAACATGAAGACTGTTATACAAGGCTAGGTATTGTGAGTAGATTGCGATATCAGTCATGTGTTTCAGTGTAGTTCTATAGCAGTTTTTTATATGTATATCGTGTACATCAGATACCAGACAACACTGGATACCGGAGCATACTATGCACCTTATACATGTTATTAAGGCCGATGCTTGGGTTGGAAGAGTTGTGAAATGGCTGAAATACTCTGCAAGCAATGCACAATAAAGAAGAATTTGTACGAGGGTCGGTGAGTACCACTTTTCTATAATTTTATGAATAAGATTTATAATGCTCAGCCTTTCTCTGTCAAAAAGGAGAAAATTAACCTTTTAATGCCAACAGTAGTAGCTGGTCAGCATATATACAAGAATTTGACTAAAGAATTGGGAATTTAGTCCCTGATATTATAAAAAGCTACTAATGGACCCCTCTGGTTATTATTTGGTGTAAAGTGCACGGATAACTCTAGCTATACTGAAACCCCTATTAAATAAATAGGAAAAATTTTATCAAATGCTAATTTTTATTACCTTTCTAAGGTAAACAAATAACGTATTTCACTGCTCAGTTGTCCTATTATTATTTTGGGTACTAATTTCCTCCCTTCATGGTCATCACAACATAATGAATTGTTCTTGCAGGAATTTGTATTACATTTAACCATTGGGTCCATTTAATTTCTTTACTTAATTCTAGTAGCCTTCCCTTCCTTCCACTTTTTCTTTTCTCAACTTTAACACTGTACTCCATCCAGTGTTGCCCACAATCTTGGCATAGATGATGCGAGAGATACTTGGGTGTCAAGTGGTCAGCTCCAATTTGATCAAGTTCCATTTTTAGTTGATGGTGTTCATATTATATTGAACCACAAGTCCCCCTACATGGCACAGGCCCCTCATGCAGACTGTATTGTATTCTATAAATGCAGGACATTTTATCCTTAATTTTTTGGAGTAGTCAATTGAACGTTTAGATTTATTTATCCTTTTTTTTTTTTTTTTTTTAGACTAATTTTTGGCTAAAACCCCATGCTTTCATTACATATTTGCTACATTTTTTAATATTTTTTCTTGCCTTATAAAATCTATACTTAAAATGTGAGTCTTTCCGTAGGCAAAATTGACATGCTTCGTTTTTCAAGTCGTAAATACAGAATGAAAAGGAGCTTTACTTTGGACATGCCCCCTTTTCCCCAACAAAAAGCAAAACGGGCGAGGGTAGTATAACATCTGGAAAAATAGGTACAAATTAGAGATGAGCGAACACTGTTTGGAACAGCCGTTCTGAACAGCACGCTCACAGCACGCTCCCATAGAAATGAATGGAAGCGGCCGGCACGTGGGGGGTTAAGCGGCCGTCCGCCAGCAAAGTCTGCATGCCAGGTGCTTCCATTCATTTCTATGGGAGCGTGCTGTTCGGATCGGCTGATCTGAACAGTGTTCGCTCATCTCTAGTACAAATGTGTCCTATATAATATACCTCGGATGCTGGAGCCTCTTAATGATTCTGGTGCATCTTCCACCTGCAGGAGAATGGATTAAGACTGAGGCCCCACTTTGAGGAAATGCAGTTTTTTTTGTTACAGATTTTGTTGCAGTTTTTTTTAGCCAAACCCAGGAGTGGATTGAGCAGTAGGTAGAAGTATAAGACCTTTTTGTATATTTTCTATTCCTTGGCTTTGGCTCAAAAAAACCGCAGCAAAATTTGCAACTAAAAAAGCCGCATTTCCACAATGGGGGGCCATAGCCTAAAACTGTAGTACAGGGCATACTGATGTGCATTAAACATATCAGTCAGTCACCCAAAGTGTTCTTACTTTAACCTACCACTAAATGGGTCCCCTGGTTGGTCATGTGCCTGGCAGATAGGAGAACTAGCGGAAGTCTCTGGTTTATTGAAAATTTAAGAGGGAGTTACCTTCAGGCTCCTATAGACTTACATAGAACAGTGACTACAGTAGGACCCAGCAACTGTAGGACCCAGCAGCACTTGCAAAAATGCTGCTCCTGGCAGATCACGTGACCCCCGGGCCAGAGGGTGGCCGCATCATAGTGGCGCCCATAGCCGTGTATACAGCACTCATTGAGCGCTGTATACACAACGATTGAGATGGCAGGGAAGGGAATAAACCTTCCCTGCCATCTCTCTGGGAGCTCCGGCTGAAGTTACAGCTGGCTCCCAGCTTCAGTAACTGCACGATCTCCGTGCAGCTGCTGTGTTCTGACTGGACGTATCGGTACGTCCTGTCAGAACTAGGCAACCACTTCCCGGACGTATATAGTCTATGGGCGGTCCGGAAGTGGTTAAAGTAAGGAGTCTCTGAGCGAATTACTGCTCTGTTCATTGAGCCTCAGTATGCCATAAAAATGAATAAAAAAATTCCTTGAGTGCTACTTTAATGTATCGCAATAGAAAAAACATTTCTCTGAACTCTTTTTGAGGACAGGATATTGTTTTGGTGACCAAATCTTCTCTTTGTGCAGCAGGATGAAACCATATCACAAATGTTGACTGAAGACAATTTAAGTACACAAATTGCAAGAAAAACCTCGCACCTCTAAATAAGGTTTATAATATCACACTTCCTCTTCAAGACGCTGAGCTATCAATCCCTGTCAACAATCTGTCTTCATCTTGTCTGGCACCATCTGAAAGTTGAGAACAGGCATGCAATATTATATAATAACAACAGTAAACATCTCAGGATCCATCTTAAAGAAACTTTACAAACAAAACAAGGTGGAGACAGAAGGTAATGTGTTAAAGGGATTCTATCATTAGAATCCCAATTTTTTTTTAAGACTAACACGTAGGAATAGCCTTAGGAAAGGCTATTCTTCTCCTACCTTTAGAAGTCTTATCCGCACCACCGTTCGGTAGGTAGCCCGGTTTTCTTCTGTATCCAAATGAGTTTTATCGCAGGGGCGGCCAAACAGCTAGAAAACTCTCGAGCAACGGCCTCTGTCTTCACGAGCATATTGTGTAAGCGGCCACAAAAAAATGGCCACATACATGCACAGTCAGCTCTGCCCAATGGCATAACCGACTGTGTATCCGTGACATTTAAATTCAGACGAAACCATTGGAAGAAGACATCTGAGAGGCATGTTAGAAGAAGACAGAGGCCATCGCTGGAGAGTTGTTACCTTTACCATTGTACTAGTGTATAACACCAACATTCACATCCCATGGTGCCTAAAGGCTGCAGCAACACTTATAGCCTACCATTATTCTGATAAAGGTATCCAGCAAGATTTCTAGATCACTGAATCCTATACTAGCTGACTTTTAGTGTAGATCACATTTAGAATGGTTAAATACAAACACTGCAGTCTTAAAAGCTGAGGCCCTACGTGGCGTTTTACAGTCACTGCAAGGTGGATAGGATTCTAGTAAATCCCATCCACACATTGTGGAAAAATATGTGCAGTAGATACGCTGCAGTTTTGGAAATCACAGCTTGTCAATTATACCTATATAAACGCCTGTAGTTTCCCTATAGATATAATGGAAGCAGAAAGTCTTTCTGTGAAAAGCGCTGTGGGAAAAATTACGATGTGTTGCCATTGTTGATTTTCCCTCAGCACTTTTTTGCTGCGTCCCGATACATGGGGCTTTAGCCTTAAGAGGACTTGTTACCAGGGGCGTAACTTGAATTGGTGCAGTCGCAGCGGGCCCAGGAGCCTTAGGGGGCCCATAAGCACTGGCATCAGTATTGAGATTGCAGCTTCCATCTGGCTGATAAGCAAAGGAGACCCAGAGATTACCCTAACCATACTAAAGTTGATTAAACTCCTTAGCACATGTAACCATCACTATTAAGAATTTGCTCTAGGTATGAGGTAGGGGGCCCCAACAAAATATTACACCAGGGTCCACAAGACTTTAGTTATGCCACTACTTGTTACCTCTCCTGTCTGTATGAGTAAATACTTGAATACTATGAAATAACAATTGTGACGCCTCCTTTCTTAGAACCTTGTGTGCCACTCCTCTATTATTCCTCCTAGAAACGTATGGTTTCCTCCAGTGTGATCCTACATGCTCTGACACTGACCAATCTGTGTACGGACATCCTCCTGCCCCTTTGATAAGGAGAATGGTAACACTCAGTTGTCAATTTATCCAGAAATATCTAATAGGAATATAAGAGATGTGGAACAATACAGAGTTGTTAGGAAAAATACTCCAGAATGGAAGCATTTAGTATTTACTGAAACAGACGTGTCAGGAGAGGTGACAGGTCCTCCTTGGAAGACATTTGCTTTATCAATAAATGTATATTAACAACTGGCAGGATGAATTAGAGGTTAATGACGGCAGCAGAATTTTAGCTATATATCAGTGTAACACACATGAATATACCAGTGCTGTGTATATAATTCATAAAACATGAAATGTCACATATCATATATCCTACAGGCAATACAACAGGGACCACAATTCAGTCATAAAACAAATAGTGAATTGAGCTCAGCAAGACCTAATGAAATGAGTGGGAGATTCCAGCTCTCAGGGCTCAATATTAACACGGTTGTCGTAATGAATATTATTTTCTCCATGGTGCAGTCACTCACAGTCCCTAGCAATGAAAGACAACCCCATTGTGAGAGGTAAGACGCTCCTATTAGAAACACACCACCATCTTTCAGATTCATGAGCAATTGGAGCTATTCACTCTCATACAATTGCCTTTCTGCTTCTATCAATTAATACAGCAATCTTCTCCTTTACTTCCCTGCACAATAGCAATCGGGAAGACAACTATAAAAGCTGCATACTATCATTTCTTCTTTGTTTATGAACGTGGCCGAGTCATCATTTGTCAATATCTGTAATTATACCTGAGAGGTCTAAAGACTAATATCACCAGCAGAGACCTGACAGATCAGAGGCAGCAATAGCCATCAAGGATACAGAATAATAGAAAGGGCAAATGTATTCCACAATTACAGCCATTATAAACAGTAATTCTCATGATCACCATTCTGCAAGTTGTATACAGACATTGTGTACAGAACTACCCTGTAAGTACATTCATTACTGCATTATATTCCTCAACTGCCTTGGAAACAGTATGCACATTTGCGTTATTTTACTATATTAAATTATAATAGAATGTCCGGTGTAAAGAAAACCCACAGCACAAATTACAAGAGGCAGGTGGACTTTGGCCATATTCTGATGTGGCTTCCCGCGTCAGAATCGGGACCAAAATCCACCATCCGCGCCCCGTGTGAACGGGGCCCTAGGCATAGCGTTCATAGTCATAGTCTTAAATACTACACCCACTAGGACTTACATGTACATCCTGGGTTACATGTAGCTAGTGCTGGGTCTGTGGTCACAGACAGATTAAATTGCGGACCATTAACTCCTTAGAGCTAGTTCACACGGGGACATGGACGCTGATTTTGACAGCTGATTTTGCGGCCAAATCAGCCTCCATAAAATGTAGCCCTATGTGAATTGCTAGCTTTTTTTTTCTGCTAGCTTTTTTTATTACTAGCTTTTTTTGCTAGCAGAAAAAGAAGCAACATGACCTTTCTTCAGGCATTTAACGCCTGAAAAAATGAATAGGAGTCTATGGGGCACTGAAAAAACCGCTATCGGTTTTTGGTCGCTTATTTTTGCAGCTGTTTTGGCAAAAACAGCGACTGAAACCGCTAGCGTTTTTTTTATCATGTACTTTTTTGTAATGCAAAAAAAAAGCTTCAAAAAAACAGTGACTGAAAAAGCGTCAAAAACAGCGTCCAATGCAAAAAACAGTGTCCAAAAAAAGCGACGCTGAAAAATCAGTGACAAAATCAGCTAGGCTTTTTTCACGTGTTTTGCCTGTTATGGTTGGTAGTGACCACGACATGACAGATTACTTTCACTAATGTTCCCTTCGCCAGGGGGGCTTTTAAGACTGGTGTACAAAATGTCACTCTTAATAGATCTGCTTCACTGTGTACGCATTTTAGGCGTCATTCACACATCTTTCGTTTACGTATTTGCTCTTTCCATGCTTTTAATAGACAGCATGCAAACACATTAATTTCAAAGTAATTTTTCCCATATCTGTATTAATTTACAGGCCAACCGTGAGTCTGTACAAATAGAAATGAAGAGATGCTCTGTTTTAAGGATCACAGACACCCATCAAAGTCTATGGGTCTACAGAAAAAGTAAATAGCATACGAATGTGATCTGTGTTCTGTCAGTTCTCAATAGACATCGAATACATAAAAAAAACAATAAAAATAAAAAATAAAATAAAAGATCACTAAAAAAATGGTTTGTGAAAATTGGATCAACCATGAAAGGTATACAAACAATTATCATGCACATATCATGCGCATGCGTGTGGATGTGTGAATAAGCTGGAAGATTACTTATCCTGTACTGATCCTGTGTCATAGGCTACAATTATTCCAGAGATACATTCTGATGCATAAGTCTGAAGGCTAAAAAGGGATTCTATCATTAGAATCCCTTTTTCAGGTAGTATCACGTCAGAATAGCCTTAAGAAAGGCTATTCGTCCCCTACCTTTATATTTCTGCTTCTCGTCGCCGTTCCGTTGAGATATTGTTTTTTCCCAGTTTGCAAATGAGTCACTAGGTGCGTTCCCTGTGCTTCCTGAAGACTCTCCAGCAATGCATCAATCTTCTACAGCCGTGCCTCTCCACCGCATCCTATATGTAGTCTTCTTTCGGTGAGCCTGCATTCGGAATCTAAATTCCGCGTATGCGCAGTCAGCTCTGCCATTGGGCTTCGGGCAGAGCCAACTGCGTATATCTGTTCAGCCATTTTACTATGTCCACTTACACGAGTGTAATGTTCCTGTAAGCGGCCACAGTAAAATGGCCAAACAGACATGCACAGTCGGCTCTGCCCGATGGCAGAGCCAACTGCGCATGCGCTGAATTTAGATTCTGGACACAGGCTTGGCCATAGAAGACTACACAAAAGACGCGGTGGAGAAGCACAGCTGTAGAAGATGGAGGCGTCGCTGAAGAGTCTTCAGGCAGCACAGGGGACGCCCCCTATGCTGTCTGGAGACTCATTTGCATACCGAGTAAAAACGGTATATCAACTAAACGGTGGTGCAGAGCAGAAATATAACGGTAGGGGACGAATAGCTTTTCTTAAGACTATTCTGGCGTGATATTAACTGAAAAAGGGATTCTAATGAACACGGTCAGAATCAGCGTGTATAAAGCACATCCCATTCATTTCAATGGGAGCCGGCATACTAGCGCTCCCCATTGAAATGAATGGGCTGCTTTTTACTCTACGAGCGCTCCCATTGAAGTGAATGGGAAGCGCTCACGTGTACGGCTCACCGTGTGAAGGGGCTCGGCGCTCGGCTCAGTCCGAGCTGTACACGCGAGCGCTTCCCATTCACTTCAATGGGAGCGCTTGTAGAGTAAAAAGCAGCCCATTCATTTCAATGGGGAGCGCTCGTATGCCGGCTCCCCATTGAAATGAATGGGATCTGCTTTATACGGGCTGATTCTGACCGTGTTTTAACGTTCAGAATCAGGCAGCGAATCAGTAGTGTGAAGGGGCCCTAAGACACATCAGTGATCCTCTGTGTATAGTGTATTTTTATTATTTTTTATAGTCTGTATTTATACAGTTTTTACAGATATAACAAACACAATTCAGTAGAAAAATAACTCGTCCTCCGGGGACCAAAGTCACCATTACCACTATAAGGACAACAACATGGTGTCTCAGTGGCCAGCACTGCAGCCTTACAACGCTAGAGTCCTGGATTCCACTCTGAGCAAAGACAACATCTGCAAGGAATGGACAGCATAGTCTGTTTGTGTGTACACACTGTCCGCAAAACTGAACAATGAATGCTAGTTTGCAGACCGCGAAATACTCATGGTCAACCAGGCCAACACTGGGAGTCCTAGTTGTACAATAGCTGGATATTCACAGGCGATGCCAATGCTTTAGGGGACGTATTTACACATGAGATGTTTCCTTTCATTGATTGTAAGTCATTCTAGACTGAAACAGCAGCTGAGTATTACTAGTTTGGCTGTACTTTCTGGCTTCTTCTCGGGATTATGTGACTATTTATAAATAATGATTTAACAGAAGAGTCCTGAATAAAAATGATGTTCAGTAATACTTATAACCAAAAAATGCTCTGCTCTTCATGAATGTCAAGTGGCAGCACTTAAAGAGCTAGACAAGCAGCTAAACTTCATGTTACATTCTCAGAAATGTCAAGCACAACGGCACTTTACTACAACTTGAGGCTGCAGGATAGAACGTATTGAGTATATGGAAATATGGAGTCCTCTGGAGAGACAGTAGGAATAAGGAAACGCTTAGTAGTAAATAAAAGTTTCTTACTCATCTCCATTACCAAAGTAGAGAATGTTCCGTAAAGTTTCAATTTGCTTCATTGTTATGTGAAAATACCCAAACCCAAATTCATATACATGCTAAACTAGAAGAGATACAATAATGTATCTTTTCACAAGGGATGAAATCCAACCAACGAGATCTCCCACATGGCGTTTGCTCCTTGTGATTTTGTAGGTTTCCTTCCAAACACCAATAACATACATGTAAGTTATGTGTAGAGATGGGTGAACCTCTGAAGATTCATTTTTTTTTTGGTTTTGGATGGTTCTGGTCTAAAGATTTGTTTTGGATCGGATAAGTTTGGTATGAACTAGAGCTTCAATTGGCTAAAAAAATTATGCATAACAATGTAGGCTTTGCTGCCTCTGGCACTGGACTGCTTGACCGTGTGCATGGCATTATGAAGTCTGAAGACTACCAACAAATTTTGCAGCATAGGGCCCAGTGTGAGAAAGCTGGGTCTCCCTCAGAGGTCATGGGTCTTCCAGCAGGACAATGACCCAAAACACACTTCAAAAAGCACTAGAAAATGGTTTGATAGAAAGCACTGGAGACTTCTAAAGTGGCCAGTAACGAGTCCAGACCTGAATCCCATAGAACACCTGTGGAGAGATCTCAAAATGGCAGTTTGGAGAAGGCCTCCTTCACATCTCAGGGACCTGGAGCAGTTTGCCAAAGAAGAATGGCCTAAAATTTCCAGCAGAGCATTGTAAGAAACTCATTGATGGTTACCGGAAGCGGTTGTTTGCAGTTATTTTGTCTAAAGGTTGTGCTACCAAGTATTAGGCTGAGGGTTCCAATACTTTTGTCCGGCCCATTTTTGGAGGTTTGTGTAAAATGATCAATGATTTGACTTTTGTGTTTTTTCATTGCAAGCAAAATAAATGAAGATATTAATACCAAAGAGTTTGTGCTTGCAATTATTTTCTGGAAGAAACTGAGTATTATCTGACAGAATTGCAGGGGTGCCAATACTTTTGGCCAACACTGTAGCCTGTCTTGGGATAAATGTGCTTACTCATGGTTTTTTATAGGCACATGGTGGTTTCATATAAAAATGTAGCCCTTCTGGGGACTTGTAAGTGAACGAGCCTTGTTTCTTTGACAGAAAAATTATGGCTTTGTGTCTATTTCAAAAGTGATGAAGAAGAAGTGCCTTTCCAAAAATGATCTCTTTATGGACGCAGAATGCAGCACCGACATGACAGTAGTGCACCTTTCCACACACGTATGTTTCCAAGGAGTGACCCATATGGCGATATCAAGCAGAGACAGGTTTGCTACAGAAATAATGATGGCTAGGTATCCTCCATTGTAACTTGCACATGCCATCAGATGGTGAGACACACTGGAATCCACTAAGTGGCACAGCAGCGACTGCACCATCAATAACTTGGCCACGTGCGAATTAAAGTTGTAGACCACTTGGATGACTGGACGTATATTGCTATTTACTGGACGCCCATTCCTTTATGGATGTCTGATGTCATGAAGAAGAAGGAGAAGGAGGAAAAGCAGACATTGATGATAATGACCATGACCATGTGCTAGGCGTGCATGTGGTTTGCCTTCAAAGATGATCATGGGGAGAAGTAATAGGACAGTCTTGCTTCCATTGTCTGCCAATGCCACTGCTAATTCTATTTCACCAAATGAGCTGGTGACGCGATTTCACACCAAATACCCAAGTTTGCCTTAGACCAACCCCAGGCAGTTTTTTTGGATGTTGAGGCTACACATGGGATGGAATAACTATTGCAGCTGCCACCATCCTCTTCCTCTGATGTCATGCTGACCCGTTTGCCAGGCTTTATCTGCATTAGAATCACCATCAGATTCAGTAATGGGATCCCTTTATAGCCTCACAATTCCCATCACTATATTTCCCCCTAGTGCAAACTACCAACACAACTACCCCTTCTACATACCCCTTCTACTATTAACTTCAAGACCTCCAACAGTCAAGTCTTCCTCTATATCCAAAAAACACTGTCTTTTCTCATCCAACTCACCAAGAAGAGGAAATCACACCTCTTGAAAGACAGCATCTTTGCTGAGCAGTACATAGAGGTTTTAGAATAATGATATGCTACCATCTAGACCAGGGGTGCCCAATACGTCGATTGCGATCTACCGGTCGATCGCAAAGGACATATGGGTCGATCGCGGGATGCAGCCAGGGATCCCCGGTGTCTGCTTGTTCACAGTACAGGCTGAGAGTCGACTCTCAGCCTGCGCTGTGAACAAGCACTCCGGACACTTGCAGGCCGGGCAGCAGCAGCTCCGGGGGATGACGCGCTCCCCGCTCTTAGGGATGGAGGGAGCCAGGGTGCTGCTTGTTCACAGCGCAGGCTGAGAGTCATCTCCAGACACTGGCAGGCGGGGCTGCCGCAGCCCCAGCCTGCCAGTGTCCAGAGATAACTTTCAGCCTGCGCTGTGTACAAGCAGACACTGGGGATCCCTGGGCGGCCACAGAACGCCGCTGTCTCCTGCTCTCATGCTCCGCCCGACCCCCGTCCACATGCCTGGCCTCGCTCACGGACACGCCCCGCCCACATGAAGTGGGTAGTAGATCTTTTGCCTTGGTCAGTTTATAAAGTAGCTCACATACTGAAAAAGTGTGAGCACCCCTGATCTAGACAATGTCTCTTTCAAGGAAGTCGATGTACCTTTCAGCTATATTTCATACAATGTTAAACCACATACTCCATTCATCACAACAGCATGGCTTCACACAAGAATTCAGATGTTGAACTGCCTAAAGTCCAGACTTTTCATCAGTAGAAAATATTCGGTACACTATAAAAATCCCCAAAAAGCGACCCAGGACCGTTGAGCAGTTAGAGTCCTTTATCACACTAGAATAAGACAATATTCCTCTTCCAACACTCCAGCAATAATTGTTGTATAGGCTGTATTCTATATATTTTATATCAGTGCCTTTTGTGATGTTCAGCTTAAAAACTGTGCCAGTGTATAATATAGCCTGCAGTCCCTTTATACCATTGTATATTGCTGTTATATAGTGACTGCAGCCTATGTTATGCACTGGGGCAGGTTTACAGCTGAACATTCATTTACCCCTAAAGACTGTCAGATAGATCACTATATTTAACAAGGATAGGAACAGAAAATTATGGAAGTTCAATGCCCTATACCAACAGTGGCTTCCCTGCTTTTATGGAACCATAGCTTCTAGCATTATTGACAGACATCACACCCCAAGGACTCCAGTTTTAGAAATGAATCACTGGGCAGCACTGGTCCTCTACACTTGAGTGACATCTTTTATGCCCTTAAATATGATACTGATCTTGAAATCCAATCAAATGAGATGGGTAGCATAAAGAACTGTGCTGCACACTTTTAATGCAAGTTTTAGTTGAATATACTGATTTCCATGAGACTGTCCAACCATCTAATGTGTCATAGGGAGTGAGTCTATTGACCCTCAATGGCAGATATTGGGGGGGATAAGGATCGGTTTGTTGGCTTTCAACTGCACAATTGGGAAGATACGCTCCTCCCACCCGCTGCATTATGATTGACTGCATGGCCACTGCTATAGGAGAGGTCTCGCCTGGCCCTGTATTTTCACAGTTGTACCATCATTCACACTATTGGTACATAGTACATATTAGACCCTGCCTGGTCCTTGTCACTTTCGCAAAGTAATTCCAACAAAAAGCAATCAATAATAAAACTTAACTTTTAATATGTCAAGCCAGTAAAACTCATGAATATAAACCTTAAAATATAAACTCCACCACAAATGAGACAGAACCTTGGAAAAAAAGCCTTGCCTAAAGTTAGGCTAAACACAATGACTAGAGATGAGAGAGTAGTATTCGATCGAGTAGGTATTCGATAGAATACTTGTTATGGTTCTGTGTATATATATAAATATTTTTTTGTAAACTACAGAACCTCTTAGCTGTAGAACACTACAGCGAGGTCCACAGGCCCAATGGTGGGCGTCTGTATGTCTGAACTCAATGTGAACTACTGCAAAGACACTGCAGCGTGGACTCAATGTGAACTACTGCAAGACACTGCAGCCTGGACTAAATGTGAACTACTGCAAGACACTGCAGGCTGAACTCAATGTGAACAGTGTGTACTGTGCGACATTCCATGTGAACACGGTGCAACTAAAATCCTGCCAGGTGCACCAGTACAAGTGAAACACACATGGCTGCCAAGGGTTAACACTCACCCCAGGCCAGCAAACACACACACTTACCCCTGCGACAGCTAGGGGCCACCACGGAAGTTTTAGAACATTCTCCTGCACACAACTTGGAGTCCCCAGGGGGTTGCATGCTCCGGCACACAGCTTGGAGACATCACACACCCATGCTCTGCACACAGCTTGGAGCCCCCAGGGGGGTTTGCATGCTCTGGCACACAGCTTGGAGACATCACACACCCATGCTCCCGCACACAGCTGGGAGCCATACATGAAGTCAGACAGTACATATAGGCTATCTCAGAGACCATACCTGCCGCAGATCTACAAGCTGGAACGGCGTCTACCGCTCCTAGCCCTGGTGTAGATCTAATGGTTCAGGGTTTACAGGTCCTACCTAACAGCACCGAGATTGAAGCAGAGAAACCCCACACAGAGGCCTAGTCTGAAACCTGCCTGAATACTGGAGCCTATCCCTGACTACTGTCATTCACTCCGTGGACTTTGAGGAAATTTTAGTGGAAGTGTGAGCACCCCACGGGTGTCGGCTCACACTATATATAGGGAAGTCCCCGCCCAATAGGGGCGGTGGTGATGACCTCACTGCTCATGCTCAGTAGGGGAGAAATGGCACTTAGCTTGTGAGCAGCTCAAAAAGTCTGAGCATGCTCAGTAGGGTGAAAGCTGGATGGTTAGACTGACCCACAGGTGGCGCTGTACGCTATGATAGTAACCTGCGGGACCCAATGCTAACAATACTATGGTATTCGAAATACTCGTACTCGTTCGAATACTACTCACTATTCGCAGTAAACATTCGATTCAGAACCAGCATTGATTGGCCGAATGCTATACACTGTATAGCATTCGGCAAATCAATGCTGGTTCTGCAGCAGACTTGTCTTTGCTAGTTGGGAGAGCTGGCAGCTTGCCGTTATGCTGGAGCTTACTTTTTCTCATAGGAATGCATTGACCAGTGTTGATTGGCCGAATGCTATACAGTGTACAGCATTTGGCCAATAAACACTGGTTCTGCCGGAGGCTCGTCTGTGAGGAGGCGGAGTAAAAGATCAGTCCACAGCAGTCTCATTTGTAGTCCGATCTTAAACTCCGCCTCGTCACAGACGATCCTCCAGCAGAAATAGCGTTGATTGGCCGAATGCTGTACACTGTATAGCATTCAACCAATCAACGCTGGTCAATGCATTCCTATGAGAAAAAGTCAGCTTTCGCATAACTGCAAGCTGCCAGCTCTCCCGACTAGCAAGGACGAGCTTGCTGCAGAATCCGCGTTGATTTGCCGAATGCTATACAGTGTATAGCATTTGGCCAATCAGTGCTGGTTCTGCAGGACAAGTAAGGGCCAGTTCACATTAGTGTTTGCCTCCCGTCCGGAAGGAGTCCACAGGAGGCCCCTCCCCCTGAACGGAATATCAGCGCAACTGCAAGCGCTGTGCAGTTAAAGCGCACGGACCCCAGAGACTATAATGGGATCCGTGTGCTTGCTGCGCACTGCCCGCACGAATCATTCAACTTACATAATGTCGCTCTGCAAAGGAGGCCTGGATTGAGAAAAGATAAAATAGTACAGCAAAAACAATACAAGCAGTATGGGGAGTATGGCATAGAAAAGTCATAGATCAAGCCCCCAATTATGCACCTGTTGACTCTTTATACTACATGCACCAATATATATAAATTTATATCTATACTATAAAGGCTAAATTCTAGTACGCCTCTTAATAATTTTACTCTCACTCTGATGTACTACACTTAATAAATCATCCCCTGTGTGTTTAGTGTAACAATTCATATGCTTTCTATCCAAGACTAGACTTAACTATAAAATAAAAGAACAAAAGAGAAAAAAAAACCCTCAAAACTTTGATGTGCCATTGTGGAATGACTTCATCAGTCATGTAATGTTGCTTGGGCAGCCATAGGAAGGAGCATTGATGCAGCAATTATTACTAATACCTTGCTGCGCAGGGTTATAAATCTCTCCTTTGTTAGAATATGGCATGATCAGCAGGCAGCATCCATCCTTGTTACGTGCACACATGACAAATGCAGGAAGAAGTCAGAGCCAAGGAAATACACAGAGGTCCAAACTCAGCAGGGACAGGCATGAGGGGAAGCTAGAAGGGTGAACAGATGCAGCAGAGTTGAGTTTTGCAGTTGGCACATTAATCCATGGTGATTTCTTGTCATATTGTTTATAGTTATCATGACAGTATAGGGATCTAAGAACTGAATGCCTTTAGTTAACACTGCAGAATATCGTAACTTGCTACTTTGTATGCACTTATAATGAACATAATATCAGCAGCATCAAAATTTGGGACATTTTCTATGATATGTTATTGAACAGAAAATACAGAAGAAGCATAAAATGATGTGCCAGACAGTAACCGACTGTAATGTTAGAGAAATCGAAAAGCAATAGACCCTGTACAAGGGGATCTGGAATGGATACACATCACCTACGTTGCGAAAAGTTACTTTGATATAAAACCACCAGCATAAAACAGATTTAACAGGCAGATCTGAAAAAAGAAATCTCCTCTATCAGCCCCCTAAACCATTTGTCTTGTCACTATGATGTGCCAAAATATTGACAATGCAAATGATAAAAGTAATAGGCCCAACTAAAATAGTTTCTTTCCTGATGCCATCTGTTAGCATCTCACAGAGCATTGAGGCTGGCATTATAAATCACCCTCTCCAATTCATCAGCCGCTTGGCAGGATGTAATGCCTCCGAACCCTTCCAGGGAAGAGATGAATACTGGATCTAATGAAAGCCCAAATTCTGCAGAAACAGCAGAAAGCACCTGATACTATAGAGAGGGTTGGTGAGGCTGGGCAGGGTGCCAATAGTCTTATCCATGGTAGCACACTCAATCGAGGGTCCACACACAGCAGATGTCTCATGGAAGGTCATTATTCAGGATAACAATGGTGGGAGCATGGGAGGAGAGCCAGTAGCAACAGAGGAGAGAAAGCCAGTACCGAACCCTCTGGTGCTTCAATTCAAGCTGACAAACAGAATAGGTTTCCTTTTCGTGAAGTAGAAAGCCTTCGCTGATACCATTGGGTATTTTACCGCTATCAATATTTACTTGTGGTGAATGATTTTACTTGTTCTGTAAAATGAAATATGATATCCATTACTTTCTATTGAGTTTATGGCTGACTGCACTAGTTATAACAACACAGACAATATCAATATATACAGCACTTCTTCTTACTTCTTTTTAACTTACTTGTAAGTCACATAGTCTTATATTTTACATTCTTCCTCCACATAGGAATATACTGTTAGTATATTTATTTATTATCCATTTCAAAAACGTCCATCTTTCTTCATTGCTCTCATTTAAGAACACAGAGTCCCATCCTATGGACTGTAAAGATGGTCTAAGCTCAGGAGAAATCACCTTCTTCATATTAAATGGTCACAAAACACAAAGAAACGCCAAGTGGCGCAATAGTGTGAAATCAAAAGTAATGCCCTTATGGTCACCATTTCCCAGGCTTTCCTAGGCACATCTGAGATATAATAACTGCCAGTGCACATCTTAAGATCATAACCAAATCCCTTTCCTTACTGGATCCTCTACCAGCTGTTCCATGTACTTGTCCTGCAAAAGAGGAAATTTCTTCCCTTGGTTATACCAGTAAAGCTGTTTACCCAGTCTGTATGGGGATAGTTACAGTTCCTTAAAATAAAGACCCTTCCCTACTGTGTAGCCTGTTCCATTTTCTCATGCTTTGCATCTTCAGCCAACTCATCTATGTTAGGAGGCTTATAACATATTCCAGTAATAATATTGTCTACTCCCGTCCCATACTGACTTTGCTGCGTGTCTTGGTTCATCATATTGTCTGTCATACTAACCTTAAAATAAGATAAGATAATTCTTTAATAGTCCTACCATTGGGAAATTCAGTGTGTTACAGCAGCATGGATAATACAGTAATATATTACAAGAAAGAACACATACAAGCTCATAGCAGATAGAAAAGATACTAGAAGTCATAGCAACTAAAATTAAAAGAAGACTCAGGATCATTTAGTTCTCTGTGCGGAGTGATCTTCGCTTAGCCTGATATAGATTATGTAGCCTGACTGTAATTGGGAGGAAGGACCTCCGATAGAGCTCCTTCTCACACTTGGGGTGAAGCAGTCGGTTAGTGTACATATAAAACCCTCTTTTTTGTTAACCTAAGCCTGAATTTTAACCATTCATTCCTGTGTCCTATTCAGCTATATTTCGTGCACACCTATGATGTTGTACTGTTCCTCAGATACCTAGAGCTCCAACATTTTACTCGCTGAATGTAAGGCTAGGTTCACACCTGCGACCGGTCTCTGTTCGGGGTTTCCATCCCTAAATCCACTTAAAGAAGTGGAGAGAAAAGTCCTGCAAGCTGGACTTTACTCTCCACATTTTTCCTTATTTTTCAGGCAGGAACTAGGCAGAAACCCGGCAGTCCCCATTATAGTCTATAGGGTCTGCAGGTTTCTGCAGATAACCGCATCTCTAAGCAGATTAGGTGTCCATTTGTTTGGTGTTCAAGCGGACCCTACGAACAGAAACCTGGATGCAAGTGTGAACCTAGCGTCTGATGAAATGTTACAAAGTTGCAGGATAAAACGTTTGCTGACTATAAAGATAAAATTAGCAAAACTGGAAGATTCAGCTTTAAGTATAAGAGAAGGAAAACTACAATACAATCTGTAAAAGAAAGCCAAACATACTTTCTAACTCATAATGTAATTTCCTATTTTGTAACTTCTATAAATATTCCCTCAACACAAGATGGGAATAAATAAGAGTTGTCTGTAGTGAGATGCGGTAAAGGGCAGTTTCCATGGTGCGCTGCAGACGGACCCCTCTGGATATAGCCTTTCTGCAAGGACTGACAGTGTTTACAAACATAATGTCTGGGCTCAGGGTGGAACATTCAAATTAAAAAGTAAATCTACGGATAGAGCGGAGTCTGCTGGGTCTTCTCTTGCCAGAAGAAGATAACATGGGCAATTTTGATTTATAGACTGAAAACTTAAACATCCTGGGAAATCAAAGAAGTGTTCTGCATTGTGCAAGCTATATTACACTGTCCTGAAAGGCCGGAAATATACAGAAGTAAATTAATGTACTGAATATACTTACAGTGCATTAAAAAGCAACAAAGCAAATAGAGTACGCAACTGGAATTGGCAGGAAAGAGGGGCAGCTTTTAGATCGAGTTCAATTGTTTTAAAGGAGCTCTATCATTGGTGAAACGTGATTTGACCTTTTAAAAAGGCTATTCAGGTGCTGCTACTCGTTTTTGAAAAAAAAAAGATATGTAATGATATGTAAATGAGCCTCTCCGTGCACCCTGGGCGTTCCCCCAAGCCACTGTTCAGCCTCCTGCATTATACCTTGATAACGCCCCCTCCTTTGCTTCTGCTCCATGATTTCTCTCCTTCTCCGTTGTTGTAACTACCTCCATTCTTAATCCCTGCGCATTGAAATCTCGGGCATGCGCAGTAACACTCCCTTCTTAGCACTACTGCGCATGCCCGAGACCCATTTTTTTGTGTGCTTTCTTCCATTGTCCACAAGAAAATGGCACTTGGGCATGTGCAGTAGTGCTCAGAAGGGATTGAGGCTACAAGAATGGAGGAGGTTACAACAACGGAGGAGGAGGGCAATCATGGAGCACAAGCAAAGGAAGGGGCGTTATCAATGTATGACACAGGGGGGTGCACGATGGCTTGGGGGAACGCCCACGGTGCACAGAGAAGCTCATTTACATATCGGTAAATATGTAATAATAACAGGGGGGGGTGCAGGGTCTTTTCAAAAACAAGTAGCAGCACCTGAATAGCCTTTTTAAAGGCTATTCAGGCATATCACTAGCTCAAATCACGTTTCACCAATGATAGAGCCCCTTTAGTAAGTCAGATACTTCTCTACATGGGGTTGCAGGAGACAGGATGAAGTAGACAATGCCTTTTTAGATAGCAAATGCACCTTATACTAAGACTGTATATCTTGATAACTTAGTCCTTAGGGCTTATCAATGTGAACATTAAAAAATGCCATCATTAAGCAGTATTTAGGACACATTAATTTAAATGGGTCTATTCACATGTCCGTTTTTTTTTTTTTTTGACAGACTGTTTTAATGGTCAGACAACATAGGACATGTCGAATTGTCAGTTTTCATGGATTTCTTGATGAACTCAAGTCTTTGAGAAATCTGTGAATACACCTGCCCCACAAATGCAAAATGGCTGTGAAAAGGAGACCGTTGCATCAATCTTTCAAGACTGTTATTTACAATGTTTGTGAGAATATAGCTTTATTCACATATTATTTTATTTTATTCAGGAAAAAATGTCTGTTTTTAATGGCCGTTTTGCATCGGTTCTTTATCCGTTTATCCGTTTTTGAGTGTCATCCATTTTGGCAACAATTTTTAATGGGGCGCTAAAAAAAACGGATGGATTTCATTTATCATTCTTTGACTCAACCTAATGATCCATGTTCAACAGCTTTTACTCATTACATAAATATGTTTTGATGGCCAATTACAGCAGAGCCATTGACTTTAATGGGGACTGTGTGGCTGTCAAAACTGAAAAATATAGAACAAGTCAGTTTATTTAATGGACCCTTTTTTGCTATACATTTGAATCAACTCATTTATTTTATTGTTTGGTAAAATGGCAATGTCATAGATCTTAAAAAAACTGGCCGTATGAATAAGGCCTAACGGTAACTAAGTCCAGACTATTATGATTCCATAGTGACTGCGCTTACCAGACTCAGCAGAAGAAATAATTCTGTGGATCGCCATCATGTATATGAAATATGTAAATGTCCATTTCTTTTTTTTATAACTCAAATTTTTATTGAAAATTTTTTTAAACAATAAGAAAAGAAAAAACAATTACAAGTTACAAGGCGAACACCCGCCCTGCGAACAGAAAAAGCACACAGTGCAACACAAAATACAATCAGAAGAATAAAAAAAAAAAAAAAAAAAAAAAAAAAAAAAAAATTAAAGACAAAGAAAGCAACATAGAAAAAAAAGAAAAAGGAAAAAAGGGAGGGGGGAGGGAGGGGTTAGTGGGACAGATGAGTGGGGGAGAGGACTAAATGTGGGGGGTGAAAGGGTAGGTAGGGGTGAGTGTGAGCAGTCAGGAAACCAGTGAGAGCGCTCGCCAGGTCATCCATACCACAGCCAGTTGGGAAGGGCTCGGGAGCAACCACTGGTCAAATACCTGAGACGAACAACAAGAGTATCAATCAGAGGAGGGGTCAGAGCCCAGGAGCGTCCGGTACTCTGCAGACTGTTGAAACCTGAACCAGTAGAACCAGGTTTTGATGTACGCCTCAGTCGTGCCATGCAGGAAAGACGTGAGATTTTCCATGCGCATTATCTTGTTGACCTTCGAAATCCAGAGGGAGAGAGGAGGAGGATCCACTCGTTTCCAAAAAAGGGGGATACAAGCCCGGGCAGCGAGGATCAGGAATCTAAGTAGGGAACGCTTAAAGACCTTTACAGAAGACTCACAATGATTAAGGAGGAACAGGGCAGGGCCCAAATGGTGAGAAGTTTCAGTAAGCTGGAGGGTTATCCGCTTGACCCCCTCCCAGAAGGACGAAAGGGCAGGACAGGACCAAAAAATGTGTAGCAGCGTGCCTTCCTCGTCGCCACAGCGCCAACATAATGGGGAGACCTGAGGAAACATAGCATGGAGTCTCGTAGGAACCCTATACCATCGGGACAAGATTTTGTAGCTGGCCTCCTGGTGGCGAGAGCTGATGGAAGCAGTATGAGAAAGGCGAAAAATGCGCCTACGCTGCTCCTGAGAGAGGGAAAGGGATAAGTCAGATTCCCATTTCAACAAGAACGGCGGAACAAAGTCCTCCGGAGGTTCAACCAGGATCCGGTAAGTGAGCGAGAGGGAGTGGCGAAGGGGGCCAGCACCAACAAAAATCTTCTCCAAGGGGGTAGGTTCGACGCGGAACTCTGCAGGAGCAGGGAGAGAATGTAAAAAGTGACGAAGTTGCATCCCCCGCCAAGCATCCAAAGGGGGCAGCTCAGGAGGGGCCTGGGAATTCAGAAGTGTAGTCCATCCCCCAGCGTCCTGGAAGTGACAGGCACGGAAAATCCCATGACGGCGCCAATTACGAAAAACTCGGTCAAACATTCCAGGTGGAAAGGCAGGATTGCCCAGCACTGGGAAAAGAGCGGAATCCTTAGGGAGGAGAGTGGAGCGAACAAGGCCCCTGGAGCAAATCCGAAGCGTGGGACCAAGGGTAGGGTGAGAAAAGAGAGATGACAATGAGGAGGAGTCCAGCCATGGGGCAACCTGCAAAGGGATCGGAGAGAATGCCTGTTCGATGTAGACCCAAGGTTTAGAAACAGCATGCCTACACCAGTCCACGACACGAGTCAGGTGGGTAGCCAAGTAATAGGACTTCAGGTCCGGAAGCGATAAACCACCGCAACTCTTGGGACGAAAGAGAAAAGCCTTGCTCACTCGGGCGGGTCTGCCCGACCAGATGAACTTCAATTGGACGGAAGTGAGGGATCTAAGAAAAGACAGAGGGATGTGAATGGGAAGCGCCTGCATCAAGTAGAGAAGACGAGGGAGAATGTTCATTTTAAAAATCGCGCATCTCCCGAACCAAGTAAAGGCTCCAGTGGACCATCGAGTACAATCAGCCCTGATAGACGCCAGAAGTGGGGGGAAGTTGCAACGAAAGAGATCTTTCGGGTCCGGAGTAAGATAAACCCCCAAATATTTGAGAGAAGTGGGGGCCCAATGAAAAGGGAAAGATTGACTCAAGGAGGTGGCCGCCGAGGAGGAAAGGGTCACATTAAGGGCTTCCGACTTCGAAAAGTTGATTTTAAAATTCGAAAGGGTCGAGTAAACCTGAAAGGCAGACATCAGAGCTGGAAGAGAAACATGAGGGGAGGAGAGAAAAAATAGCAAGTCGTCTGCATAAGCCGCCACTTTGTATAAACAGGAAGAATGAGCAGCGCCTGAGATGTTCGGGTCGGCTCGAACCTGGCGGAGGAAGGGTTCAAGAGTCAGGACGAAAATGAGAGGCGAGAGGGGGCATCCTTGCCTAGTGCCATTTCGGATAGGGAAGGACTGGGACAATAAACCGTTCACCCTAACCATCGCTGTAGGGAGAGAGTATAGAGCCATGATCCAACTCATCATACGATTTCCAAGACCAATATGTAACAGGGTCTCTTCCATGAACCGCCAGTTGACCCTGTCGAAGGCTTTCTCAGCGTCAGTTGAAAGAAGCATGAGAGGAGAGCCCGATTGTTTAGCCCCATACATGAGGTTGATAGCTTTGGTAGTATTATCTCGAGCCTCACGGCCGGGTAAAAATCCAGCTTGATCCGCGTGAACAATATTTCCTAACAAGGGCGATAAACGCGTCGCAAGGATCTTGGCTAAACTTTTTAGGTCAACATTGATTAGCGAAATGGGGCGGTAGTTAGAGCACAGAAGAGGGTCCTTTCCGGGTTTGGGGATAACCGCTATGTGAGCACACAGGGAGTCACGACAAAGGGCCGAGCCATCGGTGAGAGAATTGAAAACTTTCAACAGTCTGGGGCGGAGTTCAGGGCCAAGTTTCTTATAGTATACCAAGGTAAGGCCGTCTGGGCCTGGGGCCTTACCCGTTGCCATACTGGAGATAGCTAAAGAAATTTCCTCTTCAACAATAGGAGATTCCAAGGCCGTCAATTCCTCTAGAGACAACGACGGGAGACCAGAGGAGGAGAGATAAGAACGAATGCGATCTCGGAACTCCGCTTCAGGGAGAGGAGAAGGGCCAGAGTTTACAGAATACAAAGAGGCATAGTAGTCCCGAAAGGCAGCTGCAATATCAAGGGGCATGTGTAATCGAGTACCCTGGGCGGAATTGATGCATGGAACGTAGGTGGAGGACTGCTGAACCCGAAGGGCCCTAGCTAGTGAACGCCCGCTCTTATTTCCAAACTCATAAAAATGACGTCTGCATTTAGCTAGAGTACCCTTCACCCTATCAGTGACGAGCGTATGCAATTCCTCTCGGGCGCTGGCAAGCTGGGAATAAACATCAGGAGTGATTTGGCGTTTATGAAGAAGTTCCAATGAGCGGATCCGCTGCAGCAGAGATTCAATACAAGCCCGGCGTTCCTTGTTTAAGCGGGAACCATGTTGCAACAGGATACCCCGGATAAAACATTTGTGAGCCTCCCACACCATTGGAGGAGCAATCCCCGACAATTCCTCCCTCTCAAAGTATTCCCCCAAATGGGTCTTAATGTCATCCAGGATGGTTACGTCATCAAGAAGTGATGCGTTAAGTTTCCACTGACGCTGGAAGGGAATAGGAGAGGACAAGGAAACAGACAAAGTAACCAAAGCATGGTCGGAGAAAGTAATGTTATCGACTTCCGCAGCCAACAAAGAGTGGAGATGTTGGTGACGGATAAAGAGGTAGTCGATACGAGAGTATCGGTGATGGACCGGAGAGTAATAGGAGTAATCCCTATCCAATGGGTGGAGTAACCTCCAGGAGTCCACAAGCTGGTGGGAATGAAGGTCCCTCTTAATCCTCCTGATGAGCGAGTAAGGGTGAGAAGAGACGCCAGCAGAAGAGTCCAATGAAGGGTCTAGGACCAGATTAAGTTTACCCCTCGCCACCAGGAAGCCCTCCACAAAGCCGTCCAACAGCCCTAAGTAAGAACTAAGGGCACGACCCTGTCCCGAGTTAGGAAAATACAAAGAGGCAAAAGTAAAAAGCTGAGAGGAGATACGACCCTTGACCATAACAAGTCTCCCCTCAGAATCAGTGCGAGTCTCCAAATGTTCCCAAGGCAGGGAGCGAGAAATCAAAATACTAGTCCCTCTGGATTTCGGGTCAGGAGAAGAGCTATGATATGCATGAGGAAACCAAGCATTAGTCAACTTGTATGGCTTGGTAGAGCAATGGTGAGTTTCCTGCAAAAACACAACATGAAGGCGCTTACCTTTGAGCAGATTGAAGAGTACGGAGCGCTTCTCTGGACTATGAAGGCCTCTCACATTGAGGGAGCCCACGGCGATGGAGGAAAGGCGATCAAGCGGAGGCATGGAAGGAGACGGGCCTTCCCAGCTCACACCCTAGGAGCAGAGAGAGAAAAAAAAAAAAGGGGGGGGGGAGGAAGGGGAGAGGGCGAAGAATTGAAGAGGGTAAAGGGGAGGGAAAGAAAAGAAAAAAAAAAAAAAGAGAAAAGTAACAGAGTAGAGGAAGGAGAGCAGTAAAGAATGAGGGGGGGGGGAGAAAGGAAAGGGAAAAAGAACCAAGAGTAGAACAAATCTAACTACCCCTAGACAAATGGGCCAGGGGCACAACAACAGACTGGAAGGAGTGAGGGAGTAAGAAAAGATGGGGGGAGAAGTGGGCCCGCAAGCACCACGAGTGTACCTGGTAAGGAAGACCCTATGCCCCCACCCCCAACAAAGTGTAAAGGGATAGGAAGCACAGGGCTACAAACTGACTCTAAGGTCCAAATAACAACATTGTATAAAAACACAGCAATACCAACAACAAGGGCCATCTATAAAGCCCAGCAGGAACAGGATCAAGAGGAACAGAGTAGTCACAAAACAAAATAAACATAGTGAAAATGTCCACCAACCGCGAAACAAGTCCAAGACCACTCAACATAAAAGGATATTAACACTGTCCTGTGGGCAGATCAAAGACCGGCGGTATGAGGGCTCATGCTTCAATGGGAAGCTGAGCTGAGAGATCTGGTTGGCGGAGCGGAGACCCAGGCGGATCCGGTATTGGAAGACGTCGTGGAGATGAGTTTCGCCGAGGTCTCTCTCTGGAAGCAGCCGAAGAAGAACGCCTGGAACCGCGGCCGCGCCTGGGTATAGTAGGAGTATAGGAGGAATCCAGAGCAAGCCAGTTCGGGACTGAGACAGGGCGCACATCCAGGGAGGCAAACAAATCAGGCAAGTCCGCCGGGGAACGGACAACAATCGAAGACGAGCCAACACGAACAATCAAATGGAAGGGATGACCCCACCTATAGGAACCTCCACAGTCCTTAATCAGAGTCAACACCGGCTGAAGGGCACGGCGCATAGCCAATGTGCGGGATGAGACGTCTGGGTAGAGCTTGACAGAGGCATTCTCAAAAGGCACCGATCCCATATCCCAGGCACACCTCAGGATGTGTTCCTTGTCCGTGAAGTAATGTAGTCTACACAGAACGTCTCTAGGATTAGCAGGGTCAAGCGGGCCAGAACGTTGGACTCTATGCACACGGTCCATCATGAAGGTAGCATCCAGCGGGCGTTGAGTCGCCATATTGAAAATGGTATTAATACGGCTGATCAGATCATCCTGAGGGCCTTTTTCTGGCACTCCTCGTAATCGAATATTATTTCTGCAACCCCGGTTCTCCTGGTCATCCAGGAGCAAGGCAATTTGTTGAAGGCGGGCCTCAGAGTGGGTTTGATTGCTCTCCACTGCAGACAGGCGTTGTTCCAAAGAGGACAGTGTTTGATCAGTAGCGTCAGCCCTAGTAGTAAGTTGAGACACATCAGACTGGATCGCACCGAGGGCCTGTGCCTGGGATTGTTCCATTCGGGAAACTACAGCATCCAGGTCCTGTTTAGTGGGCAGAGCTTGAATAAGGTCCCGAAGTAGCTGAAAGTCCGCAGAGGCAATATGGGCTGCCGAGCAGGGCAGGGAGGCCGAATCCATGGATTGCACGTCATGTCCAGGGAGGGTGGCAGACAGTGAAGGAGGTGGCTGCGATTGGCGAAGCGGAGGAGATGGAGGAGCCATGTCATCAGTGCCAGACCCAGTAGCCGAGGTTCCAGATCGGGACAGGAAGGTAGAGATTGACGGTGAGTGAGTAAGAGAGCGACTCGGCGTGCGGGAAGGAGCAGTAGAGGTGTTAGGACGTCTTCTGGACATATCACAATGAGAAGCGACCATAGAAGGTAAGGAAGGTACACTCGCAGTATCACCAGGCCTTACATGAGGCGGTCACACAGTTCCTTAATCAAACCTGGTACCCATGAGGTGCAAAAGGAGCAATGGGAGAAGTGCTAGTTCCGTGGGGATATACTGCAGAACGTGGAACACACAGCAAGTGGAGGAAGGTGAGGAGCCCCCCTGATGGTGGAGTAGGGGCTCAGCACTCCCTTCACACCACTGCAGTGCACGACAACAAAAAAAAAAAAAAATTCCCTGCTAGAAAGGTCTCTGAAGAGGGTAAGAAAGTCCAAAAAACAGTAGGGAGTACTCACAGAGTTAGCAGAATGTCCCAGCAGAAAGTGTCAGGATGGGAGCCAAAACAGCAGGGGGGGGTGAGGTGTCTCCACTTCAGGCAATGCAGGGAGGCCAGGCAGCAGGTAGAGCAAGGGGTTCAGAGAGCAGAAGAGTTCCCTTACACACTGCATTAACCCCTTCACCAGTGGAAGTGTTGTCAGTTAGTCCCAAGGGACACTGTCTATGTGTGCCAGATGTAAAGGGAGGGGGAGGGAGGCTCACATCAATAGTGCAGACAGAGCAAGGGTTCTCAGACCTTCAGCTATGGCCCTCTAGTATAGCAAGTTTCGTAAATGTCCATTTCTAACTGCGTCAATCTTTGTTTTTGTCATTGACCCTAGTGGCATGTGACTGCAACCATTATGTTGGAGTCCAAGCACCCTGGAGGATGTAGCAGGGGTGAGTGCAGCATTAGGTATTAGGCACAATGGCTGGCATTTTGTACACCAATTTTAATCCATTCACCCATTGGCACAAGATCTGACTCAGTTATTAAGAGGTTCCAGCCTGAGACATTCCATCCTTGGCCCATCATGGTGTCTTTTCCACTCCAACCACTTTTGTAAAAGGGGGGTAAGAAGGGTGCAGAACCAACAATGTGCTGCATCTTTGGTGCAAATTAGAGCCATGTGCCACGTATGTACCATATCTACATCTATCCACACTAGAGAACTGGTATAGATGGGTTTTGGTGCATACTGTGCCATACACTATGTAGTGGCGGTGACTGGTTACTGTAGGTCTCTCCAACTATGTGAGTAAGTATAGGTCATCAATAATAGGGTTCTAGAAAACCCCTTTAATGTGAAGTATACAAAGACCACAGTGAAGGAATGTCAGAAAGAAATCGTCACATACTAATCTCATTTATGCCCCTGCTGGCAATAACATAGGGATCTCAGATTACCCATGGCCCACAAGAGACAATACATGGAAGACAGCATGTCTCCTTCATCTGCAACATTTCCTGCATGATGCATACTGATAAAATAGACATTTTACAAGAAAAAGCTATCACCCTCTGTACGGTTTAATCATGTCTAACACAAAACCATACAATGAAATCACTAGTGGATGAAAAGCAAGACAGGGACTTTCATGCCTGTATGAAACAATGACTGTGGTGAGATACATCCGTCCGAACAATAGATGCACTGGCTCACATTTCTTAAAGTGCTGTCATTTTTGCCAATGTCTAAGCTAAAGGCCGCCTAACTGACATATTGTTGAGACTCACTTATGACTGTACGTTGCGTTCTTTGATAAATCAGTCATAGCATACATCACTACGATTAACATTCACGTTGGCTTTAACCCCTTCCTACTGCAACCATAGTTCGTTGTTTGATTTTCAGTTTTCTCCGCCTCCCAAAAGCTGTAACTTTTTAAATATTTTTTTGCCTAATCATTAGGGGGCTTAATTTTTTGCGGGACAAGTTGTATGAATTATAGTACAAATGATCAAATAAACGCATTTGCGTCACTTCCTTTTGGGTTTTGTTATAGTTTCAAAGGTGATAACTGAAAAGAACATGACGTTAAAGAAAGAACATGGCAATAGTTACAATCACTTAAATGATACAGAAAAAAACAAACAGCACTGAGCAGTGCATAGTATAATAGTGTATAGAGGATTGGATATAGTATATCTGTGACCTTGGTAAGTTTTAGTCACAACAAACACGATACCGGGTCTTGGGAGGAACTGGATTCATACCATCAGGGAGGGTGTCAGAAGAAATGATGCAGAAGGACCGATTCCAAACAGTGACATTTTTTCGGACTCTAAACAGAGGACCTGTGTTCAAACAGATCTTGCAAAAGATAACTTTTATTCCAATCCAATACACATTGTATTTTAATCTGAAATAAAGCACAGAAACAGCAGCGAGTGGCACATAGAACACTCAATGTATAGGAAGATGCACATATGTAGGTAAAGAATACCTCTCACCTTACAGGGTTGTGAAACAGTCATGACCACCATAGATCGCACTGGAACTGATTGTACAGAGGATTCCTCTGTGGGTGGATGACAACAGCTGGATCATAGACACCCTAGGAGGTTTGGAATGATGCACTTGAAGGACCGAAACCCGCGACCCAGGTTTTAAGATGGAAAGAACCGTGCTTTACCACAGACTTAGAGCCGGTAGCTAATAAAGTTGATTTCTTGGATCCAAGTCTGTGGTGGAGCACGGTTCTTTCCATCTTAAAACCCAGGTCACGGGTTTTGGTCTTTCAAGTGCACAGTGCATTTTAAAGTGACATCACCCCTTTGTCAAGTCTAAAACAGGAAAGCTGACAATCAGGAATGAAAGGAAAATCAAATTGACACTTAGTGTCCACATATCACAGACTAAAAAAAAAACAAAAAAAACCTGCAACATATAATATAAATTTCTACAAACTTAGTTTGAGCAGGGAGGGATTAAAAAGATGAGGAAACCAGGAGGTTATCCAGGAGGTAGGGGTATGCACTGTCTTCTAGGTATAATAAACAAAAGCCTTTAGATCAGTAGAAGTATAGCCATAAAACCTAAGGCAACACAACTGTAGACAATCCACCATTCCAGGGGCCCCAGAGTTGTTGACCCATGGGGGCCACACTTTATCAAACTGCAGTCTTTTATCAATTATAGCAGCATTGATTTTTTTAAAGGGTAGAATTTTGTTAACTTGACTCAGGTCATCTAAATACACAAGAGTCAGCGTCCACCATCTAGAAGCTACAAGTATCCTGGTAGCCATCAATGTATATTGCAACAACTTGTAGGAGGCATATTGTAAACCTAAAAGGAAAATGGGAGCTGAGTAAGGAACAGAAAACCCCAACAACTAAGTCAATATACGATATATGGACGTCCAAAAACATTTATGTACATGGACGTCCAAAAAGATGGAGCAGTTCTAGCATATATGGAATGTATTGCCTTTTGTATGTCATCCTCTGAAACACGTAGGAGAAAGCTATGGCTAAATACGTTGTAATACAGTAGGAACCAGTTATGTCCTCTGGAGTACTTTTAAAGAGGATGCCATAAGAATGACCTGCCAAATGCCTTTACAGATTATAGTGCAATAGTCACGCCATTGTTTCTGGGTTAAAGTTGTACAAACATATACCACATATAGGTACAATCTCTGGTATAGTTTAAATGGAAAATCATAAAAAACCACCAGGTACAAAAGTTTAAGCAAAATAGAAAAAAGGTTTTATTACATAAAATCCACATATAACAATACAACATGTAACAATACAAAAAAGGATACAAAATAAAGGGGGAAGGGGGCAACTGAATTACCCAATAAATAGGGGTGAAGATGGGAAAAGTGGAAAGTATGCACATAGGAGATGGATTGATATGAATAACTTAACCATAGGCCCACAACTGTGTATAAAGCAGCAGATATACAACAAGTGCAGCTACAAAGGGACAAAATGTATTGCTATAATAGCAGAAGCCACATGCCACAATTGTTAAACTCCTACCAAAATATGATAAACATATAGGCCCATGGATGGTGCAAAAGATACATGATTATAATGACAATAGCATACAGACCGTATAGGCCAAAAGGCCAAATATCCCACTCCACTCCACACCCGACGCGCGTTTCGCCTGTTAGGGCTTTGTCAAGGGATACTGTAGCCAGGTATCATGGGATATATATAGTTTGTTAAATAACGTACAGCTGTGTTCTGTATAGTTGTATGGCCCATACACATAGACACATACCTAATTGGCAGCGTCCACAGGAAACGGCCGCACTACTGACGACTGCGCATGCGCAAATAGACAATATCATCCGCAAGAGGAAAAAATGTTATCTGTGAAGACTTAAACAAAATGGCCGCTAAGTACGCGCATGCGCACAAACTGAATGACTATACGCGATCTACTCAGTTCTAATGACCAATGCGCATGCGTGAAGCATAATTCAAGAGGCACAACGGAATATCGCTACTCCGTTCACCTATATATAGGATCTTGATGCGTATGCCTAATAGTGTCAGATCACAGGTAAGTAAAATAAGGTATATGCAACCTGAATGTCAATTGGAGAGAAAAATAATATACTAAAGGAGGAAACTATATATGGCAAGTGAAAAAAGCACTTTATATAATATATGAAAGTTAGTGAACATATTAAACATATTAAAAATGTCCAAATACAAAATACATGTGATAAGGGCACAATTGTGCCAAAAAATAAAGAAATAAAAAATAAAGAAATAAAAAAATAATAATGTGAAAGTGAAAAAGGTGCGCAGTGCGAGTGACAAAAAAGTGACAACTAAAAGGATGTAAGGCCATATACATTATTTCATATATATATATATATATATATATATATATATGAATTGATATGAAATATAATAAATAGTAATAAGAATAAAAATAAAAAATAAAATATTCCTCCGCAGATGGAAAGATGACTTGTCCCACATGTGATGGACCAAAAAAGGGGAACACAGATCTGAAAAAGAAAAAAACTGAAGACAGTGAACTAATAACAACAACACACAACTACCAACATAATATAAGACAAAAAATTAATTAAAATAACGCTACCAATAAGACAACCGATAAAAAAAGTATAGACACAGCACAGAAGCAATCTGCATCTCACAAAAATGGGGAAAAACTAATATTTTCATTAAGGCCTCTGGGGTGAATAGTTTTTAAAGTATAAATCCACCGGCTCTCTTTTTGTGCTAAGAGCCTTTTCCAATTCCCCATCCGTGGACCTGGAGTGACTTGGTCAATTGCCCTGAACCGGAAAAGTGCAGGGTCAGAATTGTGAAATAATTTAAAATGTTTAGGAATTGTAGTGAGGGTGTCGGTGTTCTCCAAATCCCTAGCATTAGATATACCCAATACATGTTCCCTTATTCGTCGACGGAACTCACGTGAAGTCATGCCAATGTAAATAAGTTTGCAAGGGCAAATTGCGGCATAAATTACTCCCACTGAGACACAATTAAGGGGAGTTCCTGACGAATCTGTAAATATATCAACCGACTCCACATTAGTACAAGCCACACAATGGCCACAAGGCCTACATCCAGGCCTAGGGCCATGTGCGCTAATAGTTCTCTGAATTGAATGTTCTTCAAAATGACTCCTGACCAAAGAGTCTCTCAGGTTCCTAGCACGTCTATAAGTAATGGTGGGGACTCGATTAAGGTATTGGCGTAAGATTGGGTCAAGTTGTAAAATGCCCCAATGTTTTTGTAAAATCGCTCGTACTCTCCCCCAATGTGAATTAAACGTGGTGATGAACCTAACCTGAGAAGAAGAATCCATTCCATCTAAGGTTTTCTTCTTTTGATGTTTGAGAAGGGTCGCCCGATCCGTTGATTTGGCACAGTTGTAACCTCGTTTAATGGTATGTGCATCATATCCACGTGCCCGAAACCGCCGCTGTAGATCAATTGCAGCCGACTCAAAGGATTCGTCTGTGGAACAAATACGACGGGCCCTCAAGAATTGTCCAGTAGGAATATTTCGAAGAAGTGGTCGGGGATGTGCAGAACTATAATGGAGAAGAGAATTTGTAGCAGTAGGCTTCCGGTACAGGTTTGTATTGATATAACCATCATCATTGACAGTAATTTTGATATCCAAAAATTCCACTTGATGCCGACTATACGACCATGTGATATAGATGTTCCTGTCATTTTGGTTCAAAAGTGTCATAAATTCATTCAATTCTTGAATGGAGCCCTGCCAGATAAATAGAATATCATCTATGTATCTCCACCAATTTTGTACATGATCTACGAGGGGAATAGGGTCCCATCTAATATAAAGTCTAGTTTTGAGATTCCTGGCGGTATTCTGTAAGGGAATTGCTAAGACAGCAATTCCCAGAACTGTTAAACCCTGGAAGGGGCACAAGAGACAGTGAGCCCTAAGCTGAAGCCCCCCGCTTGCCCTTCCTATTGCCAGACCCTATCCTAAGTAATAGGCGACAACCACGAGGACAAACCCTCCCTGAATACGTGAAACACAAAACGCAGACAAGACGAACAACAACAAAGGGAGGTCAGCTAGCCAGGGTTCGGTAACAGGAGAGCGATGCAGTGCCAAATCGGAGTAAAGAGAATAGTCAATGAGAAAAGCCAAAGGTCAGGTATAATAGTATAAGCAACAGGTACAGTAAGAGCAGGTATGCGCACGGCAATAACAAGCACTGGTGTGAATGGGAACCAAGGCTAAATAGGGAGGAAGAACCCGCCCATGGAGTTCACAAAAAGGCAGCTGTCAATCAAAGGGCAAGGCCGGATTAACCACTTAATGGACAGAGGCAACCTTGGCAGAAGACGGGTGTGGTGCAAATCCAATTAAGGACTAGAGCCGTGTTCACACAGTGCAACTAAAAACTTTAAGCAGATTCTCAAACTGCACACGCCTCCTGCGCCGCAGCACGCGAGCAGAGGGTGGCGCAGAGGCCTGAACAGGCAGAGATGTTACAGTACCCCCCCTTTTATGAGGGGCCACCGGACCCTCACCAGACAAACCAGTTCTAGAGGGATTCTGAGTTTTCCCTGCCTTGTATTTTGGTTCTGCTTGAACCACAGACGCTTGAGAACCAGGCAAACATTTTTTATTCATCCGGCGTTTCTGATACCACCAGGTTTTAATACCGGAGGGGCGCTCCCAACTTTTAGTAGCTGAGACCTTCTCCTCCGTGACACAATCTACAGAATGTAAAGCAATACAGTGGGATGAGCACTGATCTCCCCACTTTACCAACTCCTTTTTACCCCAATCCAAAATAGGGTTATGGAGCTTCAGCCAGGGGAACCCCAAAATAACATCAGCAGAGAGATTCTCCATAACAAAAAGGCTTATGACCTCTGAATGTGTAGAACCCACTTGCAAAGAGATCAAGGGGGTTTTAAAACTGACTTTACCCCTGGCCAGTGGAGTAGAATCCGCTCCAGCAACAGACATAGGCGAGTCCAGTGGCAAAAGCTCAATGCCCAAAGATTCAACAACTGAATATTTAACAAAATTTGCTACAGACCCAGAGTCAACTAGGGCCTTGCCAGAAACAGATCTGTCCCCAGAGGACAAAGACACAGATAACAACATCTTATTGTTATTCCCACCAAATACCTGGTTGCCTGAGTGGTTCTTCTGATTACCACTCAGGCACTGAAGTTTTTGCGCAGGTGACCAGGGTCTGATAGAGCAGTCTCGAATGACATGACCAGAGGAACCACAGTACAGGCACAGGTTATTCCTGAGACGATGCTCTCGTCGTGTCTTGGCGTCCATAGCTCCCAGTTGCATGGGTTCCTCACCAGAAGTGACGGGAGGAAAGGTAGGTTTTTCAGAGGAGAGAGAGGAAGAGACAGAAAACTTGGAGGCAACAGACCCTACTCTCTCTTTTAAATTTTCTCTGATCTTGCGGTCAATACGGACCGCCAAAGTCATGGCCTTCTCAAGTGTCGGGGGATCTGGGTGACCAACCCAGAGCTCCTTAACACGGTCACACAAACCTTTTTTAAAGTGAGCCTTTAGAGCTGACTCACACCAACCTGCGGTTACACTGTACTTACGGAACTCTGCACAATACTCCTCTGCAGAGCGTTTTCCCTGCCGCATGGTGAGGAGTTGAGATTCCGCAAGCGCAATGTGGTCTGGCTCAGCATAGATAGAGCCCAGAGACTTAAAAAATTTTTCCACATCAGACCACTCATCAGCCTCAGCAGGGAGTTTAAGGGCCCAAGCTTGTGGGTCCCCCTGTAGCAGAGATATAACCACTCCCACCATTTGGGCCTGAGTCACATGTGGATTAATCCGAAAATACAAGCGACAAGACTCCCTGAACGTCTCAAATTTTTCACGGTCCCCTGAGAAACGATCAGGGAGTAACATCTTGACCTTGTAAGGTGCCAAAACAGCTGGGGATGGTGCAGCAGCCTCAGTTAGGGTCTGAACCTGTTTAGCTAGCTCAGCTACCAGGCCTGTCAATCCCTCCAACTTGGCTGCAAAGCACTGAATGGGATCCATGCTGTCTGTAGGGAAGGAATGGATGTAGGTTTTTGGGCTTGTTATTCTGTAAGGGAATTGCTAAGACAGCAATTCCCAGAACTGTTAAACCCTGGAAGGGGCACAAGAGACAGTGAGCCCTAAGCTGAAGCCCCCCGCTTTCCCTTCCTATTGCCAGGCCCTATCCTAGGTAATAGGCGACAACCACGAGGACAAACCCTTCCTGAATACGTGAAACACAAAACGCAGACAAGACGAACAACAACAAAGGGAGGTCAGCTAGCCAGGGTTCGGTAACAGGAGAGCGATGCAGTGCCAAATCGGAGTAAAGAGAATAGTCAATAAGAAAAGCCAAAGGTCAGGTATAATAGTATAAGCAACAGGTACATTAAGAGCAGGTATGCGCACGGCAATAACAAGCACTGGTGTGAATGGGAACCAAGGCTAAATAGGGAGGAAGAACCCGCCCATGGAGTTCACAAAAAGGCAGCTGTCAATCAAAGGGCAAGGCCGGATTAACCACTTAATGGACAGAGAGCCAATTAAGGACTAGAGCCGTGTTCACACAGTGCAACTAAAAACTTTAAGCAGATTCTCAAACTGCACACGCCTCCTGCGCCGCAGCACGCGAGCAGAGGGTGGCGCAGAGGCCTGAACAGGCAGAGATGTTACATATTCATTTCACTATAAATGTATGAGAGTAAGACTCTGATACTCTATACAAGCACAGTCATTCAACATTAGTAAATTGGATAGTCCATGATTTAGGCAAAAGAGTAGTCAAGAAACTAAATATTTGGTGGGTTCTAGAGACATCAGTAGTGGGTAGGGTATAGTGTGAATTAAAATAATGTTTATCCATCAAGTTCTTATTGAGCAACGAGTCAGAAAGTAATCTAAGAAGCCCATGTTTCCACTATGTGAAATTAACAGGGACAATCCCGGAGGGAAGAGGGGGTTGCAGGAGAGCAGCCTCAATGGTGAAACAGGGTTCTGTAAGCTATAACAGAATCTTCCTTCCTTCCATAGTTGTAACATATAACTAATAACTCTCCATGGGGTTCATGTTCACCAAGACCATAGAAATTGGGGCACCAGATGAGTGCCTGCAGTGATGCCAGTGCCACCAGGGCCGACTCTAAGGAAACCCATTGTGGTTACCGTAGCTCTTCTATGGTCAGAAGGGCGTTTCTGACCATTAGCCAGAGACGTCCTTCTGCCTTGCGGCGCCTATCACGCTGTGCTGTGGAGCCGGGAGGAACGCCCCCTCCCTCTGCTCACAGCGCTCGTCCATAGACGAGTATTATCAGGGAGGGAGGGGGGAGTTCCTCCCCACTCCACAGCACAGCGCGATTGGCGCCGCGAGGCAGAAGGACGTCTCTGACTAATGGTCAGAAACGCCCTTCTGACCATAGAAGAGCTACGGTACCGGGCCATAAGCTCTTCACACCGGGCACAGATCGGGAAAGCCGACAGTGCGCTGAATTCAGCGCACTGTCAGCTTTCTGGCAGTATATAACACTGCCTGTGCCCGGATATGGTGAAAGGTCCTCTTTAAGGCTATTCCGACGTGGTAATTAGAAAAAAAGTTGCTTTAATGGTAGAATCCCTTTAAATTCATGAACTGTATAACTCCTATTTAGTTACAGCAGCAGGTTTCTGCTTGTATCTCTCTGTGTGCACTTTTCATAAACTTCTATAGACATGAGCAATATAAGTCATAGCATATTCTTGATATGAATATAGAAAAAAATTCATGGGGGGATAGTCTAATAAGAGGAGAAAGAAACATTTTCTTCTATCAGATATATTACAAAGTTTATTATTATTATGATTTATTATGATTTATGCAAAGTTTGTTGAAAAGACAGTGACCATTTAAAGATATAATCGCAGCATTTCCACTGCACATATCCAATGTATGGATGGGATTTAGTGACTGTAAAACATTTACACTACCTGTGCTGTCCATTATGCCAATAACCGTCATATTTTTTGAGCCTGCCACTGACCAGAAGAATAAGTATGTTACCTTTTGCGTCACCCCCATAGATTTATTTTCATAAATTTGCAACATCTAATTTTGTTTGCACATGAACTCTATGCATTGTAAAATGCTGCGGAATAAGTTATTGCTATATTAATAAGGATTATTATTATTATTATTATTATTATTATTATTAGAGAATTTACACACTCTACACAGCACAATATGTAAGAAAGTCACTGTACATTAGTTTTTCATTTCCTTGATATGATCCCACAGTGCAAATAAGTCAAAATTGCTTGTGTATATTTAATCACAGATATATTTGGAGAAACATTTGTGTTTTTTAATTTGCTTACAGAGAAACTTAAATGCTGCAAATTGGGCTGTTCAGACAATTAACTTTATGATTACTATTGTTATACCAAAGAAATGTTTCAGCATAATAAAGTAAAGTAAGGCTAAGGCTACACAGTGCAAACACACTTTAGAATTTTTTGAGATCGGGTACTATTTGCTCACCTTCAGGCTTCTTTCTTGTTCCCCTGTGGTTTTCGACTTTTGTATTGCAAAAGGTAAGACCAGGTGAGGGTCACTTTGGTCACAACTACTACTTGACCAGAGATTGCTGTTGCGCCATGCGACTCCATGAATGAAGTTGCACTCTGACCCCGAGAGTACTGTGACTGTGACTTCTAGCAGCAAAAAGAATCACTGCTGGAAATATTTGCAACTAGACGTCACAGTCACAGCATCCTAGTGGTTGCAATGTAGTTGTATTCACTTATGTTATTGGGGGACATTGTTATCTTTGATTATGCAACAGGTGTCGTGGGAAAAGTCACAACGTAGCAGTAGCCCACAGATATCCTGCAACAACAGTTGACATGCTGGGGGCTTAGAACCTGCAGCACAAGTCATTTTATGCTACATATTTTAGTTGCAGCATGTGGATGAGACTTGTATAATCTCATCCACTTTCTACATCACTTCTACTGTAGATCATAGCAGGCTAGCTGCTGGCAAGTCTGTAGCGACTAACCCCTTGCAATCATATATCATGGGGCTCCAGCTTTCCTGGGTAATATTTTCAGCCTTGGGCTACAGTTCTTATTCAGTATACCTGACACAGAGCGTGGCCAGAGTCTGATGGCTACAGGCTATGTGGCGCTGTATGCATCGCCTTGTTTTTCCAATCTTGGGCAACTGCTTTAAGAAGTAAAATTCTGCATTGCATTAGATAATGAAAGATACTAATTTCTTGATGTAATATATAATTTGTTATATAAAGATCCAGACAATGTTCCCCTAATAATACAGAAATGTAGTGGTTGGCTGACGGGAAGAGTTTTTAATATATGAAGCTGACATTTAGACAGAGTTCACCTACTTCTCGCAGAAAGTAACTATCACTAATGAGCTGACAGCGCCGGGAATAGTTTGGTGAAATCATCTGTCACTGGTAATTAACCTAATAAAGTTTTGTGCTCAGTATATGGTTCTCCCCTGTGTGCGCACTGTGTATAAACAATACAAGGACAACTGCTCTCACTACAACCACTATGTGCTGAGATACAATCCACACAAATATGGTTCTCCCCTGTATGCGCACTGTGTATAAACAATACAAGGACAACTGCGTTCACTACAACTACTATGTGCTGAGATACAATCCACACAAATACGGTTCTCCCCTGTGTGCGCACTGTGTATAAACAATACAAGGACAACTGCGTTCACTACAACCACTGTGTGCTGAGATACAATCCACACAAATATGGTTCTCCCCTGTGTGCGCACTGTGTATAAACAATAACAAGGACAACCATGCTCACTACAACCACTATGTGCTGAGATACAATCCACACAAATACGGTTCTCCCCTGTGTGCGCACTGTGTATAAACAATACAAGGACAACTGCTCTCACTACAACCACTATGTGCTGAGATACAATCCACACAAATACGGTTCTCCCCTGTGTGCGCACTGTGTATAAACAATACAAGGACAACTGCGTTCACTACAACCACTGTGTGCTGAGATACAATCCACACAAATATGGTTCTCCCCTGTGTGCGCACTGTGTATAAACAATAACAAGGACAACCATGCTCACTACAACCACTATGTGCTGAGATACAATCCACACAAATACGGTTCTCCCCTGTGTGCGCACTGTGTATAAACAATACAAGGACAACTGCTCTCACTACAACCACTATGTGCTGAGATACAATCCACACAAATATGGTTCTCCCCTGTATGCGCACTGTGTATAAACAATACAAGGACAACTGCGTTCACTACAACTACTATGTGCTGAGATACAATCCACACAAATACGGTTCTCCCCTGTGTGCGCACTGTGTATAAACAATACAAGGACAACTGCGTTCACTACAACCACTGTGTGCTGAGATACAATCCACACAAATACGGTTCTCCCCTGTGTGCGCACTGTGTATAAACAATAACAAGGACAACCATGCTCACTACAACCACTATGTGCTGAGATACAATCCACACAAATACGGTTCTCCCCTGTGTGCGCACTGTGTATAAACAATACAAGGACAACTGCTCTCACTACAACCACTATGTGCTGAGATACAATCCACACAAATATGGTTCTCCCCTGTGGTCGCACTGTGTATAAACAATACAAGGACAACCATGCTCACTACAACCACTATGTGCTGAGATACAATCCACACAAATACGGTTCTCCCCTGTATGCGCACTGTGTATAAACAATACAAGGACAACTGCGTTCACTACAACCACTGTGTGCTGAGATACAATCCACACAAATACGGTTCTCCCCTGTGTGCGCACTGTGTATAAACAATAACAAGGACAACCATGCTCACTACAACCACTATGTGCTGAGATACAATCCACACAAATACGGTTCTCCCCTGTATGCGCACTGTGTATAAACAATACAAGGACAACTGCGTTCACTACAACCACTGTGTGCTGAGATACAATCCACACAAATACGGTTCTCCCCTGTGTGCGCACTGTGTATAAACAATAACAAGGACAACCATGCTCACTACAACCACTATGTGCTGAGATACAATCCACACAAATACGGTTCTCCCCTGTATGCGCACTGTGTATAAACAATACAAGGACAACTGTGTTCACTACAACTACTATGTGCTGAGATACAATCCACACAAATACGGTTCTCCCCTGTGTGCGCACTGTGTATAAACAATACAAGGACAACTGCGTTCACTACAACCACTGTGTGCTGAGATACAATCCACACAAATACGGTTCTCCCCTGTGTGCGCACTGTGTATAAACAATAACAAGGACAACCATGCTCACTACAACCACTATGTGCTGAGATACAATCCACACAAATACGGTTCTCCCCTGTGTGCGCACTGTGTATAAACAATACAAGGACAACTGCTCTCACTACAACCACTATGTGCTGAGATACAATCCACACAAATACGGTTCTCCCCTGTGTGCGCACTGTGTATAAACAATAACAAGGACAACCATGCTCACTACAACCACTATGTGCTGAGATACAATCCACACAAATACGGTTCTCCCCTGTGTGCGCACTGTGTATAAACAATACAAGGACAACTGCTCTCACTACAACCACTATGTGCTGAGATACAATCCATAACTTTGTAAATACACAAAACTACTTGTCTTCTACCTTGTTAATATCTGTATTTCTTTTAATATAAAATGTGAAACCTAATAATACAACAATATAAGAACATATATGGCAATATACTGTATAAAAACAAAACTAATATACATTCCTAATAGGCCCATAAATAAAATATCAGAGAAAACAAAGAAATAGCTGTGACAACCACTGCTATAATTTTATTAACACCTCACACCAAGATACACACTTTCCAAAAAAGCATGGCTTTCTTGTTATGAGCCCCGATGCAAGAGATATCGGGGCTGTTACCGATATCTCTTCACTGTCAGAAGGGCGTTCTTGACAGTCTAGCGGGAATGCCCCTCCTGACAGTAATGTGTATAGCGCTATACTGTCAGAGGGGACGTTCCTTACCGCCCAGTCATGACGCTGACCTGTGAGGAATGCACCTCAGTACTAGTCTAGTTACATCATTTCCAGCACAGTTTTTCAATGAATCGACAGGGCCCTCCTGTAAATAAGTATCTTTGACAGAGTGCTTATTTCCCACATCCTCAAACCTGACGGGTCACTTACCTTCAGAACTGGGGCAGCATAAGTTGGAATATGCATGTGTGGTGTGCGAAGATCCTTCACTTGCCTTATTGTCTCACATTTCTGGAAGACAGGCTGAAAACATCCCCTACAGTACAACCACTATGGAGTAACCCTCTGTTGCCAGAGGTTTGCAATGTTGAACTTAAAGAGGACCTTTCATGTCCTCAGGCACACGTGGTTTTATATACCACTAGAAAGCTGATAGCATGACAGGAATGCCCCCTCCCCAACTGTACTCACCCATAGACAAGAACTTTGGGACCTCCAGCTTAAGGAATGCTCCCATTGACAGTTCACGGCTATGGACAAGTACTGTCAGGAGGAGTGTTCCTCACAGTCCAGCTAGAATGTCAGGAACACCCTTCTATGGGCAGAGATTGGTGCCATTATAATAGCATTGATATCTCCAGCCCCGGGGGACACATAACAGGAAAGCCGACAGTGCACTGAATTCAGCACACTGTCTGCTTTCTAGCAATATATAAAACCGCATGTGCCTGAGGACATGCAAGGTCCTCTTAAAAGGTATTCACTAGGAATATCATATGGTTGACCATAAACACCCCCTTGTCTCCTTGTGCAGTTAGTAACCTCCCTTTGGACTAGGTTCACAGATAAGAGCTGGTAGATCACATGAGCCAGACCTGAAATCTATGTGAGTCAGGAACTGGTGTCGATTTAAGATATAACTCACAGCAGCTCTCTAGCATGAGCTATAGTAAATTTGTCGGGATTAGGCGTCCCCACCGCAACCAGCTTGGTCTCCGCCATGCTCTTCCTACTTTCCTGAATGGAGAAGGAACAATGTGGTGAATCTTTGGCTCATGAAAGAGCACTGGGCCAAAGATGCACCAAATTTATATCCAGATACACCAGAAAACGTATTTGTAAATTCCTCCTTCTGTGCTCACAGATACTGCAGTATTCCTGGATGTGACACAGGATAGCCTATAACAGCACACATTTCCCTGCTACACACTTAGGGCTAGTTCACATGTGATTACGTGAGCACCTTTCTGCTCCAGATTAGGCCCAAATGAATGGGCCTAGTCCGGAGGGTGCTGTCTCGAGGCGGACACTGCAGTTGATTCAGCCGCGGAATCCGCCTGAAGAAAGGGCAGTTGTTTCTTTTTTCCATTAGTGGCAACATGCCGCTAGCAGAAAAAAGAACGCTAGCGGTCTACATAGATCACCATTGTGAGGAGGTGGATTATGACGTGGATTCTGTGCCAAAATCCACCCCCTCTTGCCCCGTGTGAACAGGGCCTTAGAAAAGACAAATCAAAGGCATGAATGGGACAGAGTATGTATTACAAGCTTGTGTGCTATTCATCTACGGGTATATGTAGCTCTATATATAGATCTATCTATAGAAGACTCAAAAACCAGAATTTATGCCACTACAGCAAAGGATAAACAATCACGCTCACGCACTGACAAAGATGCAGACTGTACAATAATGGACTGATTCCTGCCCACATGGACAGAAGTTGTGTGCTAAGCATTGTTCTGACCTCACATGTCCTCGGTGAATGCCTTTGGGCACAGCCTTTAAAACAATAGAAAGTCTTTGATTTCAATGTTTTCAAAGATGCTCAGACAGTACAAAAGATGCAAAGCCTCAGGGGTCATTTAAGTGTTTCTTCCATACTGCATAGGGCTACAAGGTGCTGCATCATCCGACTAACCTTAACTTTCCAAAAGTTTGCACTTCTAGTCGTATGCTCTTTTGGAAACAATGTTGCATTGTACCAACCATCTTTTAATAAATGAAGCAGTTTTGCTGATATTATTGATATAAAAGATCAAAATCCATTTCTGTGTATGCGGCTTCTAAACCCTTTTATGTACAAATGATATAACAATAACACATGACTAAAGCCTGCTGTTCAGGACATTATTTCATTCTGGGGTGGGGGGGCTCAGTACTCACTACACCCTTCACACACCTTCTCTATTTCTCACAGAAGAGGGGCAGTGTTCTTACGACTCTCTGAGGCCTGGTTCAAATCTGCATTCGGTATTCTGTTCAGGGAGTCCACTTGGGGACACCCCAAATAGAATACCGAATGTATTGTAAAGCGGTGAGTTTACGAAAGATCACAGGATCACATAGACTATAATGGGGTCCGTTTGTTTCCATGTGGTGTCCGCATGAGTCATGTGGAGAGGAAAGTGGTTCATGAAGTACTTTTCTCTCTGCATGTTCCATGCGGACACCGCGCGGAAAACACGTGGACTCCATTATAGTCTATGGGGTCCATGTGCTTTCATAAGCTCACCACTTGTCAATGCATTTGGTATTCTGTTCGGGGGAGGGGGGGGGGGGTTCCCAAGTGGACTCCTCAAACAGAATACAGAATGCAGATGATAACCAGGCCTTACTTTTGTTGCAACAAACTCACAAAGCCAATAGGAGAGGGGGACAAAGCCATCCTAAGTACCTCTACAGGGAGCGCCACCATAATATGTATGTTCATAATCTACATAACAGCCCACATTTAATATAAAGAGAAATAATTGAGAGTCGATGTTTAAGTCTAAAGATTTTCCTGTAAGCCTTACTTTTGCCACAGACAGCAATACATTTGGAGAAATTATATTCGCTAAACAGAAGCTGCGTGCACCTTGTCTGAGGCATCAATGTTTCATCTGTCATCTTGGCACTAGTATTTCTGGACTAGCAGCCGGCAGCCGGTCTTTGCATGTTAATATGTGATGGGTTTCTGCAAGGCTGAAGTTTCGCTGTCTGTTGCTAAGTAACCTCCCCAAGGCAGTCGGTGCTGAGGGCGCAGAAATTTTAGGGAGAAATGCAATTTTAATCTATGAAGTGCACGATTCATTGAATGCTAGCCACTTGTTAAATCACATTCTGAGAACTCCATGGTTACGCTGCCATTTTAGACATTGATTAATTGTTACTCGGCCCTATATAAATGACTTTGTATATGTCATTATATCAGTATGAGATGTAATAAAATGCAGGGCAAGGCCTCATAGGTCAATTATTATTAGGGACTCAGAGTTCAGAGCTGAAATTCTACAGGACCCAGGTGTCAGGGTAGGGGCTCCAAGGACATCGCAAAGTGCTTGTCAACCTAGGATAACAGAAAAGCTGTCCAATGATGATGAAAGGGTCATGGGATAAATGTGAAACACTGGGATCGTCATGCAATGTCATCCCTGCATCAACTCAAGGACATGCCACGTCTTTACAAGACCATAAATCCTGCTACTCAGTTATCTCCTTAAAACTGTCCAAATGTTGAAGTAACAGGATCAGAAACTGGGTCAGCTGTATGGAGTCCTTCAAAATAGGCTCTGTTCAAATTTTTATTGAATGGTATCCATCGGCTTTTTTACAGAAAGAATAATACAGTCTGTAGGCTATTCTTATCGTTCTCCTACTGATCCCGAGGATTTATTATTATAATTATTATTATTATTATAATTATTATTATTATTATTATTATTATTATTTTATATAGCACTATTAATTCCATGGTGCTTTACATTTGGGGGTTTGCATACAGTACACAAAATATACAAACAGATATAATCCTAGCTATGACCAATCGGCACAGTGGTTACAATCTATGAGGGAAGAGGGATAGAAACAGGTGAAGGGAGTGATTGTTCAGATGGTGGTGTGGGAACTGTAGTGTTATTGGAGGTTGTAGGCCTTCCTGAATAGGTGAGTCTTCAGGGCCTTTTTGAACCCTGTGATTGTGGGGGTCAGTTTTATGTGTCTTGGTAAGGAGTTCCAGACTATGGTGAAGAAATCTTGGAGACGGTTGTATGAGGAGCGGATGAGGGTAGAGCGGAGTAGGAGGTCTTTGGAGGATCTGAGGTTACGTGTGGGCAGGTAGAGGTAGATTAGGTCAGAGATATATGGAAGGGACAGGTTGTGGATGGCTTTGTATGTCAGCGTTAGTAACTTGAACTCAATTCACTGGGCAATGGGTAGCCAGTGAAGGGATTGGCAGAGGGGAGTAGCCGATGAAGAACGGAGGGTGAGGTGAAGTAAGCGAGCAGCACAGTTTAAGGTGGACTGGAGGGGGGCGAGGGTGTTTGCTGGGAGTCCGTGGAGAAGGGTGTTGCAGTAATCTAAGCAGGAGATTATAAGGGCATGAGTGGATACGATGGATGTTCTTGAGTTGGAGGCGGCAAGAAGTGTTGAGGGTTTGAACATGTGACTTGAAGGATAGGTTGGAGTCCAGGGTTATCCCAAGGCATTGGACCTGTGGGACAGGGGTATGCATGGTTCCGTTAACTTTGATAGATGGGTCAGGTAGAGGGGCTGTACGGGGTGGGGTGAAGGTGATGAACTCTGTTTTCCGTATGTTGAGTTTGAGAAAGCGGGAGAAGGGAAAGGAGGCTACGGGCGCTAAACAATCTGGAACTCTGGCCAACAGAGCGGTAATGTCTGGTCCAGAGAGGTATATTTGGGTGTCATCACCAAGGATGAAAGGATCTCTGTCATTTCAGCTTGCTTTTGTTTTATGGCCCAGACATACATGAACTAATCAAGGAATTGCAATGTAGGGTCATTCAGGGCTGTATTACAGTTCCCGGCACCAGTGTTGGACTGACTTTCCTTGAGCCCACTTGACAAAATGATTCTGCGGTCCACCCTAACAAACCCTAAGAAATCCACAATAACACACTTCACATTTGGGTGACTTATGCTGGTCCATTATTGTTTGAGAGCCTGGGCCCACCGGAGGGTCCTCTAGTATCCTGGTGGGTCAGTCTAGCACTGTTCTGCACAGTAAGTAGGTTGGTCCCATGGGGTAAGAAGCCTATGAGGAAGCCTCATAGTTTAGCTAGAATTACAGCCCCTTCGCTCCAAGGAGCAGTGGGATCCAAATAACACAGTAGTAGATGGCATGTAATAGATCACATACTATGGTGGAAAACTCAAAGGAAATTAGTCATTGGGTACAGCATTTATTGTAACATCTTCTAATAGTCCGCGTGGAAAGACTGGCCTGGAACTGTTTAGTAGAGGCAGACAGACCTTATAGATGCTCTAACCTTCGTAATCTGTCCAGAGACAATTACCTTTCAATCAACTGAATGGTTCTTAACCCCTTCCCGACATGCGCCGTAATAGTACGGCGCGTGTCGGGTCTGTAACTATGGCGACCGCCCGGGAGCCGGGCGGCCGTCATAGCCGCTGGGTGTCTACTGCTTTAAGCAGTAGACAACCGGCTCTAATGCCTCCGATCGGTCCCTGGACCGATCGGAGGCATTAACCCCTCCGGCGCTGCTGTCAAAGGCGCCGGAGGCGCCATCTTCCCGGCGGCGCATGGGCGCCGCCATTTTGGCAGGGATCGCGGCTCCTGGAGCATGCTCCAGGGCCGACCCCCCGTTGCCATGACAGCCGGGAGCCTTGTTAAGGGCTCCCAGCCAGTCTGCAAATTCTCTCTTTTGCAGGCTGGTGTATACAGCCTGCAAAAGAGATGATGATTTTTTGCAATGCATTGCAATGCATTAGCATTGTAATGCATTGCATTAGTGATCAGACCCCCTGGGGTTCAACACCCCTAGGGGGTCTAATAAATGCAAAAAAAAATATAAAAAGTATTAAAAGTTCAAATCACCCCCCTTTCCCTAGAACAAATATAAAAGTAGTTAAAAACTGTGAAACACATACATGTTAGGTATCCCCGCGTCCGAAATCGCCCGCTCTACAAATCTATAAAAATATTTTTCCTGTTTGGTAAACGCCATAGCAGGAAAAATAGTCAAAAGTGCCAAACCGCCGTTTTTTCACTGTTTTAATTCTGATAAAAATTTGAATAAAAAGTGATCAAAGCAATAACATTTCCCGAAAATGGTAGAACTAAAAAGTACACCCGGCCCCGCAAAAAAAGACGCCCTATGCATCCCCGTACACCTATGTATAAAAAAGTTACGGCCGTCGGAATATGGTGACTTTTAGAAAAAAAAATTTTAACACCGTTTTGGAATTTTTTTTAGGGGTCAAAATGTAAATAAAACCATATAAATTTGGTATCCCTGGAACCGTACCGAAACACAGAATACAGGGGACATGTCATTTTGGCTGCACAGTGAACGCCGTAAAACCAAAGCCCGTAAGAAAGTCGCAGAAATGCATTTTTTCTTCAAATCCCCATTCTGAATTTTTTTCCTGCTTCCCAGTACATTATATAGAATAATTAATGGTGGCATCATGAAGAAAAAATTGTCCCGCAAAAATTAAGACCTCATATGACTCTGGGAGCGGAGAAATAAAAAAGTTATGGGGTTTAGAAGGAGGGGAGTCAAAAACGAAAAACGAAAATCAAAAAATGCCATCGGTGGGAAGGGGTTAATAATGGAAGAAGACGCAATGCTTATGACAAGCAGATAAGATCATAGTATATATTGGCTTTAAATAGAGAGTATATATTACTCAGCAGAGCAGAAGAGGTCACGTTAAAGAGGAAAAAGACAACGTGAAAGCCGATTATGGTGACATGTGGCTTGTACTGAATGGATATGCTTGCATTTTCAAATGTAGGTTTTCAGCTTGACATAGATATTCCTAAAAATGTGTAGATTTACAGTATGCCATTATAGTAGAGAATTGGAAATTGAAAGATTATGATGTGCAAATATGTCTATGGATGGTAATAATTTGTGGAACAACAAATAAGGTAAAGGCGACCTGTCACCTCTGCTGACACGTCGGTTATAGTAAATTCTCCCCATGACATAAGAATTTTGGAGTATCATTTCTTAGGTCTCTGAATTGTGTTGTTTCTATGTTACTCCATCTAGATATCTACATTATGTATAAATTGACAATTGGTATTATTTGTACTGATATATAATATTCAATAAAACAAGTTCAAAAGAAAAACCTGACAATTGGACAAAATCAGTGTATAGGGGAACACTCTGCGGCACAATAGAATAGAATACATAGAGATTAAGTAAATGAAATATGATTAAAGCTCTGGAGTACATTACAGTCTCAGGATCAGTACAGGAGCAATATGTAATGCATGTAGCAGGTAGCCGCACACCTAGCAAAGTACTTTAAAGGGAACCTGTCAGGCACTAAATTGCCAGCAGCTGAGTTTTAGGATCCCAAACCTTTAGGCTGCATTCACACGGAGTAACGCCAGGCGTTTTTTGTGTGTATTTTGTGTGTATTTTTACAGCCGTAAAAAGCAGTCTCCATTGAGTTCTATAGTAAAATGCTGGCGTTTTTTTACGTCCGTAATTTTACGTCCGTAATTTTACGTCCGTAAAATTACGGACGTAAAAATACAGGCGTATTTTACTATAGAACTCAATGGAGACTGCTTTTTACGGCTGTAAAAATACACACAAAATACACACAAAAAACGCCTGGCGTTACTCCGTGTGAATGCAGCCTTAGGCTGACGCTCCACGTAGCGGAAACGCAGCTTTTTTTGTTGCAGATTTTGCTGTGTTTTTTTGAGCCAAGGCCAGGAGTGGATTGAGCAAAGGGGAGAAGTGTAAGAGTTTCCTATATAGTTCCCATTCCTATTGAAGCCATTTTTGGCTTTGGCTCAAAGAAAACTGCAGCAAAATCTGCCACAAAAAAGCTGCATTCATTCATTTACGCAACTTGGGACCTTAGCCTTAAAGGGCTTGTCCAGATACAGAGGTTTGGGACCCTAAACAGCACCTGCTTAATGGCATGCTAATAGTTTAGTGGTCCCAAACAATCTGACAAATTCCCTTTATATTCACACTGATAAATTGCTGTATCCTGGTGTTATCACAGAATGCACTAATGAAATATATGGGAAATATATGGGAAAAAATATGCAAATCTGTTTTCCAGGATGTAATTAGGGAATAGTGCCTCTGTTTACTGCCCTCTGGGGGCAGCCCCCTCAACATCATGCATGACTTTCTTTAATAAGTCTAATAACATAATGCGGGGATTGTTGCCAAACTAGTATTTCTATTCCAAACAGATTCCCAGCTGTGGACAGCCCTGTTTCGATCTGTTGGATCTCTTCAGCACAGCATAGGGATACTAGTTTGACAGAGTGAGAGACTATAGACCAGGATTAGGGGATAAAAACACTCCTTAGGGAGAGTGTGCACCTTCACAGGCCTATGGGAAATATAGCGGAATTTGGAAATTCCTTCCTTATGATCTAGGTCATCAATATCAGATTGGTGGGGGTCCGCCATCAGCATTGATCAGTTGTTTTCAGCAGTTGCTGACAATGGAACTATACGGAGGAAAGAGCTGGTAGCAGACTGCTCCATATACTGTATAATGGTTATGCCAGGGTACTACAGCTCAGCTCCCAGGTATGTCATCAATAACAAAAACTAGAAAACTCCTTTAATTCTAGTGGTGTTATTGTCAGCAATGTTAAAGGGTCTATCCATTTTCCAAGATTGATGGCTTATCCTCAGGATAGGTCACCAATATTATATATTAGGGAACCCTGCAGATCACCACTACCGAGGCAGCATGAAGAGCCTCACTGCTCTCTTGCCATACAATCTCTAGTGGTCAGTGTAAGTACTGCATTGTTTAAACCAAGTGGATGGGGCAGTGCTGTAACTGCTGCAGTTAGTACGACGACAGAGCAGCATGATCATCAAACTTAAAAGCCAAACAACCTCTTTAATGCTGAAACTTCACTAAATATACACTGCTGCTGTCATTGCAATATGACACTACCACTATGTCAAATTTACACATAAATCTTTACCAAATTTATGGAAACCACCAGTGCCAGGCTGTCACATAACACTGAGATTAGTTATATTCTATGTTGGATTGTCTAGAATTGGATGCCACATTATAAGAATTGAATTAATTTAATGCTCCTTGGTAGTTTCAGAGACCCTGGACAACATAACTCAGCTTAGTTTGCTGCAAAGCCCTATGGAGGAGACATAACAGCAGCCCATTCACTGTGGCATCACTTTGCCTTCGCTGTCTGTGTCCTGGATGAATTATACTCTAAAGAGATTTTAAAGGGCTCGGGAGTCTAATATTTCATATGAATGATTTTACCAATGTCCTGTCCCAGGTAACCATTTTACTTTCCATCTTGTACAAAGCACACACTTCAAGACATATCCATTATCATGATTTTCTAGTTAAGCTAAGGCATCAACCATGTCTGTGCCATAACTGCACAGCTGCCTATGGAAATGACTGGATACAGGTCTCATGCTGCCCCAGTAGGGTAAATCTAATGTACAACATAGAAATGTGTCTGCCCTTATCTTTTCAATTGTTTCGAGATATGCCAAGATAATATACAGTATTACCTCAGCCCTAAACTTGGCTGTATACATTAGATATTAGACTGCCATTGCTGAAATGAACCTTTGGTTTGTCGTATGGCCAACTGTCCCAACCATGAACCTTCCATCTATAAAAGACGCTTGGAAAATTAACAGATGAAAGTCGTTTAATGCTAATGAAGTGCTGAAAAGAGGAAACGACGGACACTTTGTGGGAGTGTTAATAGTATGAACACATATGCCCACAATACAAAAATCACCCACAAATCTGTCAGTTTAGCCCATAAACAACTGATCATGGTAGACCGACGTAGAAAAAATCAGATTTTGGTTCCGAGAAACTAGTTGACGGTTGGCTATATGGGACAGACTGTCGTAGGTTTAGATACGACCAACCAACAGCAGACAGTCCAAAATCTGCCACTTCTCCATTCTAAAATGATGGCCAGTTTAAGTCAAACAGCTATGTAACCAACCCAGGAAAACTCGGGAGAATTTATGAAATTTTTTAAAAAGTGGGTAGAGCATGGTGCATGAGTCTCTTAATAATTCTGGCACATCTGCTACCTACACTGACCATCTTAAAACCAGCGCATGATAAACAGCAGTGGCCTAAGTAAAGTCTTGTGGGCCCTGGTGCATTCTTCTATATGGGCTCCCTGTTATGTCAGTCCAGGTAGCTGCAACGGGGCTAAGGAATAGCAGTAGGAAATCTCACCCTGCACTACTCCCACTAGCTATCCCGGTCCCTGCCTCACGGGTGTAGGTCGGCTGTTCTCAGGCTAAGCCTGACCCCGACAGCTCCTCTCTCACTGACACCGTAGGCCTAGAGGGAAGTGGGAGAAGGAATGCCCTATAAGATCTCTAGGGACTGGAGACTAAAAGGGGGTCACCCCTAATGAACAAGTGAAGCTGCTACTGACAGGGACTGACAAGGGTGTGCGCTGACTAACAACACAAGCAGCACACAGGAAAAATGTGGGAAAGGATTCCCCAAACCAATATGGGAAGGAACCTTACACTAGGAAACAAACACAGGGAAACTGAGTAGAAATCAAAGGATAAGGCAATTCACTCACACAGTCAATTATACACAGAGGGAGGATTGGTGAACACAGAAGGGAAAACACACACACCAACTTGTTCACCCAAACCTCCCAAAAACCAACCACGGAACTTCCTCTATCCAAGATAACCACCTACTCCTCCTGCTAAGGCCTAGCTCTGTAAAAGCGACACTCAGCACAGAACCATGGGAGGCATGGGTTTAAATACAGAGTAGAGACCACTCCTCCCAGGTGCAAATGGGAGGACAGACTAATCAACCAGGAAATCAAGCTGCCTACCAGCAGTGCGCGCGTGCAAGTCAGAAGGTGTGCACCAATACCCATGACACAAAATACTCCTAACAGGATCCTCCCCTCAAGGAGAAGACTCCGGATTCTCTAGGAGCATCCTTCTTCGGGAACTCCTTGTGGAATTTCTCCACGAGTCTGGGGGCTGACATATCCGACTCCAGAACCCAAGAATTATCCTCAGGACCGTATCCCTTCCATGCCACCAGATACCGTAGCTTCCCCCGAACATATTTGCTATCCAGAACTCGGGATATCTCATACTCCCCGGACTCAGAAACTGGTGGAACCTTAACTGGAGACGTTCCCTTCTTGGCCTTCTTTAACAAGGAGACATGGAACACCCGGTTTATCTTCCACCTTTTAGGTAGTTGCAGCTGTGCCGCCACTTCATTTACCATCTTGATGATCTTAAAAGGACCCACAAACCTGGGACCCAGCTTCTTGCTAGGAACCTTCAACCTGATATTCTTGGTGGACAACCAAACCATCTCACCAGGGAAGAACTGCAACTCTCCTCTCTTCCTATCCGCCTGGACCTTAGCCTGGTGCGACGCCCGCACCAGATTCTCTCGGATACGGGACCATACCCCTTGCAGCTTTTTAGAAAATAGCTCCTTCTCCGGAACTGGGGAAGAAATGGAAGAAAATACTCCGAAAACAGGATGTCTACCACCGGAGCAAAAAAAAAGGTGTGGTACCTGTGGCGTTGGAATCATGGTTGTTTAGGGAAAATTCTGCCAGGGGAAGAAAGTCAGCCCAATTATTCTGATTCTCTCGAACAAAACACCTCAAAAACTGTTCCACATCCTGATTCTTCCTCTCTGTTTGCCCGTTAGACTCCGGGTGAAACCCGGAGGAAAACGACAGTGTAACTCCCAACCTGCTGCAAAAAGCCCGCCAGAATTTAGCCACAAATTGCGGACCCCTGTCCGAAACGATCTCCTCAGGAAGACCATGCAACCTTACAATTTCTTTAATAAATGCCTCTGATAGTGTCTTGGCACATGGCAGCCTGGAAAACGGGATCAAATGGCACATTTTCGTGAAGCGGTCAACGACTACCCAAATGACCGTGAAACCCTTAGACACCGGAAGGCCCGTGATGAAATCCATAGACAGATGAGTCCAAGGTGCCCTAGGAGGTTCCAATGGATGTAGAAGACCGTGGGGACGGGTATGCGACGCCTTGGCTCTTGCACAGACCGAACAATTTTGAACAAACTGCAAGACATCCTTACTCCACCCTGGCCACCAAAAATTCCTAGACACCAATCTCATGGTCTCTGAAACCCCCGGGTGACCAGCAAGAACCGACTCGTGACACTCCCTCAGGAGACTTTGTCGGAGAGTAGTTGGGACAAACAGCTTGTTTCTAGGTATCTTGGAAGGTGCAGCGTGTTGCGCTTCGATCAAGGCCTTCTCCAATTTCGCGCCCAATACTGCTACCACCACTCCATCCCCAAGAATAGTGGCAGGCGCCTCTCGTTCCTCCTCGGTCGACATATACCGGGATAAAGCATCAGCCTTAACATTCTTCGAACCCGGCACATAAGTCACGGTAAAGTGGAACCGCGCAAAAAATAGAGCCCATCTGGCCTGCCGTGCATTTAATCTCTTCGCCGACCCAAGATAAACCAAATTCTTGTGATCAGTAAATACCTGGACTGGCCTTCTGGCCCCCTCCAGGAAATGACGCCAATGTTCGAACGCTAGTTTTATTGCCAGTAGTTCCCTATCTCCGATGTCATAATTCCGTTCAGAGGCAGAGAATTTCTTAGAAAAGAAGGCACAGGGATGCGTACCCTCCTCGAACTCCTGAGAAAGTACTGCTCCCACCCCCACCGAGGAGGCATCCACCTCCACTCGGAAGGCCAACCTCTCATCCGGCTGTCTCAAAATGGGAGCGGACGAGAATCGCTTCTTCAATTCTTCAAACGCGGCTAGCGCCTCTGGCGACCACTTAGCACAGTCAGCCCCCTTCTTAGTCAAGTCCGAGATAGGTTTCACAACCTCAGAAAATCCCTTAATAAACTGGCGATAATAGTTGGAGAATCCCAAGAACCGTTGGACCGCCTTTAGGTTCTCAGGTCGCGGCCACTCCAAGACTGCCCTGACCTTCTCAGGGTCCATCTCGAACCCCTTGTCCGATAGGATATAGCCAAGGAAACATAATTTATTGACCGCGAACACACATTTCTCCAGCTTAGCACTTAATTGGTTAACCCTCAGGAGATCTAAAACCTCTCTGACTCTCTCCCAATGAGTCTCCAAATCCGAGGTGTAAATGAGTATATCGTCCAGATAGACCACAACCCCCCTCCCTATGACGGCACTTAGTACATCATTAATAAAATTCTGAAAAAACGCGGGCGCATTGGTTAGACCAAAAGGCATCACCAGACTCTCAAAGTGTCCTAGGGGTGTGTTAAACGCTGTTTTCCACTCATCCCCCTTCTTGATTCTCAGCAAGTTATACGCCCCACGTAAATCTATTTTACTAAACCAGCGAGCTCCCATAATCTGGCTGAATAGATCCGAGATCAATGGGATGGGATAGGGATTCCGCACAGTGATTTTATTAATCTCCCTAAAATCCAAACAAGGGCGCAACCCTCCATCTTTCTTCTTTACAAAGAAAAACCCCACTGCTACTGGGGACTTAGATGGGCGAATATGCCCCACCTCTAGACTCCCCTCAATATACTCTTTGAGCGCCTCCCTCTCCGGAATAGTGAGATTGTACAACCTTGTCTTGGGTAACACTGCATTTGGTATAAATTTAATTGAGCAATCATAGGTGCGATGTGGTGGTAATGTCTTGGCTGCCCTTTCCTCAAAGACCTCCCTGAACTCACATATTTCTTGAGGCAAATTGTCTATAGACAAAGACATAACGGATATGGGCAGACATCGACCATTACACCCCTGCCCCCAAGAAACTACTGTCTCGGTCTCCCAGTTGATAATAGGGTTATGCTGCTTCAGCCAGGGCCACCCCAACACTACTTGTGCTGGTAACTTAGACAACAAGAACAAGTTAATCTCTTCCCTGTGGCCACCCACAATAAACTCCAGACCCTCCACCTGTTTGGAGATCACATATTGCTGTAGAGGGGTCTTATCAATAGCCCACACTGGTATCTGAGACTTCAAGACCAAAGGACTCACCCTTAGTTGCTCGCAAAACTCTGAGTCAATAAGGTTGACTGCCGAACCACAATCAACCAAAATCCGGCACTTCTGCCCATTTACCCATCCATCAAGGGTCAACCCGGCAGTCTGAGTACAGGAAACATACACACCTCCCTCCGTAGTAGGTTTTCTCCCTTTACCCTCAATAGACCTGGGGTTATTACCCTCCTTGGCGAACCATTCTCTGGAGGGGCATACCCTTGCTACATGTCCCATCCCTTCACACACAAAACAGCGTACTGTGCGGGACCCTTCACTCTTGGGTCTAGCACTTCGCACAGTGGCCCCAATCTGCATGGGTTGGTCCCCCGGGTCCTCTCCAAAAACAGAGAATTGAGGAGGGCTAACCCCCCCAGGACTCTTGTCTCCACGCTCTCGGAGGCGCCGTCCAACTCTAATTGCCAGCTGCATGGCCTCATCTAGATCTCCCGGAACAGGGTGAGAAACTAGATGGTCTTTAACCTGGTCCGAGAGCCCTGTCTCAAACTGACTAAGTAGAGCGGGGTCATTCCAGTGTACTTCTGCTGCCCACCTACGAAACTCTGTGCAATATTTCTCTATAGCATGATCCCCTTGCACCACACGTCGTAGGTTATACTCAGCCGAGCGTACCCTGTCTGGGTCGTCATACAGTAACCCCATTGTGGAGAAAAACACCTCTACAGTTAGTAAGCAAGCTGAGTCAGCTGGCAACGAATGTGCCCAGATGAGGGGATCATCTCTCAATAAAGTAATAATAATCCCAACTCTCTGTACCTCAGAACCGGAGGAAAACGGCCGTAGCCGGAAATACAAAAGACAGTCCTTTTGAAATCAGAAAAAATCTGACCTCTTACCTCGGAAGGGTTCAGGTAAGCTGACTTTTGGCTCCAGAGGCCGACCCACAGGGGCGCTACTCACCTGCCTCTGTATGCCCTCCACCTGAGAGGCTGTGTGTTGAGCCAACTGCTGTAACTGAGATACGCCAGAAGCTTGGATGGCATCCATTCGTAGCTTGATCCCCTCCATCTCAGTGGAGATCTGCTGCACCGCCTGGTACAACTGTTTCAGGTCCGTCATAATGCAAACGAACCTTTCCTTTTTTTTTTTTTTTTTTTTTTTTCGGCTGAGTGTACTGTTATGTCAGTCCAGGTAGCTGCAACGGGGCTAAGGGATAGCAGTAGGGAATCTCGCCCTGCACTACTCCCACTAGCTATCCCGGTCCCTGCCTCACGGGTGTAGGTCGGCTGTTCTCAGGCTAAGCCTGACCCCGACAGCTCCTCTCTCACTGACACCGTAGGCCTAGAGGGAAGTGGGAGAAGGAATGCCCTATAAGATCTCTAGGGACTGGAGACTAAAAGGGGGTCACCCCTAACGAACAAGTGAAGCTGCTACTGACAGGGACTGACAAGGGTGTGCGCTGACTAACAACACAAGCAGCACACAGGAAAAATGTGGGAAAGGATTCCCCAAACCAATATGGGAAGGAACCTTACACTAGGAAACAAACACAGGGAAACTGAGTAGAAATCAAAGGATAAGGCAATTCACTCACACAGTCAATTATACATAGAGGGAGGATTGGTGAACACAGAAGGGAAAACACACAAACCAACTCGTTCACCCAAACCTCCCAAAAACCAACCACGGAACTTCCTCTATCCAAGATAACCACCTACTCCTCCTGCTAAGGCCTAGCTCTGTAAAAGCGACACTCAGCACAGAACCATGGGAGGCATGGGTTTAAATACAGAGTAGAGACCACTCCTCCCAGGTGCAAATGGGAGGACAGACTAATCAACCAGGAAATCAAGCTGCCTACCAGCAGTGCGCGCGTGCAAGTCAGAAGGTGTGCACCAATACCCACGACACAAAATACTCCTAACACTCCCTACCTCATCCCTACAGTGAATTCTTGATAGTGATGGTTACGGGTGCTAAGGAGTTTCATCAACCTTATTTTGGTTAGGGTAATCTCTGGGTCTCCTTGGCTTATGTGCCAGGGGAAAACTGCAATCTCAATACTGATGCCAGTGCTTATTGGCCCCCTAAGGCTCCTGGGCCCTGGTGCGACTGCCCCTTCTGCACCCCCTCAAGCTACACCCCTGATGAGCAGGTCATAATACATTTTCCCTATTACATCTTTATGCACTAATATTAAAGAAGTCATTATGGTAATCTGCTCCATAACAATGCCGCACTGAAATGTGTCAGCTCCAAACAGTTTATGCTGAACTCGACTTCTGAAAATACTTCAAGAGATTGGGCAAAAATAAACTTTGTGTTAATCTTTCTCAAGTGACTGCTGCAAAGGCTTTTTCTTCAGCAGTTCATATAGCTTAGTGAATGAGCCACATGAAGACTATATAAGGGTCAGCTTCTGATAGCTGGCGGGTTATCTGCACCACTGCAACCAATTCCCCTTCACTGCGACACTCACTCTTATCTGCTGCTCCAATAATTGCACTGCCCTATTACACCAGAACGCGTCTTAAAGTAGACCCATTCACCTTCGCTTTAAACTGCTCTCTACAACGTGCTGCTGAGATGTCGGAAAGCACTTTGGTATTTTGGATAAGATCCCAATATTCCATGATAGACGGACCTTTAACATGATGGAAACCGCTCTCAGCGGTTTTAAAGTGTGAGAGTTTAATGGATTGAAAGAAGGCTTTATATTCATAGTGTGGACTTTGTAAGCTCTTATGATACAAAGACATTAACGGACAGAAGGAGAAGATATTATACAACCTTTATGTAAAAAATAGCCAAACTTCAAAAATAGAAGCGTCAGCAACCACTTCAATTGCCCACTGGACTCCTAAGCAAATAAAGTGCAGAGACTTAGACAGTTATTACTGAAACATTCCCATACAATTCAGTGTAAGTTTGTGCCACAATGTTAGACAGGATTACTAAATATGTCCCAATGGTCATAGGGTGTCTCTGGTATTTCGCAACCATATTAAACCGCATGGTTTTCCAGAACTGTCATATTGATGACCTTACCTTTGTATGATATCAATATTATATTGGTGGGGTCTGACATCTGGAACCCCCACCAATCAGCAGTTTAAAGGGTTTGTAGAACTTGGATTAGATACACGCTTCCTCACACAGTACCACATGGCAGAGGATTAGATACTCGTGTCTGCACACAGTTAGTTCCACACTCCGGAGGATTAGATACATGTGTCAGCACGCAGTATCACATGCCGGAGGATTAGTAACGCACTTCTTCACACAATATCACACGCTGGAGGATTAGATACGCGCATCTGCACACAATTCCACACGCCCGAGGATTACATATGCATAACTGAGCTCCATGTTCTCATCTTAGAACAGTGATGTTGTTATGTCCAATGATTACATGGCCATATTGCAGCTCATATCCATTCAAATGAATAAGCTTGAGCTGCAATACCAAGCACAGTCACTATACGATGTTTGGCATAACGCTTGGTAAGCAGTAAAAAGACCATAGCACTTGTTCGAAAGCTGCAGCCTCTTCAATTAGCTGATCGGTGGGGGCCCAACTGTCAGTCTTCCATGAATCAGTTACCGATGGCCTATTGTAAGGACAGGTTAATATCATAATCCTGGAAAAAAATTTAAAGGCCTCCTACACATGACTCTATTGTACGCAAATACTAATTTGCAAAAAATATGTCAGTATGTCATCCGCAAACACGGATCCACAAAAAGACATATGATCTCCTACACTTATCTGTACCACAAATGCAGACAAAAAAAATACATGTTTGATAATTCGCAGACCTTGGATATGACACGGACCCAAAAAATGCGTTTGTATCCCTGGGCCCACAGAAGTGCCTGTGTCGGTCCATTGCAGATCAAAAGTACAGTCATGTGAACAAGGCCTAATTCTGTGCAATGTACAATTTGAGGAGATGAAAGAAAAACAAGTGGGTCATGTATGAATATTGGCATATTGAACCTCATCTTTCATATTTGGGGAGTATGTACCTCATTTATTATAAGGCAAGGCCTAGTCATAAAGGAGGTTCATTCTCCGGCAGGACTCTGCAACTGGACTGAAATCTATGCCACTCATAGAAAACTGTTGTCAATGATCTTAGATCTGGCAGGATGCATAGCACTGTCTATTTCCACCCCTCACCGTACCCCCTTTTTGGAAAATGAAGAGGACAATGCAAAATAGTAGAAAGTCACACTTTTTCATGCCAGAAAACTACTTTGTGGGGCATTTTAAATCTGACCCAAGGACTTCATCTGACCTATACCTAGCTTTTAAAGATTATGTATAAGGTTAAAAAGCAAGCCTTACTTCCTTAAGAAGCAATGCTACTCTTGTCCATAGGTTATGTGAAGTTTAACCAAATACCGCAGGTTCTTCAAGCAAATTGGCAGGGACCCCAAGTGTCAGACCTCCACCGTTCTAAGGCTAATGGCCTATTTTAGAGACAGGTCAGCAATATCATCACCATGGAAAACCCCTGTAAGGCTAAAGCTCCACATTTTTCCACTGTGGAAACGCTGCAGAAAAAAAGGCAGCTTTTTACAGTTTCGGGAAAATGAATGGGCAATTTTTTTAAAAAAACGTAGCATGTCCATTATACCCCTGGAAACACTCACATTTTCCCTATAGGTACAATAAAGGAAAAAAATCTGCAGACCAAAAAAATCTGCAAAAACGCAATAAAAATCCCTGAGTAAAAAAATGTGATATGTTTCCGTTGCATTTTTTTGCTGCATTTCATTACGTGGGGCCTTAGACTCCAGGATTTGCCACCCACAGAAATTTATAAGTTCTATGTCATTTGCACAAATAAAAGATGAAGATCCTTTATTCTTTTTATTCTTCCCTTGATTAATTTAAGCTTTGGTTACAAAGTTTCGGCTTTCGGCTTTGCATTGATCTCTGTTGACTCATTAATAATGGAACAAGCCAATTTTATATCAATTTCCTTTCTTCACTGGGTGCGCTTCAATAATTCATTTGGGATTTGAACAGTAAAGCCATTTTGTTTATAGAGGAAAAACACTGCGGCAGTGACAGAAAGTCAGCGAGAGATTAGAACAGGAAGAGTTAAAGCTAAAACCTCATATATAATAAAAAGTTCTGCAGATTCATGAAACTGTCTGAGGCTAAGGCCTCTCGTTGCGGAAACGCGGCGTTTTTTGTTGCAGATTTTGCTTTGTTTTTTTGAGCCACAGCCAAGAATGGCAAAAAAGGTATTGAATTATATAAAGCAAACTCTTGTACTTCTACATTCTCTCAATCCACTCCTTTCTTTGGCTCAAAAAAACGCAGCAAAATCTGCAACAAAAAAAGCTGCATTTTTGCAACGTGGAGCATCAGCCTAAGACAATAAAAGGGCCCTTGTTGACCCAAGAAACCAATCACAGTGCAGCTTTCATTTTCCAAGTCCACTATAGGTACTGAAAGCTGTGCTGTGATTCATTTATATGAGCAACAGAGATAGAGCATCATTTGAAGGACGGGGGCTCCACGTGGCGTAAAGGCCACGACTTGCCCGTAGCGGAAACTACGTTGAAAAATGTGGCTTTTTACAGTCACAGCAAAGTGGATGAGATTTTAGTGAATCTCATCCCCACTTTGCGGAAAATTACGCGCAGCAGACACACTGCGATTTCCAAAAACATTGCGGTTTTGCAAATCAAAGGATGGTAATTATACCTATGGAACTGCTAGTTCCAGAAAGTGAGTGAGATTCTGTTTTTGTCTGTGGAAAAAAAAGCTGCAAAAAAGCTTGGTTTTAAACAAACTGCAGCATGTTAATTTTAGCTGCGAAAACACAGTAAATTTCCCTATAGATTTTAAAGTGGAAGAAAAAAGCAGAGAAAAACTCAGCAAAAACTCAATAAAAAATACAATACATTTTCACTGAATCTTTTTGATGTGTTTTGTTATGTGGTGCCCTAGCCTAAGGCCTGGTTCACATCTGCGTTCGGAATTCCGTTTGGGGAGTACTGAATGGAATACCGAACACATTGACGCAGTGAGCTTATGAAAGCACACGGACTCCAAAGACTATAATGGGGTCCGTGTGTTTCCACGCGGTGTCTACATGGAACATGCGGAGAGAAAAGTACTTGATGAACCACTTTCCTCTCCGCATGACTTGTGCGGACACTGGACCCCATTATAGTCAATGAAAACCTATACGGAATAAAATGCAGTTAGCTAAGAAACCACATGGACCCCATAGACTAAAATGGGTTCCATGTGGTTTCCGCTCGGTGTCCACACAAATCATGCAGAGAGAAAAGTACTGCAAGCAGTACCCGGAGGAAACCCACACAAACATGGTGAGAACATGCAAACTCCTTGAAAATACAATCCTTGGATTTTTGACTATAAATGCCACTTGCAGCAATTTTCGTCACAAGTGCCATTTTTATGGCGCTCTCACTTCTTTTCAAAAAGAAGCTGTGACGTGGGTGTGCTGTAGATGGCGTCATTAACTACGCTAGATTCATCCAGTTTACTGGCGTAAATGAAAGCTATGAACTGTCGTAGATTTCAGCCACGGCCCAGCGGAAGACGTCCCTATCTTATGACAAGGCCTGCACCTTGTGATAAATTAGACTTATCTTCTGACAGCACAGAGATCAACATGGCCCTTGTAAGATACGATGTTATTGATGAATCACACACATTGCGCTTTTTGCTGCAATTTTCTTAAAATAACATGAAATGATACAGTTTTAATCAAAATTATTACAAAATCTAATTACTAAAACTAATGTCCAATGTAGCGAAATACGAGTAATAAATTCTGCAAAAAAAAAAACCCAGCAAAAATGTCTTGTATTTTTTCAATAGATTTTTACATTGAGTTATAGCTGCAGTTTTTCTTCCTCTATTGAATGTATATGAAAAAACTTGCAACTTTGTAGCATGCAGCTTTTCACAGCTTTTTTCCCGCAACGTATGATTGAGTTTATGAAATCTCATTCCCTTTGCTAGTACTCTAGGTTTCTGCAATGAGGGGTTTTGCCTATTTGTGCATTTTTTTCCCTTGTTGTTTTGCTTAACATGGTATGGTTTTGTGGCAATTCCTACATTTTTGGGAAAAAAATTTAAGCAGACGTTGCCACAAAACCAACTTATGTAAATGCACCTTGAATTCTAAAAGAAGGCTGGTGCGGCTCCCCGCTGTCACTGAACATGAGAGTCAGGACTGGGAGAACCTACACTGAAGCTGGGAATGTTTACAGACCAGATGCCTAACTAATTGTAGACTAATCAGAATAATCAACATGCGAATTACCAATAGTAAATCTAAATTACAAATACATAGTAATGTTCACCATTAGCACAGGTTCTTATCCAAATTCTCCCACAGGGGTAATCTTCTGTATGCAGGTGGCAGTGGAGAAAAATGATCAGTACCAGAATGTCAGAGCCAGGGTAGTGGGGCCACATAGTGCCATGAAAAAGACACAGAAAAATGGGCTTCAATCATTGGCGAGCCCCCATCTGGAACATGTAGTTCAGTTCTGGTCACCAGTTCCCAGAAAGAATGTCCTGGAGTTGTAAAATGTTCAATGGAAAGCCACAAAACTGATTAGGGCTATGGAGGACCTCGGTTATGAGGAGAGAATAAAGAGTTTAAATCTATTTAATCTGGAGAAGAGGCATTTAAGGGATGATAAACCTGTATACATATATACATGTCTCAAAAGAAATATGAGGAAAAGCTGTTCCATGCAAAATGCCTTCAAAAGACAAGGGGGTATTCCCTCCGTCTGGAGAAAACAACGTTGCATCTCAAGAGCCGACAAGGTTTCTTCATTGTACGGACTATGAATCTGTGAAATAGCCCAGTAGTTCTTCATGTGCGGTATGTGTACTAGCACATGCGTTGTTCACTCCTGTAAGACTATAATAAGGATGGCCAACGGGGCATGTACTGTACACACGGTCCAAAGCCAAAGTGACCACGCGTACAGCGCATGCACGAGATTTGGATCCCGCTGAAGACAGAGGTGGCTACTAGGCAGTGAAGAGGATGAGCTAATCTGCATAAAGGAATGGCAGAATGGCCTAGTAGGAAGTATCAATGGTATGATGCTGTGGTGCTCGGGCACAAGGTATGATGCTGTGGTGCTTGGGCACAGGGTATGACGCTGTGGTGCTTGGGCACAGGGTATGACGCTGTGGTGCTTGGGCACACGGTATGACGGTGTGGTGCTCCCTGAGCTTCATTTACATATTTGCCAAAAATGATATATTTAGAAAATGGCTGCGAGGAGGAGAGAAAGAGAAGTAGGTCTAGAATAGCCTTTCTAAAGGCCGTGGTGCTCGGGCACAAGGTATGACTAGGGTTGAGCAATCAGGATTGGAAAAGATCGGATCCCGATCGGCGATCGAGCAAATTTCACGATCACAATCGGCTTGAAAATGACCAGAAATTGGATTTTAAAATTGATCGTGAAATCTCAAGATCGGCTCAACCCTAGGTATGATGCTTTGGTGCTCCCTGAGCTTCAGTTACACATTTGCCAAAAACAATATATTTAAAAAATGGGTGCGAGGAGGAGAGAAAGAGAGGTCGGACTAGAACAGCCTTTCTAAAGACTATTCCAACGTGTGCTTACTTAAAAAACGAAATCCCCAATGATAGACTGCCTTTAAAACAACACAAGCATGTATAAAGTGCATCTTCAAACACAGTGCAAGCACTGTACATCCCAACAACAATATAACATAACACATTATTTCTACTACACCAAGTTGTGATGTACTGACTTGGCTCACACCGCACTCTCACTACATTAACAGATACAGCTGGGAGAGGGGATTAATACTCCTGGGTGTAACAAGCTATCCACACTATAAAGAATAGATATAACATGTCTATTTACTGCATATAATATCAGATATCAGAAATCTGATATCATTCTGGAAAATTCTGCCTGGTTATGAGGCTTGGTCTGCGCAGACTAAAGTTTTTCCTTTGACTTTCGCATGTGATTGCAGATTCTCTCATCAAAGAAAAATGCAGCAATCAACCACGGGGCGATTGTGTCATGCCAATCTACCTCTCATCCATAATCACAGGTTAGATATGTATAGAGAGAAATCAGGAACGAGGAGCAATGCTTATTTCATGGTGATGAATACAGTACATCCAGCATACATTAACTAGGAGACTATTCCCACCTGCTGGAACAGACATTACCATCATCTTCGCATCCAGACAGACAAATGCAGAGAGAACCCTTCCTGCACATTCATTACATCCTTTTATCTATCACCTCCTCTGCAAAGAATGAAAAGGAAATTGTGAATTTCACTTAAAACACTGTGAGGCCAATTTATTAAGACCAGCCCTTTGTGCGCTGGTCTTAATCCCTTTGTGTGCTGGCGCAAGATGCACGAGAATTATTAAGAGGCTCCGGCCACTTAATAATTCAGGTGCATTGTGGAAGGTCCCTGTGCTGGAATTGAAACCTTTGGTGTTCGTGGACAGGCATAGGTTTCATCTATAACTTGCTCTAGTTTTCTGGGGGAAATGATATTAAATGTTATAATAAGAAAACTGTCAGACAAGGCTTGATAAATTGGCCCCTGTATTGTCATGGAAATATATATTTGTTTTAATAGCCCTTCACTAAGTTTCAATACTGGTGAACTGAGGATATGGCTAAACTTTCTTGACTGCCAGGAGAAAGAAGGGGCTGATCCTGATCATCTGAGAAGCTGAATCCTGCTTTACACATCTAGATGATCACAACAGAGATAAGAGGCAGCAGCTTCAAGCCTCTCCCCTGCCTACGTGTGGCCTTAGCCTTAGGCTTCGTTCTCACGGAGTAACGCACCACTCATTTAGACGCGTATACACATGTCAGAGCGCGGTGCTTCAAAACAGATCCCATTGAATTCAATGGGTGCCGGCTTACGAGCGTAACACATTGAAATCAACGGGAGGCTTTGTAACCCATTGATTTCAATGTGTTACACACATAAGCAATCAATGGGATCTGTTTTGAAGCGCCGCGCTCTGACATGTGTATACGTGTCTAAATGAGCAGCGTGTTACTCCTAGAGAATGGAGCCTTAGGCACGTGAACGCATTGTGGTTCTTTCTTCAGCACTTTTAAGAGAAAGTTCACAGAGTTTTCTACGGGAAAGCCACCGGCGTTTCCGTAGATATAATTGACATGCTGCAATTTGCAAAGCCGCAATGGCTTTGCAAATTGTAGCGTTTCTGCGCTGCGATATTTTCCACAAAGTGGGGATGGGATTTACATGAATCCCATCCACTTTGCCTGCACTGTACAACGCTGCGATTTTTCCCGCAGCGTCTCCGCTGCGGGCAAATCGTGGCGTTTCCGGTCCGTGGGGCCCTGGCCTTATTGTGATTTTAGAAGCATTTTTCTCAGGGTTCATATTATTACACACAGATTATTGACACACAGTTTTTTTACTTTTCTTTTTTTAGGGATCTCCTCCCTATCAGTCATCTATGTGGAAATTTCTGAAAATAAAAAATATACTGGCTGATAATTTAACCCTTAAAATGCCACCCTTACAAGACTAGCAACCGAGTCCTTATATCTTAAGATTCTCCGATCCCTGTAAATGCACTAGGGGGAAATGTATATTATGGTTTACTGCAAAAATATTCTTTCTTAAAGGAAATTTACCAATATGTATTCCACCTCTTCTCAACACTAAACATATTGAATTTGGGAATGCATCTAAAGATTAGCTCCTTGTCAAGGTTGAAACTGCGCTGAATATTTGTGACAAATTAACTGTACAGAGAAATAGGTATATTTTCCTCTGACAGATGCAATATCTTGCCAAAAATGTGCATTCATTCCCCTGAAATGACAAATGTTGGATTAAGTTTGGTGTAGCTGCATGGAGTTTATAATAATGTAGATATCTTCAGCGGAATTGGCTGTTCACAGAGTTTACCCATTTACAAGAACAATGAATGTGCGGAGAACGCTGTTTTGTTGGGAGAAGAATAAGCTACATAATGACACAAAGCTGTAAGGCAGGTAGTTGGAAACTCATTTATAAAGATATAATTCAATGCCGTTCCTCCAGAGTGACTGGTATTAGGCAGTGTTTACAGGGATCTTGGCCAGGATAAATAATCTGCCAAGGTTTGGCCGCAGTTCGCTATTATAGCGTATATTCCATTAATGTTCCCAATGAATTCATAAAGATGATGTATATGTGAGCTAGTAATACACTAAAGTGCTGGCGTGACACGGACCCCTCTCTGCTCTGTCTACTGCTCTAGGATAATTTGTCCTGAAGGAAACTCGGCCTCCATTTATTAGGCCTAAATGTTTGTTTTTCCCAATGTACTCTGTTATTCTATTTGATAAAAATGAATTACAGCTGTCCCTCCTCCTAGGGACTAGGCACTAAAAAAAAGATCCAGATCCATATTTATAAATGGATGGAAGAAGACGTGGCAAATTATTATTTTTATATCTGTCTTGCAACTTATGTGCAAAGAGAAATGCTAGTGTCCGCATTAATAAGAATGTATTGTGGACTCTCACCTATGCAGGGACAGCGCAAACAGCGAGAAGGCTGCATCATCATTATATAACAAAATGGCTTGTCTAGTGTTAAAAAAATATATAAAAATCTTCTATTATAAAGTCAGGATCCTTACTAGCGGCTCAATACACAGGGTCCATATCACAGATGTGAAGGCATTGGGTCTGATTTATCAAGCCATGTATGCCAATTTGGCGTGTAAGGTATAAACCAGTCATAATTTCAGACTTCCCTCTGCAAAAATAGCAACTTTAGTTCTTTTTGTAGCCTACTCTCTACATCTCAAAAACAGGGCGCAATGGGACAGGGATAAATATAGGATATAGACATTTCAACATGGCAAATTTGATATCATTTGTACCAGACAACTGGCGCAAGTTAAGGGGCGTTCACACTATCTCCGATGTTCGCCCAGGGGTTTCCATCCTATAACCTGGGGAAACCGGAAAGGGAATGGCTTGCTGGTGGTCAGCTTTAAAACCCATTCATTAAAAGGGGTCTTTAAAGGTAACTGCCGGTGTCTGTATGCAGCCTCTATGCCTGGAATTTTTTTTTATTTTTTTTTTTTGCACACAAAATCGTACATGTAAGACACAAAACACTGGACTTAATAAGTTGAACCCATTGTGTGAACCGCTGTACAGCACTGTATTTTTGTATGTGTTGCCTGAAAGTGTTATGTGTATTCAATACCTCTGTCATATGGCAAACAATGAACAAATTTATCCTGAATTTATGCAGATTTATTCATGATTAAAAACGTGTGTGTTCCTCCATATGAACACTGGTAAGTAAATACATGCCACTTAGTGTAAGTGCAATGAGTAGCGTCCCAGGTCTCCACCTCCAACAACTCAAGCTCTTTGCATCCTTTAATAGGGGCTGCTCCATTGATTCCAGTACAGTGGGAATTTTTTTTCTCTGGGGACTGCCCATCTGACCTCAGAAATCCTAAATGAGAGCATATCTGGTGTTGAACCTAACTGTGCTGACTACATGGGAAAACCAGGGGCCAGAGAGGAAACTCCGGCTGCGCCAAAATCTGTGGAATGTCACCTATTAAATGATGCAGAGAGCTGGTGAAAGATCCTATATAATAACATATAGAATACATACATATGTGTTCTGTCAGTACATATAGGTGCTATTCTTATTATTTATTCTATAAATATCCACTACGCTGTTGCCGTTATTCTTTAGCGACAGGAATTGCCTTTCTCCATGCCGGTCTTTATTAACTTCCTTCAGTTGTAAGACCAGTTTAGGGTTGAAACATCACAAAATGCACCGTAATGGATATTGGTACAATAAATTAACTCTCTAAAGGCTTTCATTGTACATTATCTTTTATATTTCTCCTCCTATGAAGTCAGAGATCCACAGATTTACAATATGAGCCCATGCATTTCTATAGATGCCATGCCACATATTCATACAACAGAAACAACAAATCAAACCTTCTGGCTCACAAGTACAACTTGTGTGCAAAAATGAAAAAATCGTAGAAAACTGTTGGCTCAGTGGTTAGCACTGTATTCTTGCAGTGCTGGAGTCCTGGGTTTGAATCCTGCTCAGGACAACATCTGCAAAGAGTTTGTATGTTCTCTCTGTGTTTGCATACGTTTCCTCCCACACTCCAAAGACTAGGTAGGTTTGCCTATGGTTCCTTGTCTGCTCTGTAGCTGAGGAGGTTTTGTGCGGCTCTGCTTAGCCTAACTTAAGAGAAAAGCTAATTGTATCCTGGGACTCTATAGAATTAGTGAGTTTAATCCCCAGATAATTGCTATGAGATGCTGTACTACTTATAATCAAAATTAAGTATTAATAATTTAAGCATGGCTCCAGGCAAGGTCACATTCAACATTTCTAATTTCTTAATCTCAGAATGTACATATGCAATGGTCTCTAACGCCCCAACATAGTTACAAAGAATTCAGAAACGCAATAATAAGCAAAAGAAAATAAAAAATGAATCATATTGAAAATGAATTAATCCGATTTCCTGTCCAATGGGCATCCAAGTTTCCAAGGCAACATCAATTATTTATTTTCAGTAATGAGATAGCCCTAATATCACAATAGTTATGCCTGGTTCACATCTGCGGTCGGTATTCCATTCAGGGAGTCTGCTTGGGGACCCCCCGAACAGAATACTGAACGCATTAAAAAGTGGTGAGCAATGAAGGCACACAAACCCCATAGACTATAATGAGGTCCATGTGTTTTCCGCACGGTGTCTGCATGAATCATGCGGAGAGAAAAGTACTTCAAGCACTTTCCTCTGCGCATGACTCATGTGGGCACCACGTGTAAAACACACACACCCCATTACAGTCTATGGGGTCTGTGTGCTTTCATTACTCGCTGTTTGTCAATGCATTCAGTATTCTGTTCAGGGGCCCCCAAGCGGACTCCCTGAACGGAATACTGAACGCAGATGTGAGCAAGGCCAAAGATATCACCATGTCCTATGCACATGACATAAAGTACATGGCTACTTTTCAATTTCTATTTGTTGCCCTTTAGCTTCTCCCAATAGTCAGACCTGGCCGCTGAGCATTGTGTAACAATCATCTAAGCAAACACAATGCACTGCTGTCTAATAACACATATAATACTAATCTATTAAGTCAATATAAATATGGCAGTTTTAATCTATTCCCTGCTGGTATCAGATGAGTCACAATTATAAAGAGGTTAAGAAGAATAATAAAAATTAATAATTGTGGCACATCTTATGCAGTCCCACGAGCCAGAAACTCATCATTTGTAGTGAAAATTATAAGAAATAAGTCAGGCTATTAAGGCCCTACTTACTGTACTTGCTTTTTGTGAGCATGGTGTGAACAGCATGAAAAAGGGTGAAATCCACAGTGAAGGCCAAAAATGTTACTTTTTAAAGCATATCACCATTATAGAAGGAGAACAAGAAAAATAACCACAGAATAAAATCAGTCTGTTGGGTTTATTTTATGGTGTTCATCATTTTCTTGACAATATGCTATGCTTTTTTTGTGTTTTTCTTTTTTTATTATAAGATAAGATAATCCTTTAATAGTCCCACATTGGGGAAATTTCAGTATGTTACAGCAGCATAGTAATACAGGTACAGGATAATACACAGTAATATAACACAGACATAGACACACACATAAGCTGAGAAGAGAAGATATACTAGGAGTCCATAGCAGCTAAGGAACAGAAGAAGAAAGAAGGAAGACTTCAAAGTCATCTTTATAGTGGCTTCTAATAGACCCTTTAATGCAGGTGACAACATAACCTAGCATGTCAACCTATCTGTAGGAAGTGACAGTAATTTCTTATTAGTCTGACTACCTCCATGCATTAGGAATTATGAAGAGCTCTGGACCACAGAATTGTGGATTACAGGATTACTACAATGTACAATTATACCGTAAATCCTTGCACAGGCATGCTGTAGATTCCAGTCCAATCTGAGAAGATTTGCCATGCCTGACTTTCTCACAGTACGGCGCATAGTAAAATGCACCACTGTTGGCTAAATATGCAGGGAATTCAGGAATTTTTTAATATAAATTTCATGTCCTTACTATATACTATAAACTTTTCACCTCTCCTAGTACAGTCTGCTCCAATATCTCTCACTACAGCATTATCTGTATTTCATGCATGGCGAAAAACTTTACAAACCTACATTGGCAGGATGCTTCAGGTCAGATTCATGCATTGTGTATAAAGCTCTGTTCACACCAGGATGTTAATTTTCTCTTTCTATAACTGATTTATCCTGGAAGGCAATACAGACAATAACATCACTTTTCCAAACAGTTTACTAGATCGGGCTGTATTTAATCAATGTTGATGTAGCTGAGAGTAGCAATACATAGATATAAAATGATACATGTTGATCATGCAGTATCTGTAGTTAAAAAAAAAAAAAAAAAGAATGAATAGTATACTCAACCTTATATGCAAGCTATAAATCCAGAAGTGACCACTTTATCTTGTAGCTTGTAGAACGGAGTGCTGGGTGCAGATGTGATCGAGCCCTGAGCATGACATCTAATCTCTGTACTATCTACACTAAGAAGTCCAGTAGGTGGTCGTACGCAGTAACTGACAGGTTTCCTTATGTAAGTGAGCATCATAAGTAGCTGTGAGTAGTAACATCCACACTAAGCATAGAAAGAGACTCCAAATAGTTAAGGCCCAGCTCACATCAGTGTTCAGGCCCTTCCATTCCCTTCTCCGCATTAAAAATGCAGAGAGAAAAGCGTTGCGATCAGCATTTTTCTTTCCGCATTTTTCACACAGAAATTGAGAAGAAACCACACGAACCCCATTATAGTCTATGGGTCTGTGGGTTTCCTAAGGTAAGCGTTTTTTTATGAGGATTAGGTTTCTATTCAGGGGGTCCCCAAGTGGACTCCTCAAACCGAAACCCATGCACAGTTGTGACCCGGACCTTCGTTTTATTGAAAGTGATAAAAATATAAAACTATATATTGTCCCTACCCATCATTGGATTGTCCACCATTGATTGAACTTATAATATGAAACCTCAGACGCCCAGGACAGCATTTGACTTTTCCTGTTTCATCCATCCTCCCCTTCATATGCTCATGAGAACGTCATGCACAATAGAGCTGCGCCAAATTATTATTTCACTTACAATACACATTGAAAACAAAAGAGCAAAATTGATTTTTCTTTACAAACGAATTACTTGCCATGTTGCAATGCAATGTATAGTTACAGCACAAAAGGTTTGGAATTGACACTTTACCTTTGTAACAATTGTAACAAAGGAAAGCCGAGCACAATACTTTAAAATGACAAACAATGGCCGCGGGTTCCTATGCGAGTACAGTAAACAGCGGCTGGATTTAAAGCAGAAAACAATAATCGGACATTAAAGCCACAGCATCTGCTTAACGTTATTACATTTGAGATGTATTAAGCACTTTCTCAATCCTATTATCCTCCCATGGAGTTTGCTGCCAGCCAGAATTTCTCACATTAAACATAGACTTTGAAAGGTGCTGTGTATTTAGGAGCAAGAAACCAGAATGACTTACACTCAAAGGCAAAACAAAAGTGGTGTTCAATGCATAAAATAAAATAATTAAAGAAAAAGCTCAGTGAAGAGATATAGGAAATGTCAGTGAACATTAGTTATAGCAAAATTGCAAACAATGATAGACAGACATTATGTGCACACAATTCTACACCATGCACTATAGCCCGGGGCGCTCCGAATCAAGCTGATATTCCACAGAACGGAGAAATAAGTACACGAGGAAATTCTTTTATTCATAAAGAGGTCAGATTACTGGTTAGTAACAACTCAGAGCCATTGGGCTGTAATCCCTGAGGACATTACATTACTGGGAGAAAACAGGAATATATCAGAGTGGTAAAAAATAACTGTGATCCGCATTGGCCTCCATAGGACAGGTCATCCAGTAGTGGCCATTTCTGTTTAAGAGATTCCAATTATTATGTAGAGAGATCCTGATAACTAACTTCATGACATTACACCATCAACAACCTTGTACTTAAATGGGTTGTCCCATCTCAAGGATCCTATCTATACTGGTAGCTTATGTAAATTGAAGACTTTTCCTAAGTATATTGCTTTAGAAATTCTGCTTTGTTCTCCTGCTATGTGACCTTATTCATCCCATTGTTTACACAGCATTGCTATAACCACAGACCTGGGAGATGGGACAAGTGACGTCACTTACAAAGTGTCGGCAGGGCAATCCGTTCAGATAATTGCAGTTTTGCTGATAAAGCCAAGTCTGTTATCTCTCTATGTAAATACACAGATAACACTGAGTCCATTCTGTACAAGCATCTGCATATTATCTTATCTGCATAAGTGTTCTGTGTCCTGTTCAGCAAAAGGGAGGAGGAGGGAAAGAAATATAGGAAGTGAGAAGCAGACACTGCCGGCAAAACTTATGAAACACTGAGATGGGAAAACCCCTCTAATGTTAAAAATCATACTGTTTCTTTAAGAAGTATTTTTGAACTTTTTTTGCGGAAATTGAATATATCAATGACACTGTTCTGTCCTTTTCAGACCTTTTTCATGGTGTCAACCACCTGCTTTTGTGTAAACCCTAAATGGCATAAATGTAGTACAAGTGCAGCGTGTGAGACATGATGATTAGAGATGAGCGAACACTAAAATGTTCGAGGTTCGAAATTCGATTCGAACAGCCGCTCACTGTTCGAGTGTTCGAATGGGTTTCGAACCCCATTATAGTCTATGGGGAACATATACTCGTTAAGGGGGAAACCCAAATTCGTGTCTGGAGGGTCACCAAGTCCACTATGACACCCCAGGAAATGATACCAACACCCTGGAATGACACTGGGACAGCAGGGGAAGCATGTCTGGGGGCATAAAAGTCACTTTATTTCATGGAAATCCCTGTCAGTTTGCGATTTTCGCAAGCTAACTTTTCCCCATAGAAATGCATTGGCCAGTGCTGATTGGCCAGAGTACGGAACTCGACCAATCAGCGCTGGCTCTGCTGGAGGAGGCGGAGTCTAAGATCGCTCCACACCAGTCTCCATTCAGGTCCGACCTTAGACTCCGCCTCCTCCGGCAGAGCCAGCGCTGATTGGCCGAAGGCTGGCCAATGCATTCCTATGCGAATGCAGAGACTTAGCAGTGCTGAGTCAGTTTTGCTCAACTACACATCTGATGCACACTCGGCACTGCTACATCAGATGTAGCAATCTGATGTAGCAGAGCCGAGGGTGCACTAGAACCCCTGTGCAAACTCAGTTCACGCTAATAGAATGCATTGGCCAGCGCTGATTGGCCAATGCATTCTATTAGCCCGATGAAGTAGAGCTGAATGTGTGTGCTAAGCACACACATTCAGCTCTACTTCATCGGGCTAATAGAATGCATTGGCCAGCGCTGATTGGCCAGAGTACGGAACTCGACCAATCAGCGCTGGCTCTGCTGGAGGAGGCGGAGTCTAAGATCGCTCCACACCAGTCTCCATTCAGGTCCGACCTTAGACTCCGCCTCCTCCAGCAGAGCCAGCGCTGATTGGCCGAATTCCGTACTCTGGCCAATCAGCACTGGCTAATGCATTGTATTGGCGTGATGAAGCAGTGCTGAATGTGTGTGCTTAGCACACACATTCAGCTCTACTTCATCGGGCTAATAGAATGCATTGGCCAATCAGCACTGGCCAATGCATTCTATTAGCTTGATGAAGCAGAGTGTGCACAAGGGTTCAAGCGCACCCTCGGCTCTGATGTAGCAGAGCCGAGGCTGCACAAGTGTTCAAGCGCACCCTCGGCTCTGATGTAGCAGAGCCGAGGCTGCACAAGGGTTCAAGTGCACCCTCGGCTCTGCTACATCAGAGCCGAGGGTGCGCTTGAACCCTTGTGCAGCCTCAGCTCTGCTACATCAGAGCCGAGGGTGCGCTTGAACCCTTGTGCACACTCTGCTTCATCAAGCTAATAGAATGCATTGGCCAGCGCTGATTGGCCAATGCATTCTATTATCCCGATGAAGTAGAGCTGAATGTGTGTGCTAAGCACACACATTCAGCACTGCTTCATCACGCCAATACAATGCATTAGCCAGTGCTGATTGGCCAGAGTACGGAATTCGGCCAATCAGCGCTGGCTCTGCTGGAGGAGGCGGAGTCTAAGGTCGGACCTGAATGGAGACTGGTGTGGAGCGATCTTAGACTCCGCCTCCTCCAGCAGAGCCAGCGCTGATTGGTCGAGTTCCGTACTCTGGCCAATCAGCGCTGGCCAATGCATCCCTATGGGAAAAAGTTTATCTCACAAAAATCACAATTACACACCCGATAGAGCCCCAAAAAGTTATTTTTAATAACATTCCCCCCTAAATAAAGGTTATCCCTAGCTATCCCTGCCTGTACAGCTATCCCTGTCTCATAGTCACAAAGTTCACATTCTCATATGACCCGGATTTGAAATCCACTATTCGTCTAAAATGGAGGTCACCTGATTTCGGCAGCCAATGACTTTTTCCAATTTTTTTCAATGCCCCCGGTGTCGTAGTTCCTGTCCCACCTCCCCTGCACTGTTATTGGTGCAAAAAAGGCGCCAGGGAAGGTGGGAGGGGAATCGAGTTTTGGCGCACTTTACCACGCGGTGTTCGATTCGATTCGAACATAGCGAACACCCTGATATCCGATCGAACATGTGTTCGATAGAACACTGTTCGCTCATCTCTAATGATGATATGTCAAGTCACATATGGCTACTTCAGCAGTCATCCTTTGAAAGGTAGCAGTACACGGACTGAGGGAAGGCTTAGTGACCAAGGGGACAAGGCTTCACCGGTATAGTAAATGCTGCAAAATTTTAAGAAAGGATTAGAGATGGATAAACCAAATATGACTTGAATTCTAAATTCTTTTTTTATGAAACCGAACAAATTGAGATTCATCTTGGGGCCAGCTAAAATGGCCGCCACATTATACTCTGGGGTCTTTGCACACATTCATACTCACCTTCCCTAACCTTTTTTGGACCTCCTTGCAGCATCACGACGCTTGGTGTGCCCATGTCTTTGGTGAGACCTGATTATAGGTTCAATGGTCACCCTGAGCTCATGGCGCCACTGGGGAGGCTCAGAGAATGTGCCAGATGGTACAAGGCCCAAAGAGGTACAAGAAAGTGAGCATGAAAGCCTTTTATTCTTTACACCTCCACTGGGCCTCTACCTGAGTCTGGGTCTAATGTCACATTCACTTTGACATAACTACAGCTGTGTTTGCCTTCAAGAGCTAGAAATTAGATAGGTTGTGTCCTAGAAGCCCTGACAGTCTTATATACTATGTTCTAAGCCAACATAAGATGCAGTTGAACTAAACTCATTCGACCCAAACAGACTGGAGCCACCCAAACCCAAAACAAAACAAATCTTGAGAGGTTTGCCCATCTCTAGAAAGGGTGTAGTATCTAAATTGTATGTATTCATCTTAAACACATGGTGTCACAATGGCCCTAAAGTGGTCAACCATTTTACTTGTTTTAGTTCTCCCTACCATTTTCTGAAAAAAAATGTGTTGTAGATTTTACTTTGTTGCATTTAATGTCTTTAAGGTTAGCATGTCACTCCACTAATCTGTATTGGACTACCCCACTAATCTGTATTGGACTACCCCACTAATCTGTATTGGACTACCCCACTAATCTGTATTGGACTACCCCACTACTCTGTATTGGACTACTCCACAGCTACATAAGACATGAAAGAGGTAAGTTTTGTAACTTAACAATGGTAATTGTATCAGGCTTGTGGGAGGTTGGAGGCTTCACATGCATTATGTACATACAACCCCCATCCCGATGGATTGACCACCACCACTCTAAGTAAAAGAGGCGACAGATCCTCTTTAAAATATAATCTGCACTTGTGGATGTGACAAATCTCTGCTAAAGACTGAGCTGCAGCAAAGCTTTCATAAGGCAGCGCATATATAATAGAAGTAGTTAGCTATCATTTAGAGTCAGATTATTTTACCATATGTTGCCTGTAAATAACATTCCAGAAGTCACAGTTAATGAAATTTTTGCTCCTGACTTTTCAACTCTCATGCCCATTTGTAATGATTAATAGTAAAATGTATAAGAAAAGCTTCGATTCATCTTATCTTTTGAACACACATTTCAGAGCCTGAAACACAAAGCACCGCAGATCCTTATTTGCATAATAAGCATCGCACAAGGCGATATGGCTAATGGCCTCATAAAAATGTACATGGGAAAATAATATAAGCAAAATAGTTCTAGTCATTACAACCATTATTAGAAACATTATATTTCAGAAGTAACACTGGTGGGAGAAGACCCCCAGGACACAATTGTATCTCTACTAGCTACCATGTTATGGAGGATATTCTTGTCCGTCCAGGAAAATGACATATAACCTTGTTATCTGTGCTTAAATTGGAAACATTTTTTAGGGAGAACTCTGGAATAATATGCCCAAAGTGACCCTTGCACAAAGTATTATATTCCCCAAGTGGCCTGTGCACACAGTATTATGTGCCCCCAAGTGGCTTGTGCACACAGTATTATATGCCCCAAGTGGTCTTTGCACACAGTATTATGTGCCCCCAAGTGGCTTGTGCACACAGTACTATATGACCCAAGTGGTCCTTGCACACAGTATTATATTCCCCCAAGTGGTCATTGAACACAGTATTATATGTCCCCAAGTGGCCCTTGCACACAGTATTATATGCACCCAAGTGCTTCTTGAACACAGTATTATAAACCCCCAAGTGGTCCTCGCACACAGTATTATATGCACCCAAGTGCTCCTTGAACACAGTATTATATGTCCCCAAGTGGCCCTTGCACACAGTATTATATACCCCCAAGTGGCCCTTGCACACAGTATTATATGCACCCAAGTGCTCCTTGAACACAGTATTATATGCTCCCAAGTGGCCTTTGCACACAGTATTATGAACAAATCTCATACTGTCTTTTCAGACACCAGAGTATAATATTCAGAGACCCAGGGCCTGGGGAGGAAACAAAAAAAACCTGCTACTTACCTCTCCCTGGCTCCGGCGCACTTCCCACAGATCATGTCGGCCATTTTCAATGTAGTTCAACGGGACTCCGGTCATCACGTGAGCAGGGGCTTCTGTTACGACGCATAAGGATGCAAGCTCCAGCCCATGTGACATCTAAGATGTCACCAAGTAGGCCCAAAAGCCTGCCAGAGCCAGGAGAGGTAAGTAATTGGGTTTTTTATGTAACACATTGTGACAATTTTTATACCAGAACACTGACAGTTATTTTGTCACTATGACGGAACTAAGTTCCGGTGCGTTCTGGCCCATTTTATCCACCGCGTATTATATTCTATAACACTTCTGATCAAATGGAAACAATCCAAAAGCAAAAAAAGAAACGGTTTCCTCTGCTCCAAGCTCCTGTCATGTGTTATATCAAATGTAAGAAAAGATTAAATGATGTCTAGTTCTCCCTGAAGGAAGGCGGCATTAGAAAACTGCTTGTGCTCACATCTAAGCTGATGTAATTTTGTTAATTCAGGTTTGTTGCTTGAAAACAACATACAGTATCAAAGCTGCAACAAAATAAATAATGCAGCATGGATCCAAGTGCCCAGGGCTGGTGTCAGTACACAAAGTGTGTGATCCAGTAGGTGACAGCTCGGTAAGTGATATTAAAGCGTTCTGTAGCAGTAAGCACTTTCCTGTACATTGTATAATCCATTAATTACACGCCGCTAACAAACCTGCAAAATGAGGTCTTTGTGGCATTTTCCACAGTGACGCAGGACTGCTAATGGCAGAGATAGGTGATTCCTGGAGAACTTTCCTTGCACATAATGTGTAATTACATGGAAATGTATGCGCTAGTTTTAGCTCTCCGCATAATCAATGCCCCAGTAAAGTGTCGGTGCGAGGAACTCCTCGGTGCTTTGTTGCCGATTATGTATCACGGAAGGAGAGCTAAAAACTGCCTTAAACACTTTCTCATTAAAATAACACCATGCTGCTAATAAATAGTGAAGCAAAAACATGTCTTTGGGTTGAATGAATCCCGTTTTATCGTATGATACAAGCAGATAGCGTGCCACCGATAATACTAATGAATGCTACCGATTAACGCTAAGGAAGGGAAGTCTCCATAAAATGATGGTCTAGTTCTGACCATCTCATCATGGAAGGTGCAATACTTGTATACATTTGTATTATGGCCATATTCAGTGATCAAACGATTTTCGAGGTAAAGTGTTCTATGTACTGCTTACAGCATAATACAACTGTATTGTGGTCATATCCAATTGTTTGGGTCATGTCAGGAGCTCTACTGCTATATGTGGTGAGGACAATAGAACTGTTTTATGGTCATATGCAATTGTCTGCGTCATGTCGGGAGCTCTACTGCTATATGCGGTGAGGATAATAGAACTGTATTATGGTCATTCTGGGGGCTATTAATGTACTAGGTTAAGAATATATTAGAACAGCATTATGCCTGCGTCCTGTGGCCAGGTTATGTTGGAGAATGTAGTGCAATATGTATTGAGTAACACAAAATTGTATTATGGTCATATGCAGTGGCCAGGGTCACATTGGCAGAGGTGGTCATTTACAGAGTACAATAAAATAGCACTACAATGGTATCCAGTTGCCATGTCATGTTGTAGTGTTCTAAGTATAGACTAAAATAACACTGTATTATGTTGTCTAGTGGTGGGATCAGGTTGGAAACTGCTATATTGTATGTAGTGTGTATAATAGGGCTGTGTTATGGTAATGTCAGGTAGTAGAGTACTGTTGGGGGCTGTACCATTATATGTACTGTGTATAATAGGGCTGTGTTATGGTAATTTCCAGTGGTGGGGTCATGTTTAGAGCTGTAGTGTTATATGTAATGAGTATAATAGAGCTGTGCTATGTCATATCCAGTGGTGGGGTCATGTTGGGAATTGTATTGTTATATGTATTGATTATAATAGAGCTGTGTTATGGTCATAGCCAGTGGTTGGGACATATTGAGAGTTATAGTGTTATATGTACTGAGTATAATAGAGCTGGGTTATGGTCATATCCAGTTGTGGTGTCATGTTGGGAGTTGTACAGTAATGTTATACAGGGTGTCCCACTCGGGAGTTTAACTTTAAAAATGTGAATTACTCTGCAAGGCGTGCATGTATCATCATGCAACAAGGTTCAAAATATTCCTTATTTAATGAAGAATTGATTCTGTGTCATTAAGAGGCAGGCATGGTGTCACAAGACCCAACAATTTAATTTTGAAACAAAACACCATATAACACTGTTGCTTATTAAAATAAAATAATGACACAGAGACAAAATTTCTTTTAGAATGATTGGCTGCGATGCTTTATTAAGGGTAACCTTAATGACAAATAAATAATTAAATATTAAAGCAGAAAACTAATATTCTCAATAACCAAATCTCTTCAAATAACCATCAAATAAAATATTAGGCATAAAAAACCCATTAAAATGTATAAAATATAATAAAATATAATAAAGTCCAGTCCTCCCAGCAATAGCTGGTAGACTAAAACCCCGCTAACAAAGCATCGCGACAATGAAAGCAAATTATAATGGGAGGGCGGGCGGGTGTCGGGTCCCTCAGCTGTCCAGGATGACTGACAGGTAACTGAGGGGATACAGCTCCTTTTATCTTCCCATTTTCCCGCTAGATGTTGACAGCTGTCCAATCAACTCGCTTTCTCATCACTAGGCAGAAAACATCCTGATAACCATCAGAACAGCTGTCCAATCATCAGCTGAGTAGGTTGTCAGGCAGAATACCTGGAATCTTCTAGAAGCTGCTCATGACTTTTCATAGCTGACCTCTGCTTGAACCTCCATCAGGTAAGCTCCAAAATGAAATTACCTCATAAAATAAGAGGGGGGAGATAAAATATCAATTAAAAACCACTCGATACCAATAATTCAATAAGATTAACCTTTAAAACTAATCAATGACCATAACCTTAGTTTAATTCATTGTGGGCCTGTGACACCATGTGTCCCCATTGCTATTTAGCTTCTTGGGGCCCCTGTCATTATAACTGGCACTGCTACAAAGGCCTAAAGTGGCGAAAGCAAGCATGCAGTATACTGGTACCACAAAGAATGTTCATTGTGAAGACCTACTGGGTCAGCAAAACAGTGTCAAAGACAATATTTTTGGAGAAATTTTGAGGGAGAAACCCACCTACCTTCAAAACCATCACAAAATTGGCCAAAAAGTTGTAGGCGACGGGAAGCCTGGTTGATCAGCATTCTGGAGGACGACCTCGGATGTCGGATGAGACTGTGCAAGATGTTACTCACTGTTTGAAAAATTCCCCACTAACACAATTATGTTGGTTAGGTTAAGAAACCGAGTACTCAAAGTCAACCTGTCAACGAGGGAAAATCAAGGGAAACAAGGGAAAATCAAGCCATACCACGCCACATCTGAAATTGTTGCCATCAACAGTGACATGTTGCAGAGGACATTCTGTTGTGTTTCCTTGTGTGCGGACGTTGGTGGGGGATATTTTCAGCACTTTTTGTAATGGACTTGATTCCACTAAATACAGGTATGTTCAGTTCTTACAGCTCACCTTTACATTCACGCATTCACGAGTAATTAGCATTTTTAAAGTTTTACTCCTGAGCGGCACACCCTGTATGTACAAAGTATAATAGAGCTGTATTATGGTCATATCCAATGGTGGGGTCATGTTGGTAGTTGTAGTGTTATATGTACTGATTATAAGAGAGCTGTGCTATGGTTATATCCAGTGATGGGGACATGTTGACAGCTGTAGTGTTATATGTACTGCATATAATAGAAATGTACTATGATCATGTCCAGTGGTGGAGACACGTTGAGAGTTGTAGTAGTAGATGTACTGCGTATAATAGAGCTGTGCTATGGACATATCCAGTGGAGGGGACATGTTGGTAGTTCTAGTGTTATATGCATTGATTATAATAGAGCTGGGTTAGGGTCATATCCAGTGGTGGGGACACATTGAGAGTTGTAGTAGTAGATGTACTGCATATAATAGAGCTGTGCTATGGACATATCCAGTGGAGGGGACATGTTGGTAGTTCTAGTGTTATATGCATTGATTATAATAGAGCTGCGTTAGGGTCATATCCAGTGGTGGGGACACATTGAGAGTTGTAGTAGTAGATGTACTGCATATAATAGAGCTGTGCTATGGACATATCCAGTGGAGGGGACATGTTGGTAGTTCTAGTGTTATATGCATTGATTATAATAGAGCTGCGTTAGGGTCATATCCAGTGGTGGGGACACATTGAGAGTTGTAGTAGTAGATGTACTGCATATAATAGAGCTGTGCTATGGACATATCCAGTGGAGGGGACATGTTGGTAGTTCTAGTGTTATATGCATTGATTATAATAGAGCTGCGTTAGGGTCATATCCATTAATCAGGTCCCATTGGAAGGTTACACAATGGAGGATTATAAAATTGAGACATCAGCTTATATTAGGAAATGTAATGAACTCTGCAGATAATAGTAATGTACTAGATTTGGTAAAATGCTCACTGTTATGTTCCTCTCTACTTTCCTTCCCTAGGCTCCAATTTAAGAACCAGGACACACCTAATGATTTATAATTTAACACTTCCCTATTCTGAACAGAAATGATCTGCAGCTTCGATTTCTTGTTCGTTCTCACAATTGTTCCCTTGTCAACACATCCCTGCATTATTAAACAGTAGATCCATTTACTGCTTGTTTGTGCAATTTCCTAGTAAACAAACTTTCTCCTTGAATGTTCACAGAGACAATAACTGCAGCACCAATTAGGCTAATATTGCTTGTGCAACATCCATTTCTAGTGTGTTCCACATCTATAATTTATTGGACAACGTGAGGCAATACTTTTTCTGCTTTCTATTTTAAAAACCCCTTTCCCTTGGCTCTGGATAGTGACCACACATAGAAAGTAAAGGCAAGCTTTGGTGATATACACTCACCGGCCACTTTATTAGGTACACCTGTCCAACTGCTCGTTAACACTTAATTTCTAATCAGCCAATCACATGGCGGCAACTCAGTGCATTTAGGCATGTAGACATGGTCAAGACAATCTCCTACAGTTCAAACCGAGCATCAGTATGGGGAAGAAAGGTGATTTGAGTGCCTTTGAACGTGGCATGGTTGTTGGTGCCAGAAGGGCTGGTCTGAGTATTTCAGAAACTGTTGATCTACTGGGATTTTCACACACAACCATCTCTAGGGTTTACAGAGAATGGTCCGAAAAAGAAAAAAACATCCAGTGAGCGGCAGTTCTGTGGGCGGAAATGCGTTGTTGATGCCAGAGGTCAGAGGAGAATGGCCAGACTGGTTCGAGCTGATAGAAAGGCAACAGTGACTCAAATAGCCACCCGTTACAACCAAGGTAGCCAGAAGAGCATCTCTGAACGCACAGTACGTCAAACTTTGAGGCAGATGGGCTACAGCAGCAGAAGACCACACCGGGTGCCACTCCTTTCAGCTAAGAACAGGAAACTGAGGCTACAATTTGCACAAGCTCATCGAAATTGGACAATTGAAGATTGGAAAAACGTTGCCTGGTCTGATGAGTCTCGATTTCTGCTGCGACATTCGGATGGTAGGGTCAGAATTTGGCGTCAACAACATGAAAGCATGGATCCATCCTGCCTTGTATCAACGGTTCAGGCTGGTGGTGGTGGTGTCATGGTGAGGGGAATATTTTCTTGGCACTCTTTGGGCCCCTTGGTACCAATTGAGCATCGTTGCAACACCAAAGCCTACCTGAGTATTGTTGCTGACCATGTCCATCCCTGTATGACCACAATGTACCCAACATCTGATGGCTACTTTCAGCAGGATAATGCGCCATGTCATAAAGCTGGAATCATCTCAGACTGGTTTCTTGAACATGACAATGAGTTCACTGTACTCCAATGGCCTCCACAGTCACCAGATCTCAATCCAATAGAGCATCTTTGGGATGTGGTGGAACGGGAGATTCGCATCATGGATGTGCAGCCGACAAATCTGCGGCAACTGTGTGATGCCATCATGTCAATATGGACCAAAATCTCTGAGGAATGCTTCCAGCACCTTGTTGAATCTATGCCACGAAGAATTGAGGCAGTTCTGAAGGCAAAAGGGGGTCCAACCCGTTACTAGCATGGTGTACCTAATAAAGTGGCCGGTGAGTGTATGTAACATCTACCAGTAACTTTGGAAACTGAGACAACTTCCAGTTTTTGCATCAATTATTAGTGAATCAGGTCAGTTAGTAATAATTCATATTTATGAAATAACCAAGTGGATTGCCTCTTGTTAAAGGGGTTTCCAGGCTAAGGTTTTTATGGTCTATTTTTAGGAAGGTGGGGGGCTGATTCCAGCACCTATCCCATCCACAATAGAGGCTAGAAAGCTCCATTATCTATATAACTTATACCTTATATACCACTGACTGCAATGGTCACTGAGCTGCAGTGACTGCACCCGGCCACTATACAAGGAATGGCGCTTTCTGTTTCTGATCCTGTATTGTGTATAGGATGGGAGCTACAATTAGCCTCACACAGCTGATCAGTACAGCGAGAGCTAGCTGTCAGCCATCCACCGAACAGGTACTTATGGAATATCCTAAGGACAGGTCATATAAAAAACTTATTGTCGACAACCCCTTTAAATCTCATGGATCCTGCTATGATTGGTCTTTATGCTCAAAGATCAAAAAGTCCGCAGGTTGTTCAGTTGGCCAGCCTGACCTTGCTATACCCAAAGGCAAAATTTTCCAAGTACCAGAGAATTACAAATTGTGTGGTATCTGTTTATTTGAGCTGTATCTCATTTTCCATACAGAAGAATGTATTTGTTTAAGGGAAGCATTAAGGGAACACAGAAAATGTGCAGAAATTTTTTTAAAAAAAACTCTCCCCAATTTTTTTACCTCCTTTGCCGTATTTTGCCTCAAATTACTGTTGCAGTGAATGTTTTTAATGCCGAGGCTCCACGTTCCAGAAGAGCTGCTTTTTTGTTGCAGATTTTGCTGCGTTTTTTGAGCCAAAGCCAAGAGTGGATTGAGCAGAAGGTAAAAGTATAAGAATTTCCTATATATTTCTATTCCTTTTGTAGACATTCTTGGCTTTGGCTCAAAAAAATGCAGCAAAATCTGCAACAAAGAAGCTGTGTTTCCGCAACTTGGGTCCTTTGTCTAAATGTTATGTCCCATTCCGAATGAGGTACAGTCTAGTTGAGGGGAAGCGCCGGAGATATCCGAGCACTTTTCAACAACTATCTCCAGCACTCTCATTGAAACGAGTGAAACAATCCAGCTTGACCACCGCTCCATTCAAAAAGGGGCAAAAAAATTCCTTTGTTCTGCTGATCAGTGACCTGTGCTGTGTAATTTCATGGTCACATTACTGAAAATAATTACTTGTATGTATATGAGGTGTTCAGAGCATATCGGAGGCTTGTATTTCTGGGTACAAGAACCATCATTCACTCGGTCTTCTCCTCCAGTCCAGACCTGCTCCTCTTCACACATTGGCAGAATTCATATTCTATAGACAGATGATGCTGTATAAGCAGGTCAAACTGTAGACAGAGGGATGAAACTGCAGGTCATTAGTATTAAAGAGGACCTGTACAAATCACCGACTACAAAATCCCATACATGATCTGATTGTTACTGTGCCCCTAAACAATTTGGTGTTTTTTTAATTATTCATGACACATTTCCTTTAACCCCTTGACTCTCTGCATTGCAGTATTATGCCATGCTGAGTGTAGAGGTAACATATTAGACATCGCCGTGTCTGAACTACCCAAAAATAGTGTTATTTATTAGAGATGAGCGAGTAGTATTCGATCGAATAGTTGAATACTGAGGTCTACTCAAATCGAATTTTGAATTTTGAATATTTCACTACTCACTCATCTCTACTGTATACGTTTTTTTAATGCCTATGTTGTCTTAGTTCCTGTCCCACCTCCCCTGCATAGTTATTGGTGTAAAAAAAAGTGCCAGGGAAGGTGGGAGGGGAATCAAATTTTTACTGCGTTTGCCACGTGGTATTCGACCGAGTACGAATATTTCGAATACCGTAGTATTTGATCGAATACCTACTCGATCAAATACTACTCAATCATCGATATTATTTATCCTGCATGGTGAATGCCATAATAAGAAAAAATACAGCAAAGATTTTGATCACCTCACCGCCCCCCAAAATAAAAAGTGATCAAAAAAATTGTACATACCAAAAAATGGTACCAATAAAAACTATAACTTGCGCCATGAAAAAGAGCCCTTATGTAACTGTCTCAACAGAAAAGCAAAAAAGTTATGGGCGTAATACAATGCCCCCAAGCAAATCACTTATTTTGAAAAACAAACAAACATTTTATTTAGTAAAAGCAGTAAAACATAATATAATGGATGCAAATTTAGTATCACTATCATTGAAATGACTTGCTGCACAAAGTTACCATGTCATTACCAAAGTTACCATGTCATTTTTAATGCAAAATGAACTCCATAAAAATAAAACACAAAAGTAATGATAGACTGTATTTTTTTACCCATACCCCTCAAAAACGTTAATAAAAGCTACTCAAAACATTATATGTACCCCAAAAAATGCTAACCAAATGTACCACTTGGCTCACAAAGAATAAGCTAGCTATGCTGACAGAAAAATTAAAAAGTTAATATTTTTGCAAGGCAAAGATGGAAAATCTAAAAAAAAGTTGCTGAGTCTCAACATCTAATCCATCCTGTGTCACTAAGAGAGTTAAATGGGTTTTTACCTTCCCCCTAGTTTTTTCAAATCGCTCTACTCCGATCTGATCCGATTTGTTTGGCAAGGTAAGCGCGCCAGATTGGCACGCACCACCCTGACCCTCCCGAAAAGATGGGGCGGTCTGGGCCTTCCCGACCCTCATCGCTACTATGAAGCTGCCCTCCTACATCGGGTCCTGGATTGGTGCCGTCACTCTCCTTTCAAACAGTGGATCTCCTTGGAGACTTCCTTCTCCCATACCCCGTTGCATTTGCTTCCCTGGCTGGACTCGGTCTCTGCCCCTGCCCTTGCCTCCCATCCCACGATTGGGCCTACCCTCCGAGTGTGCCGTCGGCTCTTTTGCAAAGACTGCCTCTCTCCCTCTCCGTCCCCCCTTCTTCCTGTCTTGGGCTCTCCGTCCTTCCCTGCGGGGCTCTCGCCGGGCCCATTTCGCTCCTGGTTGCAATCTGGGGTGCAGAGGGTCTGCCATTTCCGAGCCCATGGTCAGTGGCGCCCCTTTGTTGATATTCAGTCGGACGGGGCTCTCCCTGCCCTAGGGCCCTGGAGAGGTTTGCAGCTCACTCACTTCCTTTCCTCTTTCCCTGATCCCGCCACCTTTGACCAGCCTCTCACAAGCTTTGAGAAGGCCTGTGTTGGCACAGGTCTCCAACGCCACTCCCTGTCTGAGTTCTATGCCCTATTGGTCTCCCCTTCTCCGGACCACAGACCCTCTTTCCTCTCTAAATGGGAGGCTGACCTCAATCTATCCTTTTCGGACGCGGACTGCTCTAGAATCTTGGAGCTTGCCCATAAGAACTCAATGGCTTGCAAGTACCAGGAGGCGGGCTACAAGATTCTCACCAGGTGGTATCATGTCCCTTCCCTTCTGCATAAATTCTTCCCTTCCGCCTCTCCCCTATGCTAGCGCTGTGGTTCGGAGGAGGGGACACTTCTTCATGTTTTCTGGAGCTGCCCGGCTCTGAGAGGGTTCTGGGATGGTGTCCATCGTTTAACGTCTCAGATTTTCCAGACTGATCTTCCCAACACCCCTGCCTGCTTCCTTCCTTCCTGCTTCCTTCCTTCCAAGGTCTACCGAAAGTCGGCAGTTCGACATTTGATTAATGCAGCTAGGGCTTGCATCCCGGCCTTATGGAAGTCGCCTAATCCTCCGTCCCTTCGCCACTGGCTTCGCAAAGTGGAGGATCTCCAGGCTATGGAGGACCTCACGGCGTCTCTGCGAGACGCTTATGATATCTTTCTGGAGGCTTGGACCCCCTGGATCCTTTTCCAGGGTTCCGGTCAATACAGGGCCATAATGGGCCGAGAGTGAGTTCTTGAGGCGGGTGTGACCCTTGCTGCAATTGGGTCCTCCTTGTTTTGTCTTACGATTGTTTGTTGTTATAGCTTATCTCTATTTTCTCTTCTCTGTGATTTTGTTTTCATAAATAAAGAATTTATAAAAAAAATAAAAAAAATGGGTTTTTTCCCTGATGGAGTTCTACAATTTTTTTGACAGACTGATGTATGCCATGTCCTGATACCACCTCCTGAAATGTCCCAGGGTTTGCAGCTAGATCAGCAGTGAAGAAGAACATCTCAGCCATAAACTCATGAAAACAATTATCAGATAGGATTTATTATAAATCCTTATAAACCTCACAACTGCATCCCGTCTCGAAAGCTGAGTATAAGGAAGCGTTGTATAAAAGTATATGACCCCATTAAAGACAATAATGAGGTAGACGTTGCTGTGCTTATGTAACAGCAAAACAAAAACACCAAGGTCACTCCTCAGGAGTATAGACTGCGCGTGACAAGTCATGTTGTTTGTTCCTTCAGACATCTGTCATGGAATGTTCCACGATACCGTACATGATATTTTCTGATAAAATATTCAAAAGCTGCAGTAAGGCTGAGCAGAGTGGTCACAGCCTGGGAAGAACAAGCCCCTCCAGAGACAAGAAGGTGTAAGTGTTCTGCCAGGAAAATAATTGACAATTAATTGTATAGAGATACAGGCTTATCAAGAGGGAAAATCATCCAGCTTACAGCACAGGGTATCACTGGCAAACACATGAAGATTCATACACAGCTATGCCCTAGCAGCAGATGCAAATGAAAGGAGCGTGGACATCAAAGGGGAAAGCAGGGCTAGATGCTGGAAGACTGCAATCATATTGGGCATTATCACAATATGCATACACAGATCCCCGCTGTATAAAGTCATTGCAGATGCTCGCTTCTACAATTGCTGACAGTTACTGCTGTTATTTGTGCTAATAGTGTCCGGGGACAAAAACCCTTCAATTACCCGTTATATAAAGATCACAGTTGGAAGTGAGATGCAATTAGAAATAGATGTAAACTAGGCACTGTACAAGTTATATGGACGTCTCCTCCATGTCTGCTATTACAGTTACATTTTAATTTCCATGGCATATATGGAAGCAGCTTATTTTGCAACATTGTACTCAGATTGATATCGCTCACATTAGTCCCTGTCATACAAACATTAAGCTCATCAAAAGACTACTTGGGTGTATTCACAGTGGGCAGAAATTTCTGAGGCTGTCTGAGTGAAGATTTTGAAATACATATGCTGTAGAAATATATATAGTGATAAATATAATAGATTTTTCAATAATATTAAAGGGGTTGTCCGGGATAACTGGAAATCCCTACAGTAATTAAACATACGCCTACTTCCTAAATAACATAATTAATCATAGTTACCCTGTCTTGTGTCCACCCCAGGACATTTTCTGATTATCCAGTGGCGATCCATTTCCCCATTTCCAGAAACGGATCGCCACTACTACTCCCCCTCCCATCCACCCCATTATACTTACCTTCCAAGCTTCGTTCTGAGAGTCGGCTCCTCCTTCCATACTTATTCTGTCTCTGCGCACTCTTCTCAAAGCGATGCACGAACTGCTGCTGATAATCCACCTCTATTGTGCATCCACGCATACTTTATGCAGTAGAGCTGGGTCATCACTGCAGCGAACAGAGCAGCAATGGAGAAGAGCACGCACAGACAGAAGTAGCGCAGGAGGAAGTGTGGACGGTAAGTATATAATATGGGTTGGGGGGTTGGACTGAGTAGGTAGGGAAGGGCGGGATAGCTAGTGAGACAGGGATGGGGTGTATGGGAAGGAGGCATAAGGAAGGGGGAAGTAAGGAAGGAGTGGAGAGTAAGGTGAGAGGGGATAGTTAGGAAGTTATACAGCAGGAAGCTGGACCATGAAAACAAACGCAGACAATAACAGGAGCTCACAGAGACACCCAGAAGTTACTCAAAACATGGCTAAAGGTATATGCATTTATTTACCCATTAATAGCACTAACAGGCATTTTAAAAAAAAAAAAAACCAAAAACATTTTTTGCCTGGAAAACCCCTTTAATGCCCCACATCTTATTTTAAGCACTTTTACATTCACATCTGCGCCGGAGATTCAGTGCTAGAGTCACAATGTACACCGAAAATTGGTGGAGGAAAACGTCCTACACGTTGGACTTTTTCCTCCACCAGTTTCAGTTTAAAAACAATGGACATTTTAGAGATTTTAGATAAGTACAGCATGGCATCAGAGGCCTGTGCGAGGCACAAGTTCCAGAGATGAGGAGGAGGAGATAAAAGCACAAACATAAAAGGGGTGGTGGACATGTATGATGTGAGGGGTGCTAGGAACCCCCGGTGCTCCATTATCCTCATTTGCATACCAGAATTTTGAAGAAATGGCGGGGAGAATCAAAGAAGTAAAGGTAGGAGTAGAATAGACTTTTTAAAGGCTATTCCAACATGCCTTTAATTGAAAATGAGTTTTTGAACTGATAGACTCTCTTTAAGGCTAAGGCCCTATGTAGCAAAATTCAGCAAAAAAAAAAAAAACGCTGCAGAAAAAAAGCAGAGTTTTTCTCTGTGGACTTTCTACACTTTTTTTTATACCTTTAGGGAAAACTGAAGTGTTTCTGCAGATATAGCTGACATGCTGTGATTGTAAAAAAAAAAAAAAAAAAAAGCTAGCGCTTTTGAAAGCGGAACTTTCCCTTGAATATTTTTTCCTTCAATGTGTGGATGGGATTGGCTAGAACCTTATTCACTTAGCAGGTACTTTAAAATGCAGAATTTTGCAACGTCGGGCTTCAGCCTAAACACACATTAAACACACATCTCTATCAACAAAATAAGGGACAAGTGTCACACCACTGGGGGTTTGACCGCAAGTCCCTTAGCAATGAGGAAAATGGGGGACTGAAAGTCCCCCTGCATCCTCCTGTGAATGTAATATCAGTGCACTTGCATGACTGCTGCTTCATTCAATGCTATGGGACTGTTATCTCCGACAGCACCATTGCAGTGAAAGAATGGGAACCAAAACCCTGGTTTACTCAAAGAGTTGTCAGAGAGAAACACCGTGACAACCAATTTCCCTTCTGTATCCAGACCACATAAAATGGGCAAGACATAGCTTCTGAGGGCATCACACGCAGTGGCCCAAATTTACCAAAGTGGATTTGCCTCAAAAGTAGTCAAAAATGCATCTCAGCTTGGCCCATTTTTGGTGCACTGTGGCACATCTCAGCTTACGCGACCTACCCACCACTTTTTTAGACTGTGGACAGAGTGGGAAGGATTCTAGGTGGGTGGGAATGTGCGTTAGAATACATTAGAGTTTCTAAAAGGCCAGAGCCTCTTAGTAATTCTAGCAAATTGTGTGTAAGAATCACCAGTCTTAAGAAAATCCTTTATGGGAAGAATATGCAAATCTGACTTCCATTATGTAATTAGGAAGCCAGTGCCTCAAGAATTCACACCAATAGAGGGCGCTCACTGAGAATGTGCAAGTCTATCTTCCATGATGTAATTAGGAAGACAGAGTCTCAGTCAAGCAAACCAACAGAGGGCGCTACCTTTAACATCATACCGACCTTCTCAGAGGCCTTTGTTTGCAATGATGTTCAGATTTTACCAGATACAGTCTCTCAGCCAAGGAGAGCTGTTTCGATGTTCTTGCATCTCATCAGCTTGGCGCAGAGAGGACTCACCTGGCAGACGTGAGAGACTTAGACAGGGTTGAGGGGATATCGGCACTCCATAGGGAGAGAACCACCATTTAGGTGTGTGGAGTCTTATTAAGCCATGAGCACTCCACTGTGTAAAGGAACATGGGAAGAATATGCAAATCTGACTTCCATGATGTAATTAGTAAGCCAGTGCCTCAAGAACGCACACCAATAGAGGGCGCTCACTGAGAATGTGCAAGTCTATCTTTTAGTCCTTTAGTTATAGATTTGTCTGATTGTCTCTATTCTTGGTCATTCTTGAGTCACATCAGATCTGCAGACACCGGAGCTGTTCTTTCTGTGAAAAAGCAATGTTTATTAAATGCATAAAAACTTCGGAAGATTAGACATTAACTAAAATGAAATAGACTTATCCAACATTTGCCCTTTACTCTCAATATTCTTGCCAAATTTAGTCTTCAGCATAAAATGTTAACGTGTCGCCGGGGCTGTAAATGAACCAGTTAATCAAAACATTTTTTAGTGGTTTGTGCTGAAGTTGAACGGTTTGCTGATGGGCGAAATTACTAGAAATTTGTTTGGTAATGATCTCATTAGGCTACAGCTGCATTACATCTTATTTTAAGCACTTTTACAGGCACACCTTGCTCATTTATATCATTGGCCCTTATTTGCATTTTACTAGGAAAAAAAACCAAAATTCCTGCTCTGCATTTTGATGAATTATTTCTCATTCACAGGTCTTGTCTGCTATCTGTTTTATGGTAGACCTTTGTACTTCATCAATAATAAAGGCAATGGAGAAGACTAAAGAGGTTAAAAACTGGAGCTGTTTAACATGTGCATACGGTTGGGGCTACACCGACACCATAGGCAGAGGGTCCGCCGACCTTATAGCCTAGACCCAGATGCGGCACCTGCACTCAGAGATAAATCCTATTGCATGTGTTTAATCCTTCAGATGCCATGATCTACATGGTCTACCAATAAGTATATGGACACCCATGCAAATGAAGATATCTGTGCTTGTGATGTATGTCACACCTTGGTCCTAGTGCATGGTAATCTCAACGCTGTGCTTTCTACATTATGGCGGTTCTATGGGTCGGACCAATGTTACTTCCAAGATGACAACATCAGCTATCATGTAGTGAGGTCTACCATGGCTTTCTACAGTGACAATAAGGATAACCGCCTGGACTGGCCTGCCCAGAGCCCAGACTTGAACCCTATCGAGTTGAATCGCCGAATAAGGGGTGCAGCAGCCGTTCAAAATTGGTGAAAAAACTTACCTGTCTTCTCCAAGCCGAATGGAACAAAATACCACTAGCCATCATACAAGGACTTGTGGAAAGCATGCCCCGGAGGGTTGAGACCGTTGTAATTGCCGCTCGTGGAGGCTCTACCAACTATTGAATATGAATAAATGTTGTTTTCTATTCTACCCCAGGTGTCCAAATACTTATTGGTAGACAGTCTATAGCGACCATGGCATACAAGAGGTTGTTTATTGCGATGGCCTCCTCTTCATCTCCTATATGCTGTGATCAAAAGAGACAATATGCTGCTCTGGCTCCAACATCCACCACCATCCACCACCTTCATTTGCCCATGCCGACAGCTAGAATACATTAGCGCTGTCATGTATTGTTTCAAGGGATCAGAAGATCCTATGATCTAGTCCTCTAATGTCACAATGAAAAAAGAATTACATTTTTTTTAAATATATATTTTTTTAAATGAACATAAGAAACAGCTACAAAAATGTCCACATTCTTTAATATGTAAACAACTAAAACAAAAACATTTAGCAATTTTATATTCATAACAATCCATGGTGTAAAAATAACGCATGATTTATCCCACATGGTGAACACCATAAAAAATAAACCTAAAAAACTACACCAGAAATGCTTCTTTAAGTAATCTTGCCACACACACACAAAAAATGTAAGAAATAGTGATCAAAAAGTTGTACGTACACTAGAATGGCGTCAATAACAAGTAATTTTTATATCAACAAAATAAGCCTTCAACCATCTCCATTAAAGGACAAAAAAAGTTATGACTCTGCCAACACAAAAGAAATCAATGCTTGGAAAAAGTGATGATATTGTGCAAAAAGAGTAAAATAAAAATAATTTAAAAATTGGTATCGTCATAATCGTACTGAGCCATAGAATTATGTTATATATGATGTTATATATAGAGATGAGCGAACAGCGTTCGATTGAGTATATGTTCGATTGGATATCAGGTTGTTCGAGATGTTCGATTCGAGTCGAACACCAGGTGGCAAACTCACAAAAAATTTGATTCCCCTCCCACCTACCCTGGCGCTTCTTTTGCACCAATAACTGCGCAGGGGAGGTTGGACGGGAACTACAACAATGGAGGCATCGAAAAAAATCGGAAAAAGTAATTGGCTGGCTAATTCAGGTGACCTCCAATTTATACGAATGGTGGATTTAATATCCGGTTCATATGAGACTGTGAACTGTGTGACTGTGAGACAGGGATAGATGTACAGGCAGGGTTAGCTAGGGATTACCTTTATTTAGGTGGGAATGTCACTCACACAGCTCTTTGGGGCTCTATCTGGTCGGGATCCCTTTCAGCTTGTGATATGCGCAAGGTGATTTTTTCCCATAGGAATGCATTGACCAGCGTTGATTGGCCGAATGCCATACAGACTACAGCATTCGGTCAATCAACGCTGTTTCTGCCGGAGGCTCGTCTGTGAGGAGGCGGAGTCTAAGATCGGACCAGAATGGAGACTGCTGTGGACCGATCTTAGACTCCGCCTCCTCCGTGAGAACCAGCGTTGATTGACCGAATGCTGTACTCTGTATGGCATTCGGCCAATCAAAGCTGGTCAATGCATTCCTAAGTCGAGATGTAGCAGTGCTGGCCATGCACTAAGCACTGCTACACCTGAGATGCAGCAGAGCTGAGTGTGCAGCAGGATTCAGCGCATCTCTGATGCAGCAAAGTTGAGTGTGCAGCAGGGTTCAGCGCATCTCTGATGCAGCAGAGCTGAGTGTTCAGCAAGGTTCACATCTCTGATGTAGCAGTGCTGGCCATGCACTCAGCTCTGCTGCATCTCCAGTGTAGCTGAGCTGAGTGCACGGCCAGCACTGCTACATCTCGGCTTAGGAATGCATTGACCAGCGTTGATTGGTCAAATGCCATACAGAGTACAGCATTTGGCCAATCAACGCTGGTTCTGCTGGAGGAGGCGGAGTCTAAGATCGGTCCACAGCACTCTCCATTTTGGTCTGATCTTAGACTTCGCCTCCTCACAGACGAGCCTCCGGCAGAACCAGCGTTGATTGGCAGAATGCTGTACTCTGTATGGCATTCGGCCAATCAACGCTGGTCAATGCATTTCTATGGGAAAAAGTCAGCTCCCGCATATCGCAAGCTGACAGGGATCCCGACGTAATACAGTGACTTGGGCTTGTTAGATGCCCCCAGACATGCTTCCCCTGCTGTCCCAGTTGCATTCCAGGGTGTTGGCATCATTTCCTGGGGTGTCATAGTGGACTTGGTGACCCTCCTGAGTTGAATAGTGGTTTCCCCCTAAACGAGTATTTATTCCCCATAGACTATAATGGGGTTTGATGTTCGATCGAACAGTTGAGTATTGAGTGGCTACTCGAATCGAACTTCGAACATTTCACTGTTCGCTCATCTCTAGTTATATATACTCTATGGTGAATGGAGCAGAATTTATAAACTGAAAATTGGAGATTTGTTTCCATGTATCTCAGAAAGGGTTGATACAATTTAGTCATCCCAAACAGGTGCCATTAAAAAGTATAATGAATCCTTCCTGCAAATACAAGCTCCAGTGTACTGGTATACATAGGTAAAATCTTGAAAATACTTGTGGACACTAGTAGACTAGCAGCATTATAGTAATTATATTGTATTCTTGTACATATAGGACAGTATTACCATATTCTTATTATTGTACATATGAGACAGGGTACTAATAGAGGTAGCATTTATAGTTATATTCTTATACATAGTAGCCCCTCCGCACAGTATAATGTCCCATGGTGGCCCCTTCACACAGGATAATGCCCCATAGTAGACCCTCCACACAGTATAATGTCCCATAGTGGCCCCTGCAGACAGTGTAATGTCCCATAGTGATTTCTTCACACACTATAATACCTAGTTTTCTCCTATTGTCCTTGTTTGAATAGTATTGTAAATTAAGGTTTTTGTTAGAGATATTTTCAGGAACAGGGAGGGTCAGTGGTGGTGGTGATTGGGACAGCACATCAATATGGACTAGGGGCGGTTAGATTCTATCTAGAGACTCATGGTTGCCAATACTGTGCCCACAATGCTTTTGTTCTACAGCTGCTTGAATTCTCTCTCACAAAATTTCTCAGGGGTTGTGCTATGGGTAGCCCATATGCCATCTTATGCCAACCTCTTCTTGTGCTGGTGGGAAAGATCCTTTGTGTTTTGTGAGGATCTAGTAGGGGATTGAGAGCGCATCCAATTGTGGGCACAGTACATCGATGACATATTTGTCATCTGGCAGTGATTTCACATTTAGTTTGGCCACTTGGTTGAATGCGACCATTTATGACAACGTTTAGAAGGTGTCCAGCCGCTTTTGAAGTCCACATCCATTTGGACTCCGAAATATAAGCCGTTTGAGCAGTTGTAGGCTGATCACAACTGCATAGCGTGAACATATATATGCACAGAGGCGCGGTTTATTTATTTTATCATACAGTATTACAATATTGGAGCATATTAAAATAGCTCTTTTTTTGTATATAGGCAACGGTTTTATAGCTCATGTATTCTTTACATAGAGGACAGCACTACAGTAGTTATTTCATTGTAGATGAGGTAGTGGTAAAGTTATATTCTTTTATGTCTAAAGCAATATGATGGGAGTTATATTCTTGTATAAAAAGTGAAGTATGACTGTAGATCTTTTGTACGTAGGGGCAACATTATTGCAGTTATTTTTGTATATAGGGCACATTATTACAGTAGATACATTTGTGTACATAGGGTCAGAATTATAGTAACATATGTTCTACATTGTACATAGGGAGATTAGATGGAGTAATATTCCTGTACCTAGGGGCGGTATTATTGTAGATATATTCCTATGCCTGGGGTACTATAACAATTATTTTCTTGAACACAGGTGCACTATTCCACCAGCTATTTTCATGAGTTTTAATCCGAACATTAACTGAATTTTGATTTTAGTCCTTTGTGTGCTGTAATTTAATAGATCTGGCCCTGTGATTGGGACCGGATCATTTCATTACTATGAAGTTTTGTATCTTTTTATGATGATTTGTGCTCACTTTAAGTTCTTGATGTCTGAAGACGAGCCTATATTCTTCCCCATCGCCCGCAGCTCTCCCTCAGGAACGCCACTGGCTCTTCATCAGCCTCAGCAATTTAGAAAACCGTGTTTGAATTTATATTGCTTAGGGTGAAATTAGTATAAATTAACTCCACAAATAATAATGATTCAATTTTCCCATTGCTAATTAACTGCAATAATATAATGACTTTTTTTACACAAGAAAAAAGAAGTTACTTAAATGTGCAATTATTCAGTCAGCTATTTTGAGGTTATAAATATGTATGACTTTGTCTTACAGACGTTGCATCAAGAACCGGATGCAAATGCAATTAGCATATTACAACGGTCTATCACTGATGTTTTTAATGATTATTGCAACCAGATGTTTCAAACTTGAATTAATAACTAATAGTTTTTTTCCCATCAGTCTTTTCTGCCGCTATGACAAGTGAGTAAGATCACAATGATTTCTCAACTCAAGAGCCAAAGTGTTACTAAATAACAGACCTAAATGAATCCATAATACACATTTCCACCTCGTCTGTTCTCTACAGCAATAGATATATAGGATTACAACATAACATCGATGCATCATTACTGTAATGGTCAATGATGTCACCCATGATAAACTGTTATAATAATGATAGGTGTGGGGCAAAGCAGGACAGTGAATCATTGGAGAGGCTCTGTCTGGCATATATACAATTAAAAAATATAATTTTTGGGCAAAAAACATATTTATGAAGCTCCTGCTTATTTTTTTTTTTTACATTATAAGAATAAGTTCCACCAAGGATAGTTTATAGTGTGTATGCACACCTAACGGGTAAAGAAATATATTACAGTTTTCTTAGGGGGTGTTCCCACTACTGATGCTGTCTGCCCGAGGGTTTCCATCCTAATCACACAGTATGCTCGTGCAAGCGGGCACAAGAAAATGGCCGCATACGTGTACAGTCGACTCTGCTCAAAGCTTGATGCAAAGCCGACCGCACATGCCTAGGATTTTGAAGACCAGCAGCAGAGGAAGACGCGGCAAGAGGTGTTCCAGAAGAAGAGAGAGGCGTCGCTGAAGATTTTTCAAGCAGAATTGGGGACATCCTCAGTGCTGCGAGAAAAATCATTTTCATACCGCAGAAAACTGGGAATATCACCGGAACGGCGGCGCGGAGAAAACATCTAAAGGTAGGAGAAGAATAGCCTTTGTTAAGGCTATTCTTACGTGTTAATATTAAAAAAATGGAATTCTAATGACAGAATCCCTTTAAAGCTGACTGCCGGCAAGCCGTCCCCTGTCCAGTTTCCCCAGGGTTTAGGACAGAAACCCCTGGGGTGGAAAGTGCTGGTAGTGTGAACGCCCCTTTTAATGGGTTGTCCAGTAAAAACAAGTTGTCGGAACTGACAGATCAAACAGACATGTTGTCTAATATCAGGCATCAAAAGTAACTGCACTGATCAGGAATGGAGGGGGTTGGAGAAAAAATCCAATATTGGATCACTGGAACAATGTCTATTAACGGATGCAAAAACTGGAGTTAGTGAAAGGTCTTCTCCAGTGAAGTTTGTGCCCAGCCCTTAACTACTTAGGTATCAGACTCCAGACTGCATGTAATTCCCTACAAGTGTTAACTGCCGCAGTTGTATGGCGGCCAATCTACAACCAGGATGAAAATAATGCATCAAAGAAAACAATTCTACCGGAATCATTAACATCAACGTTACCGAAATTAACATCACCAAAATTCTACAGAAGGTCAAGGACATTCATCACTGATGTCTTGCAGAGGGTCAGTAATAAAATACAGTTTGCGAAGATCTGAAGATAACACTATACTATGTCAAGGTGACAAAATTTTATACGGCACTTCTACAAGGTGAGAAAAAGTTGAGAAAGTCAGTAGAAATTGGCTGTCTGTTAAGCATAACCTATACAGCGACCCGTAATAGTCAGTCTCGAGAATCATAAGATGTAATCAAAGTAGAAAAATCATAGAGATGGTTGAAAACTGATAGTCAGAGGTCAGAAGATCCAAGACAAACAGCAGCAAGGCTCGGTATCTTAATGATGCCTGCTCTGAGGCTGACATCAGTGTAATGAGTCTTACATGCCACTCGCTCTTCTATGGCGGATGGTTGATTACAGAGAAAACTAATAACCTGACAGACAGCCAATGATGAAGAACATCTTAACATTATGGCATAGGATGACACAATCCACTACATTCAGGTACTAATAACCACATGTGCAAATCGCCTCATTTACTATCATGTGAAAGCGGGAAAAATAGGTCATTTGCAGAACTGTCTGCAAACACTGACAATGCTTTATATGTCAAAGATAATAATATATCATGACCTAAAAGGAATTTAATCATCTGTTTTTCTGTTGTCTGCCGAAAAAATAATAACACCAAATTGTACCAGCCAAAAGTTTTCTGACGATGCCAAGTGATGTCATCTGTCATTGGAAAAAAATTGATATTAATGGGATGGTTAAGGGAAACATTTCTCTACATTTTTTATCAAGTGCACAGACCTGAGTCCCTAACTATAGTTCTGCTGTCGCCTGCTTGTGTGTCATTCATAAGAAATATAGTAGTTATGGACCCATGGCCACACTATATGCTACAAAGGGAAAGTGCAAAAACTAACCCCACTAATATTCTGGTAAATGACATATAACAATTTGATATTCTGATATGATAAGTCATAGTATACAGTATAATACATGAATCACAACTTGTATAAATCCAATAATACAACTTTGTGAAAATGTAGACATTTTCTACCTAATAATACTACCTAGGAGAGATGAGCGAACATTGTTCGGATCAGCTGATACGAACAGCACGCTCCCATAGAAATGAATGGAAGCACCTGGCACGGCGATCGGCCGCCGGCAAAGTGTACGTGCCAGGTGCTTCCATTCATTTCTATGGGAGCGTGCTGTTCGGAACAGCTGATCCGAACAGTGTTCGCTCATCTCTCCTACCTAGTAATAATACATACATTAGAAAATACATATAATACAGAGTCCTTAATGTTTTTGGGACATCCCCACAATAAGTGGTCCTACTTGTTTGAGAATAATGAACTGACTCCTGGATTTCATCATCTAGACCTCTAGACATGTCAGCAAAAGAGACAGCATTATACTTACAATGAAAACTACCGCAGGATATCATTGTAAGGAAGGGACAGGTTTACCGTCACTGAAAAATATACACGTGATGGTTGGATGGCAAATTGGGAAAAGTGGGCAAAGAATCTTTAAGAAAAATTTCGGGTAATTAACTGAGTTATATATACCATAACTGAATAATATGAGTTAGATAGATAGATGCAGAGATTAAGCGATTTACTTTTACCTGAAAGATTATGTATTTGTGTAATGAATCCTGCTGACTTGAGCCAACCCACTACCAATGCCTCCCTCTCATGGCACCTGTTTTTGTATCAGTCACAAGAAATATAGTACAGTATGACTTGCAAAAACAGATGAAGATTAACGCTGAGGCCACACATTACAGAAAAGCTGCAAGGCAGCAAAATTTGCAACAAAAAAACTCAGCTTTTCTGCAATGTGTGGTCTCAGGTTAAAGGTTTTTTTTTTTCATTTAAAGGTTTATCTTGCTCCCTTTAACGTCTTGGTTTTGGTTTTAGTTACAAGTTGATGCACGGGCAGGTTAAGTCAGTATAATGGACAGTTCAGGCGAGCCTTGTGCTCTAAGATCAGTGGATCAGTGGGCTTGGGATTTACATGCAGAGATAACATAGGCACTGAAGCACTGTTTTACCCTTTTCAGGGATCAGAAACTAAGTGCACTTTGCACAGCCGACAGAGAATGCTGATGACTAGGGTTGAGCGATCGGGATTGAGAAAGATCGGATACCGATCGGCGAGCGAGCAAATTTCACGAACGGGATAGGGATAGGCTGGAAAATGGTCATAAATCAGATTTTAAAAACGATCCTGAAACCTCAAGATCGGCTCAACCCTAATTATTATAATATAATAATTAGGGTTGAGTGATCAGGATCGGGAAAGATCGGGAATATTTCCCAAATCACTTTTTCCCCCATACCAGTGCCTCCCTTAGGGGCCCATATTTATGACAGCCTAGTAACTGTGCCAGTTTCATCACACCCATAATAGAGGGGCACCCACAGTATAAGGCAGAGGCAGTGCACAATAACCAAGACAATCCCAACACCCCATAAGTGGATACACTATGGTTTTGTCCCACATTAAACAGATACAGTGGGGAAAGAGAGATAGAAAATAACTGAATTATTTTTTTCATTGAAACCCTATGATGACAGATGCCACTATATGGCATTGTGTAAGGCATCAGTTTAATGTATACAGCATGTCACATAAATGCATTGAAAGTAGGTCAAAACGATGTGGCCCTCACAGTGATTCTATCATTTATCCACATTTCCAATACTACTTATGCACATAATCCCTATAGTTATGACAAACCTCGTATCCGAATAATCATGACAGCCATAGTACTTATATAACAGAACCATATTGAGTGCCTGCGTAATTGTGCAAGCAACAGGACATAAATCTACATCATACACCCACACCATCAGTCTATAGAGAATACATGTCCATCAAGGTACTGTTTATCATGTTACACGGAAGTCAATAAAGTATTGTATATGTTCTATGGATAATCAGTATTAGTGATAGTATTAATGATATATAACCAGTATCCACAGTCTGGGTGAAATTTATTAAGACTGGTATTTCCATGTATGGCTATGGCCCCATGTTGTAGAAATACAGTGTAAGGCCTCGTTCACATCTGCGTTGGTATTCCATCCGAGGGAGTCCGCATGAGGACCCCCCCCCCAACAGAATATTGAACCCAACTGCAAGTGGTGTGCCAGTGAAAGCACACGGACCCCATACACTATAATGGGGTCAATGTGTTTGCCGCTAGATCTCCGCAGGATCATGCGGATAGGAAAGTAGTTCACAATCTACTTTCCTGTCCGCATGATTTGAGCGGGCAGTGCACGGCAAGCACAAGGACCCCATTATAGTCTATGGGGTCCATGTGCTTTCACTGCACAGAACTTGCAGTTGCATTTGGTATTACGTTGGGGGAGTCCCCATGCAGACTCCCCGAATGGAATACCGAATGCGGATGTTAACGAAGGGTAAGAAACACAGCATTTTAGAGTACCAGCAAAGTGAATGAGATTTTGTTTAATCCAACACGTGTGTTTTTGAAAAACAGCAGCATGTTCATTTCACTGGTGAATCCCCTATACATTTAATAGGGGAAGAGAAAAACAAAGAAGGCCACAGAAAAATAAAAGAAAAACCCTGTAGAAAAAATATAACACTTTTCAGGCTAAGGCCCTACATAGCAAGTTGTAGCCAAAAAATGCTATGGAAAAGACAGCGACGGAAATGAATCACGTATTTCCACAGCATCTGCAAAGTTTTCCTCTGTGAACTTTCTGCCCCTATTATATGGAAAACACCGAAGGTATAATTTTTGTAGCTATAATTGACATTTTTGATATCACAGCATTTACGCTGCAGATGTTTTTCTATAATATCTGGATGGGATTATCCAGAATCCCATCCACTTTGCAGGTAATTTAAAACCCTCCAGGGTTGTGGAGTTGGTAGGTGGAAACATAAACATTAATTTTTCTACAGCCTGACTCTGATTCTGGTTTTGACTCCAACATAAAAGAGTGACAGCCATAATCAGACAGAGGCAGCAAAACTCCTCTAAGGCTGAAGCCCCACATTGCAGAAACACAGCTTTTTTTGTTGCAGATTTTGCTCAGTTTATTTTGTACGAAAGCCAAGATTGCAAAAGAAATGAAATATATATATATATATATATATATATATATATATATATATATATATTTATATTGTGAGAGAGTAAGGGGTGTAGTCTGGGAAGACAGGCATGTCCCAGTCAGGCAACTAAAGGGTGTTTGGTAAAGACCCACACCAGGGAGGTCAGCTGACTAATCAGGCCCTAATAACAGTCTGAGTATGAAGACTAGCAGGGTGGCACCACACTGACAGAGTTGAACTGTCCAGACCGGACCTCCAAAGCAGGTACTGTGCCACCCGTTGTTGTTGCCAAGGTGGGAGACTGGTAGCCCGTCTCCTGTATATATAAAGTTCTCATACTTCTATCTTCTGCTCAATCCACTCCTGGCTTTGGCTGAAAAAAATCTCAGCAAAATCTGCAACAAACAAAGCTGCGTTTCCGCAATGTGGGGCCTCAGCCTAATTCAGAAGACAGCAAGTGATTTCATCCCAATGTAATTAAATTTCCAACATTGTCTGCACATAACCATAAAATGGAAATTATTACATAATATGCTAAACAATATTTATTCGTCGTAGATACTCTGTTTCTAGTCGGGGGCGGATTGTGTTAATTTAGCTTGTTTGTTTGGGTGTTTTTATCTTGATCATAATCATTCAGATTTTTCCAAAGGTATGACATGGTAAATCACCCATTGCCTTTATTACAAGTGCAGGTAACAATATGATGTTATATCCCTACCTGCTATCCTTGCTCTCACAGAATATCATCTTGGTGTTGCAGTCTTACAGATATTCTTAGGTCTTTCTTGCCTTACATTGAGCATCGCTTCCAGCTGCTCATTATTCATGAAATGCCTTCTTTTATGCTTTTTTTTATCCCAATTAAAATCTTACCATCCACAAGAAGCGCATTATTAAACTGTCAGTCTTCTTGCTTTGTACCCTTATAAAATACTATGTACACTGGCATTATATGAATAAAATTATACACTGCGGCATAATAGACAGGCAGCATCTAATGTTGCTGATGCTAGGAAGCTAAAAAAGTATATTCCTAATTGTTGCTCAGAAGTTACATTCTTATACTCCGCAAAACGGAACTGCACTCGTTGTCTGGGCCATATGCAATAGATTTTGTGCTCTATTCTGTATAAGGAAGGTTGCAGAGGTTTTACAACTTTCAAATATCTCGATAATGGAACATAAAGAGGAGGATAACATTATACAGAACTGACAGAAAGAATTTTACTATGGGTTTAGTAACACTTTTTTGCTTCTTTATGTTATAATTGTTGTGTTCAACATGTTTCAGTGCAACCATCCACTTTTGGAAAACTTCTGTTGCAATATTCATGTAATAAGCTGCAAGTTTATCTGCTTTGATATATGGCTGGAGCAGCTTGGAAGCAAAAGGACATTATGGGGTGACTATATTTTAAGCAGTTCCAGAATATATTTTAGACAGATGGTCAACTCTGGGGCTCTAGGTCTGAAGTATTAGATATAAATTTCCAATTAGCTCTCAATTGGCCACAGGGTATAAAATGTCATTCAGTTAATCAAGAAAATTATTCCATGACCCATATTTCCAAATATTAGGGCATAACAGAGCAAGATCTTAGAGGAACTAAAAAAGGGTCCATAATAAAATATAGGTTGGGATATAGACTATGTACTATATACAGTCTATCATGTGGAAGACTTGTGAGGGGACGTTCACACTTGCGCCCATGTCCACCCTTGGGGTTTCTGTCCTATTCCCCAGAGAAACTGCTTTTTTAAAAAAAAAAAAAAAAAATGTATACAGTTTGGCAGCAGACAGATTCCAGACTAGGGTTGAGCGATCGTGTTCGGAAAAGATCGGATTCCGATCGGCGATCGAGAAAATTTCACGATCGAGTTCGGAATTCCGAACATGATCTTTTTAGGTGGGATCGAGATCGGTACTATTTACCACAATGCTTTTTTTAGCCTTCACACTGAGTATACGCTCCGCTCATTCTGAATGGAGTGTATACTCAGTGTGAATGGCTCCGCTGCAGTTCCATAGGAATGAATGGAAGCAGCCGGCACACAGTCTTAACCCCCTGCGCGCCGACTGCCTCCATTCATTCTAATGGGAGACTAAACTAACATCTCTAGTAGCTACTTACCTCCAGAGATGGCTGCTCAGGTCCCCGGTGTTCTCCTTCTTCTTCGCCTCGCTGCCGCCGCCTCCCAGGTTAGTGTTTAAAGAGCTAGGAAGGCGGGACTTGTGGCTTAGGAGAGTGTGGGCGGGTACAGGGTGGGGAGACGTGACGTCTCCCCTCCCAGTACCCGCCCACACTCTCCTAACCCGCCCACACTCTCTTAATCTGGGAGGCAAGGGGCAGTGAGAAAAGCAGCGTGGAGCGGCAGCGAGGCGAAGAAGAACACCAGGCACCCGGAGCAGCCATTTCTTCAGGTAAGTGGACACCAGGGGGGACAAAGTAGCCAGAGGATTAAAAAAAAATCTTAGTGATTACTTAGTGATTCACTACACAGTGTGGAACAATTAACAATTCCAGACACAAGTGTCAACCTAGCGTAACTTGGATGTCTATAAACCAGTGCCCAGGACACTATTGCTTGGTACATCAGGAGCCCATTAAGGTGCTGGTTGAATTGATAGAATTATCTACATTAATGAGAATAAGCATCTGTTCTATTATACATGAATTTTGATCTAACAGCTATATGGTGAAGATCTGAGACTGGTATGTTTAGGAAGATTTCTAGCATTGTATATAACAATTAACTCGATATTCACTAGAAAAACATAATTTCCTCTGGTAACAGTCTCCATTAAATTTCATTGAGTGTTCCTGTTGTCATACCAACATAATGAACAGAACACAGACAACTAATTGCATTAATGCTCTCCTTGAAATATTATGGAAAAACTGTAAAAGCTTATATGCTATTTATAAGGATGGGTTCATGAATTGTCACTCCAACATCAAATTACGTAGCAAGTAAAACTGAAGGGAAGGGGGATATGAAGTTACCATTGCACCACTTTACGTTGTCAAGGTAGAGTTAACTAAAGAAATTGAAGCAGGGTGCTACAAAAATAATCAATCTGCTCGATCTTACTGCGTGTTCTGCAGCATATTCAGCCCTGAACCCATGGCATAAGGGTATATGGTTGCCATATACACCATCCATTACACTGCTGCTTGTTATATATACACTAGGCTGGAGAAAAGGCTGTAAAATGGCTAAGAGATATTGCAGTGGAGAGAGCAATAAATGCAATTTATGCTGACATATTCAGTTTTACTATTCCGAAGCATGGACAAGATAATACATTTATGTTTAGATAGATAGATAGATAGATAGATAGATAGATAGATAGATAGATAGATAGATAGATAGATAGATTTCAATTACTCTCATCTACACATTTCAGAACAAAAGAGCTGCAGAAAAGTTGTGTTTTTGAAAATACAGCATGTCAATTTTAGTAGTAGAATCGTGAGCATTTTCCCCATAGATTTAATAGGGGAAGAATTATGGTCGACGCAGATTCTGCCTAAAATTGTCAAAGTCCTGCAAGTAGGATCTATGCGGAAACCCGACAAACCCCATTATAGTCTATGGGGTCTGCGAGTTTCCGTGGGTAGCCACTTTTTAAGTGGACAGGGTCTCTGTCTTCCGAGTCCCAATGCAGCCCCAAACAACAAAGACCGAATTGCTAGTGTGAAGCTAGCATAATGCAGAAAAAAAACACAGCAAGAACTCTGCGAAAAATTTGCAGGCACTGCTTATAATCAAGGACATTGTATGGGGTTATTTGGGGACACCCATAAAAAGACTGCTGGCAAATGACCTAAAACTGTATGGTTTTGAGTAAAGAAAAATGTTAAAAAACCATTAAAAAAATGGTATTTGTCAGTACCCTCATAATACCAACTTTTAAAGAGGGCAAATCAGACAAAAGCAAGATCAGAGGATTACTGATAAAGCCATTTCATAGCATATTGTAGTCCCCAAAACAGTCCTGGCCATAGGACGCAGATGACACAGATGCTTTTTGAACCTGTGCAGCATGAATCCATGCTAAATGATGGGGAAACTGAGATCTTAAGATCTCATAGATCTGATTCTTGAATTTTAACTCTTGGCAGAGGAATGCAGTGTTGTCAAGTAAACAAGAACAGACTGGTAATAATTAAAATTTACAGCATCAAGCAGAGGTACACAGTGGAAATTGGCAAAAGTCCTTGTAATAATTATTTGTCTAATTGAAAAAATAAAACACTTGCCCATGCTGACTTAGACAAGGAAGTCGCCTGTACGGCTGCTGAGCAGAAGACACCGGTGACCGGGACATCTTAGAAAAACAAGTACAATCTTTTCTTTAAAGTGTTCAACCTGTCGGTTCCTCTCTTGTAAGAATTTTGCTGTGTTGAAGATTACTGAAAGGGAAAGCATCATGCTTTGAAATGCACACTGTTTCTGCTAAATGTCCTTGAGAGTTGGCAGTAAAAATTAATTTTTAGATTGAAGGGAAGCATGCCTTGCATTCTCAAAATATCTGCTGGTTTAATGTTGGCCTTGTTCTCTCCAGTGCTATAGAAATCTACGATAAATCTGTTTCCCCTGCATTGCTCTCACCCGACATCCCTCTTTTCTTTCTTACCTTTTTTCCTTTTTTTAAAATATTTTGATATTTTTCTCTTGAATCTTACCTTGAAGGGGACATTCACACTTACATCCATGTCCGGTGTGTGCATTCCATCATGTTTCCGTCTTCAGCCCGGGGGAAACTGCACAGGGAACGGAAAACCAGCGGTCGGCTTTGCAACCCATTCATTTGAATGGGTTTGTAAAGGTGATCGCTGTTGTCCGCCTGCGTCCTGTCCATGGGGAAACCATTTTTTTTAGCCGGACACAACGTCCTGCATGTCTGACTTTGTGTCCGGCCAAAAAAAAACGGTTTCTCCGCGGAGAGGCCTCAGACACCGACGGTCACCTTTGCAAACCCATTCAAGCGAATGGGTTTTAAAGCTGACCCCCGGGTTTCCTTCCCCTGTCCAGTTTCACCAGGGCTGAGAATTGAGACCCAATGGAATGCACAAACTGGACACGGGCGCAAGTGTGAACGAAGTGTGATCTACTTATTGTCTCTCCAGGTAGTTACTAATTTTCTTATTCTGCTTTCATGCTACATATTTTGTTTCAGGGAGGGAATCTGATTTATTGACTGGATCAGTTGTATCATTTTGCAAACATTTTTGTACAAGTTTTTTGGGGGGTTTTGCTGCAAGGAATTTCACAGACATCTGAACTCTTCATAGCCAGGTAATAAAAAAAACTAAACTTCTGGCATACGTTTTCACTACTGAAGTCTATGTATCAGTTAAATACATCAGTTAAATGTTATGTGAAAGCAGCCTAAGGTTGGGTTCACACTAGCACTCCATCCCCCATTCTGCCTGAAAAATGCAGAGAGGAAAATCCTGCAAGCATTTTCCGGGCAGAAACGGAGGGGAAACCCAGCAGACCCCATTATAGTCTATGGCGACCTTGGGATTCCGCAGGTAACCACTTTTTAAGTGGACAAGGCTTTCATTTTTCGTGTGCTCAAGTGGACCCGAATAACAATGGAAGCCCGAACATTAGTCTGAAGCTAGCTAGCCTAATTGCACATGACCGCCAGCTGTGATTGAATGGCACACAGATGGCATCCATGTACCGCCATGCACCTGCTGTACTACCACGACCCCATTCCTTCAATGAATAGGGGCCACTAGTATGGCCACAAAACCAGGCACAAATAGGACCTGTTGAGAGTTTTGCAGCCCAGACTGCTGGCCCCCACACTGATCTGTATAGTACACAGTCATATGTGTGCACTGATAGAAATGAATGAGTCAGTCTGCTATCCTGTAAATACCCGGATAATACAATGACCTAGCCCACAGATGTGTGAAAGGGGCCTAAGGCCCAATCTTGCAGAAACGCAGTGTTTTTGACTGCTGTGGAAATGCAGCAGAAAAAGAATTAGCTAAAAATACCAGCAAAGTGAAATGAGGTTAAATTTAATCACATCCACACGTTGTGGAGAATAAAGTTATCTACAGGCGCATCATGTTATTTTTAGCTGCGAAATGGCAAACATTTTACTTATAGATTTAAAAGAAGAAGAAAAGACGTGGAGAAAAATACAAAAAAAAAAATTAATAAAAAAAAAACCTGCGGTTTTTCCTCAGTGTTTTTGTAGCTGCATTTTAGTACATGGGGCCTTAAAGGGATTGTCTGGCACTATGATATTGATGATATATTGTTAGGGCAAGTCATCAGCATCAGACTAATGGGGGTCTGTCTACTAGTTCTTTCGCTAGTCAGATGTTTAAAATGCTGTGGTGGTCATAGCATTGCTGTAGCTCAGCCCCATTGAAACTAAATAGAACTTAGTTGCAATACCAAGTACAGTTATAAAACATTATGAGGCCACAAAATTTTCCCAGATCCCACAACAGCTGATAACTGGAATCAGACCCCAACCGATATATCATCAATATCATAGTTCTGTAAAGAGGACTTATCACCACCTCCATCAACTCCGTTGCTTTGAATCCTTTAATAGGCATTGCTGATTGCACATTTGGAATTTTTCCTCTAATAACCACTGTTCCCAAGCAATCAGTGCCATTAGTTTTGGTGCCTGATATGATAATTAGGTCTCTACTGTCAAGTGGGTGGTCTCAGGCAGAAGCAGACTAGGGGGCATGATTCTGAGCTTCTATCATAGGTGGAGAGTGTGAGAGGTCAGAATCACACTCCCATGTCTGCTGCGACAAAAAACCACCCACTTGACTGCATAGAGTCTAATCAGCATGTCAGGCACTAATAAAAAAACTTCATGGATTTCTCGTGAATATTGGGGGCTAGAAAATTCTAATGGAGCTGGAATCAATGGAGCAGAGTCAGTTGAAGGATGCAAAGAACCAGAGTGGATGGAGAAGGTTCTCTTTAAATGTTAATCCTTCAAATTACTAAGCAAAGAAATAGAAAATTGTAGATTTTCACTTTATGACAAACCATGATTTTTTTTCACTTATAATCAATATGAATTTTTTAGCAAAGAAGTAACAGAAGTACAGACAGTCACAAAATATGGAGGCTCATAATATGAAAGCTTGAGAGAACGTATATAATGTATTGAGACATTCTGATATCCAGGCCTTATTAAAAAACAAGAAGAAACAAAGAAATAACAGTGAGGGCGTACTAGGGGGAGATGCAGGACAAGAACCAAAAGGGAAAGGGGGGGGGGGGGTAAGCTGCCATAGCAGCAACTGATCAGAATCAGTAGAAAGCAGCAGAGGACCTCTCTCCAGATGTTAAAGGTCCTGGAGCACCAAAAAGCTATCACAGGGTTTCCAAATAGTATTAAACGTATCCTTCTCATTATTCAGAAGAGCCGTGAGACATTCAAGTGTCCTAGACAGCCTTATTCTCGCATAAAGCTCCTCTAGAGAAGGGGGAGGAGAACTTCTCCAGTGCTTGGTTGTGAGTAGGGTTGAGCGATCGTGTTCGGAAAAAATCGGATTCTGATCGGCGATCAAGAAAATTTCACGATCACGATCGGAATTCCGAACACGATCTTTTTAGGTGGGATCGGGATCGGTAGTATTTCCCACAATGCCTTCACACTGAGTATATAGTGTATACTCAGTGTGAAGGCTCCGCTGCAGTTCCATAGGAATGAATGGAAGCAGCCGACACACAGCCTTAACCCCCTGCGCATCGGCTGCCTCCATTCATTCTAATGGGAGACTAAAATAACATGTCTCGTAGCTACTTACCTCCAGAGATGGCTGCTCCGCTGCTGTTCGCCTCGCTGCCACTCCAGATGCAGTCTTCTTCACCTCGCGGCCCCCTCCGTGGGCGGGTTAGGAGAGTGTGGGCGGGTACAGGGCGGGGAGACGCCCACACTCTCCTAACCTGGCAGGGAGGGGGCAGCGAAGGGAGAAGAAGACTGCAGCTGGAGCGGCAGCGAGGCGAACAGCAGCGGAGCAGCCATCTCTGGAGGTAAGTGGACACCAGGGGGGACTAAGTAGCCAGAGGATTAAAAAAAAAATCCTCTGGCTACTTAGTGATTCACTATACAGCATGGATTCTAACAATTGTTAGATTCCATGCTGTATAGTGAATAGGATTGCTTTTAATATCCGATCTCCGATTAATAAAAAAAAATCCCATTGACTTGCATTGGGATCGGAATTGGGATCGAGATCGGGTTCGAATGAAAAATGATTGGAAATCGGATTTTAAAATCGATCCTGAAAAGTCAGGATTGGCTCAACCCTAGTTGTGAGGCATACAGTGAATGTAAGAATATAGAGTAACAGCTACAGGGCATGCTAGCCTCGGTGTTCAGAGGGCAGGTCAAGTAAATAAATCTAAGGGTACATTCACACTACGTAACGCCAGCGTGTATCACAGCCGTACACGCCGGCGTTACAGCAGGGCTGCCGAACACTTCCCATTCATTTCTATGGGAGCCGGCATGCGAGCGCTCCCCATAGAAATGTATGGGCTGCTTCTTTCACTGCGAGCAGTCCCATTGAAGTGAATGGGAAGTGCCAGCGTATACGGCAAGCTCTGCTCATGCCGAGTCGTACACGCCGGCACTTCCCATTCACTTCAATGGGACTGCTCGCAGTGAAAGAAGCAGCCCATTCATTTCTATGGGGAGTGCTCGTATGCCGGCTCCCATAGAAATGAATGGAGCTGCTTTATACGCCGCTTATTCTGAACGTGTTTTACGTTCAGAATAAGCTTAAGTATACATAGTGTGAATGCCCCCTTAGGTAGCAGCAAAAGGCGGATTCCTAACACCAGCTCAATTAAAGTTTGGACCTGTCTCCAAAAGCACAACCAAAATAGATAAAATGTTTTAGCGGCGGAAACTCCACACCTCCAGCAACTGTCAGGAATAGATGCATTAAAGAAGTGAAGCAAGACTGAGGTATGGTACCAATGCATCAACATTTTGTACATATTTTCTTTAAAGTTAACACAGTAGTAGGTCTTGGCCATTCCTTTCCACATCTGGGTCCAAGACAGGTTTGATATGGGTTTGCCCAGATAACCCTCCCAATTACTCATATAGGGGTGGTGGGGCAGAATTTCAGGGGTCAAATTGTAAAGGATCCCTTATATGTCCAATATAAGACCTGCAGTGGAACAGTCAGATTTACACAATCTCTAGAGGTGGGTGGGCAGACAAACCTTGACTTTTATGTACACATTTTGTTCATGCTGCTTCTTTGCAAGGGTGAGCAGTGCTTACACTGTGTACAATGAAAAAGCAAAGCCCTAGGGTCTCACTGTTCACTGAAAACTGGCTTCAACAAAGAGTGTGCCATGAATGACCTGTTACTAAAGCTCAAGTACTAGAAAGGTCTAGAGCCCCGGGTGGTTTGCAGTTAATATATAGCACTGCTGCATTATTCTAAGCAAGAGGTATACTAACACATTTATTCTCTAAATTACGCTAAAGAAAAACCATCTCTTCACAGATAGGTACCACATAGCAGTCCTAATTTGGTTAGATGTTCCTTACCAACAGAGCACTACATGACACTTTCTTATTAATTTATTATGTACCCAAAATAAAGCAGTTTGATATTTCACAGAGTTGTAGTGCAAACAATAATACAAGGTAAAGTGAAATGGTGAATGACACAGGTACAATATATAACCCATATAATAATAATAATAATAATAATAATAATAATACTACATATGCCTATTGAAAACTACAACCAAACTAGTCATGGTCTTATCAGCCGAAGAAAACAATACATTTAAAAATAGGAGTCAAAGGAGTAAAAAGTTGTGTTCTAATTTCAAGATGGATCAAAAGGAAAAACAATGAAATTGTGCCAAGAAGAAAAGACTTCTTTATATACATTTTTCAGTTACATGTAACTGGATATCCTCATTTTATGTCTATAATGTCATGGACTATGACAAATAAGATGCGAGTTAGTCAGCTATCAAAGGATGAGATTTGTTTCTGATTTGTTTTTTGTTTTTTTGTTGTTTACATGTAATTGGATTTCCTCTTGTTTACGACAGAACACAATATGATATGAGGAATAAGGTTTGTGTTGGCCAACTATTAAGGGGTGGAGGAGGCTGGCTATTTTTTACATGCCTGTGGAATTTTTCATCTATATGTAACTGTAATTCCTAATATTTATGTCTGTAATGGAATATTCCTTGTGGAGTTAGCCACCTATTAAAGTATATTCAACTGTCACCACCATGTTACAGAGAACATTACAGTGATAAACAACATACCTTTGTTGTGTATGTCTCTTGTATAACAAGAGCAGAGATCCAAGGACTGTGTTTGGTGCACCAATCGCCTTGTTAGCATAAGACCTCACTGTGCTCTGGTACATGTGGGGTGCAAGATCACATTCTAAACTAGTGACCATAAGGCATAATCACAACACATATATTTCTTTAAACTTCTGGAAAGGGCTATACAGTACATTAGGGAGAAGGGCTAGGGTATGTAAGCTCAGTGTGCATCATAATAGACAGTATATTTCTTCTAGGTCTCTACTAGTCTTTGAAATGCCTGTATATTTAGGGGTGTTGCACTCCCCCAATAGAGTTAAGCAATTATTTCTATTATCCTCTCTTGTTTTCGTTGTTCTTCCTTGCTTTTACCGTATTTGTTTGACTTGATTTGACTTACTATTTTTTTTCTTTATCAAAATCGCTTCGGTTACTGGCTTGTGACATCATTGTTGTCATTATCCATAAAACATATTGTAAAACAAACTGAACTATTCAGACGGGTGCTTCTTCGACTTTGGATCTTCCCCACAGTTTTCTATTGTTGTGCTTTGACAATGCAAACATTGGAAACCAATATAATGCACAACCCGGTCTTCTAAAATATATATCCTTGGTATTACGTGGAATAATATACAATCCTTGTAAAAAATATAAAAACACCTTTACTTGAACACAACAAAATATAATGCACAACAAACATAGTTAGAATTAGTTATAAAACCAATGAAAATATGCACAATTTTTTTGGTGCTTGTGTGGTGCAAGGTGTTGCAATCTAGATCATGCCCTTTTTCAAACAAATCATAAAGTGTTTACAAAGTTTCTAAAAGAGTTCAACCAGAATTTTGGAATATTTTGCTTAGAAAATCCAATGTCTCAAGTCTGCACCATGCACTCACTCATACATTCAGAAAATCAGGCAGCTATCACATTATACTCTGACTTCTTAAGAAACTGTCAATACATCACCACTTGACTATCAAGTCTCCACAGTCCGATTTAGTCCAGAACTGCACTATTAGGTGACAGGTCATCCTTCACCTCAATCTACAGAGCACTAATGCTCAGCAGGGCTCCCTTTTGAAATTTTTTGAAGTCTACTTGTGTATGAAAACATATTCAATGATTGCACTTTAAAGAAGAAAGAAGGAAGGGCACTCACCAGTCGATGTAAATCTTCTTCAATAAAATCCTTTTTATTAGGTATACTTTAGAAACAGCCTTTTGGGAGGGAGAGATGACATTATAGGCGAAAAAAGAAGGCCTTCTTTTTTTTGCCAATAATAATGTCACCCACTCTCCAGTGTCTGCTTGTTCACAAAGCAGGCTGAGAATCATCTCCGGACACTGGCAGACGGGGCTGCCGCAGGCCTGACTGCGAACGAGTGCAAGGCCCCGGCCTGCCAGTGTCCGGAGATGATTCTCAGCCTGCGCTGTCAACAAGCAGACACCGATCCCGCGATTGACCCATACGTCCTTCGCGATCGACCAGTAGATCGCGATCGACGTATTGGGCACCCCTGTACTAGAGTAACTGATTAAGGGATGCTCATTGGTGATGAGTGTGGTGGTTTGAGTATTTTCTGATGTCTAGAGGTCCTTGAGATCTACAGAGATTACAGATAATGGATTATAATACAATAAGATCAGAAGATACTGGAAGAGGAGAAGCTATATCAACAAACAACCACAATGTAAAACAGAAAGCTGAGGCCTGGCACATGGTGGCTCATGAATCTGGATAGGTGAACATTTAAAAAAAAAAACATATCACGGTATGATAAATGACTTTTGTTCACAAACGATACAGTAGGTACAGAACGTAAATGTGGTGAAACCTAAAGAATCAGTCTGCCTTTTATGGTGATGGGGATGTTGGGATGCTCCCTGTTGACCCATTAAGCTATTATATAAAGGGGTTCTCTGGCCCTTTCATATCGAAAACCTAACTTAGAATAAGTCATTAATATAAGATATGTGGGGTCTGACACATGGCAGCAAACTAATCAGCTGTTCTTAGGATTTGCCTGCGCTACAAAATGGCAGATCGAAAGGAAAGACAACATGCATTTGAATGGGAGCTGATCTGCAGTAACCCAGCACACCCACTACTCAGTGGATAGAGCCAGCTACTTCCAGCTCTGCACACTGTGTAGTTCAAACACTGGCAGCTGATTGATTGATTTCTCACCAAAAGGATATTGATGACCTATCCTATGTAGTACAAAGCTGTAAGAGCTGGGTTGAGTATTCCCCATTTAAACAAACATTTGCAGTCCATAATGGTTTAAAAAGGAGTATTACTTTTTTCTTTACAAAAGTGACATGAAAGGTTTGGAGGTTACAAATTCTCAAATAAGAAACAAAATCTGAGTGGTTCACTTTAGGTGGAGCAATTTATTAAATGTTCTGGAATATTTCATGAACAGCAATTACAATACAATTACAGTACTTTCACAGGACATTGTTGCTATTATAATGTATTTTTAAAGAACCATTAATGCCAGGGCACTGCAGATATGAAAAAGGTTTTCATGCACAATTCAAAAAAGACAAAAATATAATAATCAACCCGTGAGGGCTTATAATGTACAAGGAAGGGGATGGATTAGGTGAAGGTAGCGTCACGGGGGCTTAAGGTCATTGTCATCATAGACCTCCAGTATGCAGCATCCTAGGACACTGCTAAATAATTTTTGTTTTATCATATTGTTATCTGTCGCCGATAGACAGATAGATAGATAGATAGATAGATAGATAGATAGATAGATAGATAGAGAGAGATAGATAGACAGACAGACAGACAGACAGACAGACAGACAGACAGACAGACAGACAGATAGATAGATAGATAGATAGATAGATAGATAGATAGATAGACAGATAGACAGCTTGTTCCAGACTATGCCAATTATATTTTTCTCTGATTTTCCTAAATGGTCGGTGCAAATGGCAGTCCAAATATTAGAGTATAAATCAAATTTTATTGGACAAACTTCCATATAATAACATTTTTTTTCACAAATTAAATATCAAAATCCACAACCGAGATCCTAAACATGTTATAGTTTGTAAAGAACTGAAAATTTCTTGAATTTGCAACATTGAAAGGTCACATTTACATTTATAAAGCTATTTTAATCAAAAACATCTTAACAGTTATTTCTTTGCAGTTTGGCCCAGATTCACTGTTTTGATGTGAACTGCCTCCCACCCTCAAAGATCTTTTGCTTGAGGATACTTCACAGGTTCTCAATAGGGTTGAGGCCAGGGGAGGATGGTGGCCTCCTTTTATGTCCATAGCAGCCAATGACTTCATGATGCTGCATTGTCATGCATGAAGCTGATTTTGCTATGGAAGGGATAGTTCTTTTTGTACATGAAAGAAAATGACCAATCAGAAACTCTATATACTTTGCAGAGGTCATTTTCACACCTTCTGGGATCCTAAAGGTGCCTACCAGCTTTCCCCATGATTATGGCCCAAAACATGGCTCCACCACCTCCTTGCTGACATTACAGCCTTGTTAGGACATGGTGGCCATCCACCAACCATCTACTACTCCATCCACCTGAACCATCTGCATGGCACTCATGTAAAATAGGAATTATAACAGGATATACTACAAGTTTTAGGACAGCCAATCTCCCACTACTCACTGACCACCAGTAGATCACTATTGCTTGTGGCCCTATTCCTGAGGGCCCTTTCACAACCAACACCTCTTACCATGCTCCCATTTAGTTCTGTACTCTACAGGACCAAATATACCGGACCACACTATAAAACTTCAGGGCAGCCAATCTTCCACTACATATTGATCATCTGTTCCTCTTTAGCTGCTGCTAGGGGCAGGGAAGGGTGGGAAAAATTGGTCAACTGCCCAGTTCCCCATGTCCAGGAGTTCCCTACTGTAAATCCAAAATGTAGGGTTAAAAGTCAGAGTACTATATTTCTGAGGTCTATGGGGCTACTTTAGGCCTGCAGCTTGGGCAATTGCATCTCAGTGACAGTGGCACAATGATGTCATTGTATCATGCTGTCTATACCAGGTTGTGCTGGTTTCACAGATCAGAAATCCTCCACCACTTTGGTTATTGGCTTGGGATATGGTGAATATAAGTTTAATTATCAGGGGGCAGTATTAGGGCACCATTGTGTGCTATAATCCTTAACTTTCACCTAGGAAGACAACATTGAAGAGTGCATATCGAGGGGCAGAAAGCAGAGAATGAGGTGAGATGGTTATGAGAGGAGAGCTCCCTGATGGCCATACAATTTTCTGCTTTACATAGAGAGTGTCTGAGCGCCTCTGAAGCAGCAAGTAGGTAATATAGTTTGGGCTCTGGCAGGCACAGTACAAGTAACCTTCACATGTTCTGTTTATGCACCAGCGGGCCTCTTCTGCTCTATTTCCCATTGTAAATAAACCTCATTTTAACTCTCTGAGTAACCTGCACAAACAACACTCCCGCTGGATGATTAGAAAATGACAGGCCTTGCAGTGGTGTGTCAGACATCCAACAGCTTCAACAAAACCACCAACGACTAAAGCAGCCTGGCAGAATCACAAACACCTTCCTGTCTTGTCAGAGAGAGAAAAACACAAAGCTCAAGATACAGAAAGTAATGATATATCCCCAGTCATAATGGAAAATTGTGGGAAATCTGCAGAATCATTACAGTGGACCACACGTACAGCATTGAGATACAGGATAGCATGCCCCTCCTTAGGTGAAAATGTTAAAATAACTGAGAAACACTCAATAATTAAGATGGTGAGGAAGCACCGGGACTAGAGAAGCTACCGTGTCTAATGATGGGGTTTTCTCCAGCCTGAAGGAAATCATATCAGTGTATCAAGAAGCAGTCAGCAGTGCTCCAAGTGCTACACGACTTATATGTCAAATACAATGTATAGTATAGAAATTATAAATAAAGGGTTAAAATGTGCACAGTATAGCCCTTGGCTATGTGTTGTGTGTGTGTACGCAAAGAGTAACACGATTTCTGGTCATTATCTGATTTACAGATGTAGCAAAGGATAAAATAACTCATAAAACATTAACAACACTGTGGCACTAAGTGTTAACTCAAGTGTTTCAATGCATTTCAATGGTTGTTTTTGTCTGCTGTGGTTACATATCACGGCACAGAAAGTTATCACACTGCAGAAAGAATGTCAAGTTAAACAGTGCTATATTCATATTACGTAGTTTTTAGTAGTTTATCCCTCTGGGTGCTATATCTGTAGTTTGCAGTTCTCTCTGAGCTGGTGTGTGGAGACTAGATGACATATACACATAGCGAATATAAGCGGAATTTACTCTATAACTCTCTCATGACTATGTAGAGTCACATACAGAGAAGTACTGTCCTGTATCGATGTGAATAAACTACTTTGGTTAATACAGAAAGGTCCTATTTAGCTCCAGCATCAGACCAAGCCTGTCTCTCTTTTCTTATCTCCTACTTACACCTTATCCTCCCCTCTACATAGACATCTATAGACATGAGTGAGTGAAGCAGGAGCTATAGCAGACACAGCTCCTGCTTCACCGCTGTGCTGTGGGCCCTGATGCTGTAGGCACAATGTGATGATGTCACTCACATCACGCCTACAACTCCAGGACTGAGACTGCAGACAGAGCTGCGCATGATCAAGGAAAGTTTAGTATAAGTGTTTATTATATTAAAGATTGAGAGGGAACATGATGAGGGGGCACATGAGACTAGAGGCAGATGAAGGGGGGGCATGAAACTGGGGGCAGAGATGGAGGGGGGAACATGAAAATGGGGACAGAGATGGAGGGGGGACATGAAAATTGGGGCATATGAAGGAGGGGGACATAAAACTGGGGGCAGAGATGGAGGGTAGGACATGAAACTGGGGCAGATGAAGGAGGGACATGAAACTGGGGGCAGAGATGGAGGGTGGGACATGAAACTGGGGGAGAGATAGAGACAGGGGTCAGATAAGGGGGGCATGAAACTGGGGGAGAGATGGAGGGAGGAGATAAAACTGGGGCAGAGATGGGAATAGTTGGAGGGGGACCTGTCTGCCTTTAGTTGCCCCCAGTTTAATGTCACCCTCCAGCTACCCCTACGGTTTAATGTTCCCCTCTAGTTGCCCCCAGTTTAATGTTCTACTTCAACTGCCATTAATTTATTGTTCCCCTCCAACTACCCCCACTGTTTAATGTCCCCTTCCAGCTGCCCCAGTTTCATGTCCCCCTCTAGTTAACCTCAGCTTAAACTGGGGCACCAGGAGAGGTACTTAATGCTGTGGAGCAATTGGAAGAGAACATTATAATATGGGGACATATATAATGCACAGGTGACTGGGAGGATTATACTGTGTGGGGGCACATAAAAATGAATGAGAATGGGCAGACTCAATGTAAAAGTGGGTGGAGCTAAATTTACATTTTGTCCTTCTTTCTGGTCTTCAAAAGTTGGGGGGTATGCATATGTCATCTGAGACATTTGACATGCAGTCCATCTTGTATAACAGAATTTTCAGGGACATAATTTCTACATACATAGTTCTTAGATATACTTGATATTTCATCTCCACACATTCGTATGGATTCCAGTGAATAAAAATGCAATAAAAACTACAAAAGTACAAAACTACAAAGGCTAGTTATAGCCTTTGAGAACGGTTCACTGCTACTAGTTACAGTAAATGAAAATGTCCTGGTATATACTATATATACTATACCATACTAAACTATAGTATATACTAAGATAAGATAAGATGATCCTTTACTAGTCCCACCATGGGGAAATTCAGTGTGTTACAGCATCATATATAACACAGTAATATATTGCAAGGAAGAACACATACAAGCTCAGAATAGCAGCTAGAAAAGATACTAGGAGTCATAGCAACTAAAAACAAAAGAAAGACTTCAGGATCATTTAGTTCTCTGTGCGGAGTGATCTTCTCTTAGCCTGATGTTGACTGTACAGCCTGACCAGGATTGGGAGGAAGGATCTCCGATAGCATACCTTCCCACACTTGAGATGAAGCAGTCGGTCACTGACAGTACTGCCCAGTGCTATCACGGTCTCATATATGGGATAAGAGTTGTTCTCCAGCATGGACCTCACTACGGTCAGTGTCTTTCTGTCACCCTCTACCTGTACTGGGTCCAGGGGGCTCCCCAGGACAGAGCTGGCCCTTCTAATCAGCCTGTCAAGTCTATTTCTGTCCCTGGCTGGTATGCTACTCCCTTAGCAGGCCACTCCGAAGAAGATGGCTGATGCTACCACAGAGTTGAAAATGGCCCTAAAAAGGGTCCACTGGACTCCAAAGGCCCTCCGCCTCCTGAGCAGTTAGAGCCTGCTGTGACCCTTTCTGTGCAGTTCCTCCAGCCCAGTCCAGCTTATTATTGAGGAGCATACCCATGTACTTATAGGTCTTGACTATCCCAATGCCTGTCCCTTGGATGTCCACAGGATTTGGGGCACTTCTCTGCTTACTAAAGTCCACCACCATATACTATACCTGTATATACCATATATATGGTGTGTCTAGTGGTGTGGTGTAGACCACGACTAGTATGTCAACTATAATATGAGCTCTGTGGGTGGAGGAGAGTGTGGCTGCAGCGTGTCCCACAATTTGGGCAAGGGTGAGTGCCACAATTTGACCAGTGCGAGTGTGGCTGCAGTGTGTCACTATCCGAACAGCTGCAGCAGGTATGCAGGAATCTGTTGGAGTAGGTAATGCTATAGTGTGTTATGTAGTAGTGTGTCATGTCTTCTCTCCCCATGAAATGCTTACACATTAGTATTAATCAGGTTACAATAATGGATATTCCTTTTAGGGGGGTCCTATTGGTCTGTATAGATAGCCCACCCCTCCATCTTTCTTCATCCAATTTTACATAAAACTGTAAAGCTAAAAACGGATGCATATCTTTAAAAAAAGGGATCAGTAGAACGGACAGCAGAAACATGATGTGAATGAACCCTTAAGTATATTGGTGACAGTCACCTCATTCTCGTTGTTGCTGTCGGAATACTTATAACTAATGTCAATGATGCTGTCTTTTTTTTTTATACATAATGAATGTTTAAGTGGAAAATAATAGGAGTCTATTTCATTAAGTAAATAGAGGGGCTTTCTAAGGAAAATCTGCTTACATACCAGGGTTATATTAGTGATTCCATAGGATGTGCTGAAATGGAATCGAAGGCTGTTGACACCACTAATTATCTGGAATGAGATGAGAACAGCAAAGCTGTTACCCTGATGGCTGCCAAATATCCAATTTATTTGTGTGAGGAGACTCTGACTTGCTTTGAAGCTACAAGAAGCTGTCTTAGTTCTCACTTACTTGATATCACTCACAGTTGAAGTGAGACATTACAAGGCTGTCGGGTAACATCTGCACTCATAAAGCACTCCAGAGCATGGAGGTGCTAGAAGAGGCTCTGCGAAGAAGCTTCAGAAAACTAAACAGTATCTAGAAAAACACAAGAGATACCTTCACGAAATAGGACGGTGGTAAGAACAGGTAGAATCCTATTGTGAGTGTATCACGGTTTCTAGATGTAGCAGTGTTGAGTTTGTCCATGACGCAAAGGTCGGTACTCATTGGAATATCATGAGTGTTATTGCAGATATTGCAGGGGAAGATATTGTTGTCTTAAGACGGCACGCAAAGGAAACTCAACTATGCATGACTAATTCAGCTCGGCTACATGTATGCTTATATATATTTTATTTGACTGCAGTGCCAGGTTGTCTGGTTTTGTGAGAAATAACAGAGAAACCAGACAGAAAAGGAAACCTTTAGGTGAAATTTCAGAGCACACCTTGACAGTCGTGCCAACAGGGAAACTTTATTCCTTTCCTCGGTGTTTTTTAAGGAGATGTGACATCTTCACCTTACTGTATCTGAATTAAGCTCATATTAACTCGTTACCTTGGAAACTGAGCTACTTTACTGGAGTGTTTTCATACAAGATATTTATTAGTATAGCTGAGAGGAAAGCCAAATCTTGTATGGATTGATATATTACTATTTACAAGAAAGGGGGGAGGGCTTGATCTGCTCTAATTTTCATGGATGTCCATTGCAGACATAGGGTGGCATGAACAACCCCATCCTTCCAGCTCTATCAATTAGAAATGACCCTTGAAGCATTCGGTGACACGGAGACAGTGCTGGAAGGCATTTCTGCTGCTAGCAATGGTATTAGAATATGCCTCTCAGCTGAAAGTCCCAATTATTCACCTGTTTACGCTCACACACGGGCGTTTTTGCCTTTTCTGACATCACTTTCTCCTGAATAATTTTTATACTAATTACTGATAGCTGGAAATCACTAGCGCAATATGTCCGTAAGCTCATGTGCTCAGTAATAATGAGTCTAAATTTTGCTACATTGGCACAGATGTACAAATGCTGTATAGAAATGAGACAGTGCAAAGTTAGATTAATGCTAGGTACACACTAGCGCTCGGTTTCCATCCCCATGAGGACCCCAAGGACAGAAACCCTGTCCGCTTAAAAAAACGGAAACCCGCAGACCCCATAGATTATAATGCAAGTTTCCAGCAATTTTATACTGAAATTGGCACAAAGAAAAGTCCTCCTTTAAGGACATTTCTCTCTGCCAAGTTAAGAGGAAACTCGGGCGGATTCGCCCGAATACTATTGTGAACATAGCTTGAGCCTTAAAGGGGTTGTCTCATCTCAAGGATCCTATCTTTACTGGTAGCTAAGTAAATTGAAGACTTTTCCTAAATATATTGTTTTAGAAATGCTGCTTTGTTTGCCTGCTATGTAAATTATTCCTCCCATTGTTTACACAGCATTGCTATAATCATGGACCTATTCTATAGGAAAAGTGACATCACTTACTCACTGCTCCTGCCAGCAGGACAATCAGCTCACCTAATTGCAGTGTGCTGTTATCTCTCTTTGTAAACACATAGATAACACTGAGTCCATTTGTACAAGCATCCGCATATTATCTGATCTACATAAGTGTTGTGAGACTTTTAGAGAAGAGACTGTAGGCAGACTGCTAAAACACTGAGATGGGAAAACCCTTTAATTCTTAAACTCAGGGATAGGATTGAGCCGGTTCTCCTGGGTTTTGCTGACCCACTTCTAAAATATATAGCTGAATTGCAGAACTGGGGAAAAGAAAGGCCCTGACCTGGTTTTGATACTGGCAGAGCAGGAAGGCACAGACTTCCTGTCTAACCACTTTCTGATCTATATGCCTACAAGATGAGGGGAGTGAAAGGTAAGTGTTTCAGGGACACATGACACATTATAGAAGTGCACCCGGAGTACAGAAAGACAATGAAAGGGGCTACTTTATGAGGAACACTAATGGGCGCCACTGTGCAGTGGACACTGATGGAGGTCATTATGCTGTATTGGAGCAATGGTGACTAGTAACTGGTGTAGGGACACTGATGAGGGTTAGTATCCTGTAGGGAGTGTTATTTAACTATGTGGTTTAATACCGTACAATGTGTAGTGGCCTTAGCTGTGATGACCCTCACAGATGTATTGATGTCCTTTTGAAACCAAATTATGCTCACAAAACGGACGGGATTTTCTTCTATAGAGTCAGGCTCTACCATATAGAGCCAGGGACATATGGAGTGCAGTGGTAGCAGTTGCTACTAGGTTCTGGACTCTTAGGGGGTCCCAAAGGTATCTATGACAGATAAAACATACCACAACTAGATATGACACAAGATATGTACGGGCTCCATTACAGATTTTGCACTGGGTAACAGAAGCTTCCGATTACACCTCTGCTCTCTTCATTTGTGAAACAAAACCTACTTCTAAAAAGTTATGTTTATGTTATTTATTTAAAAGGTATCATCATTTTCTGTAGCATAGTATATCATATATCAGTATATCATAGCACAGTATGAGTGGGGGGCTGGGGAGGTGAGTAATAATGTTCATTATATTTGCTCACCTCTCCTGGGCCTACGTTTTTTATACTCTGGGGTTTAGCAGCTCCAGTTTGGAAGTGTTCAATCCAACCAAAACTGCCAGGGGAACCTTGTGAATGTTCGTGTGTGTGTGTGTGTGTGTGTGTGTGTGTGTGTGTATGTGTGTGTGTGTGTATGTGTGTGTGTATGTGTGTGTATGTGTGTGTGTGTGTATGTGTGATACTACACTTTCCATTGTAATCCCGACTGTAATGATAATGAGATGAGTGCTGAAAAGTGACCTTTTTGTAAGAGGAAGTATTCATTTATAATAAGACACAGTGTAAAAGCTGGTACACATAAAAATAGTTCCAATTTTTATGGCACATTTCCTTTAGATTTTAAGTGTTTATGGCAACTGGCAATAGATACAAAAAAGTGGGTGGTTGGAGATGTGAAAGGCTTTGATTTCATTCTTCACCTCCTCCCTTTAGGCTACACTCCTGTTTGAAAGAGGTGACACAGTGCACATCTACTCTTTCCAGACAATGCTATACAAGTCCTTTAAACTCTCCCTCACATGACTGCACATAGCTGCCATGCAATAAGATCTCCCTTAATGGAAATGTCTGTGTGTCACATATATATATATATATATATATATATATATATATATATATATACAGTATATATATATATATACATATATGTATATATATATATATATATATATATATATATATATATATATATATATATATAAAACTGCATCCTGACAGTTCTATACAGCAACGCAGGAACGCAAGGGAAAAGGGGCGGTCGGTTGGGGTCTTTGGAGGGGGGGCCCCATGTCAAAGGTTCGCCACGGGGCCCTGCCATTCCTAGTTATGCCACTGCTTTCAGGAGACACTTCAGCAGGTCTGATACACTGTATAACCCATTTTTAAAACAATTAATTATGCTTCCATTTTTACAGAACAATTGTGTTGGGCACAGTAGGTTTAGAATCCTGTTGAATAGTTAGACAGTGTAAGGCAGACATCCAAAAAATGTGCCAAATTTATCACAGTGGCTAATGCTGCTAAGTTTAGGTTCACATCTGTGTTGGAGTCTCCTTAGGAGACTCCGCCACAGATTCCACCTAAAATCGTTGTAGAGAAATGTCCTGCAAGGTCTATGAAGTCCGCGGGTGTTCACATGTAACTGCTTTTTAAGTGGATCTTCGTCTTTCAGGGCCAAATGAGGACCCGAACAAAGGAGAGCCGAATGCTAGTGTGAACCTAGCATAAGTCACACCCATATATTCCAAGAGGCACACTGGATTATTTTTTTCGGTTGCATTTGCTTCAATGCGACTAATAAATGTGCCAACATTTGGTGACAGGATCTAGAGTCAAACACATTAGTATTAGGATAAAGTATACTTGCTTCTTTGTGCATGTGAAAGGAAAAGGCTTACCTGAATGTTTCTGTAAAAGCTACCTGTCTGTAAGAGATTAATATGATCAATCTGCACACATACCTTGGTGAACTGAATTAGCAAATACTATATGGAATAGAAACCTGAAAAAGACTAAACCACAGGATAGTGTAACATACTATGAGCACAACAATGTATGTATTAAAATTTACTTAAAGAGGCCATCCAGAATTGCAAAAATTAGCTACAAATTATCTAGAAATAAATCCACAGCAGTGCTAAATTCTCATGGTTCATTTGTGCACCTTTGGCTTGGCTTTATTTTACTTGCTGCTCCTTATATCACTGCTATTTACATGCAGTGAATCTGTGGACAAACTACATTTCCCATGATGCATCTACCTGCTCACACTCTTTTGATCATTGGCAAAAAGAGGCAAATAAGTAAAGAGAAGGCACTTTTTTTTATAAAGTATATGATGAAGTTTGTTAGCTTTACCTGAACTATAAATTTATTATAAAAAAAATGTTAAGCTCTTACTATGACTACCATTAGTAGCAGCCACTGTGACATCCCATAGCAAACTGGGCACCTTTGCAGGAGTATGGAGACTAACAAGCCATTTTCGGGGGGATTATGGGAAATATACAAATCTGGAAAACAGATGAAAATCCTGGAAACAAATTTGCATATTTCTCATAACAAACTACTGATACAATGGACCAAGTTCTCAGCACCTACCCTGGCCACTACACAGTGTAAGATGCTGTATAGTTCTAGTACACTGCAGTTTCAATAACTGATATTGATGCCCTATCCTACAAATAGTAAAGTCTTGGACATCCCCTTTAATCATTTTGTGGCCCATGGTTGCACATCTTTCTTGCCTCTTTCGTGTGCCTCCTGATACCTAAATGCTATATCTATGGGTCCAGTCTACAGCAGCGGGTTTCCCTGTGACAAAGCCAGACTGTTCGTCTCCCTTTTTAAATCCAGCCAAGGTCTCATTTCTATAAATTGGTCCTTGGTGTGAAACTGCTTTCTTTCCATGACTTGTACAAATCAGCTTCAGTGCTAGCGGAGTCTATCATACAAGAAAGAAACTCTGATATTTCTACCTTTAGGGAAATCACCAATTTGAAGCAAGAAATTCTTCCTTAAAGTGTTCAGCTGTAGTCTGCAGGCTCCTTAACATGGTTTACAAGTGGCCAGAGAAACAGAGTGGAGGTTGATCTTTAAAGCGTAATCCCACACAGAATCTAAAAACCCATGGGTCAGTGCAAATATTTCATTATATCATATGGACTGGAAACAGAAATGCAGGGGTATTTGCATGGTTTATACTGTAATACAGGGATGTACAGCATTGAACAGCATTGCAATACTGTGCTATTTAAAGCGATTCTTCCATTAAAATCACATTTTTTGTCGATCACACGTAGGAATAGCCTTAAGAAAGACTATTCTTCTCTACCTTTAGATGTCTTCTCCGCGCCACCGTTCTGTAGAAATCCCGGTTTTTGTCTGTATGCAAATGAATTATCTCAAACAGCACTGGGGGCGTCCCCAATATTGTGAGAGAACTCTCCAGCGCCACCTCCATCTTCTTCATTAACAGCCTCTCTGTGCGTCTTCTTCCAGAGCTGGGTTCAAACTTCTATTCCTCGGGCAGAGCCGACTGCGCATGCCCGTGGCCACAAGAAAAATGGCCACTTACACAGTAAGTAAGCGCCCATTTTCTTGTGGCCTGTGGCCCCCAATGGTATTAAGGACGCTCCAGTGCTGTTTGCGCGCTGGGAACCGCCCCCAGTACTGCGAGAGAACTAATCTGCATTTTATTTCTACCAAATGGTGGCATGGAGAAGACATCTAAAGGTAGGAGAAGAAGAGTCTTTCTTAAGGCTATTCCTATGTGTGATCGACAAAAAATGTGATTTTAATGGTAGAATCCCTTTAAAGGGGTTGCAATAAAACTTAGATTTGCCACTAATAATACCTGTACCGTGCTCATTGGATTACTGGGATTTCCAACACTCACAAGAATCAAGGTCCCTGAGTGGTTCATGTGAATTTAATATTTTTATAATAAAATTTTTGCAAAGTAGTTCTTATTTGAGATATATTGGAGCAACAGAAAGTTAATTATATTTACATTGTTCATTTTCCATTGAATATTACTGAGCTGGTGGTCTAGATCAAATACTACCTTCAAATGTCACAAGTGCTGTGGATCCTCGCTGAATAGGAAAAGTAAAGAATCCTATGAAATATACTATATAGACTAGTGAAATAATTCTTATTCTTATATGAACTTCAAGTATTATGGTTGTGACCTGATCAAGTTGTGCCACTATTATGCCATTGAGGTACAATACCTGGAGAGCAATGAGTAGCAGAAGCCCAAGAGTCACAAATAGCTCCCAAGACACTGGTTGAGATCAGTGGAGTAATGATCATGGTCGTGGGAGTTCAACCGCAACCAGGCCCAGAGGGGTACAGGGCCCATGGCCAGCTGGAAATGGCTGGGGAAGGGACCACAGAGTTCGGGGAAAGCCTTGTTTCCCAACCACTGTACATATTGTTAATGGAAAGGGGCCTGGCTGTGCCCCTTTCCATTAACTGCCAGTCCAGGGTGTATAAAAAAATCAAAAAAACTTATACTCACCTGTCCTGTGTTGAACATCCGCTCTGGGGCTCTTTTTGCGGTAGATGCTAAATCCTAGTGGGCTAAAGGACCTTTGATGATGTCTGGGTAAGTGTTAGCATGAAGCAAACATACCATAATCCCATACATGTAAAAAAACAACAAAAAACACCAGGCCCAGACATTTCCAGCTGTATATTGGTGGTAAAGCTGCTCCGATTGTGATTTTTTATTCTTCGTGATTTTCTTCCAGATTATTTGCTACTTTAATGCAAGTCTTTATATCTTCCAGTTGCAATGTTTCCATACGAGATCTACCTCTCCATTGTACTATTGTATCACAGACGTTTGGAAACATAATGAAGGCATCGGAAGGTAAATGAACTAGCAGCAGACACTGCTCGGATCGTGCTGAACTCTGTATTATTCTGTGATGACACCATGAAATGTCTGGTGTATTGTTCACACAGGAGATCGGTGCAGATAACCAGTGATAGACCTAGCAGCTCTCCGCTCAATGCATACCATTACTGGAGGAGCAATGACTGCTCAGAATGAAACAAAATGAAATGTAGATTAGTTGTGGCACAGTAAAAGTCACTTCTAGCCCAGTCCTTCTAGCCCAGTCCTTTTATTCAGTGGTAGGAGAAAGGGACGGAAATTAAAGAGAACAATCTTGGTCATAACAGTGTGATGTGGGACAAATGACCGAAGCCCTGGGACAGCAAATAACATATGATTCATTTCTTAGGCCTCATGCACATAAACATGCTTTAATTGCAGATCATAGTACAGACACATGCATTTCAATGGGCCCAGAAACGCAGCAATATTTTTGGCAGCTGTCTGTCCGGGCACAATTGAAGAGCCACAAATTATGGAACAAGTCCTATACCTGTCCGTAATTATGACTCCATCAATTAATTTGATTGTATGGGTCAGTGAAAGCCATATATAATACACTGATATCAATCCGTTTGTCATTTGCCTTACAGAAATGTTCATCCAAGTCATTAGGAGCTGGGTGGCAAAGGCCCTAGGTAAAGCCAGATGCAGATGTGTGCTGCAACCGGCCTACCGTGAATTAAAAGCGTCGGCTGCACTCAGGGAACACGGGGATGTCCCTGTGTGCCACCCATGCATGGACTGCAAAATGGGATAGGAATAGGACCTGTCCTATCTGATGCGGCCCGGACTGTCGGCCTGCCCGAGACTGTGAAAATCACGGTTGTGTGTATGGACCCATAGAAAAGAATGGGTGAGTGTGGTAGATAACTGATGTCCAGTACAGCACAGGGGTCCTGAATGAAACCTGCATTTTGTATGTTCTCCTTATATTATTGTGGGTCTACTCCAAGTTCTCTGAATCTATTCCTGCCTAATTCCTAGCAAGTATGCAACATGGGTCACAATGGAAAATGGGACCAATGTGAGTGCAATCCTTTAACACAAGTTCACATCATATAAGGAGCACAAATAAATGCAAAAAATACATAAACAATATCTCCAAAAGAAATCCAAAAGTCATAAACCGAAGAGCACAAAATACTTTGCACAAATATTAATTTAAGCAGATTAAAAGCTAGAAAATACATTCCCTCCCATGCAGGAATGTGTAGAATTTGTCCCCCTTTCAAACTGCTGACATTTACTGCTAAGATCTGCCACTGTCAATCTCATTTTATCACAGTCTCTTCCCACACACGGCAGACAGCAGAATGACATTACATAAAAGCACATTGACTCAAAATCTGCTACATCTTGGCTGAGAATAGGCCGATCCGGGGGAAGAACATTTGTTTCCCAATGTACTAAAGTACAAAAAAGAACTAGAAGACTAAATCTGACACCTGCAAATGCTGCGCAGTGGCCAAGGTATAAGAAACGGAGGCATCATACAGTGACACTAAGAAAAAAGAATGACGCATAGGATGTTTAGGGTTTCTAGAAAAAAATAATTATAAAAATAACTCTAAAAACCTTAACATCAGTAAAGAAATCCCAATTAGAACAGTTTTTAACTCAAAAGTATCCTTCTAGTGATAAGAGATAGTGGTCAAGTAAGTTACACATCTGTATTGTATTTCATGTTTCATAAGATAGTATATAAAAGCTAAACAGTATTGTGTAATAAACAATACCAACATACGGCTAAGTTATATACCTAATGCACTGCGGCCAAACAGGGTACTAGGAGCTCCGGTCAGTTTACAGTCTTCATTACATTCACATACAGAAAGTTCAATTTGATTCCAAAAACTTCTTCTTGGTGCTTTTTTTTTTTTTTTTTTTGACAATAAGTGTATTTCAGACAGAAATGTGACAAACCTACTCGGAACATTAGAACGTTTCAGACTTTCATTGTGTTTCACTTTTATTGCACTGTATTTGTAAGACTGGAAAACCTTTTTCAGCTAAAATATGGAAAAAATTGGATGAAATGTTGAAAAGATTTTAGATTTAGCTGGGGTAAAACTTCTTAGAAGAGCCAGCAATAAACACTTTGTAAAGATATGACAAACAATATTGTAAAACTATGTACAATGGTTCGATATGTGCTGCAGTTTATCTCTAGAGAATAGCCAACACACCTGGGAATGCACAATGAATATGACCCTTATTTCACAGCAGCAGTTTTTTATCCTCGCTATATCCCTCTGTGCAAGGAAAAAAAAGTGAAAAAAGGCTTTAAAGGGCAATTATGGATCACAGCTGGATAGTCAAGAACAGAGTATTCCAGACAGGTAGGCACTACTTGCCTGAACTATATGCCAACTCTGATCATGCTATTAGAGTTGCGTACAGAATTTAATCTAAATACAGTCCTATGAAAAAGTTTGGGCACCCCTATTAATCTTAATCATTTTTAGTTCTAAATATTTTGGTGTTTGCAACAGCCATTTCAGTTTGATATATCTAATAACTGATGGACACAGTAATATTTCAGGATTGAAATGAGGTTTATTGTACTAACAGAAAATGCGCAATATGCATTAAACCAAAATTTGACCGGTGCAAAAGTATGGGCACCCTTATCATTTTATTGATTTGAATACTCCTAACTACTTTTTACTGACTTACTGAAGCACAAAATTGGTTTTGTAACCTCAGTGAGCTTTGAACTTCATAGCCAGGTGTATCGAATCATGAGAAAAGGTATTTAAGGTGGCCAATTGCAAGTTGTTCTACTATTTGAATCTCCTCTGAAGAGTGGCATCATGGGCTACTCAAAACAACTCTCAAATGATCTGAAAACAAAGATTGTTCAACATAGTTGTTCAGCGGAAGGATACAAAAAGCTGTCTCAGAGATTTATCCTGTCAGTTTCCACTGTGAGGAACATAGTAAGGAAATGGAAGACCACAGGGACAGTTCTTGTTAAGCCCAGAAGTGGCAGGCCAAGAAAAATATCAGAAAGGCAGAGAAGAAGAATGGTGAGAACAGTCAAGGACAATCCACAGACCACCTCCAAAGAGCTGCAGCATCATCTTGCTGCAGATGGTGTCACTGTGCATCGGTCAACTATACAGCGCACTTTGCACAAATAGAAGCTGTATGGGAGAGTGATGAGAAAGAAGCCGTTTCTGCACGTACGCCACAAATAGAGTTGCCTGAGGTATGAAAAAGCACATTTGGACAAGGCAGCTTCATTTTGGAAACAAAAATTGAGTTGTTTGGTTATAAAAAAAGGCGTTATGCATGGCGTCCAAAAAGAAACAGCATTCCAAGAAAAACACATGCTACCCACTGTAAAATTTGGTGGAGGTTCCATCATGCTTTGGGGCTGTGTGGCCAATGCCGGCATCGGGAATCTTGTTAAAGTTGAGGGTCGCATGGATTCCACTCAGTATCAGCAGATTCTTGAGAATAATGTTCAAGAATCAGTGACCAAGTTGAAGTTACGCCGGGGATGGATATTTCAGCAAGACAATGATCCAAAACACCGCTCCAAATCCTCAGGCATTCATGCAGAGGAACAATTACAATGTTCTGGAATGGCCATCCCAGTCCCCAGACCTGAATATCATTGAACATCTGTGGGATGATTTGAAGCGGGCTGTCCATGCTCGGCGACCATCTAATTTAACTGAACTTGAATTGTTTGTCCAAAATACCTTCATCCAGGATCCAGGAACTGATTAAAAGCTACAGGAAGCGACTAGAGGCTGTTATCTTTGCAAAAGGAGGATGTACTAAATATTAATGTCACTTTTCTGTTGAGGTGCCGATACTTTTGCACCGGTCAAATTTTGGTTTGATGCATATTGCACATTTTCTGTTAGTACAATAAACCTAATTTCAATCCTGAAATATTACTGTGTCCATCAGTTATTAGATATATCAAACTGAAATGGCTGTTGCAAATACCAAAATATTTAGAACTAAAAATGATTAAGATTAATAGGGGTGCCCAAACTTTTTCATAGGACTGTATAAGATTAAGTAACTGCACCACTATCTAGTAATACAGCCTGTAATATAGTTCATTACAGCATTTGCAGATATATATATATATATATATATATATATATATATATATATATACAGTTAGGGCCAGAAATATTTGGACAGTGACACAAGTTTTGTTATTTTAGCTGTTTACTAAAACATGTTCAGAAATACAATTATATATATATAATATGGGCTGAAAGTGCACACTCCTAGCTGCAATATGAGAGTTTCCACATCCAAATCGGAGAAAGGGTTTAGGAATCATAGCTCTGTAATGCATAGCCTCCTCTTTTTCAAGGGACCAAAAGTAATTGGACAATGGACTCTAAGGGCTGCAATTAACTCTGAAGGCGTCTCCCTCGTAAACCTGTAATCAATGAAGTAGTTAAAAGGTCTGGGGTTGATTCCAGGTGTGTGGTTTTGCATTTGGAAGCTGTTGCTGTGACCAGACAACATGCGGTCAAAGGAACTCTCAATTGAGGTGAAGCAGAACATCCTGAGGCTGAAAAAAAAGAAAAAATCCATCAGAGAGATAGCAGACATGCTTGGAGTAGCAAAATCAACAGTCGGGTACATTCTAAGAAAAAAGGAATTGACTGGTGAGCTTGGGAACTCAAAAAGGCCTGGGCGTCCACAGATGACAACAGTGGTGGATGATCGCCGCATACTTTCTTTGGTCAAGAAGAACCAGTTCACAACATCAACTGAAGTCCAGAACACTCTCAGAGAAGTAGGTGTATCTGGACTAAGTCAACAGTAAAGAGAAGACTCCATGAAAGTAAATACAAAGGGTTCACATCTAGATGCAAACCATTCATCAATTCCAAAAATAGACAGGCCAGAGTTAAATTTGCTGAAAAACACCTCAAGAAGCCAGCTCAGTTCTGGAAAAGTATTCTATGGACAGATGAGACAAAGATCAACCTGTACCAGAATGATGGGAAGAAAAAAGTTTGGAGAAGAAAGGGAACGGCACATGATCCAAGGCACACCACATCCTCTGTAAAACATGGTGGAGGCAACGTGATGGCATGGGCATGCATGGCTTTCAATGGCACTGGGTCACTTGTGTTTATTGATGACATAACAGCAGACAAGAGTAGCCGGATGAATTCTGAAGTGTACCGGGATATACTTTCAGCCCAGATTCAGCCAAATGCTGCCAAGTTGATCGGACGGCGCTTCATAGTACAGATGGACAGTGACCCCAAGCATACAGCCAAAGTTACCCAGGAGTTCATGAGTGCAAAAAAGTGGAACATTCTGCAATGGCCAAGTCAATCACCAGATCTTAACCCAATTGAGCATGCATATCACTTGCTCAAATCCAGACTTAAGGCGGAAAGACCCACAAACAAGCAAGACCTGAAGGCTGTGGCTGTAAAGGCCTGGCAAAGCATTAAGAAGGAGGAAACCCAGCGTTTGGTGATGTCCATGGGTTCCAGACTTAAGGCAGTGATTGCCTCCAAAGGATTCGCAACAAAATATTGAAAATAAAAATATTTTGTTTGGGTTATGTTTATTTGTCCAATTACTTTTGAGCTCCTAAAATGTGGAGTGTTTGTAAAGAAATGTGTACAATTCCTACATTTTCTATCAGATATTTTTGTTCAACCCTTCAAATTAAACGTTACAATCTGCACTTGAATTCTGTTGTAGAGGTTTCATTTCAAAACCAATGTGGTGGCATGCAGAGCCCAACTCGCGAAAATTGTGTCACTGTCCAAATATTTCTGGCCCTAACTATATATATATATATATATATATATATATATATATATATATATATATACCGTATTTTTCGGACTATAAGACGCACTTTTTTCCCCAAAAATTTGGGGGGAAAAGAAGGGTGTGTCTTATAGTCCGAATGTGGCGCCTGGCATCCGCTGTAATAGAAAGACGGATGCCGGCACGGGATAGACGCCAGGGCCTGAGACATCGCTGCATTCCTCTGCCCTGCATGAAGCCAGCAGCGGCAGAGGCGATGCTATTCCGCTCCTACATCCCCCCGCCGCTGGCTTCATGCAGGGCAGAGGAGCGCAGCGATGTCTCAGGCCCCAGCACCTGTGCCAGCGTCTATCCCTTGCCAGCATCCGCCTCTCTAGTACAGCGGATGCCGGGTCAGTATCGGTGGCCCCTTCTCCCCCGGGGCCGGTCCCCACCGGCCCTGTACCTGTGAAGTGGCAGGCCGGCTCCTGCGCGGCGATATCGCAAGAGCCGACCTGTTCGGGTGAGAGCCGGGAGCCTAATGAGGCTCCCAGGCCTGTCACTGCTATATATTAGTATTGCGGCTGGGTCTATGACCAGCCATAATACTAATATACAGAATGTCCCATAGACGGCAATACAGTTGTATTGCCGTCTATGGGACTTGCAATCAAGTGACCGCAGGTTCAAGCCCCCGGGGGGGAATAAAATAGTTAAAAAAAAAAAAAGCTTTAAAAATATATAATAAAAATATGAAATAAATAAAAGTTCTAAATCACCTCCTGTCCCTAGAATATATATATAAAAGTAGAAAATCATATATCATAAACCACCGGGGTTTTTTTCAATACAAGGTGATCTAAGCAATAGATATTCCCCAAAATGGTAAACTAAAAAGTACTTCTGACCCCGCAGAAAAAACACTCTATGCGTCCCCGTACAGCTGCAGGGTCACCTGTCAATGTGGCCTTGCAGCTGTTGCAAAACTACAACTCCCATATATTAAATATTTTATCATTTTTTGCTTCAAATTTTTTTTTTCCTATTTTTCTCCTCTAAAACCTAGGTGCGTCTTATAGTCCAGTGCGTCTTATAGTCCGAAAAATACGGTGTGTGTGTATATATATATATATATATATATATATATATATATATATCTATACACAGTATATGGACAAAATTGTTGGTACCCCTCGCTTAATGAAAGAAAAACCCACAATGGACATATATTTAAAAATGAGTTTCTGTCCGTCTGTCTATCTGTTCTTTATGCGCGACCAAACGACTAGACCGATCACCAAATTTGGCACACAGGTACATCAGGTGTCTGGGAAGGTTCTACATCTCAGGTCTCTAGGACATACTGTTTCTGAGATACAGTATTCCCAAAAAATAACCTACATTAGCCAATACAAGCCTGCAAGTCTTTCACTCATATTCCAACTGCTATACACATGGTCACATGTCCCTAATCAGTCAATAGAAGCTCACAAGTGCTTAGTCTCCACATGCACACAGCTTTACTCCAGGTTTCTAGAACAACCCAGCCATTTTTCTTCACTGCTGTAGATCAGCTTTAAAGGGGCAGGGAGCTGTGGATGACACTGTTACACAAGGTCACATTGACACAACTATATTCCACGTTTTTATAACAACTGATTGCAGATTTTTCACTGATATCCAAACTGAGATACACATGATCATGACACTTATGGACCAATGGAAACTCGCAGATTCTTCAGTCATCATATACACACAGCTTTACACTAGGTTTCCATAGCAACTAACCTATTCTTATGGGGCCACTACACAACCAAAAAATTAAATGCGAAGCCGGGTCCTTCTGCTAATTATATATATATATATATATATATATATATATATATATATATATGTATATTAATAAGATAATGTAGTTATCAGCCAGGCTGTTGGATACCTGTTGAAGGACAATTATACCTTGAACCATGTTAGCAAAAGTCTGTTACATGGGATGAACAACACAGGTTCTGCAGTTAAATGTAGGTTTCAGCATTTCCAATAGAGTAACAGTCCAGGTACTAATAGATTATCTGCATACTCTACTACAGATGCAGCGTGTCTGAATTTACTCCAAAGTCAAAGTGAGAAATATGCACTATGTGCAAGGGAAAGAAAATACAGGCTATAAGAATTTCCATTGAGGAGACGTCCTCTTCACCTGCACCAGTGTAATGCCAAGATCTAAATCTATGAATAGACGGTATGTATATCATCACTGGAATGCATCCAGAATTTTCCTATTTCCACCTGCATATCATAATTCTACCTGTGAAACATAACTTGAACCCAAACAGGTGTATTGGCAGCAGAATATCTGCAGTATACGGCCATAGAAAGCTCAGGAACTAGAATGAGCTCTCATAATTAGATCAGTATGGATGGATGAAGGGAAGGCCACGATGCAAACGTCTATTCTCTGAAATGCTTACAAGTATCGCAGAGAAACAACAGAACTCGAAATGTGCAGAACACAACAAACAGTATGTAGCATTTTCCCCCAAGAGCTTGTTTCACTTGTACATTGGGAATGGTTCATTATCATATGCTTCCCAAGCCGAATTACCATTCCAGGAATCTCGCTCAGAAGCTCCATCACATTGATTGGACACGAGCGGTTGTGTTGGTAGCGGCAGAGCTGGCTCCGGGGCTGCTGAATTTGTGGCTGTCATCCCTGACTTTATCTCATTTCCATAAAAAGACTTCTGTTCCTGCAGTTACAGTTTCAGCTACATAAGAGATGTCTTCCCTGAGGTATCTGCTAAAGAATGCCTAACAATTTGACAGATTCTGCTGTCTTTCTTATTTGCCTCTGCCTCGCTCTCTCTCTCACACTCCCTGATATTTATTTTCAATCTATACACTTCGTGTCACCATTTTCCTTCTGTGGAATATTCTACCTTCCTATAATTCCTCATAGTTGTCTCGTCCCCCGCCTGAGATAAGTTGCTGTTATTGCTGAATATCTTATAAAACTTTATTGCTTACTTTGAGATAGCGAAGAAAGAGAAGGCTGCAATGTTTATAAGTGCAGACACTCCAAATATAAATATGGTTATGTACATACCGGAATGGATCATTTGTCAGAGATGATACAATCCTACGACTGATGGATGATCTTGTACTGGGCCACCTGGAAGAACTGTGCAGTCTGAGCTGGAATTATTGACAGTGGCGAAGTTAATTCTATTGATTCAAAGGAATAAATCATGTTTTATACCCAAATATACAGATTTTACCATCCGTGGCTTCCTATTTACTTTGCTGCAATTAATGCTAATCAAATATTAGATTTTAATCTGATGCACATTGAAGATCTGGTAATTGGGAGATTTGTCATGTTTACAGTGTGATAACTTCATTTATGGTCTAGACATCACCTGTAAAATGAAGAACAGCAATCTGTGTCCAAGCATGGCCGAATAACAAGACTATACAGGGCTCGGCTGGACATTAACAAATGTAACATTGGGGAAGATCCCATTGAAACTGTAGCAGAAATGGGGTCTCACTAACCAAAGACAGTGGGCAATAAAGTAATAGTTGATGATACTAAGAGAGAAAGACGCTTCTCGAAGATGATCTCTGCTGTGGTTAATCTTATCCTCTCCATGGTGTACTTATATACTAATAGAGAAGGTGTGAACTGACACATATTTCTGATATGTCACTGAAACATCATTAATAATCCATGTGCCCCTTTACCAAAGGTGTGAGACAACTGTATCTAAGTTATGATAGTGGTCGCTACCGCCATTTATAAGGATTACAGGCCCAATTATTTAAGAACTTGGAAGGTTCCAATAATCTGGCACATGAGCTCCTACTGATAACTTGTCTCATAGGTCTGTTCTTCTCTGAACAGCAAATGTGCTATCATAATCACTTCTCATCTTCTGCATGGATAATAGAAAGGGATATGTGTAAATATACAGCATGTGATGTTCTTTTCACCATGTTGCACTGGGCTCGAATGCAATTTACAAAACTGGTGCAATTTACATAGTAACATGGGAGCTGGCGTACATACAGAACTGTCTTTTGTTTCACATTGGCACCACTTTAGCAGTCACATTGGGTTGTCAGGTCTAACATCTCCTCAGTGGCGTAACTAGGAATGGTGGGGACCCATGGCGAACTTTTGACATGGCCCCCCCCCCCCCATCCCGACTGACGCCGAAGACCTCGACCCACCCCCTCCTCCGCACTCTATTATGTCCCTTAGTAAGCCCTGCACACAGTATTATGTCCCTTACTGCCCCCTTCACACAGTATTATGTCCCTTACTGGCCCCTGCACACAGTATTATCCCCCATAGTGACCCCTGCACACAGTATTAACCCCAATAGTGGCCCCTGCACACAGTATTATCCCCCATAGTGACCCCTGCACACAGTATTAACCCCAATAGTGTCCCCTACACACAGTATTAACCCCAATAGTGTCCCCTGCACACAGTATTATGTCCCTTACTGGCCTCTGCACACAGTATTATCCCCAATAGTGGCCCCTGCACACAGTATTAACCCCAATAGTGGCCCCTGCACACAGTATTATCCCCAATAGTGTCCCCCGCACACAGTATTAACCCCAATAGTGTCTCCTGCACACAGTATTAACCCCAATAGTGTCCCCTGCACACAGTATTATGTCCCTTACTGGCCTCTGCACACAGTATTATCCCCAATAGTGTCACCTGCACACGGTATTAACCCCAATAGTGTCCCCTGCACACAGTATTAACCCCAATAGTGGCCCCTGCACACAGTATTAACCCCAATAGTGTCCTCTGCACACAGTATTAACCCCAATAGTGTCCTCTGCACACAGTATTAACCCCAATAGTGTCCCCTGCACACAGTATTAACCCCAATAGTGGCCCCTGCACACAGTATTATCCCCAATAGTGTCCCCCGCACACAGTATTAACCCCAATAGTGTCCCCCGCACACAATATTAACCCCAATAGTGTCCCCTGCACACAGTATTATGTCCCTTACTGGCCTCTGCACACAGTATTATCCCCAATAGTGTCCCTTGCACACAGTATTAACCCCAATAGTGTCCCCTGCACACAGTATTAACCCCAATAGTTTCTCCTGCACACAGTATTAACCCCAATAGTGTCCCCTGCACAGTATTAACCCCAATAGTGGCCCCTGCACACAGTATTAACCCCAATAGTGTCCCCTGCACACAGTATTAACCCCAATAGTGTCCCCTGCACACAGTATTTTGTCCCATACTGGCCTCTGCACACAGTATTATCCCCAATAGTGTCCCCTGCACACAGTATTAACCCCAATAGTGTCCCCTGCACACAGTATTAACCCCAATAGTGTCCCCTGCACACAGTATTAACCCCAATAGTGGCCCCTGCACACAGTATTTTGTCCCGTACTGGCCTCTGCACACAGTATTATCCCCAATAGTGTCCCCTGCACACAGTATTAACCCCAATAGTGTCCCCTGCACACAGTATTAACCCCAATAGTGTCCCCTGCACACAGTATTAACACCAATAGTGTCCCCTGCACACAGTATTAACCCCAATAGTGTCCCCTGCACACAGTATTAACCCCAATAGTGGCCCCTGCACACAGTATTAACCCCAATAGTGTCCCCTGCACACAGTATTAACCCCAATAGTGTCCCCTGCACACAGTATTAACACCAATAGTGTCCCCTGCACACAGTATTAACCCCAATAGTGTCCCCTGCACACAGTATTAACCCCAATAGTGTCCCCTGCACACAGTATTAAGACCAATAGTGTCCCCTGCACACAGTATTAACCCCAATAGTGTCCCCTGCACACAGTATTAACCCCAATAGTGTCCCCTGCACACGGTATTAACCCCAATAGTGTCCCCTGCACACGGTATTAACCCCAATAGTGTCCCCTGCACACAGTATTAACCCCAATAGTGTCTCCTGCACACAGTATTAACCCCAATAGTGTCCCCTGCACACAGTATTAACCCCAATAGTGTCCCCTGCACACAGTATTAACACCAATAGTGGCCCCTGCACACAGTATTATCCCCAATAGTGTCCCCCGCACACAGTATTAACCCCAATAGTGTCCCCCGCACACAATATTAACCCCAATAGTGTCCTCTGCACACAGTATTATGTCCCTTACTGGCCTCTGCACACAGTATTATCCCCAATAGTGTCCCCTGCACACAGTATTAACCCCAATAGTGTCCCCTGCACACAGTATTAACCCTAATAGTGTCCCCTGCACACAGTATTATGTCCCTTACTGGCCTCTGCACACAGTATTATCCCCAATAGTGTCCCCTGCACACAGTATTAACCCCAATAGTGTCCCCCGCACACAGTATTAACCCCAATAGTGTCCCCCGCACACAATATTAACCCCAATAGTGTCCTCTGCACACAGTATTATGTCCCTTACTGGCCTCTGCACACAGTATTATCCCCAATAGTGTCCCCTGCACACAGTATTATCCCCAATAGTGTCCCCTGCACACAGTATTAACCCCAATAGTGGCCCCTGCACACAGTATTAACCCCAATAGTGTCCCCTGCACACAGTATTAACCCCAATAGTGTCCCCTGCACACAGTATTTTGTCCCGTACTGGCCTCTGCACACAGTATTATCCCCAATAGTGTCCCCTGCACACAGTATTAACCCCAATAGTGTCCCCTGCACACAGTATTAACCCCAATAGTGTCCCCTGCACACAGTATTAACCCCAATAGTGGCCCCTGCACACAGTATTAACCCCAATAGTGTCCCCTGCACACAGTATTAACCCCAATAGTGTCCCCTGCACACAGTATTAACCCCAATAGTGTCCCCTGCACACAGTATTTTGTCCCGTACTGGCCTCTGCACACAGTATTATCCCCAATAGTGTCCCCTGCACACAGTATTAACCCCAATAGTGTCCCCTGCACACAGTATTAACCCCAATAGTGTCCCCTGCACACAGTATTAACCCCAATAGTGGCCCCTGCACACAGTATTAACCCCAATAGTGTCCCCTGCACACAGTATTAACCCCAATAGTGTCCCCTGCACACAGTATTTTGTCCCGTACTGGCCTCTGCACACAGTATTATCCCCAATAGTGTCCCCTGCACACAGTATTAACCCCAATAGTGTCCCCTGCACACAGTATTAACCCCAATAGTGTCCCCTGCACACAGTATTAACCCCAATAGTGGCCCCTGCACACAGTATTAACCCCAATAGTGTCCCCTGCACACAGTATTAACCCCAATAGTGTCCCCTGCACACAGTATTAACCCCAATAGTGTCCCCTGCACACAGTATTTTGTCCCGTACTGGCCTCTGCACACAGTATTATCCCCAATAGTGTCCCCTGCACACAGTATTAACCCCAATAGTGTCCCCTGCACACAGTATTAACCCCAATAGTGTCCCCTGCACACAGTATTAACCCCAATAGTGGCCCCTGCACACAGTATTAACCCCAATAGTGTCCCCTGCACACAGTATTAACCCCAATAGTGTCCCCTGCACACAGTATTAACCCCAATAGTGTCCCCTGCACACAGTATTAACCCCAATAGTGGCCCCTGCACACAGTATTAACCCCAATAGTGGCCCCTGCACACAGTATTAACCCCAATAGTGGCCCCTGCACACAGTATTTTGTCCCGTACTGGCCTCTGCACACAGTATTATCCCCAATAGTGTCCCCTGCACACAGTATTAACCCCAATAGTGTCACCTGCACACAGTATTAACCCCAATAGTGTCCCCTGCACACAGTATTAACACCAATAGTGTCTCCTGCACACAGTATTAACCCCAATAGTGTCCCCTGCACACAGTATTAACCCCAATAGTGGCCCCTGCACACAGTATTAACCCCAATAGTGGCCCCTGCACACAGTATTATGTCCCTCTGTGGACACCCTTAAACAATTATTATACTCTGGGGTCTTTTCAGACCCCAGAGTATAATAATCGGAGACCCGGGGAATAAAAACATTTAAAAAAAAAAACACTGTTGCTTCTTACCTGTCCCCGGCTCCTGTGCTGTGCTGTCCTCCTGTGCTGACCTCCGCTCGCGTCCTTCATTAATGACGTCGGACGTCACATGACCCGGGAAGCATGCCGGGTTCATGTGACGTCAGAGACGTCAGACAAAAGTAGGATGGAGGCCTGGCAGGATCGTGGAGACGTAAGTAACAGTTTTTTATGATTCTTACCTCTCCCGATCCGCCAGTCATTATTCTCGGGGGTCTGCAAAGACCCCTGAGTATAATGAAAGCCCTTGTGGCGCCCGCGGTGTCACTTACCGATCCCAGCCCAGCCAGGATTGGCAAGTGAATAGGGCCCGTAACAGCCTATTTAAAAAAACCGCAGCGGTAGCGACTGTCACCGGGCCCCCTAATGGCACGGGCCCTGTGGCAGCCGCTTCCGCTGCCTCTACGGTAGTTACGCCCCTGCATCTCCTGTTATACCTCATTCTACAAAATCATAAAAATAGGATAAAATACGATGTAACACGGCACTGATTCTTGCATGATAACTCGCGTAAGAATCAGCGTTGCAAAACAGAATCCCATTGACTTCAATGGGTTCTGTTTAACGTGCGTAACACATTGAAATCAATGGATTAAAAAGTCTCCCATTGATTTCAATGTGTTACACGAGTTAAACAGAACCCATTGAAGTCAATGGGATTTTGTTTTGCAGCGCTGATCCTTACGCGAGTTATCGTACAAGAATCAGTGCCGCGTTACATCGTGTGAATGCCCCCTTAGCTTATGGTTGACTTTTTTATC